>NC_030434.2:9553937-10276437 GCF_001660625.3 Ictalurus punctatus | reverse complement strand
TGCAAATACATGACTTCTTGAAGCCGTGGGCTGCGTCCCAAACCGCGTACTTACCTACTATATAGTAGCCGATATACACGTATTTCTCTACTATACAGCAGGTAAGTACGCGGTTTGGGACGCAGCCGTGCTCCCGTTTGCCGTAAAACGGTCGAGCGCTGCCGTGTGTGTGCGTGTCCTGTCGCACAATGCGGTGAAAACTCACACGACGTTAATAGTGTGATTAAGGTGTGTACACGTCTGTAACGCGACTAAAACAGGAAATACTCCACACGTCTTAATTCCATTTGTGTTTACTTCGAGTTTGACTTTAATCAGATTAAGGTCATCAATAATCTCTGTTTACATGCGAGTTTCTTAATCGGGTTCATATCGGATTATCGTTGTCCACTTAAACCTACCGACTGTGTTTGCGTGCGTAATGTCTTACCCCTTGTTTCATGATGTCATTGGCGTGATTCGCAACTTCCTTCACCACCCCAAGGGCAGCTGAGTAAACACAGAACAACAACAAAACAAGACAAAAAAGGACTTTTACTTGAGAACAGACTGAGGATTTATTAATTCCTCTTTTTTGCTTTTACACCTTTTGCCATGTCTGAAATCTCTCCCTCGCTCACTTATTCACTATTTGCTCTGTAAATTGTGCTAGCTATGTATATATATATATATATATATATATATATATATGGGCAGCAGTAATAACACTTCCTAGTGAATGCCTCTGAAACACATTATCACAGCCTGCCATTACATAGATCATACCTAGCAAACGTTTTTATTTATTTATTTATTTTTAAAACGGCTGCGGCAGTAAACTCATGGACCACAACAGGCAAGGGAAAGGCGACCAGACGGAAAGAGAACACGCCTGATTGGTCTGAATGAAATTCTTGAACGTGATTGGTCTTGATTAAATTTCTCTAACAGCAGTTCTGATAGTAATTCCACCTGTAATTACAAAAATAGGTACATATTGGTAAATGGCGCACTTATATAGCGCTTTTATCCAAAACGTTTTACACCGTGTCTCATTCACCCATTCACACACACCAGTGGTAGCGGAGCTGCCATGCGAGGCGCTAACTTGCCATGGGGAGCAACTTGGGGTTCAGTGTCTTACACCAAGGACACTTCGGTATGTGGAGTCGCGTGGGCCGGGAATCGAACCGCCGACCCTACGGTTAGTGGACAACCCACTCTACCACCTGATCCACAGCCGCCCCACGTTAATATATTAATGCGCTTGTTCTAATCTGTTTGTTTCTATAGTAACAGCTCAAACACAGGGACTGAGAGCGGAACATCGAAAATAATCTAAAAGACGATTAAGAAAAAACTGGATTAAAACTGGGTTATTTCACAAAGAAGAAAAAAAAAAAAAAATGTATAAGCGGAAGTTGCAGTTTTCTGTAATTAGATGCTTATTAAACATTTATGGGAGGAGTCTCGGGTGTCAGTTTTCCATCATTGGAAAGTCTCCAGGACAGAGGCTTTCTGTCTAATATGACAAGCTGGGTTTTTTTTTTCCTTGGCTTATTAACTTTAAATAAGAAATAAAATAAATAAAGACAGAGAAGGGAATGACTGTTTATAGCTGCTATACCCTGAGCAATAACAGGAACTAACTTGTCTTGTGGACGTCCCATAGCATTAACTGTCATTTTAAATGTTTAAAAATCATGAATTGTTGTTTAATAATGAAATGGTTAGTGTTTAAGACCGGTAAAGCACGACTGGCATGCTGTTAAAGCGAGACACTGGAATTCAGGGTGGTAATGGTCCTCCACGTCACCTTGGAGGGTATCGCACCACCTCGCCATGGATTCATCTCCTTTAACAGCATGCCCTGTCAAGTTTGATTCCTTATATAAGCCCCTAATTTCGCTGGAAATATTGGAGGGTGAGGTATTGGTTTCAAATCTGCTGTGCATCTCGTGTATCTCCGAGTTCAGGAGTTGTGTGTGTGTGCTGTGTCATTACTTTGTGTGTCCTTGTAGTCGGACGAGTCTTCAGGAAGATTTTTCAAATAATCTGAAAGGCAGAAAAACTATTATGATGTGTGCATTTTAGAAGGGTTTTTTTCCCCCCCCTTAATATGCCGTCATACTTCATTTTATTAAGATCGTTACCCTATCTTGATATATGCAGTCATGGGAAAAAGAAAGTACACCCTCCTTCAATTCTATGTTTTTAGTTGTCAGGGCCTAAATAACAATTGTGTGGTTCTAGCCAGCTTCTAATAATAATAATAATAATAATAATAATAATAACAACAACAACCTCAGGTGACAAAAACCCTATAAAAGGAGTCTCTCGCATTGCTTTGGAGACATTTCAGCCCACTCTTCTTTACAACATTGCTTCAGGTCTTTGAATTTGAGGGCATTAGTTTAAGCACAGCTCTCGTAAGATCCTGCCACAGAATCTCAATGGGGTTGAGGTGTGGACTTTGATTTGGCCATTCTAACACCTTCATTTTTTTTTTCTTTAATCATTCCACTGTTGACTTGCTGGTGTGTTGGGATCATTGTCACCCAATTTCGGCCCAGTTTAAGCTGCTGGACAGATGGCCTCTGTTTTGACATTTGTCTCAAGAATATTCTGATATAAATTGGTCTCAATGGCTGCAAGTTTCCCCGAGTCCTGTAGCTGCAAAACAACCCAAATCATCACCATGTGCCTATACACTGTGCTTGGTTAACGCCGAACATCTCCACCTTGGTCTCATCAGTCCAAAGGATAATGTTCCAGAACTTTTCTGCCTTGTTCAGATGTCAACTCCATATTCCATATTTAGAGAGAAGGGGTTTTTTAATAGCCACCCTTCCCTGAAAGCCATACTCGTTCAGTCTTCTGAAGACCGTCATTGTACTATCATGAACAAACATCGACATGTCCTTATAAAAGACCCGTAGGACACATGATGTAGTTCTTGGGGTTTTCTTTATCACTCTGGGCATTAAAACGGTCTGACCTGGGACCGAATTTGCTGGGACGCCCATTCCTGGGAAGATTGGCACCTGTCTTCAAGGCTCTCCATTTGTAAACAATCCTTCTCACTGGAGAATCGTGAATCTCAAATTGTTCGGAGATGGCCTTATAACCCATCCCAAATTGAAAAGCAGCAACAGTTGCTTCTTTGAGGTCATGGCTGAAGTCTTTTCTACTTGACATGATGTAGACACACACCCGAGTGCTCCAGAACACCAATCTGCCAAAAGGTCTGCTTTTATAAAGGTAGTCACACTTCTTAATGATTAAGTGATCTTGCATTAGTAAGACCTGGCTGCTAATCATACTCTTAATGATTGTGGAAGTAGGAAAAGGGGCGGAGGGGGATGAGGATGGGGGGGGGGGGGGGCATCTTGAAATCTGGTGTCACCTGAGGTTATTGGTTCTTTTATAGACGTTGGTGAGGACCACACAATTCATGGGAAAAAGAAAGTACACATTCCTTCATTTCTACAGCATGGTTTCGTTTATCAGGGCCTAAATGACAATTGTTTACAGCCTCTTAACTAATTACTTACCTCTGTAACTAACTGTAACATAATTATGGAAACTGTTCATAAAGTTCAGAGTCACTTTAAATGGCAGTGCTTGAGATCTTGTAATCTGCAACATGTCGTGTACCTGTCAGCAGGAGTCGGTACTGTGGAATCCGCTGCACCGGTTTCAGTAGGTAATGCTTTAACGCCAGACTGGCACAACGAGGACTCGTCTAGCACCACATAGAGAGGAGCGAGAACAACATTGCAGTATTCAGCATTTTTCATTTTAACCCGATATCAATCTAACAGCAGACGATTCCAGCTCCAGGGAAGGCATGCCTTGCATGTTTTTAGGTTTTCCTGCTCGAACAGGCCCGATCTTGACGCTAGCGCAGCAGCATATAAAGTTGCGAGCTCTGCCTGAGAAGCTCTGCGTTAAACCAATCGTTATTTCAGACCAATCATTTCGAACCCAGGCTGCAGTGGATGGACAGAAATGTGATATGTTTATAATTAAACAAGGCAGAAATTTCCACCAGTTTATGATTACTATATTATTAGCACAAGTTGAGTGCAGAAGTTTGAACCTCACATTTCTCATATTTTGAGAGGCAAGAAGTAAAATGTACCTCTATTTGACTATTTATGTACAAAAAAGGAGAAAAGAATGAATTGTGGTGTTTGAGGATTTGTTTTAAGCCCATACCGTGAACCTCCCTCCCCAAAAAAAAAAAAAAATGAACACCACCTTAGTCTTGATTGAGCTGGCCGACCAGGTGCTCATGGCTTGAGCTGGCTCGATGTTTTCGAGGACCTGAGCTGTGGTAAGTTAGCCTCGGTGGCTTCCAACCCTAGCTATAGGCGCACATATTATAACTAACGCACATGTTCATATAAATTCCAACAAAAGGCAGGACAGGACAGCGGTCTCTTCGAGTCAGGCCTAGACGATGCCATTTAGATCCATGTAAATAATAAGTCCCTTGCTTTGTGACACTGAATTTTCAACAATTTTTTATCCACAAAGACACCAGTGTTATTCTTCTCCTCAACAAGGGGCAGCATCACCATGGAGTAATTCTCTGTCTCGATGAACTATGACGTTGGCACTATTTATGAGTGCTGTCTGTTATGGTCTGGCCAGATGCACTATCAGGACGTATCAAGACCCACCCCTGTCCAGGATGAAAGGAAGTAGACAGGAAGGTTACACATGTAACAGTGGAGGACCGCCAGGACACCTGCATCACCCGAGATGACGGGAATGGCTAGAGAACAAACGTGACGTGGCAGAGACCGTTTATAGGCTGCTCGTGTGAATGACGTCACGTCAGGAGTCGATGACTTCTCTTTTAGGAAACTAGCAAAGGGATATACTTCATTAGTTCCACAGGAAACTGCTTTGGAAGTCCAGTCGTATAACCACTGGACTTTCATCGCAGCCCAGGATTTCAGCAGTTACTGAAGATAAACGAATGAACGATCATTTGTGAAACCGAACACATAAAATGTCTAATTAATAGAAACAAAAATTCATTGTCTCCTTCATTTTATCCTATGAAGGGTAGATAAATTGAAACTAAAAACTTGCCACACTGCACTACAATAATAAGAGTGCTGCAGGGATGGGGTATTTTTGTAGGCCAACCCGGAAGTCAGCATCACCCTGGTTCCCTTGAGGAAAATCCAACAGGATTTTTCCACTGGCTTGTAGATTACTGCAGAAAATAAGCTCCGTGACCAACAAAGGTTCATGAAAATACCAGAAGATAAATCTACAAGTTGGAAAGTTTGCAAGAGCTAAGCTGTAGTAGATGAGATTTCCTGTTTGGCGTGATGGCGTTTGATTTCCCCGACAACCTCTGTAGTCCCACTTGTTAGCAACCGTCTTTTTCAAGACACCTAAAATCTTTAAAAAAATCACTAGTGGGGTATTACTGATGTATTTCACGTCGTAGTATAAAACGTGAAAACGTCTCGAGCTCGTGTCAACCACAGACCTTATTTCAGAGATTTACCCAAAAACCCATCGACTTCGGGACGATGGGACCGGAAGTGCTAACATGCTAAAACTCATCTCCGGGTGTCGCGATCCGTTCCCGCGGCTCTTCATACCGTCTCCTTAAAGACGAGCGGAAACGCACACAAACGTACAAGCCTACCTCAAACTGACGAACGACTGCTGCGAAAGAAGGGTTCTTGCGACACTGTTCGTCCAACAGAGCCACGTTGCGATCGAACTCTCGGATGTATGTAGAGTACATCTTCAGATACGGTCCCTTCTGCACGAAGATGTCGGCCAGCCTCTGGTGATCCGACCTGTGTGTTTGGGATCGCGCAGAAAAAAAAAAAAGTTAAAGACGATGCTTATTTATTTATTTATTTATTTCAATGCTGAACGTTGTATTCTTCTTGCCAACATGAGGATAACATGCGCCACTGAAAAGCAAAACCTTCATCATATTGCCATCATGTCGCTTCATCTATTTTCAGTAGAAAACAAAAATCAACAACAACAAACAACAAGAATCGTTTTCCAGGAGGCGTTACCGTCCGTACGGTTTATCGTCGCTTCATAGCACGGTGTTGGAAGAATCGCAAATGTCGAGAAATTTCTCAAGCGCTCATATTCGCGCTAGAACTCACATTCAGTCCAATTACTGAAATTTCACCGACTCCAAAAAATCCAAAAAAACAATTCATTCATTTAATTAGGTTTCAATTCTTAAAGAGGCACAAATAGCTCTAACTTTACGCAGGCCCGACGTGCTTAGACACAGTATATTAAAATTGGCAATAAAACCATGCATCAATTGAGAATTTTGAACAAATTAAATCAAAGCCCACGATGCTGAGAAACGCCAGCTCCGACTCCGCAGAGACCCAGGTAATGTAATATTGTGTAAACAGCATGATGAAAGGTTATGCGATTTTGCTTCTATGGAAATGTAATACTGGCTAGCTGTTCCCAACATGTGCACTAGGAGTGTGTGCGTGTGTGTGTACCAGTGAGCGACTCTCTCCTCCAGCTCTCTCAGCAGGTCCTTGTTGAGCTCGTAGAGCTGAGGCAGGTAATACAGGATCTGATTCAGCACCCGCTCCTCCACCACAGGCTTCCCACTGGCACGGGTCGCTTTGGCAACCGCATCCCGGAAGTCCTGTCGAGAAAACCGAGAGTCTACAGACGAGCGCTTCACCTTACAATACTAATCGACAGTCCGACACGAGGTACACGATAACATCAATACGTGCTATAATGTCTAGATCAGGGGTGTCCAATCATATCTGCAAAGTCCCGGGGTGGGCGCGGGTTTCCGTTTGAAATCGAGCAGGTGCCGCTCAGTTCGTCTTGGCTTTCGATAGACTCAGGTGTGGCTTGGAATGAAAACCTGCACCTACACCGGCCCTTTGCAGATAAGATTACACAGCCCTGGTGTATATGCTACAGATGGCAAAGAGGAGTGGCCCTGTCTGAGACGTTCACCAAAGAAAAAAAAAAAAAAAAAAAGAATTCGCAGTCACACTCGATTCGACAGCTCGGAAAATAACAGCAGCCAAAACGCACAACCCGAACTTGCTTTAAAGAGAACGCACGGAAATACCGTAGGTTTTGACTCTTAAGGTGTTCTTCCACTGCACATTCAAAAACATAACCTGGGGCCCCTAGTTCATTTTCCACCAGGAACTGTAGTTGTGACACTGAAAGCAACTACATTCTTAGATTAAACACTGGTTGTCGATTCCAGACGTACGTGACTTTACTGACTCTCCTGACGACATGCGTTTAATATGTTTGAAGATGAAGACTTGAATAATACGCTGGGATGTTAAGGAGTAACCAGCGTTATATCAGCTGCAAGGGAAATATTCGACGCGGTTCACTTTGGTTTTGTATAGCGCTTTGAAACAATGGACATCGTCACAGAGCCGCTTTACGAAAATATACACATTCGGCAGCGAGGGGAAAAAAAAAACTCCCCGGGACGACACGGGGAAAGAAAGCTCGTCCGGGTGGCGCCGGGTTAGTGCGATTGTGAATCGGTTCTCTTCTATATCAGCAATACTATCTAGTCCAACTGTGTAAACAGGAACGCAGGAGCTTATGAGCTCCTCATAAGTTTGAGCATTTGAATCGTTTCCGTATTGATCGGGAAAGTGTACTGTGTTGAAAATACTAACAAAAAAGACTGTGTGTAAAACTCTTCAACATTAATAAGCTTACAGAACGGTGAAATTACAGTGTTTATAATTCCAGCTGACGCCACACACCGTAACGGTGTGATCACGTTCAGTGAAGTCCTCCCGCCCCGTAATGTTAAAACAAAACCAAAGCCCTGAATTTGTGTAGTAAATGTCTGCTTTGTGAAGGCACAATTTTTGAGAGAGAAAATAAATAAAATAAAATGCAGAACCAAAAGCACAAGGTGTGGGGCTGGACTCGGACCTGATGCAACTCTTCCTATAAGCCTATAACTCTAATCCCTAACCTTAACCCACGAGACAGCTTACAGCACGAACAAACACGCACATCCTGGACTTCTGGTTCCGACTCCTCCCCCTGGTTCTGCTACGAGGGGTATCATGCAGGGACTATTCACCTCCACGCCAGTGCAAGACGCTCACCCGCCACTCCACGACTGCCGAGCACATCACATGCAAACATTCCCACAACGCAAAGTCTCGCCAATCTTCCGAGTCTTTCGTATCGGTGCAGCTATTCTGGTGTTCGACCTTTGCCTTGATCTTTTGACTAGTCTTTGGGATCGCCCTTTGCCTGGAAATACTGAGCATTGTTGTGCTTGAACCTGGCTTGTTTTGACTGTCTGAGCACAGTATGTGCAACCAATCGGCAATGATCAGTGCCGCAAGCCCCGCCTCCAACTCCGGTCTTAGTGCCATTCTTGAGCAGGTACCAAAACCACACAACTAGAATGCTCGGTACCGGATTGGTAGCCGATAAATACACTTTTTGAATTTATTTTAAAAGAACTGTTTCAGTTTCCTGGTGCCAAACGATTCAGTACTTTGTGCAGTGGAAAAAGGCTCGGAGTTTCGGTGGATCAGTTTGCACAGGAAACGACCAGGGGAGTTTTGGTATGAAGATAATCTCTCGCTTACTCCCTTCTCTGCCTCCCTCTCACACACACATGACCTTCTTAAAGGCAGCTGTTAGGGATCATGGCCAACTGCGTGGGCACCAGAGGGGGTGGGTGTGACCTCTTTCCTAAAAATCTCTCCGTCTCTCCCTCCTTTGTCTCGCCACGTCTTGCCTTCTGTTCCTTCCCTCTCTATTTTTGTTGCTGTTTTCTTGCTACGCTACACGCGCGCTTTCATTCTGGGCTGTCCCCCCCCTCCCCTCCTCTTTGTCCTTTAATTCATCGCTTCTCTTTCCTTTGTCTCTGATCATGTTTAAACCTGGTGCACTCCTCCACACACTCATTACAAGCACAGGCTGAAATAAAACCACAGGTGTGTATCAGTGTTTATACTGTGCTACAGCACTTCCTGTAATCCCGCAGGGGAAAAAAAAAAAAAAAATCATAAATCGCAAGTAGGGTTTATTACATATGTATGCAAACATTTATCCTATCTGTTTTTTTTCTGGCCTTCAAATCTATTTACTCATGAATTTTTTTTTTTTTTTTTTTGAGAAATGATTGATATTTACTTACAATGTGCAGCAACTTCAGAACATCCACAAATCTGTAACAGACATATTTTCACAACCGTTATATCCATTCTATATATAAGCAGTATAATATTAACGAAGGATGGACACGATGGCAAAAAGATTATAGTGCGATGCTGAAGAAAAAAAAAATCGTCTTAAAATCACTAAATGTAGCTCAGCCAGCTGAGTATACCAGAGAGTTACAAAAGAGTATATAAAAAAGTTCAAAGAACTGGATTTATGTAAGAGAACAGAAAGGTATCCCCGATGTAGTCAGTCTATCAGTGAAGATATTTTAGGTGTCTGATACTTGCATATGTTTTGCATAGGAGCGATGAGGTTAATGTATTTAACACGTATTAGAAGTAACCTCACTCAAACTCCATGAATCCATGCGCGACTCTCCATACGTGCTCCGAAGACAACGTTAAGCTATATGATATTCCGTTTATATGGAGAGTCTGCATTTACGAAAGAAAAAATATTATTATGTATATCACTTCCTGCTTTTCACTACAGTTCTGTCCCAGGCTGTCTGTGTGTGTGTGTGTGTGTGTGTGTGTGTGTGTGTGTGTGTGTGTGTGTGATGTGCATTACATAACTCCACTTCTTGTCTTGGGCAGAGCGATTTGAAGTTGCGCTAAAGACGACGGCTGCGTCCGAAACCGCATACTTACCTACTATATAGTAGGCGAGAAACGGTAATACCCAGAAGGCATACTGCTTCCGGCGAGATTTCGCAGCGTGCAAGTGACGGACACTACGCGAGTCAAACAATCCCATAATGCAATGGGACCGGTGCGGACGAGCTCAGGGAAAAAAAAAAAAAAAAAAAAAAGACGCGTAAGACAGCGTCGGCTCTCTTTAAGAATGAAACCTTGCTTAAACGGGACTTGTTTAACAATACCCGAATAAATTGTCAACTTGAAGATTTCTTGCGACGTCGAAGGTCACATGACGACGCTAACATGGCGGATGTAGTACGTCCGGGATTGTATTCATGACACACACACATACTGATTATTAGTGCGTACTGTCATAGTATGCGATTTCGGACGCAGCCAAAGTGTTTCTGGTTGTCCAAAATGGCCGCCCGCTCAAAACATAACAGGGTGCGTCTCAATCGGCTCCCTAGCGCCCTAGGTGGGGAATCGGTATATGGTGTACACGAGTTCGGGTACTGGTAAGGACACAGGAAATATTACATTTGTTAGCTTAGCTAGTGAATCTTTAAAAAAAATAAAAAAATTTTTGAATCATTGAACGCTTAAAAGTCTTTAGACTCAAACAAACCGTATAGAGAACGCCAAATAAAGATAAATCGCTAACGCAGATAATCGTATGAGAGCTACAACAACGATAACAAGCTACTTACATTTGTAGAAGTTGCCTGAGAGTCTGACCGCCATTTTTCCCCCCCACCCAGAGTTGAACATGGTGAGCATCGCTGCTCCCTGGGTTTTGTGGTGCATTGTGGGATTTATTTAGGGAGCAAACGATCGAGTGCACTGGAAAGAGTTTGCGATTGAGACAGCCCTTAAAATGGCCGACGCCCTGATCGGTCAACTAGGGAGCTGATTGAGATGCACCCATAAACCAACACATACAATTTCAAAACTAAAAGGTACTAAATTACGGCGCGATCGAGGGCACACGGTTTTACGTACCTTGAAGGTGCGTATTTTTACAGATAACTTAAGGTACATAATTAGACCTTATATAATGTATGGAACACTTCTCTAAAAGCTAATCAAACACCGCATGCACATTTCTAGGTGAAAGACACATTTTTTCATGAAAGGATATTTGGTTTGTGATTGTAGCTCCGGTACAGAACTAATCTCAGACGCTGAATACGTCTCTCGGCTGATGGGACTACGTTCGGAGCGAGCGGCAAACGACGTGAAACCGTCGGCTACTTATTACTGTCGCCTTTACGCACAGACAACTCACGAGTACACAAATACTATGGTTTTACTCACACTTTCTCGGAGCTCATGATCTCCATGGCAATGTGAACCACTTTATTCCTTTTTGCTTTCTCGACCTCCTAATGAGACACACACACACAAACACGCATCAAAATCACAGCAGGCATACGCAGCTATAGCAGCGCAATACTGCAACACTTACACTCTCATCGCATCCAACCATCTCAGGTGAATGACAACACACAGATTCATATCAGTGCAGACTCCCTGACTTCACCCTCACACTGGTGTGTGGGGGTGTGTGTGTGTATGGGTGTGTGTGGGTGTGTATGGGGGGGACTGAGGGTCTTTATATGGATCCAAGGTCTGTCTCAACATTAGTACAGTTTGACTGAGTAGACCTCCTGTTTCTCACACGGTCTGTGTGTGTGTGTGTGTGTGATTTAACCAGAGAATAGTTAACACACACAGAGAGAGAGAGAGAGAGAGAGAGAGAGAGAGAGAGAGAGAGAGAGAGAGAGAGAGAGAGAGAGAGAGAGAACAATAGAAGGAGGTTTGTTCAAAAAACCCTTTTTAGCAGACACGCTGAAAAGTGTTGACGTTTTTAAGATGAAATGTATCCACGTACCAAAGTGCAACAATGTTCACCCCGTTTTGAACAAAAACGAGAACTCGGTGGTTAAAATTGTGTGTTTTCTCATGTTTTTTAATGTTTGGTGTTCAGGCGCTTTGATAATGAGACACTGGGCTGTATTCATCAGCACGTTTCCATTTGTGAATCACGTTAAAAAAAAAAAAAATACTGCTAAATGGTCTGCACTTATATAGTGCTTTTTTTTTTTCTTTTTTTTTTTTAACCTTAGCGGGTCTACAGAGCGCTTTACGCTGGTTCTCATTCACACTCACACACCAGTGGTAGCGGAGCTGCCATGCGAGGCGCTAGCTTGCCATCAGGAGCAACTTGGGGTTCAGTGTCTCGCCCAAGGACACTTCGGGATGTGGAGTCACGTGGGCCGGGAATCGAACCGCCGACCCTACGGTTAGTGGACGACTCGCTCTACCACCTGAGCCACACCCGCCCAAAAGTTTACTTATTAAAGATTTTTACGATCTAGAAGCGAAAATCTGTAATTACGTGTCAATTGCACAAACCTGGAACGTTTCCACAGTAGGAGTAAGCTTGAGTTTACTCACAGCATGAGAAAATGATTCATTTATTTATTAGTTTATGGAAGATCACATTACTATGCTTTAAAAAAGAAAAAAAAAGAAGAAGAAGAAAGAAAAAAAAAAAGGCAAAGGCTTATAAATATCTTTATGTCAACATTGATCAGAATTTACAATTTCCAGTGTGTGTGGTTTATTATTATTATTTATCTATTTTTTTTTTTTTTAAGTATCAGTATTGGAGTACTAGATTTAGTATTACTTGGGTTTGGATAAATATAAATAAATAAATAAATAAATAAATAAATAAATAATCAGCGGGATCACCCATGTGTAATAAGCAGGCTTCTCCACCCTGAGGCTATTTTTAATCACTCTGAGCTTAAATAACGGCTTTGGGTAGCGTTCTGCTAGCTGTCATTTGTAAAAGTTACAGTTTTGGGACTGTTGCATCATTAACGTCTCCAGAATTCCTCGGAGATAAATATTCACGGAGTAAGACTTCATTCTCAGAGTAGTTGGAATACCCAGAGAGGTAAGCTTTTATAAACCTCCAGCATCTGAGCATTGAATACAGCCCAGCCATTGACGCATAGCTGTACGGTAACAACATGAGATTCTTAAAGGATTTCACAAACCACTAATTATCCAGGTGTGTCAGTGGGGAAAACCGAAATCTGAGAAAATGACATATATAGTCTGAATTCAGGAAGCACTGTGTTTAAGGTGCTCATTTACTACATGCTTAACATAACTTTACAGGATGTGCGTGTAGAGTGAGCTTAAAACGCATCTACGGTACATAACCGGATCTCAGGAACCCTTTTGAGGGCACATTTATATTGTTTGTATATTACAATAAATACTGTAAATCGGCTACATGATCAAAATAAATAACCCTGATTATCAAGCGTACTCTATATTTCACATTGTCTGGCTGCAGTTCAAATGAATCCACGCTGCACTTCCAGGCTCTGTGAATGAACTCGGTCTCACCTCTTTGTCTCTTGACTGGTCCATTTCATCCTTGCTGGAGGTGGAGCTGTTGTCGTCCTCCTCGTTCGAGCTTAGCCCCTCCTCTTCCTCCGATAGGTCACCGGACAAATGAGGCCTGTTAGCAAATCACAATGGACGCATTTATCGGCCCCGATTCACATACGCGCGTGCTGAACTGAAATCATCGAAATCACAACAAACATTATCCTTTAGACAGAGAATAACGGATAGTGACACCCTCCATGAATTTACTGTACTAATGTGCCTTTTTGCTCGGTCCTGGTGTGATTTTTGTTATTATTATTCATTAATTAATTGTATTTATTTACTTATTTTTTTTTTAAAAATGTTTTTGTCCTGCCAATTCCTACTCACCAGCCAGTTAACATGGAGGTTAAAACGTGCTTCCTCCGAGACACGTGAAGTCAGCCAAGCACATCTTTTTCAAACTGCTGCTCATGCTGTATCACAGGGCAGCGTAACACACTCGGAGGAAAGCGCTATTCGCCCCCTTCCCCTTTCACGAGCTCACAAAGGCCACGATTGGCCGGCGTCACTGTGATTGACACGAGAGGCAGATTTCTACTGGCATTCCAATTTTGCTGCCTTGCCTCATCTGCATTCGAACGTGCAATCTCCTGGCAATGGGTTGACCGCTTTCCTGTTGCGCCACTCGGCAGCCCCTGGTGTGATGTAATTTTGAAAGAAACCTATTGCTTCAGTGAATGCCCGAGGCTGTTGCTAATCAGGGTTTCCAAAACTGCCAAAAACAAGTGTCGTTTCCAAACCAGTCCCCAAAATACTAACAAGTCCAAACAAACAAAGTGCTTATATTTAGCTGTAGGATGTCGTATCCAACTGGTTGGTAAAATATACAACAGTGCTGTCCTACGGTTGAAGTCTTCCTCTTCCAAACCCTGTACATTTTAAAGCCCATTAAGAACACCACGGCAAAACGTGTTATTAAAGAGTCTTAACATTCTATAAAAAAAAAACAAATATTAAATATCTTAACATTCACGTTTCTTAAATAAGCATCAATAAAACAACACTTTCTCACACTGGCTAGTTATTTCATGAATTTATCTCGTATTATTACACACGGTGCTGTGAAAAAAAGCCTTTCGTTCTGTTTTTGTGCATCTCTCGTACTAAATACGTTTTTGATCTTCAAACGAAATACAACATAAAACAAAGTAAACACACGACACAGTTTTTATTTTCTTATTGAAGCAAAAAATAAATAAATAAAAAGTTATCCAACCTGTGACCAATGTGAAAAACTATTTGCCCCCTTAAACTTAAAATCTGGTCGTGCCACCTTTAGTAGCAATCACTGCAGACAAACGCTTCAGATAACTGGAGATCAGTGGTTCACTTACTTCTAGGACTAGGATTGACTCCTATGCTTTGGATCATTGTCTTGTTACATAATTCAGTTGCTCTTGAGTTTCAATTTACAGACTGAAGACCGGACATTCTCCTTTAGGATTTTCTTGTAGAGAAAATACCCTCAGGTATTGCAAGTTGCCCAGGCCCTGAAGCAGTAAAGCATCCCCACACCATCACACTCCCACCACCATGCTTCACTGTAGGTATGATGTTCTTTTTGTAGAATTCTGTGTTTGGAGATGTAACGGGACCCCTGTCTTCCAAACAGTTCCACTTTCGACTCATCAATCCACAGAACATTCTCCTAAAAGATTTGAGGATCATCAAGGTATGCTCTGGAAAAATTCAGACGAGCCTTAATGTTCTGCTGTGTTAGCAGTGGTTTTCACCTCTCCACTCTTCCATGAATGCCCTTTTTACCCAGTGTCTTTCTGATAGTGGAGTCATGAACAGTGACCTTTATTGATGCAAGAGAGGCCTGTAGTTCCTTTCATGTTGCTCTTGGCTCTTTTGTCACTTCCTGGATGAGTCGTTGCTGTGCTCTTGGAGGAATTTTGGAAGGTCGGCCACTTCTGGGAAGGTTCACTACTGCGCTGAGTTTTTCCATTTGGAGATAATAACTCTCACTGTGGCTCTTCGGAGTCCCGGAGCCTTTGAAATAGCTTTGTAACCCTTCCCAGACTGATGTATTTCAATCACCTTCTTCCTCATTTCTGGAATTTCTTTCAACTTTGGCATCGTGTGTTACTGGGTAAGACCTTTTAACCAACTTCATGCTGTTTAAAAAGTTCTATGTAAGTGTTGATGTGATTGAACAGGGTTTGCAGTAATCAGGCCTGGTTACGTCTAGTCCAGCTGAACCCCATTATGAATGCAGTTTCATAGATTTGGGGAATTAGTAACTATGGGGGCAAATACATTTTCACACAGGCCCAGTTGGTATTGGATAACTTTTTTGATTCAATAAATATCATTTAAAACTGTATTTTGTGTTTACTCAGGTTGCCTTTGTTTTATATAATTTTCTGTTTTAATTCTGAAACAATTTAGTGTGAGACATGCACAAAAACAAAAGAAATCAGAATGGGGCAAATACTTTTTCACAGCACTGTATATTGCCATCAATAGGGTCCCTCTCAAGTTGTCCGATAATTGTAAAGTTGGTTTTGTTTGGAGTGATTACCTCTATGTATTGCCATTGAACAACCACCACTTGTTTTTTTTTTCCTCATATACTTGGTTTAAAGCACCCTTATTACGGTTTTTCATGCATTACCTTTCATGTCGTGTGTTATAGAGCTGTTTGTGAATGTAAAAAGTCTGCACGGTTTCAAAAATCAAAGCGCACGACAAACGGGGTTATTGACTCCCAACAGAAATAACCGATTCTGAACAGCTGAAACGAGTCGTCAGTGATTCCAGACTTACTTCCTGTACTAACCTACGTAGGTTTGTAACAAAAACCCGCCTCTTGTCTTCATCGGCTGCTCGCGAACAACGTGTACTTTGACCCGCCCTCAAACACTAAAGTTGTAGTTGCGCCCTGAAAGAGTTAGGTTCATATCTAGAAGACGTTGTTTTCTGCGCTGCTTTGCAGGGACTCACAAAAGCTGAGGATGTAAAGCGTCGGAGGTTAGAATTCATTTTAAAACGATACCACAGCAGTTCAACTCCGACCTTCGTTTGTGTTCCCGTCATTTCACTGACGACTGCTTCTCAAATCTAGCTCAAGTCAACACGGGATCCTCAAAATGATTTTTCATTCAAAGAAAGATGGGGCTGTGCCCACTTTATTTGGACCATCTTACGCCTCTGAATCACAACCTGTAAGTAGGATTAGGAAATGTCCTGTATATGCACTATACTCACGCAAGAACTCCTTTAAAAAAAAACTTTAATGCTCAAACTCACAATTTTTACAGTAGAATGTTACTATAGAGGACTTATTTCTGTGAAAACTTCAGGTTTGTATCTGGTTCCCCAACAGAGATATTCAATCGGAAAGTGAGGGGAATTTATAAAAAATATAACTTTTAAAAAAAAAAAAAAAGAGAAGTCTCAGACCTGAAATGTTCTGCGTGCTATAACTATAACTTACCTAGGTATCCCCTTAAAAAATTATAAACTGACCCTAAAAGTGGAATTGTGAGCAATCCCGAGCAATACAATTGGACTTAAGTTCTAAGTCTAAGTAACAAGAATGTGCAAAACATATAGATGTGCAGTGCATCCGGAAAGCATTCACGGCGCTTCACCGTTTACTTATGTACGTGTGCTTTTTTTGTTGTTTTTTTATTTTTAATAAATTTACAAAGACGTCAAACAAACTTCTTTCACGTGGTCATTATGGGGTATTGTTTGTAGAATTTTGAGGAAAATAATGAATCCATTTTTGGAATAAGGCTGTAACGTAACAAAACGTGGGGAAAGTGAGGCGCTGTGAGTACGTTCCGGATGCACTGTACCTTGTAACGTGCGCTAGAGTTCAGTTTTTGTTTCAAGGAGCTAGACCTAACCTGAGCTGAGAGCTGTACGTAAACCGCTGTATAACCAATATTTGTTGTGTACCAAGACACAAAGATGGCCGTTGTAGTTAAACCAGTAGTTATAGAGGTAATCGCTCAAATTTTTTAAAATAAACAAATAAATAAATAAATACATTTGGAAAATTAAAAATGGTCAAGCAACCTGTATTGGAGCAGACAGAATGAGCCGATAAAGAATAGCTGTGAGAATGAGTACACCAATATAGAGGGTGTATATGGAGGTGTGATTAATATAATGTAGTAGGGCTGGGCAATATGACAAAATTATCATATCATGAAGGCATTTATACAATACAAATCACACCATATAGGTTTACTAACAAACCGTAGTGTTGCATTTAAAAAAATAAAAAAAAAAGTCTGACTGAGGAGATACAGTACTGTGCAAAAGTCCAAGGCACCCGATTTTTTTAGTACAGACGTCGTAATAGATTTTTATTTGATGACTTCTACATTATGGAGTCAGTACAAAAACGTTTTAGCTTTCCGAACGTTAGTTTTCCAGCACAAATTAAAACCTTAAAGAAAAATGTTTGTGTGTCATTAAAGAAAGCAGGATATTAAGTGTTAATAAAGTCTAGTCCGTGTTTGGAACGTCTCAGATTGGGCTTTTTTTCTCCTCTCGGCTTTTTTGTGTTGTTCCAGTGCAAACAAAAGAAATAAACAGGAGCATACCAAAGCATTTGTAATTTTCTGGGAGAACTAGTGCAATATCGGACAGAAATGCAGGGGCCCATATTTTTGGCCATGACTGTATGTATGTATATGTGATATATGTATGTATGTGTATATATATATATATAAAACACACAAACACACACGCATATTAAGTCTGTAACACCTAATCGATAAAATCAATAATTAAAATAATTGATAACGAATTTCATTACGGATTAGTTGGGTCTGTGACATCATTGACTACGTTTCCACGGACAGCGGTAATCTAATTATTGATCTTATTCTGAATAAGACAGTATTGTGATTAAGGTGTTTACACGAGTCGCTTTTAGAATACTCCTGTCATGTTCCTGTTTTACGTGTTATAGAACATAGATCGATTAACCGCACACGTCATTACGTCACCGCGCCACGCCGTCCGACGTCCCTCCAGAATTTCACGCATCGACGTACAGTTCGTCTTCGTTATGGAACCGTATACAGTTCTGTGTGTTTCATTTTTAATGAAAAGTGCAGTTAATTATTTGTCGTGCTGTACGTGCAAATACATGACTTCTTGAAGCCGTGGGCTGCGTCCCAAACCACGTACTTACCGTCTATATAGTAGCCGATATACACGTATTTCTCTACTATACAGCAGGTAAGTATGCGGTTTGGGACGCAGCCGTGCTCCCGTTTGCCGTAAAACGGTCGAGCGCTGCCGTGTGTGTGCGTGTCCTGTCGCACAATGCGGTGAAAACTCACACGACGTTAATAGTGTGATTAAGGTGTGTACACGTCTGTAACGCGACTAAAACAGGAATCCTCCACACGTCTTAATTCCATTTGTGTTTACTTCGAGTTTGACTTTAATCAGATTAAGGTCATCAATAATCTCTGTTTACATGCGAGTTTCTTAATCAGAGTATCGTCTTAATCGGGTTCATATCGGATTATCGCTGTCCATGTAAACGCACTGTTTGTGGATAACCCCCTTCAGTGACGTCACTTCACGACGGTGAAAAACGCATTTCTATGAATAAAACCCATCTGAGAGACGGCGGAGGTTAGAGAGTGAGCTGCTGCGGGAAAAGTGCACGATCCAGGTCGTCCAAACCATGAGAATGTTTTATATTAAGCTCTTCAGATAAACTCGTGAGTGTATTAACGTGGCTCGTCGTGTCGGATGCTGATTAATGTGTTCCAGACGCGTTTTCTTCAGCGCAGAAATGACATTTTTACCTTTATATCTTTATCTGTAACTGTTACAGATTCACGCCGGCGTTTCCATGTTAAATAAAGGCTCATTCTGATAGCGAGCGAGCCTCCATGAAACTCCACCGAATGCGCGCGAGTCCACGCATGCACAGCAGTCAAACAGCGCGCAATAGAAAGGAATCGCAACAACTCTGACTAAAATATTCATTTTGATCAAATGTGTTGTTTGATGCTATATTTAGCGATATTTAGAAACTAAACGCATGGTGTTTTTATGAGAGCGGTAACTGTAACAGGGTCATAACATGTAATTGTATAGAAATGTACGAAGTGTCTCAAATTTACAGAATAAAGTAATGTTACAGTGTTCAGTAACCAGTTAATCAGTTTGAGCTTTTATTTATTTATTTATTTTTTTAAAAAAGCATTTTTAATATAGTGATTTAACATCTGCTTTAAAGCTCGTGGACAATCGGTCGTTTTTTTGTTAATATTTTTTAAAATCCTGTGCACAATGTGTAGCATGGCTCACGTAGATACATTTAATACCTTTTCCATAGCCTTCAATGTGCACAGTGTTCGAAGGACACTTCCGAATGGGAAATGACACGTTTGTTCGAAAAAATACAGAAAGAAAAAAAAAAAAAAAAAAAATGGACCTTTTAAGCCAACTAATAGATCAATCAAAGAAATAATCGGCAGAATAATCGATTATCAAAATAATCATTAGCTGCAGCCCTAATATGTTTTATATATAACGTCTACAAAATGTCTATATACTGTTTACATTTATTTATTTATTAACTGAAAAGGAGAATATTTTAACGTCAAATCAGCTGCTTCCAGTTCTTTTGCATTCATAAAATGACGAGATATCACAATACCCAGAAAATCTCTCAGAAAAGTGCGTTGTGACCATATCGATATCATAACCGTCATATCGCCCAGACCGATTCAAAACGAAGACAAAGGAAGAAAATAAAATCAACCTGTTATGTCTATCGGCAGCGACTGGACCAGCAGTGGCTGGTGACTATAGTTTTTGGTGAGGCAGGCAAAAATGAATCTCAAAGCCTGAGACAAGGTTAAGTCGAGAGGCTATCGTACTTGATATTAATATCTACTGCACGCTTAGAGCACCCCTGTAACGTGCGGTTGAGTCGACACCATCCAGTCATCCAGTCTAGTAGCTTGTTTCTGAGGTAATATTAACCTGACACCAACCCAGAACATTTTGGGAATTGAAAGAGAGTGACGTTTTCTTTCTCGGAGACTTCCCCGGCATGTGAAATACTTGTTTCTCACATATTTCTAATGTACAGACATTAAACAATCCATAAATCCCCCTTTTCCCTCTCCCAATCATGGAAACAGTTCCGTACATCACAGACACACCGTCTGCACTTAGACTTTGCTTTTTAGTGACAGTTTATTATATATATATATATATATATATATATATATATATATATATATATATATATATATATATATATATATATATATATATATATATATATATATCATGCCAAATATTTGCTATAAAACAAGATCTTGGTGCCTGTAGAGTCATTTTAAACATGCTCAATCTGGCAACCCTGTCATTAACTGCCTCGTACACTGCTCCTCCTATGAAAAGCAGAGCGTATACCTTCCCCGTCTATTAGTGCTCGTTTTGTTTTGGTTTTTTATGATGAGGTGCGATGATTACTCTACGGAAGCGGGACGGGGCAGCGAGTGCTCCGCCCCGCGACTGCGCGACATCTAGTAAAAAAAATGTGAGTAAAAACAAATGGAATATCAGCTTATATTCGTCCAGTAGCGATTGTTTTTAATCTGTAATTCACTCAAAAGAGATCGATAGTATTTAACGGAGTTGTGAAAGAGGAGTTTATGAAGATTTTTTTAAAAGGTAAATAAATTGTGGGGCTCCTTATGGACGGGCTGCCAGTGGACGGTTCAAAAGGAGCGTGAAACCTGAGGATCTGGCAACACCGGTCACTAGGTGGTCTTTTGAGGGACAGCGGCGCTCGATATTCGGACCGCAGCAACCGTGCCCGGTGTGAACACCCCCTAAATACAGGATCTTCTGCAATTCCAATATGTAAATACAGGCTATACGGCACCGCAGTGCTGCCTCAAGCATTACCGTACAGCATCCTTCAGCAGCAGTAGAAGGTTAGACATCCACATGATAAACACAGTGAATAGAATAAGTAGGATTAATATACAATAATAAACTATGATATGAAAACAAAAGAAAGAAAACCTACAATCGATCCTAAAATCAAGAACAGAAAATAAAATCCCCACAGACACTCCGGGCTAAACCGACGAGCTGCTACCAGACTATGAAGTTTCAACGTACTCTGAATTTCATTTCAACCACAGCCAAAGGACAAAATTAACCAATTAAAGGCTAACAAGTGAATTCTTCTTAGTGTTACACTTTTAAACTTAATTATTCTTATACATATCGCTTATCATGAAAACGCCATGTGATACAATACACCCCTAATGCCTAACACACACACACACACACACACACACACACGCGAAAGCATCGCCTAAGAGAAATAAAACGCTCGCTCTCGATAACGGAATCGAGTATTAGTGCTGTGTTAGAAACACGCGTCCAGAATACAAACCCTGTCTGAAAACTCATCAGTGCTGACGCTTTATTTGAGAATATATTCCGATTTCAAACTCACACGGCCATGTTGTGAATTTTTTTGGTTTTTTTTTTTTGTTTGTGTGTGTGGGTGTTATCGGATTAGAATGAGCGGTCCGTTTTTAAAGGGTTGAAGGACTGATTTCTCACACTCACACCAACCCGGTCTCTCCCTATTCTCCTTTTACACCTCTCTACCCCTTCTCTCCCTCTCCCCTTTTCTTTCCCTCACTCCCCCTCGCTTTCTCTCGTTCTGTCTCCCGCTGCAGGCAGACAGAGCTCCTCTTGTTTACTGCCTCGGGCAGCTTATATAAACTCAGCCTGTAAAGGGACGCCAGAGAGACAACACACACACACACACACACACACACAGAGTTCAAATACAGTAAATCTAGTATATTTAACTGCCATACAAGATGCAAAACGCAACTAAAATCCCCGTCAATATGTAACGAACATTTCCTTCAGAATGAGCTTTTGAGCGTAAAACAAGACACACACACACACACACGCACTCAAATGAAATTACCCGACGATGCCTGACTTGCATTACCTAAAGACCAGCCGCTTGAATAATAACAAACCGACCCTCTCAGACCGCAAGTACAAAATGTAGATCATTTTCTCTTTGTTAAGCTCAGACGCGAAAACGTGCGAGATTTAAAAACACACACTCACGGCGTTCGTATAAACGAGCGTTCAAATGGAATCCAAATGAAAATGGTCATCAGCTGTGTGTGTGTTTTTTTTTTGCTCTCTGCTAAAACAGGTAATGCTTAAAAAAAAAAAAAAAAAAAAAAAAAAAAAAAAATTAGATAGCTCGCTGGAAAATCCGAGTTAGCATTGAACACAGTACGGAACAGAGGAGAGGTTGTTGCGTCATAAAATTTAAGAGCCAATCGTGTTTCGGTATGCAAATACAGGCCATGCAACTCTGCAACACTGACCAGTTGAGCTTGAATTCAAATCGTCAGGATTCGTGACGTGACTATTGTATTGATAACGGAAACGAGAGAAAACATGATGGCGAGAGAGAGAGAGAGAGAGCGAGAGAGATTATTTTCCAGAAGCTCTGCCCTCTCTCCTCTCCAGATATTTCCTGCTCTGGCCACTGAAAATAACCCACAGGAAAGCGAGTCAGCCTGATCTCCAAGAGTGGACCATTAAAAGTCGCCGTTTCAGCTCTCGGCCTTCTGTAATAAACAAACCGATGGCAGTTTCGCTTTTGTAGTGGTTTGGGCTCAGCAGGTTACTGAGGGTAAAGCTGCTTGCTTACACAGTGTCAGATATACTGTACGAGAGCTAAACATTTCATCTAAGCTGGAAACGTAAGGCTAATTCGTTCAGGAAATGCCATTCCGGGACCGGCTTCCATGGCGCATGTTCAAAAAATATGTCCGGTTCAAACTTATTTAGAGCCTGCATTCGTGAAATATCAAAGAGTTCATCTAACCACATAGAGAGTTCGGGATTTTGGGAGTCACCCGTGGTAAGCTTGTACACACCCACTCAGGACCAGCTCATTTCTGCAATGTGAAATACTACACAACCGTGTTCGATCGGAGATTCGGCTTTAGAACAACACAAAAGGCTTCGAGATCCTTTGAACTCTAATGATTACATACCCGAACACCGTCTCCTGAATGATCCAATCTGATATAATAGTCATTGGGTCAGTATTTATGTGCCGTTATGTGTTCTAGTATAATTTACAAAAGCACTGTATAAATAAAATAACATAAAAAAAAATCATTAATACATGAAAAAATGATTATACTGTTGGCCAGAAAAACATTGCGTCATTATTTCTTTAAAGATCCCCATGCTCGGATTAAATGTCGCGTTATTACAGGAAATATCCTGTATGAGATACATTTTTACGATATCGCCTGCTTACCGTTTCATAGGTGAAGTTTGAGAACGGGTGAACGTTCACTTCATGCTTGGCTTAGACCACAACTGGTCTAATTTTAATGTCACGGTTAATGGTACGGTCATCACGTGACGCTTTTTCTCATAAATCACATTCTATTTCCTCCTAGTAAAGCGATATCTGGCAAAATAACATGACGGGTTTGTTTTTCTCGTAATACCGTGATGCTTTTCTCAAAATAACACGATGGATTTCTCCTAACAACATGATCTTTTCTCTATATAATGAGATATTGATGAGATTTTTTTTTTTTTACTTCATGCCTGGCAGCACAGAGCTTTCATAATAATTGTATTAAATAGGAATCTTTTTTCATTACATACACAGTGTATCATATTGCAAGTCATTTCCTTCATTCATTCATTCATCGTCAGTAAGCAAGGAGTAGCATTTCTGGGTTCCTGAGTGAACTTTTGGTCTTTTATGAGCCGACGCATCTGCTTTGGTCAAAAGGTGAATAACGAGTCCTCCAGCTATCGGACTTCCTAATTAGTACTCAGGAGGCTAACCATCTATGTCAAATAGTGTTGCTAACATCTCCGGCTGTTTATGAATAGTCTGGTTCCTCTCGAGATTTCTGCCTCATGTTATCTCGGGCAGTCCTCCCTTGTTCCTGCGTCTTTTGTCTAAGCACTATACAAAGTTGAAATCAATTGAATCATGCCACCCTTTGATTCATGGGAGTTGACTCTTCCTTCAGATGGATCCAGATATATTGACGTCACTGGTTTGTTTGGTCATCAGGAGAGTCTGGGCTTCGGAATATTAGTTTATATAGACGTAGACGCCCAACCTACCCACTATTTATTTTTATTTTTTTTTTACTTGGAAAGTACGACGTATGGAAATCACAAGTGTTATGACAACATAGTGTGCATAAATAAGGGTTTTGTTTGTTTGTGAAAAACATAAAAACACACAAGGGATTAAAAAAAAAAAAAAAAAAAAAACCTGCTAGGCTTGAACAGAAATATAAAGAAGAAAAAAAAAGAAAAAGATCGATCAGGTTTTTAGAAAAATACTTAATCTGACTAGACACCTCTGAATTGGGAGAAGCCGATCTTCCAAACCAATCACGTAAGGCCTCTTACCTGCTCGATTCATACGGTTCCTGCGCTTCATACACTCCGCTATCCGTATTCTGAGTGGAGTAGACCCAGGGCAGGTTCATGTACTCGGGGATCTCCTCATAGAGGGGAACATTTTCATATTCTACTCCGCAATCACCTTCTCCGTCATGCTGAGCGACCTCCTCACCGGTGGGCGTGTCCTCAATGTGCGCGTCACACTCTGTACCCGTGCTAGCGGAGTCCAGAGACGTGCCACCACGCATCAGCTTCGGAAACAGCTTGACGCGCACTTCGAGAAGTTTCTTCAGGCTGCGGTGTTTCTGTACACCGACGCCCGAGTCCACACGAAGGAGATCGGCCGAGGAGAACGACCTCGCTCTCTGCTTGACCAGCACTGACCCCAGCCTCTTTCCATCGCTGGTTTGCGATTGGTTAGCACTTTGAGATAGCTGCTTACCAAAAAGAGGGATTCCTGAGAAAGTGATGCGCCATGAGGAGGGTTTCTCGTTGGGAGGGGCGGGAAGGGCTCCGAAAACAGGGGCCGGGGCTGGAGCGGGTGTTTGCGGTGACGTGTTCTGCTTCCTCGACAGTGCAGATGCAGGTAGACTGTGTCTCTGCGGCTTCTTGGGAACGATCTTCGGCGAGCTCTCCTCGGCCGAAGACGTCTTGGTTACAGGTGCCGCCCGAGGGCTGCGGTTGAGTCGAATTTGTTTGGGTAAACTCCTGGTGAATGGACAACGAGCAAAATCGCCGTATGCGCCGTCTTCATCTTCGTCGTCCTCCTCCTCTTCCTCGTCAAGCTTCTCATCAAATCTCTCAGAGTCTGCATGCTCCGTAAGAAGCAGATTATCCAGGGAAGATGAGGTTTTGTAACCGTGATTGTCGTTTTGTAGGAGGGACTTTTGTCGAGGGGGCGGGGCTGGTGGCTGTTGCTCCTCCTCCTCTATGGAAACGGATGTTTCACTAGTGGCTGGTTCGGAATAGCAGGCGGTCTCTGGGTGGGTCACACTACCACCGTTGTGTGTATTACAGGTAGAGTCTCTGTTGTGGGTGGGGTCTGTAATGTGGGCGGAGCCTGTATGCGAGTCTGGAGAAGTGTTCGCAAGAGAACTGCTGGATGATGAAGCGTCCTCTGGAACTTCCGGTGAAGAATGTCGGTCCTCTGAGTGCGTCACCTGTGTTTGAAGGGTCGCGGGGGGGCGTGTCTCCGTTTCGGCTGGATACTCCACCGCCACCTTCTGCCGGAGAAGCACATTTCTTCGTGGACGGCGAGGCTGAGGCACAGGAAGTGGCTTACTAGGGGGTGAAGGCACAGAAACATTGGTATGTGTGTCAGCAGTGGTTAAACAGTGCGAGTGTGAAGTCTGCTCGGGAAGTTGTTCTCGTTTCAGGAAAGTTTCATCTGTTGCGGTGTGCAACTCTGGTTGTGTGTGTATGTGATCCTTGACGAGCACAGCTGCATGTGCATCGTCCTTTGCATCTGGAAGAGTGTTTGGGGAGTGTGCGGGAATGTGGTTTTGCACATCTTGTGTGAGTAAAGTCACTCGGTCCTTTGCGCTGTTGCGGCCGGGCTCTTCTACTGGACTGCCTCGCTTTTTTTCTACGTCATATTCGGTTGTTTCGATCGTCTCCTCAGATCCCCTCGTTTTGCAGTTGCCCATATGGTGTGACTTGGGCGGTATGATGTAATGCGAGAGGCCCCCGTTTTTGGACGCGGGGACGCCCTCAGATTTGCCGGTGCCGATAGAGAGGGATGACTGCACAGCTTTGGGGCTGATTTTGTCCAGGCATGGTTTAGGGGCTAGAGCAGGCTTCCCCCGTTTTGGCGCAGACGGAGATGGAGAGGGAAGAAGGATCTCCGGTTTAGGTGCGATTGGAGGCGGGGCTGGCTTCTGAGATGCCAACAGTCTGGGTTTGGGGGCGACCGGCGGCTTCTTCATACCTATAAACGTACGCACATGGGAGAGAGTTAGTACATGTCACGAACATGGCACGAGAGACAACTTTATTTAAAAAAAAATCCCGCTTCCCCTCTTGCGTGTACCGTCATGTGTAGTTCTGCTTGAGTGGCGTGGCAGACTGCGAGTCTCGTACAGAGCGCCGTCAATCATACGGATGGACAAACCTCTAGCCCGGGCTCTCGGGACAAGCAGATTACTTATGATTACCAGTTTTTCAAATCACGGCTGCCCAGCGCACACGTAAGCCTCAGTGGGCTGTTGATCTCACAAATCGCCTACTTTCTTTAAAAGAAAACTTGTTCTTTGCTTTTTAACACGCTCCAATGGGTTCACGTGTCGCAAAGCACCTCGGTGCTGTGTTTTTGCTCTGCACAAAAGTCATACACGAGGTCTGTTGGTACAATGTTTACCAAGCGAAAGAACCGGGAATATGAAGAGATGAACAGTGAAAGGAGTACAGTCCAGCACAGTACGGAACAAATACTGCTGCAGTGGCGGCGTGGACAGAGAGGACGCAGGTCGAACCGGCAGGTACCGCGGGACGATTCTCACCTTTGCGTGATCACGGAAAGTGATTCGTTCGTGTCTTGTCGTGCTTTGAATGAGCCCAGAACAGACGAGACAGAGAACCAACCAGCACATAGCCATGCCCTACTTACACATCCGTTAGTCTGGTGCTACGTGTAGCAGACAGCGTGATTAAAAATGGCAACGTCTAAGAACCCCACCGCACACACGGCTCTGCGCGTATTAATCCACTGCGGCTCTTAATGTGATATTTTGCACTACATTCCCTGGGACCCTTTTTTTTTTTGATGTATGATGTTGCCAAGTCACGTCGAATGCTTTCCAGCCATGCATAAAAAAAGGTACTCATTCAATGCCGTTCCAGCATTCCCAATCACAGACAGTACTGAATACTCAGAATCGGGTCGGTGAATCCTTAATAGTCAATCTATTAAAGTATAACACAAAATGCCCGGGTTAATCGGGGCGCTTTTGCGACCGCAAAAATGAACACGAAATGGAGGGAGCTCTACGGTATTCGTTGGGGTATTCTCAAAATTACTGCCGATGTGGGCCATGTGACGTCATCACGACGCGTATTCAGTAAAGGCCCCCTTCGATTCACGTGCCTCGAACAGCTAAAAGGTCTCACTTACCAACACCGTGTAAGACAATCACAATAATAATAATAATAATAAACGCAGCAAAATCCTGTACAGCCGGATTAACGTGAAAGTATCACACCACAAGAATCGCTCGAGCTCTGTGCAGTTTGTCATATCTCAACAATCTTCTGTTAAGGAATCTGCTGGGATTTTTTTTTTTTTTTTTTTTTGTGTGTGTATCTGGGCACGCAACTGAACCTCAGTGGTGCGTGTGATACCGAACGAGCTAGATAAAGTGTAATCTGGAATCCAGGAAGGTACAGCGGTGTGAAGAACACAGTCATTACTGCACTCAGCTGAACTGTAATTTTACTACCCAGAAGGTTTCCGCTGTTTACGTGTTTGGAATTAAAACGGCTAAATTTAGAAACGGTCCGAGAGCTTGCACGTTTCTGCCGCGCGAGTGTAAAGAGCTGCTCGGAGCGCGCCGCGTACAATAAAGAAAAGGCTTCGAGACAATTCCTAACAAAGTAAGCGTGAGCACTGAGGGATAGAACCGATCTTATCAGTCCTTACAGGATTTGTGATCGTCGCGGCCGAAAATGCTCGACATCGCCGCGGCTTTTCCCCCAAAACGTTCGATGCGACTTGTGAAGTTTTTTGTGCTTTTTTAAAATTTATTTATTTATTACAGACTTGGTGAAATCGCAACGGTTCTGCACGGGCTTTCACCGTGATGTTTGTTGGTAAATGAGACCGTTTAGCTGTAAAAAAAAAAAAAGAGGAGGGCGTTGGCCGAATGCTCGTCGTGATGACGCGTCTTGACCCGAATGGTCAAAAGATCTGCGCCGGTTTTGAAAAATTGTAAGCTTCTCCGAATGTGCTCGGGTTTTGCGCTCGGTTCTGCGATCGCAAAATCCTGTTGGGACGGTCTTAGTGAACGTGCGTGATGGGAAGACTGGTGTAGTGAGTAGCATCGCTGCCTCGGGGCTCCAGTGTTCCTAGCTCGATCATGAGCTCGTGTTACCGTTTAAGTGGATTTCCGCACGTTCTCACCATGTCCGATTGACCCCGTGTGTGAATGTGTGTGTGTATTGTGCTCTGCAGTGGACTGGCATCACTTCCAGGGTGTATTCCTTCCTGGTGTGACCCTGACCAGGGTAATGTCTGTCAGGTAATGTCGACTGTTTATATATATATATATATTAAAAAGCTCAGCTCCATGGAATATAGATGGGGGATTAACCGGTCCTGACTCCCTTGATTCAACAGCTAATAATCAGATTCCACGGCAGATTTTGTGAGAAGATGGGGAAATAATATTTCCTGGGGAAAATTCATTTCACTGCAAGTTAGATACTGTTTAGAAATGTTTGTGAGGCAAATAAAATCTTTCAATCTTGAACAACCACATTCCAGACATACGACGACTCTCGCTTACACCAGCCCTTACGGCCGTCGCGGAGTCGATTCACATCTCGAGTCAAGTCTAAGTTTCACTCTCGGATCGAATCAAGCGCACAGTCCGACATGTTACGTGTCGGTGAGTGTCAGTACTCAATATAATATCTCACCCAAAGTCTTTTCTGTAACTGTCCGCATCATACGTTATCCTTCAGTGATGTTACACACCGACCACTTGTAGTGAAGGGCACAGTTTGACTTCCTGTAAACAGTAAACAAACTGTAGACTACACTCTCTGCTGGGGAAACAAAACAATATACAGACATTCCAATGGATTCCACTACAAATACCATTACAAACTATCAGCTCGTAACCATTAAAACCATTACCATTATTGGGCTTTAATGATATCCACTAGACGTAACACACCACCAATAGAAGGCAACTTACATGCATCTCATTTATATAAATGAAGGGTTGATGGTTAAGGGCAGCTTGGTGGAATCCATTAGAACTCACAACCTTTCAATCAGTAATCCAGTGTCTTATCCACTGAGCTACCGGTTGAATAGTAGAGAACAAATTCCAGTAGGAACCATTACATCCATCCATCTTCTATACCGCTTATCCTTTTTAGGGTCACGGGGAAACCTGGACAGGGTGCCAGTCCATCGCAGGGCACAATCACACACCCATTCGTACACTCCGGACACTTTGGACACACCATTCAGCCTACCATGCAGGGTAGAACCCGGGAGAACATGCAAACTCCGCACGCACATGGCCACGGTGGGACTCGAACCCCCGACCATGGAGGTGTGAGGTGAACGTACTAACCACTAAGCCACTGTGCGCCCTGGGACCATTACAGTTTCCATTAAAACCAATATAATTCCCATTATAACCATTACAAATTCTATGATTGATTTTTTTCCCCCCTTCTTCAGCAGGGTATGTTATGTTATGGAGGCAGCCATCTTGGACAACCTGAACCACTTCATTTATTTATTTATTTTTAACACTCATTACTCCACTTTTTAAAGAAACGAATTCAGGTTAAAATGAGCTTGCGTAGCTTAAGGACGTGACTTGAAGTAGGCGAAGACATGAGCACGAGGTTTACGGAAAAGGTTTTGGGCGACAGACTCCCGTTGCTCGTTAGCTCCAGAAGCGAACACTGGACGTTGAAGATCTCTCACTACAAGATAACTTTCGACTTGTACTGCCATACTACATATTGTAAAAGAAACGATAACGATAAGCACACGTGAGAGAATTCAGTGTAGTGAAACTCGAGTCAAAGACGAGATATTGACAGGACGGTTCAAGTCCTGGACACCGAGTGTCCTCTCTACAGTCGGGGAGGTTATTCTTGTGCACTACCCGTTATATCAGACACTTCCACACTAAAACTGTGTACTGGTCGGTGCTACACTGTCACTTTCTGTGCCCGTTGTCCCGTTTTAGTAGTTACTGTACCGTCCCGTGTCGTTAACACACGTTTACACGTGCACTTTATGTAAAAACGTGTAGGTCTTATTTAGTCCTGTCGTCTCATGTGGTCAGTGTGTTGTTTTATGTAGCACCGTGGTCCTGGAGGAACGTCGTTTCGTTACGTTGCACTGTGTACTCTACCAGCTGGTTGAAATGACAATAAAAAGCCACTTGACTTGACTTGAGGACAGTGAATGAAACGCACAAACTAGATTCATTTCCGGCGTTTATTGGCTCTGCATGTTTATGCTCCATTGAGGACGGGAAGCGATCCAAGACGAACGTAAGGAAGAGCAAGTCGGCCACTTGGGTCTGTCGTTTTAGATTTAGGCAGGCGAGGGGGGTGTTTGGGAAAAGGATTCCGCACTCATTTCCACGGACGAAATTCCTGATCCGGACGGAATCTCAACTTAAAAGTTGCTGAACTGAAAAAATGTGTTAAAGAGGACGCAAACGGGGTGAGGACCTGCAATCTGGGGTCTTCAGTCTGAGTGTGTGTGTGTGTGTGTGTACTAAATCCTGAGTCTGAGTCTCAGTGTGTGTGTGTTTGTGTGTGTAGTCATCAGGCGGATGTGCTGAGATGGCCAAACTTTTTGGCTATGGAAAATTATCATGAGACTCCTTCTGACTCCTGCTGCTTTTACATCAAGTGAATGCACAGGCTGGGATTAGTGTGGAGAAAGAAAACTCAAGAAAATCCTGAAACAAAGAGTCTCCTTCCAAAGTAATCCCTGTTTTAAAGCAAGCTAACATTCTACATTACATTAGGAATGTAAGAAACTTCTAAACCGTACCCGTTTTTATCCTTTATTACTCATTACTGTGCACTGATTTTCCAGCATCCATGAAAGTTCTGTTCTTATATATACACACACTATATAAGAATAAGAATAACAATAAGTCTAGGTTGAGTTATCTCCAAAACATCATCATAAGAGTTTTGAGTTAAAGCGAATGAGGAGCTTCCGAGCACGCTTACTGGAAATAAAAACACACACAACTGTCAAAATAAAAACAATGTTCCTGTTTGAATATATATTTATATATGTTGTGTGTGAATATTTTCCCTAAATGTTCTCAGGAAACTGACCTGTACTCATGATCCTTCACTCCTTCGGCTCCATGAATGAGCTGCTTTTTAAGGGAAAATCCTTCAAATGTCGTGGTTTATCCATGCGAGACCCCATTGTAACGCCATAACAAAGGTTAAACAAAAGAAAGGAAGAAAACACACTACCTAAGAAAGCGCCATGTGGCCGGTAACTAACTTTTTTTTTGTTGAGAAATCACTTCGGCTCCATTCAGTGTCCAGCCCCCACTCACACAACGACACATTTTGAACGCGTGGAGATTTTACAGTCAGCCGCTAGGGGCGCGCTGGAGCTGTCTGTTTGTGTGTGTGCTGTTTTGTTGGGGTTTTTTTTTTTTTACTCGTCATATCTCGGTCAGTGAAGCATCATGGGAAATGTAGTGTGCACGTATCAGTCGGCTTTGCGCAGTTCGTCCACAAGTCAAGTCAGGCCGTTAATTCGTATCGACTACAATCCCAGCATGCGCGCTCGGAGTTGGAGGCTTATGGCGGAGAGCTATGACTGAGGATTTAGACGAAGAGGTCGTGTTCGAGGTGAGTGTTCGGACTCGTTTGTTTATTGTTTACTGGTGATCTAGTTGTTGTGCTCTCGGGGAGGTTTGTTTTTTTTTAAAGTGCGAGTTGACGCTGTGAGTGGGGCGGTGCTCTGTCTGATATACCGGACACACGGTGATCAGACGTGGCGTGGATGGGCGACTCCGTGGAGTCCAAGCAGAGGGGATTGCTACAAGAAATACTAATCACTACTGATCTCCATGGAGACCGAATACCGATCACTAATGATCTCCATGGAGACGGATCATCTGTAGATTTCCCCCAGTGTGTCTCTTGAATGACACGTTTTTAGTGTTTCCTTACTCTATCACACACACGCCCATTTTAATCTCATGAAAGACTCATTAAATCAGTAGATGAGATGCGTTAGGTCACGTGACACAGATTCAGCTCAGGATCACATCCAGGATCTCCTCATGTTACCAAGCCGATATATCATTAGGTAACTGTTATACCGTGATATGAGTCAGTAGTATTGCGATACTGATACAGTGTGTCACATGGTAAACATTTACATTCATTCCTTTAGCAGATGCTTTTATCCAAAGCGACTTACAAATGAGGAAATACACGCAAAGCGATATATCAAGCGGAGAACAATATAAGTAATGCTACCGTGCAAGATTTATAAGCTCTTTTTTTTTTTGAAAGCGCTTACATCAGGAATAAAACACATCGGGGTGTGCTGTTGCAGGAAAATACATCGAACGCGGAAATTCAAGCAGAGAACAATACAAGTACAGAGTAGAAGTGGAAGTGCAGATTTAAAAGGGGGACCAGGGGACAGTTTAGGGGTTAGTGAAGTGTTCACAGAAGAGGTGGGTCTTTAGCCGTGCTGTAGTGTACAGTACTGACGGATTCTTCCGTCTGGATTGAGGTCGGAAATTCATTCCACCGCTGAGGGACATAATCCACGACGGAGTGGTGTGATGCAGAAGAAGGATTGCGTTATTTATTTGTTTATTTATTTATTCATTTTCTCTGACATGTGATTTATTCCTCTTGTACCGCCACGGTTTGGAAAGGGCTATGGAAGCCCGTTTCTGCCACAGAGAGAGAGAAAAAATCGAAACGGTAATTGCAACTTTTATATCTCCGAATTCGGACTTCATCACCGGCGATTTAGACGTCCGCCTGACGTGTAGTGAGTCACAGAGAGCGCACAGGTAAAGCTTCGATCGTTCTCTGTATACAGGCTATACACAGGAAGATACCACCGTAGTGCTCTACCGATATATCGCGTTGCGTGTATTTCCTCATTTGTAAGTCGCTTTGGATAAAAGCGTCTGCTAAATGAATGAATGTAAATGTAGCGCTCGTTCCTTACCTAAAGCCAGTCACATTTCAGGTACTGCGTCAAGTGGAAAAAAGTTAAGTCGGAATTGTGAGCCTGTAATGGCGAGAAATAAAGACAAGAGTAAGCGATATATAAAATCACAATGACCTTTTTAAACATTTTTTTTTTTTCCTCTTGGCGGAAACGGGTTTCCATAATCCGTCACCGATTTTAGCAAATTTCACGTATTAATAACGGACACGTCGTGCTCGTTAACCATTTGACATTACAACTTTAAACATAGCTATAACACCCTCGTTTAGCTTTAATGAGTTTGTCTAATTCAACACTAAAAAGGTGACAGGAGCAGTGGGGACGTTTTAAGACTGCTAGCCCTAGTTATAGAAATATGCAAAAATGACAAGTATCGCAGGGTATCGCATGTAGCTGTGAGGAGCTCGGGTCGTCAGTCGCCTCAACAGGAAACAGCAATACAAATGTAAATGCTCTCTCCGTTACAGCTGCAGATTAATCAGATTTAAATAATGTTTTTAATTAATTTATTTATATATATTTTTTGCCTGTCCTTAATTGATTAAACACAATTGACCACAGGATTTTGATAAATTGAGCTAAAGATAGTTACTAGGATTTGATTATAATCAGCGTTTATGGACTGAAGAACTAAAAAAAAAAAAAACTGAAGTAAAAAAAGTCAATTTAACAAGTAGGTTTTCCTCAACACTGTAAAAAGTACACATCATCCACAGTGGTCCTTGAATGTTTGAGAACCCTTCAGACGATATATTTCTGCATAAATATGACCTAAAACATCCTCAGATTTTCACACGAGTCCTAAACGTAGATAAAGAGAACCCGATTAAATAAATTAGACAAACGTATTATACTCTGTTGTTTATTTATTGAGGAAAATGATCCAGTATTACATATCTGCGAGGGGCAAAAGTATGTGAACCGTTGCTTTCAGTATCTGGTGTGACCCCCTTGTGCAGCAATAACTGCAGTTAAAACATGTCTGGTAAGTGTTGATCAGTCCTGCACACCGGCTTGGAGTCCGTTCCTCCGTACAGAACAGCTTCGACTCTGGGATGTTGTTGGGTGTCTTCACATGAACTGCTTGCTTCAGGTCCTTCCACAACATTTCTATTAGATTAAGGTCAGGACTTTGACTTGTCCGTTCCAAAACATGAACTTTATTCTACGTTAACCGTGCTTTTGTGTGTGTTTAGGGTCGTTGCTTTGCTGCATGACCCACTTTCTCTTGATATTCAGTTTATGGACAGATGTCCTGACATTTTCCTTTAGAAATCGCTGATATACTTCAGAATTCATTGTTCCATCAGTGATGTCGAGTCGTTCTGTCCCAGATGCTGCAAAACAGACGCAAACCATGATACTACCACCACCATGTTTCACAGATGGGATAAGGTTCTTAACGGCGGAATGCAGTGTTTTACTTTCTCCAAACATAACGCTTCTCATTAAAGCAACCGTTCTATTTTGGTCTCATCTATTCATAAAATATCGTTCCAGTAGACTTCTGGCTTGTCCGGTGATCTTTAGCAAACTGCAGAAGAGCAGCAATGTTCTTTTTAGAGAGCGGTGTGTCTCTCCTTGCAACCCTGCCATGCACACCATTGATGTTCAGTGTTCTCCTGATGGTGGAGTCATGAACATTAACAGTAGTCAATGTGTGAGAGGCCTGTAGTTGCTTAGACGTTACCCTGGGTTCCTTTGTGACCACATGGACTATTACATGTCTTGCTCTTGGACTGGTCTTTGTTGTTAGATCACTCCTGGGGAGGGGAACAATGGAATTGAATTTTTTCCATTTGTACACAGTCTGTCTGACTGTGCATTGGCGGAGTCGAAACTCTTTAGAGATGATTTCGTAACCTTTTCCAGCCTGATGGGCATCAACAACTCTTTCTGAGGTCCTCAGAAATCTCCTTCGTTCGTGCCACGATACACACCCACAAACATGTTGTGAAGATCAGACTCTGATAGATTCCTGTTCTTTAAATAAACCAGGGCGCTCACTCACACCTGATTGTCATCCCACTTCATGAAAACACCTGAGTCTAATTTCACCTTCAAACGAACTCCTAATCCTAGAGCTTCACATACTTTTGCCCCTCACAGAAATGTAATATTGGATCCTTTTCCTCAATAAATTTAATGACCAAGTATAACATTTCCGTCTCATTTGTGTAATCGGGTTCTCTTTGTCTGCGTTTAGGACTCGTGTGAAAATCTGATGATGTTTTAGCTCATATTTATGCAGACGTATAGAAAATTCTACTTTCACAGACTTTTTGAAGCGCCACTGTACATGTTGTGTCTTTTTCCTGTTTGGAAACATCTGATTTCGCAGACCACTTATTGTCATTACAACTTAATTCCCACTTACACGTTAAATAGTTAAATCAGGCTTAATGAACAGATTTCAGCGAGTTTCTTTTGTGGTGGTTGCAGCCAAAAATGTTTGATTTTGCAATACTCCATTTAATACATTTATTTAAAAGAAAAATTCATTCTATTTACAATTGAAGTGAGTTTTGTGTGAGAGCTGAACTGTGAAGTGCTTCAGTTAAAAATCCATTCGAAAGCTTAGTAGTTACAAAAAAAAAAAAAAAGATCAGATGGGTATCGGTATCGGCTGACGCTCGGTGTTTCAGTAGTATTGAGAAGAGAAAAAGTAGTATTGCGTCGTCTCTAATCAGCATATTTCGTTCCTAAATTGGTGGAATAAAACCAGCTGCGATTGTCGTTATCTTCTTTCTTCGTTAGTTCATAGATAGTATATCAGACTCACCACTCTTACTGGATGCAGCTTAAAGCTGTGTCACGTTGCACAAACCATCGCCATCACTATTCAATACATCAGGCTGTTAAAAGTTAATTGATCCAATGAACTCCTTCAGCACGGTCTTCCCGCTGGAGAAACGTAATCCGCAACGCAACAGTGTCAGGTGTCAACTGTTCCTGCTGCTGATGTTGGCTTCTCTAACACCGATCTTGCAGAAAGCTGAAACGTTTGTCGCAGCGACGCCTCGGACTGTTCAACTGTGAGCTGTGATCGTCTCAGACATCCCAGATGAGTGTTTCTGTGAATCACGGCGTTCTCATGATCCAGCAGACGTAATCACTTTGAACAGAGTTGCGCAACCTTTAAATATGTCGCACGGCGAGTTGAAGTCATCGTGTGTAGCAGTATAATCTAAATATAGCATGTTGTGCAGCGCTAGTGGAATATTAACTCGAATGCCGACTAAGCGAACGATCACGATCATATGATTTATACGCGATGCGAAGCTTCATCAGCATAATCCCAGTTATACTTTTAGGAGAATGTGTTTGACTTCTGGGTTGGTAGTAGGTAAATAATATCGTTCTTTATACCAAAGCTCGATTCTGATTGGTGCACAGATCGGACTGTAGTTCTAGCTGCAAGGCAAAACGCGGGATATTAACGTGCTTGGTCTAATACCTTATCTTTTGATGATGATGATGATGATGATAATGAGTCTTTATTGGGCACATATACATTACAGCACAGTGAAATTCTTTTTTTTTTTCTTCACATATCCCAGCATGTTAGGAGGTTGGGGTCAGAGTGCAGGGCCTGTGTTTTTGTTTACTCAGGAGCCTAACTGATTAGGCTAAAGTGTATAGTTGGCTAGTGCATAAATACAGACTGCAGACAGTTCTTAATGTATCGCAAGAAGTCAGCAAGAAAGATGTGAGCTGTGAGATCTTCTGAGAGTCCTTGTTCATTGCGTGTAAACGTTATTGCAGTCTTGCTGGCATCTTTGGGGTTCGATTCCCGCCACCTACATGAGTCTACATGTTCTCCCCGTGCTTCGGGGGTGTCTTCAGTACTCTGGTTTCCTTCCCCAGTCCAAAGACATGCATGGCATCTTTAAATTGTCTGTAGTGTGTGAATGGAATGGGTGTGTGGGCATGCCGGCATCCCGTCCAGGGTTTCCCCGTCTTGTGCCCCCAAGGCTCCCTGCAGCCCTGTGTAGGATAAGCAGTACTGATGTTAAACCATGAGGTGACTGCGTCTAGTAATTCTGCATTTGACTAAAAGTCATAACTTGTAATTCCTGACTTGACTTCAAGTCGGACTTCCTACTCGGGAACACTGGACGTTCTCTTCAACTCCGAGTTCAGCCAGTGACGTCAAATCAACATGGCTGCTCACAGCATCAGCAGTAAATACAGCAACTTTTTCCCTTTAGACGAGTTATACCGTATTTGTTTTAGATCAGTCAGCATACATACGTATCCGCTCGTTAAATCTATAACCCTGACTATACAGTTCGCAGTTTTGACGAGGAAGATATACCTCACTCATCACCGTTAGCTGGCTAGCTCGTTGCTAACTAAAGACGAACACGGAGGCGTCCATGTTTCTTCCCCACTTTGGAGCTCGTACGTGTGGAGGTCGGAAAAATGACCTAATTTGAGCTCCGACTTCCCACTTTTCCGAGGAACGGACAAGTATGCCGCATAAGATGGAGAGTTATTTGACGGAAAATCATTCTACGATATTATAAACTACGCACCAATTAAAACATTTTGTTTAGTCAAAGTTAGTAGGCAGTAGTTTTGTTTATCATTTTTCGGGTTGTTGAACCGACTTGTCCACCAGACAGATACGAGTTAATGAAAAGAAAAAAGCCGATAGCCAGGACGCGAGATCTGCTTTTCCGAGGGACACCGGGTTACTCATTTGTCCACCCCTACTGACAAAATTCCAAAATCGTATTCCATTATAAGTGAGCTTTGAACCGATGAGCTTCTGATAGGATGGGCTTGAGTACTAGGAGGTAGGGTTGGGCGATATATCATAATATATATATCACAATATTTCTTGAAGTAACGATATAAAATGTGATATGAAAATAGTAACATTCAACGCTATCTTTTTGGCCATCCCCTTCCTTACATTACTTTTTTGGCAGGTTCTCGTCTGTGTTTTGTTGAGTTTTTTTTGCTTGAGGCGGTGAAACAAATTTGATGTGTTTCCACCGTTTTGTTGATACGAGTTTTCGACACACGTTACAAATCACGCACGTTTGAGTCGCATCTGATCTTCTGTATCCCGAACCACTTCCATATTACGGAGGAAGCTCATTTTTTGGGGAATTAATTCTTCGTCCTCGTCTAGGGTTGGGACTTTGCTCGGATATCCTCAATATTGTGGGATGACACATTCTTATCATGGGGAGGGATTGTACCAGTATATCATGGGTGATATGATATGGCACAGGCCTTCTAGGAAGTGTTCCAGTTCTTATCACAGTGTGGTGAATAGAGGCCGGGTTAAAAACCTGCTGAGGTATTCCTTTTATCCAAATCTTCAACATGTAGTGGGAGCTCCAAACTCTTTGTTCCACTAGAGAAAAAGCCTAAAACCAAGAGGATAAGATGGACAAACAGTAGGCAAAGCTGAACAGGAAGATCCGAGATCTAACAGGAAGATCTAGTTTATAAACAAGAAGGGGGGTTTTGAACTGAATGTTCCTTTATGGTGAGTAAAGATTTTGTAGTACAGTGTAGGTGTAAAGCAGCATGGGTAAACTGCTGAGTTTTGGACTGTAGGATCTGATACATATGAGGAAAAACTGCAGTAATCTTGGCGTATAAAGGCGAGTCGGCAGCAGAGTACGTGATCCGAGATCTCATTTTAACACGATTATGAAGGTGAAGGGAAGGAGCCGTGTAGCCGGAACTTCAATAATGATGATCAAATAGCTGGTTAACCTTTTGGCAGAGGGTGGGGATGTGACTCTCATGGTTAAAGATTAAACATTGTGAAAATGCTATGAAGTTTGTGATCTCTGGTTATGAATATTCACCAATCAGCCATAACATTAAAACACAGACTACACAAGACCTCTGAAGGTGTGCTGTGGTATCGGGCGCCAAGACGTTAGCAGCAGATCCTTGAAGTCCTGTAAGTTGTGAGGTGGGGTCTCCATAGATTGGACTTGTCTGTCCAGCACATCTCACAGATGCTCGATCGGATTGAGAGTTGGGTAAATTGGAGGCCGTGTCAACACCTTGGGTTCTTTGTCATGTTCCTCAAATCATCCCTGAACAATTTTTGCAGTGTTGCAGGATGCAGTATTCTGCTGAAAGAGGACACTGACATTAGGGAATTCCGTTGCCATGTAGGGGTGTACTTGGTCTGCAACAATGTTTAGGTAGGTGGTACATGGTGTTTTGGCCAGGATCCAAAGTTTGTGCAATGTCTCTGATGGATTTCCCCGCTTTTCTCCCATAGACAGCTCTCTGCTCTTCATGTTGGTTTAACCTTTTGCAGTCTTCACAGGTGAAACCTAGGGCTCAAACCAAGAGCAGACATTCAGAACTATTCATTCTTTAAACAAGCAATTTAACAGGGCACACCTGGGCAGCAGGAAACACTTATCAGTCACATGTTCCAGTGTTTTTGATGACTTGAAAAAATGGGTGGGGTCAAGCAAAAGGTGCCATGTTTTTTAACACCTCTAGATGTCAATATGTTACATTTAATACTCAAATAAGCCAGATGTAATTAAGCAAAATGGTGAACGAAATGAATCAAACCAAAAAATCACATCTGGTGTGTTTATCACCTTAAACATGAGAGGATATCCCAGTGTCTGTGAACCCCAGTGCCCATGTGCCCAGGACTCATCGTGCATTCAGGTTAGCGCTTCATAGTGTCTCTCGCGTGCAAAAAAGATAAAGATCTGAGCATTCTGATTGATGACATGCTGACACTAACCCCCATTCCATGTAATAAACCGTTATTTTTAGTTTTGTACAGCTCTACTATGCTTGGTATAATTTGTTGACGATATTGATTTTGACTATTTATCTGCAAATCGGTTTTCGCTGCCGATTATTCGTCTGCATTTTTGTTTTTGTTTTTATTTCTTTCAGATTGTTAGAATGTATTCTCAAAGTTACACACGCCCTGACCGGAAGAGCGTTCGATCAGTGACAAACATATGCTCATTTAAGTGTGTGTGTGTATGTATGTATATATATATATATATATATATATATATATATATATATATATATGTATGTGTGTATGTATGTATATGTGTAAGTCTAATGAACAAGAGCTGTAGTGACGATTGTGGACGATTTTGATTGATTTAAAAAAAAATTAAAAAATTTTCTTTGTTTTAGGAATGAGTGTTAGTCAATATTTTGTCCAAAAGTATCATGAAAGCCTAGTGGGTAGTTTTGAGTGTAGCGATAACCTTGCTGACAAAGTACAGAGTGACAGAGTTGAGAATGACACCAAAATTATGAAGACTGTAGGGGAAACAGCTCCTATTAAAGATGATGAATAATAATTTCATCTCAAACGACGTAGGGCTTCTCTGGTTAAAGTCCTGTATGCCTAGCTTGTCATCTGTGTGTGTGTGTGTGTGTGGTGTCTTATCGACACAGGCCAGCACTGTCAAATTCCTCAAATTCTGTCCCCTCATTCTAACCATGCGCCGAAAATTAGGTCTTCGCCCGCAGGCCAGTTCAGCTACTCGTCCTCATCCAGATACAAAAGCTTATGGATTTTCTCCTCCGCTCTACATTATGAAAGTTTCAATGTCCGTACATCGGTGCTTTGTGGCCTTAGCAAAGAGGCTTTTACCATTTGGGATTAGTCTGATTGATTTAATTTGAACCAGGATGTAGAAGCGATAAGACGCTATTTGCTACTCGGGGGGAAGTGTGGACCGGGGCATTCAGAGCCTGTTCGGAGTAATTTCTCCGTCTCTGGTGGGCGAATAGGACGTGCGAGTGTCGATTGATATCCTGTGTGAAATGATGGCGAGTTGGGGAAGGGCTGGAAGAGAAGCGAGGGATGATGTTGAGGTAAGGGTGGCGGACAGGAAGGGATGCTGTGGCTGGAGCTTTTCCCTTTACACATAGCACGGCATGTGGTTTCCTGTGACGAACATCTGATTCATGACCTCTCTCTCTGTGTGTGTGTGTGTGTGTGTGTGTGTGTGTGTGTGTGTGTGTGTGTATAGAACTCTCCTCTGTTCCAGTATTTGCAGGATCTAGGACACACTGATTTTGAGGCATGTTCACCCATCTCTCAGGAGCAGGAGGAGGAACTGAGTGCTGGTGCCCAGGACATCCTGCCCCCTCCCAGAGTGAGTGCCAATATCCACGTAACACTACCGTCACGCCGTCACTAGACCATGAGCACGATTTATTATGAACATATAACTGTGTTTGGGAGAGGAGTTAGCCGAGGTAACAAATTCAACTTGTCATCAGTGAATCAAAGAAAACATGCATTTTAACTATTCAAAAAAACATCTTGACCCATTTTAGGCTATAATCTCTCAAGTGACTGAGTTGAGTGAAGGTGAAGAACTTGTAATGGATGACGCATTCAAAGGGATGTTTCAAGCATGGTCATTTAAATCGAATGTTGATCATTTTTTTAAATTGTTTTTAAAAAAATTAAGAAGTACTTCAATAATTATATATATCAAGGTGGTATATGTGTGTGTGTATGTATATATATATATATATATATATATATATATATATATATATATATATATATATATATATATATATATCTCACCGTTTGCCTCGCACCTCCAGGGTTGGGAGTTTGAATCCTGCCTCCACCCTGTGTACATGGAGTTTGCATGTTCTCCCCGTGCTTTGGAGGTTTTCTCCAGGTACTCCGGTTTCCTCCACCAGTCCAAGGACAGCCATTGTAGGCTGATTGGCATGTCCGAATTGTCCGTAGTGTGTGAATGTGTGTGATTGTGCCCTGCGATGTGTTGGCACTCCATCCAGGGTGTCCCCCCCCCGACTTGTGCCCCGAGTTCCCTGGGATATTCTCCAGGCTCCCTCGCGCCCCTGTGTAGGATAAACAGTACAGAAAATGGCTGGAGATATATATATCAAGGTAAACTGTAGTTATAATAGGGTGACACAAGCGAAATGCTGTTTCCTGGATGTTGTACATACATGTTTTGTTATTTATCTTGAATATGAGCATACGATGGCGTGAAGCACACATTACCTATGGTTTAAATGATTTACGTCTTTTAACTTTATTTGTAAATGTAATATAACTGGGACACGGATGGCACCCCGTTCATGGACTCACTGGAGTAAGTGTAAAGCAAGAGCCGGAAATAAGCAAGACTTTATAACCTCGTGTTTGCGTAGGCCTACGCACTTGACTGCTTAAAGGGGGAAAAAAAATAAACCCAAATTAAAACGTGCGTTTTCTCTTTACACAAGCCGAGACGCAGTCTGAATTTTTCATCTTTAGACTCGAAACTACGAGATCAGTGTAGCTAACTGAATATGAATGGTTATAGCTGTATAATTTTATCATTGCCTGACTACATTGCCCTGAATCGCCACACGCAAGACATCAGTCCTCATTTATCAAGCTGGCTACGAATCGTTTCTAGGAGTGTTTACACAAGAAATTTTGTATTCATGATAATCATGTAATTTTGGGGGAAAAAAAAACACATTCGTATCTTACCAGTGCTCCTGATTGTGCGTGTGAATGTATACGTAAAAAGAATAATCAATGTCAAGCTCAATTAATGGCTGTTGAACATGGTGTTGGCTGATTAAATACATTTGCTTGGTGGTCTGGGAAAACCCTGTGTAATGCTATCGCGACCTGAATTCTTGCAAACTCCGGAACGCCAAAAATCTGGATTTTTCTGTCTATATCAACAACTTTGATACCTCAGATAGGTTGAGCAAACCGTAAACACTGTGTATTTCATCGAAACAATACGGAGATGTTTTTATTTACTTTTTAGTTCAAAAGATTGTGTCGGGTAAGGAGCCAGTTTAACAAGCGCGGTGGTATAAACAGGCGGTGTTCTTAAAGATGTCTAATGGTGCGCTCGAGTCATGCCGGAAAGATTGTATTGGACAGTTGAGCGCACGTGAACACCACCACAACGTGGTAATTACGAGTGGGAAACTCTAGAGGTAAAGTTTCCGAGCCGGGGACGTGTCGGTAAGAAAACATGGCGGAATCAACAGATGTGATATCTGTAGTGCGTGGTTGACGGTAAATTAGTTGAAATCGAATGTTTACTCGTCTCAGAAGCTGATTTCGGTTATGATGTTTATTATTATTACTATTAAGCTAATTGTCTGCACGAAATACTATAGCATCGTACAATTACTGTATAATATGTAACGGTAAAGTTGACATGAAAAACGTTCAGAGCGCAAAACAAACCATTCTTTGTTCTTCGATTTCTAGAAGTTGAGTTAACAAACATTGCTGTATTTTTTTTTGAAGGTGCGCGGCCATCTCGCTCCGGCCAGAGTGACTCGAACGTGCCCGACGTTGCAATTACGACTTCCCAACTTGTAAAAGATTGTGTTGGAACAATTCAGAACTTCCCCGGAGGGACTTGAATGCGTAGTGAAACCTTGGTGAAGACTTGGCAGGTTGTCGAAGCGTTATAATGCTAGTTATAAGACGTAAGCCTAATCGATCCTGTTAGTAATCAGATAGCGGCGGTCAAAATGTCGGCAGTCGGATTGAAATCTTTAAACGTCAGTTTCTTACTTTTCGCTTCTCTGTGTACGCAGACTTTGAAATGCTAGAATGTTACTTGTGGTTCGGACGCACGCGGAAGACGGACACTATAGGATGAAATGTCAAAATTTTACAAAGTGGTTGGGTTTTCCCAGACCGCCACACAGTTGCACATTCGTCGGCAGCCATCTTTAACTGAAAATCACGTGATGTTGTTATATAGTGTTTTGTAATTGAGTGGCTGCGTAACTGATGCCTGAAAAATGCTTTCGAAATGAACCAGTGTTGCAATGTAGGAATTTGGATTCACAAGGACAAACGTAACATGCCACAACAAATGGATCAGCAGTGCTGAGGATTTACAAAGCTGCTTAAATGAGGAATTCAGTCAGTTCAGACTAAGCAGATTTAAAGTTCTTATGCTACACAAACGCAAGTGTACAGCTTTAGTTAAGTGAACCTTATTGTGTTAGTAAGATCAAAGCGGGCTGTTTGCAGGTTTAATCCAGTGTTACCAAATACACTCGGGAGCGTGTGAAGGAATGAACACAAGACTCGTGGTCAGCATCAGTTCCGTAACCGGAAGTGATAAGTAGTCTGTCTAGTTGTGCTTATGTGCATACTGAGTGTGTAAGCGTATATGTACGTGTCAGTGGTCTATACTTGGAAGTAAACATAAAGGTCTGGCTGGCGTGAAAATGTTGTCGGTGATGTCAATGTGAGTGCCATTTTACGAGACTGAAATGTCCACTAACTGAAAACGGCCCAGTCAGTCACCTGACCCGAATCCAAGTGAACAAGATTTAAAGACGATATGTTTAGAAGAACGGGTTGAAAATCACACCTGAATACCGCGGCCCATTCATTTCTCCATACAGGAAGCGCCTTGAAGCCGTCATTACAAACAAAGGCTTCTCCGCTAAGTATTAAATACATTTCAGTTAGCGTGTTCAGGACTTTTTTTCCCGTGTCATTCCACTTTATTACACACAACTTCATTTATGGACTTTAATGTTTGGATTTCTTTATATGTGCGGATTTCTTGAGTTAATACCAAAGTCTGGTGAAAATTTCATGTGAATAGCCTGACTGGAAATATATTTACTGAACATCAAAACATGTTGGCGTGCCCAATACTTACTATATATATATATATATATATATATATATATATATATATATATTTCCACCGATGCCAACAAATCCATAAGACCTCTCGTGTATGCAATATATTGGTGACCATCATGACATGTGTGTGTGTGTATCAGTCAGTGTGTCAGTTGGTCAATGCAATGATTGCTTTGTATGACATATAACACTGTATTACACAACTTACTGCCTAGCCAGCAAGTGTTCATAGTGTGTTCTTTTTACACACACACAAACTTTTCATTCTTTACTCGCTGTCTTGAACACACAAAGCAGTCAGAATGCCCTACAGAAATGCTAGCGGAATACTAAACACTGACAAATACCTCTAAATAAAAAGCATTCATTGCCCTTATTCAGCCTTTGCATTCACACTGAGGAACAGTGAACTCTCTCTCTCACTCAAACACACACACACACACACACACACACACGCGGATCAGGGCACAAGTGTCCCAAGAATGCGTGTGAAACAGAAATCCGAGTTAGTTCGGTACTGTATGTTGACAAGAAAAGCACGTTAAAGTTAAACCGCTACACATAGTGATATGTGACACAGTGCCTTGCAGTATATTTGCATTAAACTGACATTTGAAAAATGATTTATCAAACCAGAACCACGATGTATTAAAACATCCCGTGTCTGAGATCGAGTCAGAATATTGAAGTTATGAAATCAGTTACAAAAGCCGAACCTCAGTAGATTTTATTCTCTGACAGAAGTGTGTTTATAAAAAAATAAATAAATAATAAAAAAAGTCAGTAGATGTGATGGAGTGAATACAGCCTCGACTGGAATCGGTGATTAGTCCGTATCAGGGTTTAACCATGATTTATCAACATGGACCTTGCCGGTGCTGTGTGTCTGAACAAATGATGTCATATCCTGTGACTCACATGTAATTCAGTAATAGCTTTTATCTCCTGGCCAGATTACACGTAATAAAATCACCTTGATATAGGCGTACTGTATAATGCTTCATGACTCATGATATGAAATGTAAGGCGAGTTCGAAAGTAATTCTATTGTATACGAATGTATAAAACGCTCTCTTTACACGTGCGACGTCTCGTTATGAATTCAAATTCTAAACGTTAATAATAAGTGGATTAATAATGGGATTCTGTGGTTACAGACAGGTGGTATTTGGAGGCTGGCTGAGATCCTGCGCGCCCTGAGTCCGTTTCGTCAGAGCGACGCCCCCCTGCGGCTGGAACAGCAGCTGGTAAGAAGACCTGGTGATTTTTCTTTCAGCTTCACACGCACTCGTATTATCTCACGACTACAAAAAAAGGAAGAAACCCAGAAACCTCTAGTTCTGAGCAGCTATTAGGAGTCTCCTGCAGTTAACTAATAGCACTATGAGCTCCTTAAAGTAGCAAAGGATGATTCTACACTTTGTTTTTAAACTCATGTAGTTTCATTTCCAGGCTGTTATTTAGTCTTTTGAGTTTTGACACAAACTATTTGTGGCACTTTATTAAAAAAAATGGCCATTGCGCTGCAGCAGACTGAGCTGATTGCGACAGACATTTCATCTGTTGCTGTACAGCCTTTGTTTTTGAGGATATTGGTACATTCTGACACTGTGTGTGTGTTGTGTCCTGGCAGGACGCTGCGTTCCGACAGTACTCCCTGCGCTGTGTGCTGTCTCAGGACGTGCTGTTGCAGGAGGACGTGGAGCTTATTGAGCTGTTAGACCCCAGTGCTCTCTCTCTGGGCTCCACAAGTACTCCCTGCCCGAGCGCCACCTCAGCCCTGCCTGCACCCCGCTACCTCTCCACTCCATCCATATGGTATACACACACACACACACGCACGCGCACACACACTGCCCGAACTGTCTCGGGGGAAATTCTGTAAGCTTCTTATCTCTTTATGTGTCCGTGTGTGTTTTCTCACAGGGACGTCTCTGTACTGGTCGGACTGTTGGCCATCCTGCTGGCGGTTTGGTGTTCTTGTCATGAAGATGGGCGGGGCCTGCTATGGCTGTGTGTTTGTGCGCTGTGTGTCTTGTGTGCGCGTCACGGCATTCATCTGTGGCACAAGGCGGCAGTGCAGCAGCAGGTTCAGGCTCAAGCCGTCCAGCTGGAGAGTTTAGTGATCAACAGTCGAGCTCTCACCAGCCTGGCACGCAAATCGCTCCGTCTCATCCAGGAGACCGAAGTCATCTCGCGGGGATTCACCCTGTAGGTGTCCTCCCACTCCTTCCACCACACACGCACACACCAGTTCAGGACATTGGATTATACAGACGTGATGAGACGTTTTTAAACCTAACCCTAAATCGTTTATTTTATTTATTTATTTATTTTGAGCATACAGCTTTTACATTTTTAACATTTGGTTAGGATATCCCTTTTTGCTGGCTTTTCTAGATAGTCTGGTCAGCTTGGTCCTGAAAATTCACAAAAACAAACACCATGTATCATCTTATGTCCTGTTGCTGTTAACTTTTTTGCCATCTGGGTTTGTGAACCTGTTGCTCTTTCTATTAGCTGCATAATTTAATTATTTGACATAATTTTAAGATTCAACATATAATATAGACGTTATATTAGTGGACATGTTTTATTGGGGGGGGGTGTGTGTGTGTGTGTGTGTGTGTGTGTGTTTGGAAAAAGTGCAAAAAGTGTTCACTGTCTTTTCCAGTTTATTGGTTGCATGTACCCTGTAGATCAATATTTTATCAGATAAACCTAATATACATGTGCATATGTGTGTGTGTATGTATGTGTGTGTATATATATATATATATATATATATATATATATATATATATATATACACACATACACGCACACATATACATGTATATCACGTTTGTCAGCTGTCCTGTACCTCATCCATCAGTGGAAACGGAACACCCCGGAACTGTTATTTGCACTGCTGATATACACTATATGGCCAAAAGTTTGTGGACACCTGACCTTCACACTCATATGTGCTTGTTCAACATTCCATTCCAGATTTACCCCCTTTTGCTCTTAATATTACCTCCAATCTTCTGCAAAGGCTTTCCACAAGGTTTTGTTGGGATCTGTGTCCACGCATCCACAACAGCATTAGTGAGGTCAGGTACTGAGGAGGTCTGGAGTGCAGTCAGTGTTCCAGTTCATCCCAAAGGTGTTCAGTGGGGTTGAGGTCAGGGCTCTGTGCAGGACATGGAGCTCGCTTTGTGCACAGGAGCATTGTCATGCTGGGACAGGTTTGGTCCTCTTAGTTCCAGTGAAGGGAGCTTGTAATGCTACAGTACACAGAGACATCCTATACAATTGTGTGCTTCTAACATTCTGGCAGCAGTTTGTAGAAGAACCAGATATGGGTGTGATGATCGGGCGTCCACATACTTTTGGTCTTATACGGCGTTATTGTGAGTCGTGCAAATAATATAAACATATTCCTCAGTGATGGTCCTGCGTTGTCCCCTTTCTGAAATCTGTCCAAGACTTTCTTGGAGTGACAGCCTGTTGTTGTGGTCATTAACATGCTGCTCAGAAAAATCGAATTCCACTAGTTATCATAGACAATTTGATGATGCTGAAACGAAACGAACCTTGTCGTCGTCTGTTCTCCCGATATTTATGATTGCAGGATACTAGAATACGTTTGTTTCCCAAATCTGTTTGCAAATGGAACAGGGCCAAGAGCGATCATTTATCCACGGCAGCAGAAATACTCGTTGTTTAAAAGTCAGCTGTGGTATTTAAACATTTTATACTCGTCTTTAGAATTCCTAATATTTTAAGTGACTCTTATTGGCCACTTCCCAGACACGACCCCAGTGATCCATTAAATCTAGACCCTCTTTAACCTAATCAAGTCGCTCGCCTTTGTTCTTTAAATAGTAACCGATTCTGATTGGAGCTCTGGATCAAAAAAACTCAAGAGGAAATCCTAACACTGTTGTTTGATTTGTTGTGTTCATATATTTCCTTGCTTTGTGGAGTTCATTAACGGTCGTCACGCGGTGTGTGTTTTGTCGCATGGCTGTTTGGTGTGTGAGATGGATGCTACTGTCCTTTACTGCCCATTTTGTCGTGTGTGTGTGTGTGTGTGTGCTGGTCTGTCTGAATGTGTCTGCGATGTGATAGTTTTATTCTGAAATTTTCCCCAATGGAAAGGCGTGTCATTTTATAGTCTTTATGACGCTATATTAATCGAATGAACAAGGCCAGTGGTTCTCAAAGTGGGGTTTGGGTTCCCCCAGGCGTCCCATGATTTTTATTGTTTTGTAACGGTGCTGTGAAGTTATTATATCTATTATGGAGTTCTTATAGTTGTTTGAATGGCCTATACATAATATCAACATGGATAAATAATATCAACGTGGACGTAATGTGTTGTGATTAAGTTCAGGATTTTAAAGCTGTAATAAATTTAAAGCTAATAAATAACCGAAATATTATTGTAAACAGCCTGAAATTTTAATAGCTGGATTATGTTCATAAAATACTGTGGTAAGAGGGTAGAATTTATTTTGCAGTTAAAAGTTTGACAACACCTGAATTAGAAAAAAATATGGAGCGGGTGTTTATGTATGATGCATGTGTGTTATTTGACTATAGTGTGTGTGTGTAGGGTGTGATGATTGATTGATTGATTGATTGATTGATTGATTGATTTTGTAGTGTATGTAAATGTATGTTTGCCCTGATGGTTCTCGGACGTCTGCACAGTTGGATCACATTTCACTTGTCAAGTTTACTCGACAGGGTGAGTGCGGCCTGTCCCTTTAACAGGGTGGGGCATCTACGCAGCCAGCAGTTGATTGGTTTGAGGAAAGCAGCCTACCAGAGCCTCCGCTGCGCGTTCCGTGCCTCCCGCATCGCCACCTGCATCATGCTTAAATCATATCCTCCTCAAACCACAACAGCGTTATTCTGTGTGCCCTAATATTCTTTTTTTTTTTTTCCCTCTATAGTAATAAATGGCACGATTTGACGTTTAGTGTGACTTTTAGTATTGTATTGAATCCTTAACATCGTGTAACATTTCCACTCAACTCCGAGATCGACAACGTCACCAACTACGTGTCGACCGTGCCGATCCGAGAGTTAGGCCTGGGCCTGGGGGCAGAGAATATCTCTGATGAGCAGGCACAGGAGCTGACCAATGACTACAGCTTACCCGCCCTCAAAGTGAGTAAAACTGGCTGGTTTGCATATTCTCTCATGACTTGATTGATTTATATGGGAAGGACACTCTAAATGACATTGTGGTTAAACCTAGGGTTTCTGCCCAAGGTTTTCCGCTGTTATGATGGAAAGGTATGAAAGGCTCCGCTTGTCTGAACAGAGACTGGCCAACTGGGTGGTGGACGTCATCACCATTGCCTACGGGTGGCCTGGATGCCTGGCCCTTAATATAAAATGCCATTCTAGGTGGCTTTTATTTAAAAGTGTGCCACTCAAGAAAGCCTGCATTGCTTCCGACTAGGCATATCACCGTGGCCCTTCTCCAGGTGCTACAGGTTAACATCACGCCTCCCAGTGGCGTGAGTGTGGTGGTCATCTCTGAACACCTTTCCAGGCAGATCCTCATGACTTTGTGGCATAACTTATCCAGGTGATTCTCACTGCCCTTGGAGGTTAGGAGCAGTGACGGAGAATGCTAATTACATATGGTGCTGTGAGCCCTAGATCACTTCCAGGGTTCCTTGTTAATCTGAACCAGCACTGACTCGGTGGTTCCAGTGTTCAGGGAAGGATATACAGGGAACAGTATATGTGTCACTTCATGATTTTGTTGTGGTCTTGGCTTGCATGTGAACACGCGCAAGAAGGTGTCCAGTTGATTTTAGCTGTCCAGATATCCAGGCTATATGGAACCACAGTTCTTAGCAGCGCACTCTGATTTTTGGATGCGAACTGAATAATCACATGAATAACTTAACTAAAAGAAATGTTTTAGGCATGTTTTCAGATTTGTGTAAAGTGGTGGTGTTTTTAATCGCGCATCTCTTTCTCAGTTGCTCTTTCAGTTGTGGGTGGGCCAGAGCTCGGAGTTTTTCCGCCGATTGGCTCTGATGCTGTCCTCCGGGAGGGCGGAGCAAGAGTCCAAGCCCCGCCTTCTTGCGTACAACAGCGTGGCCACGGTCACTGCCTCCCTTCATCCCTCCCTGGCCTGTTGCCTTGGTGACCTGCAGCGCAGCTATGAATTCCATCGATACTTTGAGATGCAGCAGCAGTCGCAGAATACGGGCCGAGCGAGTCAGGTGCGACAGAAATGCAGAGAGCTCAACTCGCTGCACACATCAATCCGCAGCCTTCAGCTCCACCTCAGAGCCCTGCTCAGCGAGTACGAGCAAACTCACACGCACGCACGCACACACACACAACTATTTTGACTGTTTTCTGAACACTTGCATGCTGGTGTACCAAGATAAGGAAATGATCACAGCTGTACTATAAATTGAACTGCTGATTGGATGTGATGGTCATCCGTTCGCTGTCTTTCTCCCGCTCCAGGATGATCATTCTGGAAGATGAGCTGGAGAAGCTGATGGTTGCTAAGGAGTCGGAGGAGGTGACATGTGCAGGTTACCAGGAGCTCCGTGAGCGCCTGCACCTCCTGCAGCCTCACATGCAGGCTTGCTCCTGCTGCTGGGAGGACATGACCGCTCAGGTGGAGCGCATGCTGCGCAGGGTCACCCACTGCCCAGGTCAGAGGTCAAACTCTCAGCCCCAGACTCAAAACAGTGGTTCTGAGCTTTTGTACGTTCTCACCTTTCTCATTTAGGACGTAAACTATGCAAGGACCGAGAAAGTTACGCTTATTCAGTAATAGGTTTTTTTTTTTTTGCCATTTTTTTAATATGGCAGTGTTTTTATTGATTCAATGGGCTGTCCTGTAAAGAAAACTTGCCCATGGTGTCAAGGATACGCCGACTAGGCACTCGTCTACACATACAGCTCGCTTTAAGTTCATTCATAACTTCATCCATAAAACTGCTGTCTTTGAAATGATCAAATATCCCTAATGAAGAAGTCTCTGAAGTCCTCCTCTGACTCTTCTGAGGTTCTCTGTGAAAGTTAAAAGGGACGATACTATTAGTTAATTAATACCAGCATATTTATGTATTAAATATTGAAACACAAAATGGCATTTCGTGCCAAAACATACATTTTAGCATGATGTACTCGCTGTGGTCAGCTGTCAGCGCTGGAGTTAAGACGGCTTCTCGAGCAGCGGCGATGTGCTCAAGTTCAGATTCCCGCATGACCGATTCAGGCGTCTATTTTACGCGACTCCCACGTGCGTAATCCTTGCATAACGTTCCGAATAGTACTCACTGCCGTAATTACTTCTGAGCTCTGAATACCGGCGTGCGCAGTTTCACTATTAAATCCTCACCAGGTGCATTTCACTTTAACTCTGAGTCGTTAAACAGTTACTTTACTCTTACTATATATGTAATATTAGATGAGAATACTGTTCTTCTAATGGGAATAATATGGGAATATGCTCACGTCACATTTACACTGCAAAAACCGGCATCTTGCGTAGGGAAAATATCTCGAACCTAGTCAAATCTATCTAGTGTTTCTTGTTGTAAGATTACAATCAACCAAATATAAGATGATTAAAGCTATTTCGAGGTTATTATTCTATTGGCAGATCATTTTTGTGTCTTTCTAGAAATAAATGCGCAAAGTGAGGAAAACGATCTGCCAATTGAAGACTACTTCAAACTTAAATTAGGAAAAACAAAAGGTTTCCGAAGTTTCATCTTCTATTTGGTTTACACTAATGTTATAATAGGAAATACTAGATGAATTTGACTATGTATAAGATATTGTCACAAAACACACTGTATATCATTGGGACTTTGATGAGCTTGCAGGTACCACGTAGTCATGTACATAGTGCGTAGTAGTCTAGGAATACAGTACACAGTGCAAGATGGATCGGGACGTAAAGAGATATAAAGATGCGATATTTCCTGGACTATTAGAGAGGGCTGTGTGGTAATGGCTGATTGATTTGGATTCAAGAAGAAGACTCAAAATAATAAATAAATAAACAGTCCATAACAGTATCACATCGTGGTTATTGTGAGGCAAGCCTACTTCGTCTAGTGACTGTTAGCTGAATAACATTCATCGGCAGTCACCAGCGTGTATTAGTTCATTAGCCATTTTTGGCTGAGACTCGTACAGCTCTACTACAAGATTATATATGTACAGTGTGTCCCACAATTCTCCATACATAGATGAAGTTAACACTTGAATTTCGTGGGCTTTTATCGATGCATGCTAGTATTTAGTGCGATGTACACTAGAATTTAGTGGGCTTTTATCGATGCGCGCTAGAATTTCGTGGACTTTTATCGATGCGCACTAGAATTTCGTGGACTTTTATCGATGCGCACTAGAATTTAGTGGACTTTTATCGATGCGCACTAGAATTTAGTGGGCTTTTATCGATGCGCACTAGAATTTAGTGGGCTTTTATCGATGCGCGCTAGAATTTCGTGGACTTTTATCGATGCGCACTAGAATTTCGTGGACTTTTATCGATGCGCACTAGAATTTAGTGGACTTTTATCGATGCGCACTAGAATTTAGTGGGCTTTTATCGATGCGCACTAGAATTTAGTGGGCTTTTATCGATGCGCACTAGAATTTAGTGGGCTTTTATCGATGCGCACTAGAATTTAGTGGGCTTTTATCGATGCGCACTAGAATTTAGTGGACTTTTATCGATGCGCACTAGAATTTAGTGGGCTTTTATCGATGCGCACTAGAATTTAGTGGGCTTTTATCGATGCGCACTAGAATTTCGTGGAGTTTTATCGATGCGCACTAGAATTTAGTGGACTTTTATCGATGTGCACTAGAATTTAGTGGGCTTTTATTATGGTTGCTAACAAACAGCTTACTCCTTGGACAGAAACTTGCTCTCATGCAGTTGTACGGCATGTGACAGTGTTTGTGTGTGTGTGTTCAACAGGAAGTGCAGATAGTCCAGAGGAAGCAGCTGGTCCTGCCCCACCTCCTCCTGCCCCCATCTCGCACATCGATGACACAGACCCCGTCCCAGAGGAACAGGTACAGTGTGCATGTTCGGCTCTAAGAGACCGAGAAAGAGAGCGGAAATGACTTCGTTCAGATGTTCTACATATATATTCATCTACGTACGTGCTGTATATAAATTGCAAAGATTTACCTGTAAACATTGACTCTCAGTTGAGTTCACTGGCACACGATACCTCCACAAAATTCCCGTTTGTCTAAGAAACTAGATCAGTTAAACCATGATCAATCGAGTCAGAACTTTTTCCACCCTCAATATGAAATTACAGTGTATAAAAAAAAAAAATTGTTGAAAAACAATCAAACGTTTTAGGGGAAAATTCCGAAAAGTAAAAAAACTGACAATAACCTGGTTGCACAAGTATGCGCGCCCCTAAACTAACACTCTGTTGAAGCACCTTTTCACTTCTTTACACCGCTCAGTCTTATTGGGTAAGAGTCTGTCAGCGTGGCACGTCTTGGCGTGGCAATATTTTCCCACTCTTTCTTGATAAAAACATTTCTAGATCCATCAAATTGCAAGGGTGGCTCTTGTGCACAGCCCGCTTCAGATCACCCCACAGATTTTTAGCTAGATTCAGATCCGGACTCTCACTAGGCTAGGATCTAGCGGCTAGATCATTCAAAAACGTTGATCATTTCGGTTAAGCCATTGCTTTGTTGATTTGGATATCTGCTTTGATTCGCTGAAGGGTGAAATTCCTTTTTCCTCTTCAGCTTACTAGCAGACACCTGAAGGGTTTGCACTGGTATTTATAGCTATTCATGATTCCCTCCGCTTTGATAAAAGCCCCAGTTGTGGATGAAGAAAAGCAGCCCTAAAGCATGATGCCGCCACCACCATGCTTCATCGTGGGTATGGTGTACTTTTGGTGATGTGCTTTCTTTTTGTTGTTGTTGTTGTTTGCACCAAACATTCAATTTTATTTGTATAGCGCTTTTAACACTCACAAATCAGCTTTACAGAAACATATACGTATACACAGGATACATATTTTAAGTGTGTGAATTTATCGCTATTGAGAAAAACTCCCTAAGATGATATGATATGAGGAAGAAACCTTGAGAGGAACCAGACTCTGAAGGGAACCCGTCCTCATCAAACATACCTTGTGGAATGATGGAATTGTTCTAGCTTTCAGGAATCGGTCTCATCAGATCATTACACAAATTGAAAAGATCGCAGCTGATTGTTATTTGGGGTTAATCGGAATAATTTCCTCGATGACGGCTGTATGATAATTACTTTTGAACATGAGGTTGAATCCGATTGGTTCATTCTGATCAGCCACTTCGCCCAATTATAAAAGCGTGTGCCCACTCTAGCACCCAGATTAGTGTCACTTTTTTTTTTTTTTTTTTTTTTTTTTAAAGGACATTGTTTCCTATTTTCCGAAATGTTTCTGATTTTGTTTCTCACTCAATATTTATACGTTGTAATTTCACACTTAAAGTGTGTGTGTGTGTGTGTGTGTGTGTGGGGGGGGGGGGGGGGGGGGGGGTCAGGTTTTGACCTGATTTCTCTCGATTTAACGTTTTACATCACAAAAACCTGCCATTTTAACAGGGGTGTGTTGACGTTTTATATCCATTGCGGCTAGTAAGTAATTATTTTGTGTCTGTCTGGATCGAAATCCTTCCACCTTTAAAAAAAAATAATAAGAATAAATCAATAATAAAAAGTGCCGTCTTTCTCTATAGACAGCTGTGTGATTTTACAAGCAAATGTTGTCGCTTGTGTTTCCGCTTGCTGCTACGAATCGTTGCACGTGTATCCAGCAAATCGCGAAATACTTCTGGCAAACGCAAAATGATGCTTGGAAGAGTATCACTTCTATTCTGTAAGCAGAATAAACGAGGGATTATAACAAAATTTCGCAGGTAGGCTACAACATTATCACTGTGTGTTTGCAGAGTCCTTCAGGAAAATCCAGGAAGTCCTCTGTATGTATTTCTGAATGGCATGTCATGAATGAAACACGATCTCTTGACCATGTGTCATGCTAACATCCATCTGAGAAAGTAGGTCTGCTGGCACTCATCCTGTGTTGCTTTCATCGATGTCCAGAATTATCGTGCAAATATTTTATAGGGATAGAATGAGTTGTAGAAATAAAATATATAGGCTAGTGTGTAATAGTGTGAAATGTACACTAGAGGGCGTCTGCTGTAAGATTGTTGATGTGTGCGTGAACAGGAACTGGAGGCCTACGTCTCGGACTCGGACTCGGACTCAGAGTGGCGTGGGGCTGCAGACTTGCTGTCGCCATGGGAACGGGAGCGTCATCGGCGCGAGAGGGAGGAGTCACGCAGAGTTTTACTTGAGCTTAAATCCGTCCTGGGGATCCGAACGTCGGAAGGAGAGCGAGACAAGCGCAAGCTGCTTCTGTTCAGCGACAAAGGTGTCCGTCTCTCTCACACCTTCTCACCCTCTCCGTGCTGTCAAATAGAACAGTTGTCTATAGACGACATTCAGGATAGCATGCAAATATAATGAAACTCATGAGGTCTGAGAACATGTTTTATTCGAAGCATCCCTTTGAACGTTTTGTATGGTCGTGCTAACGCTATGCAGTTCACGTCTCTCTCGCATGACCGAGGCAGCACCTGAAGACTGGTGACTAAAAAGTCCTCAGTTTTAGTGGTTAGTAATTCAGCCATGACTCAGCATTTTAGCCGCGATGAGCACCATCCTGGTGAAAATGAGGAAACAATTCCAAATGCAATTCAGCCATTTGTCCTTCCTTAATTTCTTTCTTTCTGTCTTTTTTTTTAGAACCCGTGTTATTTATAGCCAGGGCTCTGAACCGGTTTGAGGAATGGAATGAAAAGCAGAGAACAGCATTTTTCTAGCTGCAAACACGTATCTAAAAATGTCATCATCCTTAACTGGCCTGGAATAGAAACGTTCAGTTGGCTCTGTTGATGAAGTGAGTTTATCGTTATGCGTAGCCCGCGTCTCCAAACTCTTGAACTCGTATGATTTCATGTAGAGCCTATAAAGTACGGTGACAAAGTCCATGCGTGAAGACACGATGTACATCAGACTTCCTGTACGCGTTCACTTTAAACATTAGACTGCGTTAGACTAAAGGTCGTCGAATAAATCGGACACCGGGTCAAATTCTTGTCTCTAGTTTGACAGAGTATAGGCTATAGACTTGGTATATAGTCAGTGGGTCGTGATGGTAGGATAGTATTCAAGATTTTCTTCAAGAACAATGGTAGAGATTGGATTGGGGCCAGAGAGAACTCGCATTTGATGCTCCATTAGACTGATAGCCAAGACTGGTCGTTGTTGCGCTACACTCAAAGAGCATTGCTGGCAAAGCCAGACGAAGGATATGCGTTTAGGTGTGTGGTAAAACTGCTGAGAACATTATAAGCTTGTATTTCAACTGCTCTTATTGTAATAACGACAACCAAATACAATTCCAGTTCACCTTTGGTAAACTATTGTGAAATAGTTCCTAGATGTAGTTCCTAGTAACTAGATGATGGAAGACAAAATAGTATAGTGTCATAGCCACACAGTGTATGTGGAAATAGTCTAATGAATACAAACATGTCTAATAGCTTTCCAAACACGGACGTAATTTCACGTGTAAAAAAACAAAAAAAACTTTGCTGTCAAAAAAGCTAGGGTGCTTTACTCAAAGGGTTAATAAGCTATGTTAGCTAGCCAGTTTTCTCTGCTACATTAGCCTACTAGATTGATTTATTTATTTATTTACATTTACAGCATTTGGAAGACTCTTATCCAGTGCGTTTTACAGAAGTGCTCTACAGGATATACAGCTCAGGGTATAAGAATACCATCAAACTAAAACCCTTTTTAGAGAGGAGTTAGTACATTAGTGCACATTTAAGTGCTCGGTGAAGAGGTAGGTCGTCAGGCTTTTGTTTGAAGACAGCGAGTGACTCAGCTCGGGGGTTCATTGCCGAGGAGCTGTAATATGTAGATCTAATCGTTCAGCGACTTAATCACTCGCTGTCTTTCTGTTTCAGCCGCGTTGGCTCAGGTTCCCACCGAGACATCCGATCATTACCCAGAATCCTCAGCGGGTGCGGGCTGCACAGACCTTGCAGCGTCTACAAGCAACCACGTCTCCCAGCAGCTTTCAGGAGGAGAGGGGGAGGAGTTCGAGGAGGGAGGAAGAGAGACTGCGAGAGACAGGACGCAAGACGGAGAGACGGACACGGCCGTGACCGAATTCTGTTGCGGCGATTCCGAAAGCGTCGCGGAAACACAAGGCCCGAGAGGAGAGGAAGAAGGGACACGGCTCTTCCAATCGGATGGGCTGATAGACGAGGAGGCGGGTCCGGATGGATCACACCCCCTCGCTCCAAAAGTCCCCACCCTCTCAGTGATTGACAGACTTACAGAACTGCATGGCTCTGAAGCGCTTAGCATCGGCTCGGCCCTGGCTGCCCAGGTGGCCGCTCGCTCTCACACTTTCACACACCTGCAGGAATGCACCTACGGGGACTCGGATGAGGAAGAGGAGGAGGAAGGGGAAAAGGAAGTGGAAGTGACATCCCAGCCAGAGGGAATGCAGACAGCAGAGAAGTGAAGGACAGCAGGCTGAACTGTTTTAGAATATATACAGGTTATTTATTCCCATCTGCCCTAGATTTATTTATTAAGCTTGAGGTCAGGAGCGCAGCACATATAACCGGTGCGCGAGAGAGTTTTCCGTGAGATGGCCGTCCTTTATGTGCCTCCATGTGTGTTCTTGTTTACACTCCGTCTACTGTCACTCAGTCTACCCATCCCCGTTTTCTCGCATAACGCCTCAGGTACAATCTGGCAAATACAGACACGCAGTTCAACATCAAATATTAGGCTTATTATTCAAATATTAGGCTTATTATTTCAATGTGTACAGTAATATATCGGCTGCTTAATCGGCTATAGGTAGGTTTCTAATCCTGAACATCTCACCCACTGAAAACATGTTCAAGCTGGCATTGTTCACAAGCCTGCATGCTTTTGTGTTCTTAAGGTTTGCATTATACCCATTTGCTTCAAATGACAAGTCAAAAAAGTCGACTAATATAAGCACACCTTAAATAAATATAATGTGCTTCACAGACCCCGCTATGAGCACCGCTAATCTATAAGAAAATTCACACACACACACTCAATTTAATTTATATTTATAATTTACTACTCGAGTTTGTGTGCTGTGCATCAGTGTGTGTGTGTGGTGTTGTTGTAATAGACCTTATAAGAAGCCAGGCACTAGCTTTGAGAAATTTGTTCAGCTTTAATCTCTTTGAAGGATGATAAAAGGAGGGAGAGAGGGGGGGGGTTCCCACGTGACTTCCCACTTGACTTCCCACGTGACTTCCCTTTACCAGAAATGGAGCTGATCAGCCAAGACATGATTGGTGTCTGATGTTTGCTTCTATTATGCAAATCTTATGAAATCTTCTATAGGCTCCAGGTAGCGTTAGGCAACGTGGCTGCTTCATAGCATAACGATGCATATTATATTTATTATCGAGTTTTTATACTCGCTGATCTTGGCCGACAGGAAGGAGAACCCCATGTAGTCTTGTGCTGTTGTAGCGCATCCCTTTTCAAGGTTCGGAGTGAGATGCTTTTCTGCTCACCACGGTTAAAGAGTGATTATTCGAGTGATCATAGCCTTCCTGTCAGCTTTAAGCACTCCGGGCATTGTCCTCTGACCTCTCTCATCAACACCCCCCCCAAAAGAATGCTGATGCTCACCTTTTTGTGCAAACTCTAGAGACGGTTGTGTGTGAAACTCTCAGGAGATACTCAACCCAGCCCATCTGCCACGGTCAAAGCCACAGAGATCACATTTTTCTCCGTTCTGACGTACACTAGCAGAAGCTCTTGACCTGTATCTGAGTGATTTTTATGCATTGCCCTGCTGCAACATGATTGGCTGATTGAAGAACTGCGTATCGTCAGGTATTAGCCCGTTTGCCTGGCCACTTGAATCGAATGGGTTAAATCCAAACCTCAGTAACTTCAAAACAAGTGCGCTTCTAAATAACGTCAACTTCAATCTAATGACAATTTTAATATTTTGTGAGTGTAAAGTTTTTTTTTTTTTTAAAAATGAATTACTAGCGAAATTAATTTAGTACACATTGCTATAACATGCGTAATATTTGAGTAGTTGAATAATTTCTGTTCATAAAATAAAGCTGTGCTGAGCGAGTGTGTCGTGCGTAGGTCTGTTTTGTATGCCGGGGGTCTGTTGCAGGGAAGGAGCTTCCCCCGTTATATGACTGATCTACAGCACACAACATGATGGCGTGAGTGAGTCTGCGCTCATTTGAATGTTTCATATGATTGTAACAGGAGCCTGTGTGTGTGTGTGTGTGTGTGTGTGTGTGTGTGGAGGAATCGGAGCGTAGGCTTCAGCAGCGACCACATCACTACCTCTCTGTAATACAGGCCATGTCTGTGCATCTACCACACCACTTTCTGAACTGCCGTAGTTTACATACGCCGTACGAAATCTGCAGAAGGTTCATGTTTTTTTTTTTGTTTTGTTTTGTTTTTTGTTTTTTTTACATCATAGAGATCATAAAAATTGTATTTAGTTCTGCCCTGAATGCGCTTTCACATATCAGATGTTTACATATATTCCACAAGACACAATAATCACTGAATTTACACAAAAGAACCAGTTCAAAAGTTTACACACCCATGATTATTAATCCCGTGTGTCGTTACCTGGATGATCAGTGACCGTGTTTATGTTTTGTGAGAGTTGTTCACGAGTCCCTTGTTTGTCCTGAGTAGATAACCTGCCCACTGTTCTTCAGAAAAATCCTCCAGGTCCTGCACGTTCTTTACTTTTCCAGCATCTCCTGCATATTTGACCCCTTTCCAACAGCGGCTATATGATGTTGATCCGTCTTTTCCCACTGAGGACGACTGAGGGACTCGTTAGGATACCGTGCGTGTTCTATTAAGAGCCAGGGGGGTGTAAACTTTTGAACAGTCTATTCATGTGTTGTAAATTCAGGTGTTATTGTGTCTTGTGGACTATATGTAAACATACGGTAAGTGAAATAGCTTCTTCAGAGCAGGACTAAATAAAATAAATAAATAAATAAAATAGGATTTCGGTGATTCCCCCCCCCCTTTTTTTTTATTTTTATTTTAAATGAACATTTTGCAGATTCTGCAAGGGGTGTGTAAACTTATGAGCGCAACTGTATGGCGTTGTTTCATATTAAACATGCACCTTGGAGACCTTACTGTAATGTTAACAACGTAACACTTGTATTAAGTGATGCTTGTTTAAATCTTGACGGACGCCTGCATTAACTGATATTTACTCTGTGCGCGTTATGGGATCGATGGGTTCATTTGCAGAACGGTGTTCGGGAGACTGAATTTTGATTGGTTTCTAGTACGATTTCATGTCACGTTTAACAGAAATTCCAGGAGCAATGTTAGCTTCTGTTCTCAGAAACGTTCTAGCAGCTACAAACAGTTTTTCCCCTTACCGCCCTGTCTTAAAGCTTAAAAAACGGAAAGAAAAAAAACCCCCAGCTTGTAATGTTACAGAGAAACAGCAAAGCACTGACTCTTCTCCGAAAACATACCGAACGTTACAGAACACTGACGCTCGTGGCTCGTTCCTCACCGTATCGACTGTTCTTTCTGAAATAAGACCTTTTTGAAAATTTGTTTATTATTAGGTTAAGTGGCACGCCATGTACGTCCCTGTGAATGACTCCGAAAACGAATCACGTCGACGTCGGAATTTTTTATTTTATTTATTTTTTGCCTTGCGGTCGGAACTACTCTCAGGTCACCCGATCAGAACAGGGAATTCAGCACTGCTGTGACATCAGAGTAATATTATCCTACTATAAGCGTGAGCCACTTCGAAATCTCACCATTGGACCCGAGTTCACTGTTTCCTTTGGATTTATGTCTCGTCGTGAGTTGAATAAACATTCGTTGATGCTGGTGTTTGAGGGGGGACAAACGAAAAAGAAACCCCTCAAGACGAGTGTTCATTACTTTAACGCGACACGTAATCTGATGGTTTGTTCATGTTCTATAAGTATTAGTGTCAGTTTTGTCCGTTAAAGGGATTGAGCTTCGCTTATCGGTTATGATTCGTCACACCTTCCTTTTGGGAACTCTAAAGGGCTCAAGCGTGCTCGTTGTGATTCTCTCGACGGTTTTGCTGTTTATCGACGGCCGTCTTTTCACGTCGTGGTTCCGGGAGCGGTGCGTGCTGCTGATGCTCGGTAGACAGGAATGTAATGTGCATAATAACCGAGATTATGCAAAGTCGTTTATTACCTCTTCACTTCTGTTGAAGTCTCTCCTTTATTTCGGCTGTTGTTTGTACCTGGGTTTTACTTTTGCGGATAATTCCTGTATATAAACCTCCGATAGCATTTAACGGTCCCATCACATGAATACATGCCTTAAAGATTAACTGGTGGCACTGGGGGTGTTTCATAGGGGTTTCATTTTGAAATGAGATTTCAGTTGTAGAGACAATCTGACATGGGATGCATCATCCGTTGTCTGTGCATCTGTTACTCTGATGTGAGTGTGTTCGTGTCTTGGTCTTGTGCTCGGTGATTTCTGTACTGTTTCCATGCGTAATCCTGACACCCCCCCAAGCAGTTGTGACCATGACAGATACACTACATGTGAGCGACTGGGTCAGTCTATGAGAGTGTGTGTGTGTGCCCATGTCCTCAACACGTATGCCTTTTCAAAAGGTTGTTAAAATTGTTTTTTTCTTCATTTCATTTAGCAACCTCGCCTTATCATTTGTGGAATAATAAAGGAGTCTTGAAGCAGAGCTCGGTGTCGTGTGCTTGTGCAGAAGTCAGACGTGGGGTTGATGGAGTAAACCAAGAGAAGTTTGTGTGTCAGTTATTGTTCTTGCTACACGCACAGGGATGGAGCTGGAAATGGATACTGTCGTGCAAAGCTAACTTGTCTTACACATACTTACCTGATAAAATATACACTAAATAACAATCGTACTAATGATCATCATGATAAATGCCTTAAAGGCGCAATGGGTCCATTTTTAAAAAAAATATAAATAAATATATAAAAGTTCATCCTTGCTTGTACAAGTAGCACGGGAGTTCTTTAGAACATGATACAAATGAAGTGCTTTGAAGCATGCAGCATTATTCGCTGTGTTAATGTAATTTCCACTGAAACAGGAAGTGAGGGCGGGACGTATCGAGTGGCTCCTCCCTCCTTCGACGTGAATGAATTCAAGCCGTTTCCTTCTTAACCAATTTACAGTTGGAATACTGAATAAAGCGCACATGTTCGAACAGCCTGAGACGCATTTACAACCCACGCGTGCTGATATGATTCCTCTCGCTCAACAACGCCAACTTCAGCAAGGTGATTTTCATAAAGTTGCGGGCGGGACACTTCGGATTCTAGAGAGCGTTCGATTGGATAGAAAATCCGAAGTGCGGGATGATGTCATCAAAATTGTTGATTGGTGGTAGAGAGAAACTGTACGTTTTGAACGTGTATATCTTCTAAATGCGAATCGTGTCGTTCACGTGTCATCAACCTGTTCATACAAAGACCTCCATTTTGATTTCATGGGGACTTTAAGTCATGACCCACCTACATAAATGTTATAGACCTAATCTTGATTTTTAAAAAAAACAAACAAAAAAAAAAGCTAATCTTATCTAATGCACCTTTAAATTTGGCACATCCTATTGAAATCTTATGATTAAAGAATAAAACATAACAGTGCTGCTATAGGAAAATAATCACCGACAGGGTGATCTAATGTTTCAGTGAATAATTCTTATGAGTGATTGTCAGCCATGCTGATATGGTGGAGGAGATGACGTATCAAAGTAGTTATCATCTGGATAATATTTCTCTGGTCTTCCAGGCTTGTGAAAGATTCCCTTATTTGAACATTGCAGAGGTAAGTACACTTTTTCAGAAAGGGTAGTAGATTAATTTGAGAGGTAGCCGAGGCAGTGTTTCCATCTAGTGGACACTTTTAGGAACTGCGTGATAAAGCCAGTAATATATTTTTCTTTTCCTTTTTTCTTTTTTTAAAGTTTGTGTGCTGGTGTTTCTCATGTGGTTTTAGTTTCCTCTGTTTGTGTTAGATTTTGACAGCTCAGCAGTGTTCTACAAACATGAGGAAATTGACCTTTTTTGTTACAAAAGAACACTACTTCCAGTATTACTGCACGTCGATCTGGTTGCTTCAGTATGTGAGTCCTCAGTTCTGATATCACCGAAATGTGGTCACGTTCCAGTAGTAAGGGTTTAACCCCCTATTATGTTATGGATCAATTTGACCCATTTCCAATTTGACTTTTCCTCATTTAGGGTCATGAACTGTAATAATAATAATAACTATAATAATAAAGGTTTACTGTTTTAAGCTGTTCTTTGCTGTTTTTGTATGAATTTAAACTGTGGAAGTCATTTTGGCCCATAACATAATAGGAGGGTTTAACTAAACTATCCCGCGTGTCCAAGTCTTCCTTGTTTGTAGGTTTTGGCATCACAAATGCATGTTTTCTGATTGTATGCATCAAAAGAACTTGCACTCTATGGCCAAAAGTACGTGGGCACCACCTGACCATGACACCCATATGTGTTGCTGAACATCACATTCCACTTTTCTGTGAAGGAGCGTGGCTGTGATCATTCATCTGCAAGAGCATTAGTGAGGTCAGGTACTGACGGTGAGTGAGGAGGTCTGGGGTGCAGTCGGTGTTCCGGTTAAGGTCAGGGCTCTGTGCAGGACACTCGAGTTCTTCCACTCCAACCTTCACAGACCATGTCTTCCTGGAGCTCGCTTTGTGCACAGCGGCATTGTCATGCTGGAACAGGTTTCTGCCTCAGGTCCAGTGACGGGGAAATGGAAAGCGTGCTTCCAGATTTGTGGAAGCAGAACAGATGGTTGTGATGGTCAGCAGGTGTCCATCAAAAAGGATTCATGTGATCATGTGACCTTCCGCACCTCATATGTAGTTTGGGACACCATCCAAGTCTGAAACGCTTCTCAAACCATATTTGGAAAGCCCCGCCTACTGGAGTTCTTAGCTCCGCCCACTGTGGTATATCCCCCTGTTTCTGTTTGGAGCTGGCTCCGGTTGCAGAGATCCTTCTGTCTCTCCTTCTCTCTATCAGTCTTCCTCTCTCTCTCTCTCACTCTCCCTGTCATGCAGCACTCAGGAATGGAGCTGCTGTTCCCGGCGGATGAGGCGCACGTGAACGGGGACGCGACAGAGCACGCGACAGAGCACGCGGAGTCCGACCCTGCAAAGAAAAAGAAGAAAAAAAAGCGAAAGAAGAGCAAAGCCGCGGTTTCGGGTAAGGCAGGGAGATATGGAGGACGGGCGGTGAGGGGGGAAATCGGGCGGTGAGGGGGGTGGAAGGAGAACCTCCTAGCTTTGGCTGTACAGTCACCGGCTCGCGCGCTGCTCCGGCTGTCAAACTGCATGCACGCGGTCACGTGACACAGCCCCTAACGCCTGTCTGTACTCCTTAAGAGTCCAAATTACAGTCTTCTGCACCCATACAGAGAGGTTCCAAGTGCTTTACTGCTCTTGGCCGACCCCTCTGGTGCAGGACTGCCCTCTTAATACATCACCTCAGGCAACTCCGAGTAGTGGACATCAGGTAACCAGGGTAGGCCTTTATTATATGCTGGAAATGTTATGGCACAGCTTAATTATGAACTGTCATTCATAATTGATCATTTAAAAAAACCCAAAAAAAACCATCATGATAAAAACAAGAGTAATCAGTTTAAAGGGTCCACTTGACAGCGAGTCTAGTCTATTATTCAAGTGCATCTATACAAGCCCGCTCACAATCCAGCTCTCTGTCATGTTCATTATTAATATTCTAGATCAGTTCACCTCCGTAGGCATGCACACTATAAAAACAAAAAGTTCTTGTAAGGTCTTAGAGAGTTGTTTGTTTAAAAAAAAAAAAAAAACACACCATTTTATAAGTATAGTCTTACTAGCCTTAAAAGCGTGCAGGCTGAAAAAGGTCTGAAACCTATAAGTTCTGCCTAATTGATACATGTTGGTATCACATGATCTCTTTATTTGTTGGGATTTTATTTGTTGGGCTGGGCGATATATCGATATTACATCGATATCGTGATAAATGATTACGCGATACACTTTTCTGAGATATCGTTGGTATGGTGATGTATTTTATTATTTTTTAAAATGTTTTTAATGATAACAAATTAAACTGCTGAATGGATGACGTTGATTTGACGTAATTAAATAAAACCCTTAATCTTCTTTGTCCTTGTAGATAAGTGTCGTCAAAGTCAGTTTAACATGGGGGGGTTTTTGTGTGTGTGTTTATTTTACTACAATTTTGCAGACAGTTTGTTAGCTAGTAATATATCGTGATACACCGTGTATCGTAGAAATGTCCTCAAGTAGCCTGATATGATATTTTTGTCATATCATATAATCAGCCTTAAGTTTATTTGTAAAGCACATTTCAACAGCAAGGCAATTCAAATTCTTCACATAAAACACAAACACGACATACTGTCGGGAAACATAAAAAGACATTCAAATACAACAAGGAAAGAAAAGTCTATTAGAAAATAAGAACAGGATATTCTCTCCCTCTCCTAATCTCTTCTCTCCCCCGCCCTCCGCTCTCCATCATTCCTCCCTCTCTCTCCATCTCTCCCTCTCCCACTCCACTCTCTCTCCTCTTCTCTCCTCTCTCTGTCCTCCTCCTCCCCCCTCCATCCTCTCTATCCCCATCTTGTCCCTCACTTTCTGCTCCCGTTCCTTTTTTTTTTTTTTTTTTTCCTCCCCTTCTAAATAAAAAAAAAAACCCCAGGATGAAACAGTAAGCGTTACAGTGCAGTGCGAGATATTACTTAATAAAAGCAGCGGTAAAGAGAAAAGACTTCAGTCTTGATTGAAAGACCTGAGAGTTTGTTCCAGATAAACGGCGCGTAAAAACCGAACGCTGCGTCTCCATGTTTTCATTTTAACTCTCGGGACAAAGAAATCTTAGGTAAATATTCTCTCCCCTACAATTAACATGTCCATGCTGCTACAGAAGATTCTCAGCCATGTGTGCAGATGTAATTTAGATACGTAGCTACAGCATGTGGATATACAGTGCCCTAGTGTGGGGTGTCTTCCTCTCAGTAGGGAAAAGCACGGCTGAAAGTATAGCGCCGTAACTGCACCGCACAATGAACACTGACTGTGCTGTTCTGAAAAATGTGCCGTAACTGCCTTACTGAAACGGTGTTCTTTAAATAGACTTTGGGAACACGGCTTGTTCTAAACCGAGCGTGTAATTATAAATGCTGTCAGGTAGGGTTTAGTGGGAATGTTGTGTGTGTGTGTGTTTGTATCCAATAGGAAAGCACATGGGAATCAGCTTCCCATTCTGTATGACTACACTAGAAAAGGCTATTAGTGTACTTTTTGTGTTTGCACTTTAGTTATAATTTTATACAGCTTTGTTACAGTATATGATGTTTTTCCCGGGCCAGACTGGAAATAAGAACCAGTGTGCTCATCCTCTGTCGACATGCAGTCATTAATAAATAAATGAATGAATGAATGAATAGGATAATGGCTTATACACACATATAGTGCACTACATATCTAATAGGAAGTAGGTCACAATAAAGCGAAAATAAAAATAGCTCATTTTTTTCTGTCGCAAAGCTGCAACTTTGGCGTTTCCGATCGTGTCATAGATAGTTGGGATTTATTTATACATACTACATGTGTAATTCATGTGCAAATGGTATAGTTTGCTGCGCAGTTTAATCCAATTTATGAATGCGTTTGTGCTGTGTGTGTGTGTGTGTGTGTGGGGGGGGGGGGGGGTTCTCAAGGTTATACATATGATGATGGGTATTATGTGTTCTTTGCCAAGTCCTCCATCTCATTCATGCATTTTGTGATAGGAAACTGTCCTCCTTCCAAACTGACACCCATTTAGGGTTCTCAATCAGTTGCCTTGACATCCCATGGGTATAGCTGATGAGGAATGCAGCTCTGGATGAATCTGTGCCTTTAGCACTTCCTTTGCTTTTGGGCTCATTCACCTGTGTGTGTGTGTGTGTGTGTGTGTGTCTGACTTTGCAGCAGGACAAGCTGAACTGGGGGAGGATGGAGTCGTCGAGGACACGAGGAAGTCACTGGAGCAGCAGAGCTTGGAGGAAAGGGAGCGAGACGAGAACGGATTAGAAGGTGTAGCACACAAACACACATACAGTCGTGTGAAAAATAAGTACACCCCATGGAAATGCTTGGGTGTTTTTTTTTACATGCAGTACTGTGCAAACGTCTTAGACACCCTATTTTTGTTTTGAGTAAAATCTTTGTGTTAGATTTTTATGTTACGGCTTCTACGTTATCGAGTCAGTATATCAAAACATGTTAGATTATCAAACTTCAGTTTTCCAGCACAAAATGAAATATGTTTGTAGGTCAGTAAAGAAAGCAGCATGTTATGTACTAGACCACGTTTCAGACAAAAAACACAACGAAAGCTGCTGGGTTTTGCTGCAAAAATAAGAAGCGAGTGCGACAGTCAGAGGTTCCAGAAGAACCGCGGCTGGTTCTGCAAGATGCTCAATAACACTTGCAGCTCATTTCCTTATAAAACTGCACAAATTCTACCTGAGACCACTTAAGAAATTATTTTGTAACGCAAAGGGACGTCACACCAAATATCAACTTTTTCATTTATTTCTGTTTACTGCTCTTTGTAGTATTTTTTCCATGTAGAAGCATTTAATTTCATTATGTTTGAAGGCATCTTTGCTGTACAGTATTCCTTTGCATGTGCCTAAGGCTATTAGACAATACTGTAATAGGACCAGCAAACATTCGATCCTCTTTGAAAGGTGATACACTCTATTGAAAGACAGATCAAATTGAAATTTTGTAGTAATTTATACAGTTGAAATGAACAGAAAACAGATCAATTACATGGAAAAAGTAAGCACACCCCTACATTTATCACACCTTCAAATCCATAAAACAGGTGTTCAAGATTGATAGCCAGTGATTAGAACCTGCTTAGGGAGTGCAGGGGGAACCTGACTTATTCATACTCCTGTCATATCTAGTGTCTGATGTTCCCTTTGTTACTGAGGTGTGTGGTGTCATCATGCCAAGATCTAACGAGATCTGTAAGGCCTTCAGAAAAAAGCTTGTGGATGCCTATGAGTCTGGCAAGGGATTTAAAAAGATCTCCAAATGATTTGAAATACATCATTCCACTGAAAATCATCTACAAATAGCGCGGATTTCAAATGACTACCAATTTATCCAGGACTGGCCGTCCCAGCAAATTCAGCCCAAGAGCAGACTGTCTAATGCTAAAAGAAGTCTCCAGGAACCCTAAAATTTCATCACAGGATCTGCGAGTAAGTCTTGCAGCTGTTGGTGTAAAAGTACATGCTTCTACAATCGTGTACCAAGAAAAATCCTTTGCAAGACTACAGTTTGCCAATGAGCATATAGACAAAGACCAGGCCTTTTAGAATAATGTGCTCTGGACAGATTAATCAAAAGATGGAGTTGTTTGGTCACAGTAACAGCAGACATGTTTGGTGCAGACCAAAGACAGCTTTTCAGGAGAAGCACCTCATACCGACTGTGAAGCACGGTGGTGGAAGTGTTATGGTTTGGGGTTGCTTCGCTGCCTCAGCGACTGGACAGCTTGCATTCATCGATTCAACTATGAATTCTGCATCATATCAAAGAGTGCCTGAAGATAATGTGAGGCCGTCTGTCCGAAAGCTGAAGTTGAACCATAAAATGGACCTTTCGAGCTTTGAAACACATCAAATCCACCAAGGAATGATTCAAATAGAAGAAATGGAGGGTTATGGAACGGTCTAGTCAAAGCCCGGAATTGAATCCCATTGAAATATTGCAGGTGATTTGAAACGGGCAGAACGTGCAAGAAAACCCTCAAACATCTTGCAGCTGAAAGAATACTGCATGGAAGAGTGGACAAAAATTCCAGCAAGCCGATGTCAAAGACCGGTGGACAATTATACAAAAACGTCTACAAGCCGTTATTTCTGCTAAAGGGGGCAGTACTGGCTTCTGAGGCCAAGAGTGTACTTACTGTTTCCACAGAAGAATTTCACATCTATTGATATTTCTGTTGAATAAATTTCTGAAAAAGCTCGTTCTCCTTGTGGTTTTGTTCAAGTATACCAACTTCATTAATATTCACTGTTTCAAAGATGATCAAATATTTGCTTGTACAAATAAGTAAAAAAAAAAAAAAAAAAGTCTATCATTTCTATCGGGTGTACTTATTTTTTCACACGACACAAATCTATCTTTCTAAATCATGCACGTAATTCCTCTCATTTCAGAGGAGTACAGAGGCCCAGCCTCTACATTCATTATATTGTGCTCGTGTCACAAAAATGTTTTACAGATGGAGATGATGGAGACGGTTCTGCTGGGAAAAAAAAGAAGAAGAAGACGAAGAAAAAGAGTGGCCGTGAGTTCTTTTTTGTTCCCTCTGTCCTTCTTGGACACTACAGTAAGATTTTGCCCTTATTCCTGTGCGAGTGGATGAGTTCATGCCTGGCAGAGCGGTACAGTGAGCTGGCGCTGGGCCAAGCATGCTGTACTACTGGGAAAATCCTGCAGTGTAAACTCCGCTCTGCTGCTCCCTTATACCGTGCACGTATACGCACTCATCAATACGGCCTCTTACTTATTTTTTCACCTACATTTATTCTATTGACAGATGCTTTGAATCTATAGTGAATTACAGTTATGACAGGATGCAAGCCAAGCAATTAGTCATTTGGATCATTGCAGTATCACTAGGGTCATTCTGCAGATTGCAGAAATTTCTGAGATATTTCACGGTCAGTATTTCACTGCTGCCGTGTAAATAAAGAGAACGCATTGTTTTAGTCTTCATTACGTGCGTTTGTGTCTAACGTTACAGACCTCTTTGATTATGGCTGCATACACTGGTCGAAATGCTTCATGATCTATCTCTCAGGCTAAATGTTGTAAAAATAAATCTTAATAATCCCTTCCCGCACTCTTAGTAAAACAATAAATGAACAAGATAAATTGAATAAAAAGTAAAGTTTGTCTCTCTGGAGGAAAATCCTTCAAGGTTCAATGTAGAAGCTTAGAACAAAAGCACAGATGTACCTGATAAACCTGATAAAAAAACCTAAAAGAAGAGCTGATTTACCCACCTGCTTCTACAGATGTTTACGTGTTTCACATTCCAACGAAAGTCCCACCGTGGTCCTGTGTGTGGGGAGTTCGCGTGTTCTCCCTGTGCTGCAGGGGTTTCCTCCGGGTACTCCGGTTTCCTCCCCCAGTCTAAAGACATGCATGGTAGGCTGATTGGCGTGTCCGTAGTGTATGAATGAGTGTGTGTGTGTGTGTGTGTGTGTGAATGTGGCCTGCGATGGATTGGCACCCTGTCCAGGGTGTACCCCACCTTGTGCCCGATGCTCCCTGGGATTGACTCCAGGTTCCCCGTGACCCTGAAAAGGAGTAAGCGGTATAGAAGATGGATGGATGGATATTTTTGGTGATTCTTGCCCAAGAGTTCCACTTTTAGTTCATCAGTCCATAGTATGTTTACAAAATGCCTCTGACTTGTGTCGATCTGTTCACTTTTGTGATGAATTCGCAGGTAAGCAAAAGTATATGAACAGATAAGTCTTGACGTAAATTAAAGTAAATACCACTTAACATTTATTCGCTTGTCCCTCGCTTGCAATAACTGCATCAAGCCTGTGACTCATTCGCGTCACCAGATTGTTGGTTTCTTCTTCTGTGATGCTTTTTCTTTGGCGATCGACTTGGCCAGAATTCATACTGCTGCTACCGTCATGAGTCCCATCATCAATAAAGATTAGTGAGCCCGTTCCAGAAGCAGCCATGCGAGCCCGAGCCATGACACTACCTCCACCATGTCAAGCCAAGTCAATTCAATTGGCTTTATTATTATTATTTCAAACATATACAGCTGGTACAGTACAGAGTGAAAGGAAACTCCACACTCACACACTGACTACATGAGACGACACACAACTAAATAAGACCTACACATTTCTAAATAAAGTGCACATGCAGACGTGCGCAAACAACACAAGACAGTACAATAACCGGGCTTGACTGATGAGCTTCAGTATCTTGGATCGTGATCAGATTCATTCATTCTCCATGACTTTGGTAGAGTTTAACGCTTTACTGCATGGTGTTGCCATGTGGCAGCAATTCATTTAGCTCCACGTTTTTGATAGTACGATAATGGAAGTAATACAAAAAAAAAAAAAAGCCATTTTTTCTGACCAGGAAGTGGTGTTTGCGCTCCCTTTTCTGCAATCACATGGCATGGTGAAGGTCATCATCGGAGGGCTCTCAAAATTTGATGAATTTTTCAATATTTAGGCGAGACTACTAATTACTAATGTAACAGTTGCCATATGGCAACGATATGCGATAATTGAACTGTTACGTACAAGCATGAATTGAAACAGGCCTACATAGCAAAAAAAAAAAAAAAAAAAGACGCTAGGCTTCTCGAATAGTATATTTACAATTTTTTTCCCCACATTCAAAGTAAGAAAAACTGTTGCAATTTCAGATATTTTGCAAATGCACTTTATTTTCAAAATTTTGTTTCAAGAGAAAGAATTAAAAGGATACTTCGCCCAAAACAGTTTTCTAAATATATGATAACAATTTATACAGATCGTCCTGTTGAAATGTTTACATCCCCCTGGCTCTTAATGAAGCTGAGAAAAGAGAGAAAATCTATAAGAGCCATTGCGCAAGCACTGCGCGTAGCCAATACAACAATTCGGAATGCCCTGAAGAAGAAAGGACATTCCAGATTGTTTCAGGAAGACAAAATAACAACAATTTGCACCGAACATCCTGTTCAAAAGTTTACACCCCCCCTGGCAATTAATGTATCGTGCAGCTTTCTTGAGCATCAGTGAATGTTTTGTAATAGTCGTGTACGAGTCCCTCAGTCGTCCTCAGTGGGAAAAGATGGAACAACATCATATAGTCACTGTTGGAAAGGGGTCAAATATGCAGGAGATGCTGGAAAAGTAAAGAACGTGCAGGACCTGGAGGATTTTTCTGAAGAACAGTGGGCAGGTTATCTACTCGGGACAAACAAGGGACTCGTGAACAACTCTCACAAAACATAAACACAGGTAACGACACACAGTATTAATAATGAAGGGTATGTAAACTTTTGAACTGGTTCGTTTGTGTAAATTAGTATTGTGTCTTGTGGAGTATATGTCAACATCTGTTATGTGAAATAGCTCATTCAGGGCAGAACTAAATATAAAAACAAAATGCAATTTTTAGGATCCTTCTTATTATTTTTGAAATTAACATGTTGCAAATCCTGCAAGGTGAATGTAAACTTATAACCGCAACTCTATCCATCCGTCCACCTGCGTATTCCATTGTGTTCATTGTATTTTTTTTGTGTCCTGTGAGCCTTCAGTGTTTTGATGAATTGTGCCACTAATGAGATGAAAAAATGTTTTGCTCAAAGTAATACAGGCCAATCATTAACCATGACGTATCACAACATCATCAGTATGTTTATATATGTGTGTGTATGTATGTGCAAATCTATAACAACCCTTGTTATAGATTTTTCTGTTATGAATTCTACATTATCGAGTCCGAACAAAAGACATGTTAGATTCCCAAACTTTAGTTTTCCAGCACAAAATGAAATATTACAGAAAAATGTTTGTAGGTCAGTTAAGAAAGCAGCAGATTACGTAAGAGACACTTTTCAGACAAAAAACTATAATGAAGGCTGCTGCAAAAAATAGGAAGCAAATGCGAGTGTCAAAGTCTTCAGAGGAACTGTGCCTGGTTCTGCAAGATGCTCAATAACACTTCCAGCTCAATTCCTTATAAAACTGCACTAATTGTACCATATCATGTAGCCTTGCTATGCGTCGATCTATCTACCTTTATCTTTCCGCAGCTAAAACACAGACTGATCCTCCTTCTGTGCCGATATGTGAGCTTTATCCAAACGGAGTGTTCCCTGTCGGAGAGGAGTGTGAATATCCTTCCTCACCGGATGGGTAAGAAACTAGTGTGTTTTATCATCCCCCTCTTCTCCTGATGTCCATGTTCTCTCCTCTGATCACCTTGTCCTACCTGAAATTTGCTCTACCTCAGATTACCCTGTGCAGTGTGTAATATTATCCTGTATTACATTGCCGAGGCACCTGACACAGAGGTCACTCTTGTACTATTTAAGGTAGTCCTTCTGCAAACCGAGTCTTGTCCCACTATTTTCTTGCGTGAGTGCTGATGAAACCCACCACTCTGTATTGATTGTGACATTCTGACCTTCAAGCAGCTTTCAAAGGCTTCAGTACTGCTTTCTGCTCAAGCCTTTTCTCCCTGAAACTGAATGCACCAGAAACGTATGCACCAGTGTTCATGTCCATGTGGGAACGGTTGTCCAGGCAGAGTGCCGCGTGGCGGATGAGCAGCGAGGAGAAGCGTGTTCTAGACGAGGCCAGGGAGGACATGTGGAACGATTTCCGGCAGGCCGCGGAGGCGCATCGGCAGGTACGACAGTACGTGAAGAGCTGGATCAAACCAGGCCTGACCATGATAGACATCTGGTGAGGACCAATCGCAATCCTTCCTCCTTTGCTTAATGAGCGTATACGACTAGTGCACAAGACAATACGAAATATCATTGCGTATCAATGTGTGGCATCCTGGGAAAACGCTGTGTAATCACTTTCATCGATCACTAATTAATTCAGGGAGTGTCTGCCCTATGGGTTAAATTTACCATGATTTTACGGTCATTTAAACATTGTCCACTACAGAGTGTGTAAATGCTCTCGTCATTTTTGTCGATGACGTAACGGTGCAAGAGCATCATGTACATTTTGACAGCTCTTATCTGATTACGAACTGAATCGGTTTAGGCCTACGTCTCTTTCTTACTCGATCACCGTGAAGGAAGTCACACTTGGCGAGAAAATCCTTACACCTTTATACATGCAGGAAGAGCACTAGGCATGATTGTACACTAAAATAACAGTAACTTATACGGTACGTTAAATAAGCATTGTCTTACAGGAAATATCACCATATCATTCATTTCACTGTTGAATAACAACTCATTTTGAATGGGTTTATTATTAGTTCTAGATTACAGAGCTGTTACTGTAGAAACGATAACGTATTAGAACGTTCACGTTAATGTAAACCACTGATTTGCCTTCGAGACGAGCGCTACCGCTGTAATGGAAAACGAATTAAGACCTTCTGATCGATCGGATTTGAGAATTCACTTCATTGATCTTGATTCTCGTTATGTCTCTCTCTCAGCGAGCGTCTGGAGGAGTGCAGTAGGAAGCTAATTAAGGAGAATGGACTGAAAGCAGGTTTGGCTTTTCCCACTGGCTGCTCTCTCAATAACTGCGCCGCTCATTACACACCCAACGCGGGAGACCCCACCGTGCTGAAGTACGACGACGTGTGCAAGATCGACTTTGGCACACACATCAACGGTACACACACACACATTCTCACGGAGGTCATAGGAAGTGCAGTGCGCCAAAATGTTCGTGACGTTACGAATCCGTGCTTGTTAACACGCTTGTCTGTATCGTCGATGTAGATTTTTATTGTGTGTATGTATATTTCAGGGAGGATTATCGACTGTGCCTTTACTGTCACCTTTAATCCAAAGTATGACCGCCTCCTTGAGGCTGTCAAAGATGCCACCGACACCGGAATCAAGGTGTGTCGATGTGTCGACATGCATGCCAGTTGTAAATCTCTTTATTTCGAATTCCCCTTCTTTTCTGGTGAGTGCACAGAAAGTATTGCGTCTCAGTGAGTAATAGGTTCTTTTGGGTGGATAGTGGATTGTACAGCAAACAGACACATAGACAGTAAGATTAGCCAAGCACATTGTAGTGACATGAAAATAGCTGTCCACAAGAGAATTGTTTATTTTCCCTTAAAGGGTGCAATAGGTGATTTAAAAAAAAAAAAAAAAAAAAAAATTCCTTACTTAATAAAATAAACTGGAAGATATGGAGAACATGATTTAAAACAAAAAAAAAAAACGACGCATTAAGCTGTGGCCTTAGCAGAAGTGTATGAAGTCGCTGAGAAAAGCAGATTGGAAAACCGATTTCTGGTCCAGAATGCTCGCTCGGGTTTGGATGTGCCCCCCGTCAGTTCCTGCTGTGTCCCAATTCGCCTACTCTCCACCCTAAATAGTATCCGCGGTTAGAATCAGTGTATCTCAAATCGTAGTATGTGGAAACGAGTATCCCAAAGTTACCTGGACGGTCTAGTATTTCCGGTAGATTTCCGACGTGTGGATCTGAGGACACGTGACGGTTTGCTTCGCCGAACTCATCCTGCAAACATGGCGGACGAGTGTAACGTTAGTGATGCGTCTTCAGTAATCAAGAGCAAGGACTTAAATGTTAAGCACGAGCCAATTTTTTTTTATCATAAAAACATAATTAAATCAAGGGAATGATAAATGAAATGATATAGTATAAATAATGTAAGGAATAATGACTGTAGAAAAGGTGAAATGCGGTGAGGAGTGTGTTGACGGTGATGGTGTGTGTCACTAGGCAACAACGTTCTCTTCTGTTACAGGACGTGTTTGTATGTCCCAGTACTTCCATACTCTCTTTCTACACACTCAGAGTACATACTTTTAATGCACAGTATAAGTAGGCGACTTGGGACGCTGGAAGTAATTTGATAGATTCTGGGGGCGGGGTTTTGTGAAAATGGGCGGGAATCATTCAAATCTTGAACCCGCATAACTGTCTGAGACCTGTCTGGGGGTGTGTGGGGGGAGGCACCTTTAATTGTATTTAATAGCTCTTGTCTGTTAGAAATTAAGACTTGCAGAAAGTACAAGACCGTTAAAAAATCAAGTCTCTTTTTACTCAAACTGATTAGTTTACAATGCTGTTGAATTCTTAATTCTGATTGGTTAGAAGGTGTTAGTTCATTTTCTCTTACGTCACAATACAACTGTAGTTCCAGCTGCAAGGGAAATCACAGTTTCTTATTAAAGCACTTCTTCTAGTATGTCATTGTTGCTATAGTAACATGGACGCTCCATATAAACAGATGAAAAAAAAAATCATCTTTGACATGGTGAAGTTTTCTGTGAGGAGAACACAAACAAACAAACGAAAAATGATGTAACATTTATAGGAGGAGTCTCCCGTGTCAGCGCTTTGTAACAGTAGGAAGTAAAGCTATTCGTTTCAGCTTTATGGGAGAGTCTTTGCTGTTTGTTGTGCTGTTAACAAGACAAGATACATTCTTTTGAGAGAGAAAAAAACGAGATGCCGGTGAGGGAGCGACTGTTTATAGCCGTTATACCTATAAATTGATACATTGTACGATATCTTTCTTTATTAAGTAAATAAATAAATAAATTTAGCATTGGCAAATTGCTGGAAAAAACTGCCCCCCCCCCCCCCCCCCCCAAACCAATCTACCACATGCTGTTATACAAACAATTATCACACCGCTCATTACATCACCCAACTGTATTTCTAACATATCCCACAATATCAGAATTGGCATGCCACCTTAATGCTTTTAGGAACAGAAGAGCTTTATGATACAGAAGATGTGCAGATATTTTACTACAAACTATTCAAAAAAATGTGTGTGTGTGTGTACATTATATGATTTTATGGCACAGTATTGCGTTTAAGCATAATGATGAGCGTGTGTGTGTGTGTGTGTGTATTGCTTGTCCAGTTTTGCTTGTCTCAAAATGATATTTATCTCACGGATCTGTTGTTAAACAGAATATTTTCTGTCTCAAAACGAATACAAATTGGTGAAAAAATAGCAGTGTCATTGAGTTCTCCAACTTGGCCCAGGTTTTATGTGTGCAGCGGTCGTCAGTGTACAGTAATCATAACTTCCCAGAGTAACTTGTGTTTTAGGTACACACCGCCATCTAGTGTATGACAGGACATGCTCTTACAACCCACCAAACACCCCCCCCCCCCACCCCCTCTGTTCAAGCAATGCCCGATGGGATGAATAGTGAGATGTACAATGGAGCCAGTCACTCAGTCTCTCAATTAATCAGTGTGTGAAAATGCTTTTTTTGGCAGTCAGGCAGGCAAATAATCAGAATAGTCTTGTTGTTCAGAGTGAGAATGTAGTTAGAGAGTGATCCTAGTGGAATAAACGATTTATTCAGTCGCTGTATGTACTGCACTCAGTTCACTATTTTAATGCTCTACTTCAGCAGTCTTATCATGTCGTGGTCATGTCTGAAAGCGTAGTGGTCAATACCCAGTACAGTCTTGAAGGGCAGTGCGATTGGTTAGTCTCCAAACAAAGCACCATAATGGGCAAGGAATACCCTTAATTCACTGTGCTGTTTATAGGGAATAGCCTTCCTGTAGATATTTTCTGTTTCTCAATACTAAGAATGTAACTGAACTTCCTTTCCTTACTTGATTCTTTTACCTTCTAAAAATGCTAGTCATGCTAATCAGCATGGCTAGCATGAGTCCTTCAAACCTGCATCCAGGTTTATCATCAAGCTTTTGCTAATCATACTTTTTGACCAGCTAAATCAGTGCAAAAACTAGCCCCCAAAAAGAAATGAGACTGGAATTCCTGCTAGTCTTGTTATGTTGTCTTGCTTGAAAGAATTTGAGAGGTGCTGTGTGTTAAGTATATTCTGTATGAACTCCAGGATTACAGGACTGGACACCCCTGCTGTACACTATGAAGCATGAATTGTAGACAGTAAAGCAGTACTTGATTGTGTGTGAAAGCTGATTGTAAGGTGACGGTGTGTGTTTTCTCAGTGTGCAGGCATTGACGTGCGTCTCTGTGATGTTGGAGAGTCCATACAGGAAGTGATGGAGTCATATGAGGTGGAGTTAGATGGGAAAACATACCAAGGTATGGACTACATCTTTTTTGCACTTTTGGAACAGAATTAAACGATGTATGTTGCATCAATGCAAATGTTTTACAGGTTTTTCTCCCCCTCCCTCCCTCCCTCCCTCCCCGCCTTCTTTCAGTTAAGCCAATCCGCAACCTGAATGGTCACTCCATTGGTCAGTACCGGATTCATGCTGGCAAAACAGTTCCTATCGTAAAGGGCGGTGAAGCCACCAGAATGGAGGTATGTTCACAAAGTTGTATGGCGAAATTTTCCGCATTTGTTAAAATTTTCATAGCTCAAGTTTATTTGCAAAACCATTCTCCATGTTGTCAGATAGCAAGTTCGAACCCCCATGATTCCACAGCCATCCACAATCGACTGAGTTTGCTAGAAGGGAGGAATGGGCATTACTCTGAAACTGTCAGTCAGATATAGCTTGAGCAGCCGTTCAAAAAGATGCTGTGGCTGGGTACACCGGTCTCATCGCAAGCACTTGCTAGCTCTCACCGTCCTTGCTGGCCGCTGTTGTGTGATAGCAGAGAGCTAGCTAGTGAGTGGGGAGCTAGCTAGAGCTAGCCCGTGATTGGCAAATGAACAAACTGTGAGAAAATGGGGTAAAAAAACAACTAAACAAACATTCAAATATGCGTTTTAGGCTATAATTGTATACAGCCACAAAATGAATCACATAAACCATGAATGTTGAAAGTTGTATCGTAGTCTTAAGCAAAGAAAATCACAACATTATACCATTTACTGTACCGTTATAACAGTTATAATAATCCTTAATGTCTATATGGCCGGATTTGACTTTTTGTATTCTACTTGTCTCGGTTCAGTGAGTCTCACCGCCACCAAACGTCCACTGTAGTGCCATATAAGCTAAGATACAGATACAAGTGTATACACACGTACAATGACAAGAAAAATATCACTAGGTACAAATGGTATAACAAAATAGGTCAGAAAAAATATAAATATTTAATAGCACTGTACATTTACGCATTCAAAATGTATATATTTCTGTAAAATGGCTTTGAGACAATGTTCATTGTTAAAAGTGCTTCTTAATATTCCAACAGGTTTTTATTTACATTTTTTTTTTTTAATCTTATGAAAAGATGAGTAGTGTTCGGAGAGTGTAATGCGTCCTGACAGCCCTAAAACTCATAAAGCCATTACTGTAGTAAATAACCTTGTTAACATCAGGGCGTTATGGCATTCAAATTGAATTAAGCCAGCCTTATATCTCAAGGTGTTTGTGTGTGTGAGAGAGAGAGAGAGAGTGTGTGTGTGAGAGAGAGAGAGAGAGTGTGTGTGAGAGAGAGGGGGGCGGGTGGGGGGAGTAATAGAATTTGTGTCCCTTGGGGAACTTATTCAAGGCCGAGTCCTTTACAGTGAGTGAGAGAGTACCATTTGTCAGGAGGGTGTTTATTTTTGCACTGCTGTATTGACCTAAATCATGTTTCATATTAAAGCTTGAATATGTTTTTCCTCAATTCATTTTAATTAACACCTGGTCAGGTTGCCTTGATCGCTGGTTGGTTTTCCCGAGAAGACCGTTTATATCATGTCTCTCATTGGTTTATACTTTCCTGACAGTTTTTATCCTGGTGTACTGAGTGAAGTGTGTGTGTGTGTGTGTGTGTGTGTGTGTGTGTGTGTGTGTGTGTGTGTGTGTGTGTGTGTGTGTGTGTGTGTGTGTGTGTGTGTGTGTGTGTGTGTGTGTGTGTGTAGGAAGGCGACGTGTATGCTATTGAGACGTTTGGCAGTACGGGGAAGGGAGTTGTGCATGATGACATGGACTGTTCACATTACATGAAGAACTTTGACGTAGGACACGTACCAATCAGGTAAGAGTGTGTGTGTGTGTGTGTGTGTGATGAGAGGACAATGTTGGAAGTCCATTGTTTCGTATAAATGGGATTGAAAAACAGGAAATCTGGAAGTTACTGCCACTACAGCCTGACCGAAATGCTGCTGATTCTATAAATAAGGAATCCTATTTAACTCCACCTATTTATCTGGCATAATGTACCTTTAAGATTTTTAATGGAGTTGCACTGTACGTTACTGGAAATGTATTATCTGTCTTTTGTCTCTCTCCAACTAATATGTAAGTAAGAAACACCTGAGACATTTTCAGTCCTGTCTCAGATTTTGTTTTCATTTCTGAAATCACGCGATACTTTTTCACAGCAATGAACAGTACACATGGGTAATCGTAGCTCAGTGGTTAAGACGACGGACTTCTGATCGGAAGGTCATGAGTTCAAATCCCAGCACCACCAAGCTGCTACTGCTTGACCCTCATCTGTTTTTTTGTATAAATGTAAGTTGCTCTGGATAAGGGCGTCTGCCAAATGCCATAAATGTACACAGTACACAGCTATAGAAGGGAATTATTTATAATTGCACTATCCGGTGTCACCCAGATGAAGATGGGTTCCCTTTTGAGTCTGGATCTCCTCAAGGTTTCTTCCTCATACCATCTCAGGGAGTTTTTCCTTCCCACAGTCGCTTCGGGCTTGCTCATTAGGGACACATTTTATAAATGTAAAATTTATATCCTGAATTTATATGTTTCTGTAAAGCTGCTTTGTGACAATGTCCATTGTTAAAAGCGCTATACAAATAAAACTGAATTGAATTGAACTGAGTATTTGAATACTATAGCGCTACTGACAGTTAACCGGATATTCGAATGCCTGTGTACATCCCTAGATGTTGAGCTACAAAGTTGATCATGAGAGCAAAACTGCTTCTTGCATATAAACGTTTTCAGCCTTACTACTGGAGTTATTATAAATAATAATGCATTCACAGTTTGCAGTTTATGACTCAAAATCTTCCATGTCTTTGTCGAACTTTATAAACTGATATTTTATAAACTAACAACATGAAAAGTATTAACCAGCTTCTATTAGCATGAGGTGGGAAACAGGACTTTCTTTTAGCTCTCACTTGTGTTTGATTTTTCCAGGCTACCAAGAGCCAAACACTTGCTGAATGTAGTGAATGAGAACTTCGGCACGCTGGCGTTCTGCCGCCGCTGGCTGGACCGGCTCGGTGAGAGCAAGTACCTGATGGCGCTGAAGAACCTATGTGACCTGGGCATCATCGACCCCTACCCACCACTCTGTGATGCCAAGGGCTCTTACACAGCTCAATACGAACACACCATTCTGCTGAGGCCCACGTGCAAGGAGGTGGTGAGCCGAGGAGACGACTACTGACACGCACCCACGCCTAGATTGTTCTGTACAAAAGAAACTACACAGTCCAAATGGGACACACGCTAATACGCACACTAATAATTGAAAGTATTAACTAACTGACTGGAGCAGTGGACGCTGCAACCTTTTGCATGAAAAGCTATATGAAATATAAATTCTAAACTATGCAGGAGGACGGACAGGCTTCTGTAGCTGCTGTCCTGGGCCTTGTTTCTCCAGACACTCAGATCTTTAAGACCGTGACAAATCTGTGTGTATCAATAGTGTGTATCAGGAAAACCTGAATGGATTCAGGCATCATCTCTGTATTGGTACAGATCTGATCTTGCTCACAGAGATCTTTTATTACTGATGTTCTGTTATTTCGAGACAAGCGAGTTTCCTTTGCGCATTCACGTCTCTCTCTGTTTTTCCACGACGAGCATGTTAGAACAGTGGGACATCGTCTGGTCCGCAAAATAATCTGGCCGCAATTCCATATACGCACAGTCAGGTCCGTAAGTATTCGGTGACGCAATCTGACAGTGTTTTTATAATTTTTTGTCTCTGTACACCGCCAGAATGGATTTAAAAGGAAGCAATCAAGATGTGATTGAAGTGTAGACTTTCCGCTTTAATTCAGGGGGTTTAACAAAAATAATGCATTAACTGTTTAGGAATTATAGACATTTTCAACATAATTATAAATATTAGGATTATTTTGAAAAATTGGAGGTACATCCTTTGCAGTCAATGACTGCCTGAAAGCTGGAACCCATGGACATCACCAAATGCTGATTTTCCTCCCTTGAGATGCTTTGCCAGGCCTTTACCCTGGCTGGCTTCGGTTAGTGCGTTTGTGGGTCTTTCTGCCTTCAGTAAGTGAAAAGCATACTCAATTGGGTTGAGGTCAGGTGACCTTAAGAACATTCTATTTCTTTGTCTTTAGAAGCTCTTTGGTTGATTTTGCGGGACTTTTTTGGGTCATTATCCATCTGTACTGTGAAGCACCGTGCTATCCGTTTTGCAGTATTTGACTTAATCTGAGCAGAAAGTACGTCTCTGTACGCTTCAGAATTCATCCTGCTACTTCTGTTAGCATTCACATCATCAGTAAACACCAGTGACCCAGTTCCACTGGCAGCCATACATGCCCATGCCATAACACTTCCTCCACCATGATTGACAGATGATGTGGTATGCTTTAGATCATGAGCCCTTCCTTTCCTTCTCTATACTCTTTCTCTTCCCATCATTCTGGTACAAGTTAATCTTGGTTTCATCTGTCCAGTGAATCTTGTTCCAGAACAAGGGCAGGTTTTTTTTGTTTTGTTTTGTTTAGCCTAATCTGGCCTTTCTGTACTTGAGTGCTATCAGTGGTTTGCATCTTGAAGTAAACCGTCTGTGTTTACAGTCATGAAGGCGTCTCTTGATTGTAGACTTTGACGATGACACGCCTACTTCCTCCAGAGTGTGCTTGACTTGGCTAGATGCTGTGAAGAGGTTTCTCTTCAACAAGGAAAGAATTCTGCGATCAACCACTTTAGTTATCTTCTGTGGTCTTCCAGGCCTTGTGGTGTTGCCGAGCTCGTCGGCGCTTTCCTCCTTTTTTAAAAAAATGTACCAAATTGTTGATTTGGCCACTTCTAAACTTTCTGCTATCTTTCTCATATGTGTATTTTGTTTTGTTTTTCCAGCCTAATGACGGCCTCGTTCACAATGCATCGACACCTCTTCGGGCCGAATATATAGAGTTCCCATGAACAGCTACTAAATGCAAATTCAACACTTGGAATCAACTCTGAACCTTTTATCTCCTTAATTTGTCATGAAATAACGAGGAAACACGCCACACCTGGCCATGAAACTGCTTATCAGACAATTGTCCAATTCCTTCCTGTGAAAATGAAGGGACTCCACAAAAATGGCTGTAATTCCTAAACGTTAATGCAATATTTGTGTCAATTAAAGCCGAAAGTCTACACTTGAATCATATCTTGATTGCGTCATTCCCAAATCCATTGCGCTGGTGTACAGAGGCGAAATTACGAAAATCGTGTCGCTGTCCAAATACTTATGGACCAAGTTCTAAATGACGTGGGATTGTTTGGAACACACCAATAGGCAGCACCATTCGGTTTAACGGTAGACTATAATTGATCGAGACAGGGATTTCATGAAACTGGCGGCTGCCTTACCTCACAGGACTGGTCCAGTTTTTACCGCCACACGAGGAGTGACCAAGTATTAGGGAAGAAATTACACATGCGACTGATTTCTTTTCTATGTTATAACAGTTGAGACCGATATGTGAGTGAGGCTTACTGAAGCTGACCCACACTGTAGCAATGCGGTTCATTTACTTATGCTTTCTACAAGATTTTGAGGTATTCGTGCATAATTCTACACACCGCTACATCGTGGTCTGATAGCACACAGATGATTTACAAAATAGCTTAAAGGGAAGAATTCTTCAAGGGCAGAAATAAATGTTTGTGCAGACAAATATTGACCGAATTAAATAACCGCCTTTATACCACCGTGCTATTGAATTCCCCATTCTGATTGGTCAGAAGTCGATTGATTTACTGTAAGAGCACTGAGAAGAATTGTCTCTAACTGCAGGTTTACATTTACGCAATAACTCAAACAGGAGTGCTGTTTTACTAAATATCAACACACACAAATGAGTGGACCGGAACTAACTATTGTGTAATAAACATTTTAGTACCTTATCGTTTCTGTAGTAACTCTGTAGTACAGTGTCTCACAGAACAACATTAAATATACAGTATATATGAATATACAGTAGTGCTTGGAGAATTTTCTATACTTCTGCATAAATATGGCCTAAAACATCATCAGATTTTCACACAAGTCAAACAACCCAGTTAAACAAATGAGACAAAAATATTATACTTGGTCAGTATTACATATCTGTGAGGGGCAAAAGTATGTGAACCTTTGCTTTGAATGAATAAATGTGGAATGCTAGAGGATTCCTTTGAAAAGTATTTTTCAGACATCAGAATTTTTTTTTTTTTTTTTTTTAAATCACATATCCGGATGCACAACCTACGGTCTCGTCCCTATACAAGAATCACTTTGCACATTCTTTAACAGTATAGTGCTTTGGAGAAACAAGGCCCAGCTATGTTTTTTTTATTTTTATTTTTATACCTGATTAAGGTGAAATGAAATAGATACCGACAGTAAACAGCTCTCAGTTCGGGTCCTGGCGGTCTCGTAAACATACTTTTTTGGGTATTTTTTTTTTTATTATCCAGAGTTCTATGATTCACTTGATAAAGGGCTTGTTGGATTTAGTGGCTCAGGCATGTGAAAATCTGAGTGCATTGAAAACTGCTGCTTTTATCCGTTTCTACTCGGTGACTAGCAAAATAATAATAATAATAATAATGAAAAAGGAATAATTAAAGGGGTGAGAAAAGAGTATGGCTGCTCAGCTTCTTATGGCATGGTGATCACGAAAGAAAAGAAAAAAAGGCAATCTGTGCACTCTGCTACGTAAATATAAGGTGCTTTGGGTATTTGTATACTATCTCTGAAATGCATTCATGTTTTCATTTGATTTTTTTTTTTTTTTTTTTTTTTTGTAAGCCAATTAAATACCTATATTTATTTACTAGAGGTGTGCATGTTTTCATCATTTTTTTCCATGCTTGGTGTAGTTGATGGACTAGTCATCAATCAAACCCCCCTTCTTTTTTTTTTTTTGCCATAGTTTTCCATGAATTCTCATTTGAGATCAGACCAGCCTACAAATGCCTCACCTCGCTCATGTGAAAGCAAAAATGAGATTTTTACTTGTGGCTGAAGCGGCGAGATATTCCCATTTGCTTTGGGTAACGCTACAAATGTAGGCCTACTTTAGGTTATTTTTACGAATCAGCCATATATCCCCATCACCATCAACCGATGCTAACGACGTAAACATAACTTAGGGCATTAATAAGTAGATATGGCTAAAAGATTGTGGACACCTGACCTGTACATGGGCCGTCCCCAAACTTTTGCCACAAATGTAGAGGCACCATATTGTATAGGATGTATTCGTATGCTGTACCATTAGGATTTCCCTTCACTGGAACTAAGAGATACAAACCTGTTCCAGCATGACGATGCTCCTGTACACAAATCGAGCTCCATGAAGACGTGGTTTGTTAAGGGTTTACTGGAAGGACTCGAGTATCCTGCACAGAACCCTGACCCTAACCTTATTGAACACCTTTGGGATGAACTGCACCCCAGACCTCCTCACCCGACATCAGTACCTGATCTCACTAATGCTCTTGTAGCTGGATGATCACAAATCCCCACAGCCACGCTCCAAAATCTAGTGGAAAGTCTTCTCAGAAGAGTGGAGCGCATTATAACAGTATACGTGGGAATTAATCTGGAATGAAATGTTCAACAAGCACATACGGGTGTCAGGTGTCCACAAACTTTCGGCTATAGAGTTTACAGTTTCCCCATAGAGGGACTTCTTTACTCCTCTTTGGAGAAGTGGTTCGAAAGGTTGGAGTGGTTTTCTGTGGATGAGTGATGAAGTTTCCTACATTTGCATTCAACTGAGACCTTTAACTGACACCGTTACAACCTGCAGAACCTGTGTCATTTTAATTTGGTACATTTTCTCCATATATATTTGTTGTAAAATATAATAAATATAAATATGTAAATAAACACGAACACTGGTTATTGGCTCTGCTTGTCGTGTTCATTTTGTTGCCTCCAATCTCTGATCATTGTAAACGGACAAGGCCGACTTTAGTTTATTTTCAGATACTGCATTTAGAACGATTTATAATGATGTGCAACAGTGTGTTCGAGATCTCTCACATTTCTTCATAGCTATGATAAATACTTTTCATTCATCCTTATTTGCTGCATTTAATCTCAGCCGATTTGCTCGTCTCATCGTCCTGACACTTTTGCAACCAAAGACATTCAGCTGGAACGTGACTACACCGATCAGCCATAAAATTAAAACCACCCGCCTAATATTATATAGGTTCTCCTTGTTCTCCAAGACGGCTCTGAGCTGTCGAGGCATGGCCTCCACAAGACCTCTGAAGGTGTGCTGTGGGATCTGTCACCCAGACGTTAGCAGCAGATCCTGCACTGTAAGTTGCGAGGTGGAGCCTCCATGGATCAGACTTGTTTGACCAGCACGTCCCACACATGCTAGATCGGATTGGGATCTGGGGAATTTGGACGCCAAGTCAACACCTTGAACTCTTTGTCATGTCCTTCCTTGGACTACTTTCGGTAGGTACTAACCCCTGCATACCAGGAACACCCCACAAGACCTGCTGTTTTAGAGATGCTCTGACCCATTCGTCTAGCCATCTCAGTCTGGTCCTTGTTAAAGTCACTCAAATCCTTATGTTTGCCCATTTTTCCTGCTTCCAGCTCATCAACTTTGAGAATTGACGGTTCACTTATTGTCTAATATATCCCACCCCTTCACAGGTGCCACTGTAACAAGATAATCAATGTTATTCACATTTAATGTTACGGTTGGTCGGTGTACATTATTTTTATTGTAGGACTATTATAGGTAGCTAACCTGTCCGCAGGTGATCCAGTGGGTAGTGTTGCTGCCTCACAGCTCCAGGATATCCGGTATGATCCTGATCCTACTTACTGTGTGGAGCATCTATGCACATTCTCCACCTCCCAAAAATGAAAAAAAAACAGCCAAATATCTACACTAAACTGAACCTAGATGTGAATGAGTATGTGTGTGTGTATATATATATATGATGCCCTGCGATGGACTGCTGCCAAATTCAGGGTATGTCCCTGCGTCACGTCCGGTGTTCCTGGCATAGACTCTGGATCCATCATGACCCTGACCAGGATAATGTGGCTACTGAAGAGTAATGGATAATAAACACCATTAAAAATAAACAAGAACACAATAAAATGATGCTTAAATGGGTTAAAGTCTGAACAAGACAATTACTGCAACGTTGATATTTTAGAAAAATGCAAAAATAGTCTCATTTTATTGAGGTAAACTTCTCTATAAATTGAGGTAACAATTTGCATAGTTATACATCTATACCTGCTGAAGAGAGGCGCAACTCAAACTGGAACCAACAGGAAAGAGGCAGACTCGAGCGTGTGTGTGAACTCAGCACAAGATTACCAAAGTTCTCTCACAAACCCAGAATATGCTAACCACAAGAGTCACAGAATGAGCCCAATCAGCTTCTCTCTCTCTCACACACACACTCTCTCTCACACACACACACTCTCTCTCTCACACACACACACACACACACTCTCTCTCTCACACAGGTGGATACTGTACATACAGCATATGTTGTGTTTGCTGGTGTGAACCTGTCCCCCCCCATCTAAATTAACTTTTTTTTTTTTTTTTTTTTACAAAAATAAAAAAGTTAATCTTGTTTAACCAAATACTCAGCATATAAAAGTACATTCTGGAAAGTCTAAACAGACTGAAAACAAACTCCTGAATTGTTCAAATCACGTTCCTAAAGGAGCTGGTAATACTAGAAGAGCCTTGATAAACTGATCAAAAGAATGGCAGGGCACTTTATGTGGACGTAAAGGAACCTGGTCAGTCGCGCTCTCTCTCTCTCACACACTCGCTCGCTCGCTCACACTATAATCATGATATCACAGTCATGTCATCTGTCCCTTCGAGGGTAAATCAGGGAACAGCCAACATTCAGTGTTTGTTTTGTTTTTTTCTACTTTGGTTTGTGGTCGTCCACACTGAGAAACAAGACAATAAAACCCTCCCTCTCATGTAGAGATCCAAGCTGCACTAATGCTCCTGGCTAGGACTGATATCTCTCTCTCACACTCTCACACACACAGCAAGAGTGCCTACTGCCAACAGTCTGGGTAAGGCATGAGTGCGGGTCACGCTTATGTAGCGTTACAGATATACACACAGACTGGCTTTAACCCATGTTGACATGAATGTACGATACAACGTCTCTGGCTGACTGGCTGGTTGGTTAAGCAGGGGTCAGAGGTCGGTGGCTTTGCCTTTGTCCTGAGAGTTTCTCTGGGTGTAGAACAGAATGTAGGCCTGAGCCTTGCACACCTCCTCCACTGCGCACACACTTAGCTTGGAGTCGTTACAGTGCACCCAAAATCCTGGAAAGAAAGAAAGAAAGAAAGAGTGAGAGAGTGAGTGTATTTTTAGCTCTACAAAAAAAAATGTGTCAAAAAGACGTTTCAGGTTGTAGACACGTCTAAGAGGATCTTTGTTGTGGTATTACATAGCCACACTAAATTCAACATCTGGTCATTTTTGCTCCTTACATTTTACAATGACCATTTCAGGATAAAGGTATAAATATTTTTAGATTTCTATTCCTCCGTCTCCTACCTCCCTCTGTGTTGTAACAGAAGGCGGTGTAATGTCCCGAGCCGAAGCCCTTGCCGTGATGCATGACGACAGCAGAGAGCTGGTAGAGGAAGTGTTGGTGGTGGAGTGATGTGTTGGAGGCAGAGTCTTTGCAGCAGTAGGGCTCCATGTTCAGCTCCTGCTCGAACTTGACATGGACGCCGATCTTCTCCCTGTGGTTACGACCGGACCACCTGGCCACACACGCAAGCAAAACATGCGTTAGCAAACAGCACGTCCAGAGCACTCTTACAATTAGCACGTGTGCGTGTGTGCGTGTGTAAATACCTGAAACGTTTAAGGTGTAGCCGTAAGACATGAGGCAGTTTGTAGACCACCAGCTGCTTCTGAGCTTCTGTCAGAACCACTTGCTTGGAGCAGAAACGCCGCCGTTTATCTGAGGGAACAGTCGCACGAGTCCGATTAAAAGGCGTGCGTGCTACACACACGACAAGACGTAATGGCAATATTTTTTCCTCACTGTTGCAGTGGTCACAGGCGTAAATGGCTCCTTCTAAAGCCTCCGTCTCTGTAAACTTGGCCAGCATCTCCGTCAGCCTACACGGCACCTGCGCGACATCCTTACTGTTGCTGTGGTAACGCTCGGGAAACTCTAACGACAGATCCCAGAAGGGCTCCACCGTGTTCGAGCGGTGATCACACGCCAAACACCTTACCTAGAAAGTGAGCGAGACAGAGATATATACGGTTTAACGTGTAACGTACGCATTCGAGTAGAATGTGTGTGTGTGTGTGTGTGTGGTCCTCACCTGGCTGAGTAGCTGGCCGTGAAAGATGGTATTGACCACGCTGAGCACCTGTTTGATCAGGCGTCTCTGATTGGCCGGCACGGTGGCTGGTGTGAGAGTTCCGGTTCGCTCCAGCTCGTGTTGGACTTTGTCCAGGAGCTCGCACAGGAACTCCTGCGCGTCCTGCTGCGCGTAGCCTCGAAACGCCGGGATCAACTGCCAGACCGAGTGCAGCATCGCAAATGGAGACACCAGAGCCCACTTTCCTGACCACATCACCTAAACACACACACACAAACATTAATATCAAAGCACCCGCCATATACGACATGGCACGATAATATATCCTATTATCCCTAACGTGTTTTTATATCAATAACAAACATAACTGCTCGAGCTTTAATTAAAGTGATGTGGATACACTCCTTGGCTGGTTTCAGAAACACAGTGTGGCTCAAATATTTCCTCATACACAGTAATTACATGCAAAATGACATTTTTAAAATAAAAAAAAAATCGCTTTTGGTTTAATGGCGGCGAAGTAAAGCGCTGGAGTTTCTCAAGTTGTCGTCATGGTGACAAAATAACTTGGTCTGCTGGTTAAAAGTAGGCGCAGACACTACGACGGACGTGCTGCTTGTGGAGAAATGGAATAATGGGTGAAGGAAACAGATTTAGATTTAATAACGGTGTAGCGATAACGACGCGCACCTGTCTTTCCACGACTGCGTGTGATTGGTTGGCGCTCTTTGCCTTACGTCGCTCTTTTTTTACGCTCCTTCATCAGTACGTTCACACGACAGTCGCTGACGGAAAGACACAAGGACGTATAGGCCATAATCTGTATTGTAACAGGAATAATGTCTCTAAATATTCTATAACAAACCCACATTCATTCATAATGTCACGCCACAGTGAATACAGTCTGGGTTTGTTTTTGTTGTTCTTCCCACTAATGTGTGAACATATCATCTTTGAGGTGCTTTCTAGAACGGCTGACGTATTTACGATTCTAAATCGCAATCTTGGCACAGTAAAATGTGTGTGTAATTTATTTATTTTTTTTTACATATAAGGAGTCATAACGGCTTGTTCTGCATATAGTGTGATTTCTCAAATGAATAAAATGGGAAATCGTATGGGTGAAGCCCTGTTTAACCCGTATACCTGGAACAGAGTGTGCAGCTCATGGCAGAGTGAGATGTGTTTGGAGCTGGGCTCTTTGGGTTGAATGAGCTCCATGCTGCGTGAGCGTGAGGCGCCCCCGCTGAGCCCGGATCCCTGACCGGCGGCTTTGGGCTGGCTGCCATGCTGAACCGAGAGCCCCAGCTTTCGGCTAACGGCGGATGCTAACAGCTCCAGCGCCTGGTTCAGATCCAGTCTCAGGAAACACTCCCTAAACACGTGCAGGTGACTCAGAACCTGCAGTATGGAGTTCATGTAGCATGTGTTGCCAAGATTCCTTAAACCCGTCACGCCAGGCGTGACCGTGGGCCGCCTCTTAATAGGGGAGTCGCCAGAATTGGTAGTCGGCGCTCGAGTCTGTTTGGTCTTGGCAGAGGTGCCCGACCTTCTCCGAGGCGTTTTGTCTTTTCGAGTCCGAACATTAGAGGGCGGAGCTGGTGTGTGTTGGATTTGTCTCCCTTCTGTTAAGGATGCGGCAGCCGCTGCTTTCTGGCTCTGCTTCCGGATCCGGCTGCTCTTCCGCGGCGGCGCGCTCTCCAGCTCTTCCTGGAGCTGCCGTTTGAGTGTTCGTCTCCTCTCCCGTGCCTCCCTTCTGCGCTCCTCCTCTTCCTCGCGCTGCCGCTCCTCCTCCAGGAACCTCCTGCCGCGCTCCGTGTGGCCAAACCAGGTCCGGAACACGCGGCCCATGAGCGCTCGCCGTCGGTGCCACAGCGCCGTAAACATGCGGTCCTCCGCGCGCAGCTGCAGCTCCTGTGCATTTCCGTGCTCCAGCTGGGCCGCGCCGGAGCGTAGGATGCGCCCGCTGCGTGTCGTCACCTCGTAGCGTTGGCTCTTGATGGCGCCCAGTGTGCCGCGCAGCAGCTTCAGGTCTCCTGTGGCGTTGTCGTTCAGCACATAGTCGTCACACAGGTAGCAGAACACATACAGTTCGTTCACCTCCAAGGCCAGAGGGTGGCGCTGCTCCTACAGGGGAAAAAACAATAACAACTCTTAATAGCAGAACAAGCAGGAAAAAAAAAAGCTATAATTATAGAACTTTAATATTTATTAATCCGTAATATATATTCATATTTAAAACCACACTACATTTTCATGGTACAGTCAGTACTGTTTATTTTTGTAATAAAATTCTGCAATATTTTACTCTGAGTGTTATGTTTTCGTTCAGTATCAATTTTAAAAACGATCAGTTGATTAATCGGTTATCGGCAGGTAGGTCCCGCCCTGCTTAGTTATCAGCCCACCTCAAACACAAACAAACAGATATTGCCTATGAAGCAATGTGTGAAAAGGAACACTATAATAATTAGGTCAGGGTTTCTCAAACTGGGAGTCCTGACGCAACATGGACATCAGACTGAACAAACTGTACACTAAATAGTTTCGTACATCCACACAGCTCCTGACAACAGTGGAGTTTTAACAGTGCTTGTCCACGTGTAAAACATCTCCATACTGTTTCACAGTGACAAACGTACAACAACTGACATGAAATCGCTTTCATGCTTCACTGCTCGACATGGAAACCTGACAGACAGTAGTGTTTTGGCTCTAACGGTGTACTCAACGTACAGAGCTGTGAAAATGTATCCTGATTTCTTCTGCTTTTGCGTATCGCTCATACTAAATAGTTTTAGATCTTCAAACGAAATACGACATACAACAAAGGCAACCTGAATAAACACACGATACAGTTTTTATTTATTTCTTTTCTTATTGAAGCAAAACAATAAAAAAAATAGTTACCCAACACCTATCACCAATGTGGAAAACTATTTGCCCCCTTAAACTTAAAATCTGGTTGTGCCATCTTTAACAGCAATCACTGCAGCCAAACGCTTCAGATAACTGGAGATCAGTGGTTCACTTACTTCTAGGACTAGGATTTACTCCTATGCTTTGGATCATTGTCTTGCTGCATAATTCAGTTGTGCGTGAGTTTCAGCTTGATGCAAGAGAGACCTGTAGTTCCTTTGATGTTGTCCTTGGCTCTTTTATGACTTCCTGGATGAGTATTTGCTGTGCTCTTGGAGGAATTTTAGAAGGTCGGCCACTTCTGGGAAGGTTCACTACCGTGCCGAGTTTTTTCCACTTGGAGATAATACTGCTCACTGTGGTTCTTTGGAGTCCCAGAGCCTTTGAAATAGCTTTGTAACCCTTCCCAGACTGATGTATTTCAATCAGCTGAACCCCATTATGAATGCAGTTTCATAGATTTGGGGAATTAATAACTGTGGGGGCAAATACATTTTCACACAGGTCCAGTTGGTATTGGATAACATTTTTTTTGTGTGTGTGAATGATTCTGCAAGCACATGTACGGTCACAGATCACGTACAATGCAAGCCTTACCTTGAAGTGCTGCAGCGCGTGCTCCTCGATGTAGCGTCCGCAGGCCACGTGCGAACAGCTGAGGCACGCCCACACCGACTCCGTGGTATTGCAGTCCACGCAGTGCCATTTCTGCGGATTCAGGATCGAGTGGTCCTGTGCGAGCCTCAGTCGACCCACGTGCTTACACTTGTCCATCACAGTCACGCACGCACACACACTTCACATGACCGTGGCGAAGGCAGCCAGCCGTACAACTACCTCCTGCCAAGGCATGCTTCATCTGATGGGGTGGATGGAAACGTGGGTCAGATTTAAACTTCAAACACTCTGAAACGTGACGTTAATGACTGACGTTATCTTAAGAATCTGCTGACATTTTGAGCGTTCTCCATATGACGCGACTCCAGATCAAGCCCCGTACGAATGTTGCTGTGTCAGTGTTTATATCTCGCTGTGGTGAAAACCAGCTAAACCACATCCCAGATCAGTGCTCATGCTTTATAAACAGGAGTGCCTTCAAATAAGAAATACACTTGCAGCAATTACAATAAATTACACCACAACACACAAAGCCCTAAAGTTATAAACTCCGACTAAACAACTCATGCTTATCTATGACCAGACAGAGCTCTCTCAATTATTATGGACATTGTCAATACTCTTATTATAAAATTTTTTTTTTTAAACCTGACTGGAGGTTTTCTACCAAATGTTTCACTTTGCTTCTTTCTAATACATTATCAGCAAATGTAAATATCGTGATACGGTTGCTATGTGAAAACAGGAAAATGTACGTCTATTTTCACAAAAGAAGCCAAAATCCTGCAAGCAAAACACACACAGTTACAATAGATATATCAGAAAGATTTATTCAAAGTGCAGGAGAGAGGAGAACATTACATCCCGAGAAGAACCAAAAGCTGTTCAGAGAATACAAAAGAGTTTGAAGGCGAATATAAGAGCAAGTGGTGGGCATACAAGTAATTAGAGGATATTTAGACTGCACTGAGAGAGAGAGAGAGAGAGAGAGAGAGAGAGAGAGAGAGAGAGAGAGAGAGAGAGAGAGAGAGAGAGGGAGGGAGAGAGAGATGGCGAGAGAGATGGAGGGAGAGAGAGCTGGCGGGAGGGAGAGAGGGAGAGAGAGATGGCGAGAGAGATGGAGGGAGAGAGAGCTGGCGGGAGGGAGAGAGGGAGAGAGAGATGGCGAGAGAGATGGCGAGAGAGATGGAGGGAGAGAGAGCTGGCGAGAGAGCTGGAGGGAGAGAGAGCTGGCGAGAGAAAGATAGAGAAGAGAGAGAGAGCGAAAGAGCGACAGAGAGAGAGAGAGATGGAGGGAGAGAGAGCTGACGAGAGAGCTGGAGGGAGGGAGAGAGAGGGAGGGAGGGAGGGAGGGAGAGAGAGAGAGAGAGATGGCAAGAGAGATGGAGGGAGAGAGAGCTGGCGAGAGAGCTGGAGGGAGAGAGAGCTGGCGAGAGAAAGATAGAGAAGAGAGAGAGAGCGAAAGAGCGACAGAGAGAGAGAGGGAGGAAGAGAGAGCGATAGAGATAGGGAGGGAGAGAGAGAGATGGAGAGAGAGAGGGAGAGAGCGATAGAGAGAGAGAGAGAGAGAGAGATAGTTGCAGCCTTTTAAAACTTACTATTTGGTTTCCTCTGGTTAACATAAAATATTTCACCATTTTTATGAAACCAAACTCTCTACATGTATTCCTGCAAATGAAACGCACTGCTGCGTCTCAATTCGCCTGCTTGTACTGCGTACTAAAAGTCTGTACTCTTTTTGTGAATGAAAAAGTACATACGTTTGAGTGTGTAGAAAAACAGTGTGTAAGCACTGGGATATAAGAACACTTGCGTGCGTATGTATGTATGTATGTATGTATGTGTGTGTGTGTGTGTGTGTGTGTGTGTATATATATATATATATATATATATATATATATATATATATATATATATATAAAAAACACACACACAGTATCTCACAAAAGTGAGTACACCCCTCATATGTTTGTAAATATTAGATTATATCTTTTCATGTGACATCACTGAAGAACTGACACTTTGCTACAATGTAAAGTAGTGAGTGTACAGCTTGTGTAACAGTGTAAATTTGCCGTCCCCTCAAAATAACTCAACACACAGCCATTAATGTCTAAACCGCTAGCAACAAAAGTGAGTACACCCCTAAGTGAAAATGTCCAAATTGGGCCCAATTAGCCATTTTCCCTCCCCGGTGTCATGTGACTTGTTGGTGTTACAAGGTCTCAGGTGTGAATGGGGAGCAGGTGTGTTAAATTTGATGTCATCGCTCTCACTCTCCCTCATACTGGTCACTGGAAGTTCAACATGACACCTCATGGTAAAGAACTCTCTGAGGATCTGAAAAAAAGAATTGTTGCTCTACATAAAGATGGCCTAGGCTATAAGAAGATTGCCAAGACCCTGACACTGAGCTGCAGCACGGGGGCCAAGACCATACAGCGGTTTAACAGGACAGGTTCCACTCAGAACAGGCCTCGCCATGGTCGACCAAAGAAGTTGAGTGCACGTGCTCAGCGTCATATCCAGGGGTTGTGTTTGGGAAATAGACGTATGAGTGCTGCCAACATTTCTGCAGAGGTTGAAGGGGTGGGGGGTCAGCCTGTCAGTGCTCAGACCATACGCCGCACACTGCATCAAATTGGTCTGTATGGCTGTCGTCCCAGAAGGAAGCCTCTTCTAAAGATGATACACAAGAAAGCCCGCAAACAGTTTGCTGAAGACAAGCAGACTAAGGGCATGGATTACTGGAACCATGTCCTGTGGTCTGATGAGACCAAGATAAACTTATTTGGTTCAGATGGTGTGAAGCGTGTGTGGCGGCAACCAGGTGAGGAGTACAAAGACAAGTGTGTCTTGCCTACAGTCAAGCATGGTGGTGGGAGTGTCATGCTCTGGGGCTGCATGAGTGCTGCAGGCACTGGGGAGCTACGGTTCATTGAGGGAACCATGAATGCCAACATGTACTGTGACATACTGAAGCAGAGCATGATCGCAGGGCAGTATTCCAGCATGATAACGACCCCAAACACACCTCCAAGATGACCACTGCCTTGCTAAAGAAGCTGAGGGTGAAGGTGATGGACTGGCCAAGCATGTCTCCAGACCTAAAGCCTATTGAGCATCTGTGGGGCATCCTCAAACGGAAGGTGGAGGAGCACAAGGTCTCTAACATCCACCAGCTCCGTGATGTCGTCATGGAGGAGTGGAAGAGGACTCCAGTGGAACCTGTGAAGCTCTGGTGAACTCCATGCCCAAGAGGGTTAAGGCAGTGCTGGAAAATAATGGTAGCCACACAAAATATTGACACTTTGGGCCCAATTTGGACATTTTCACTTAGGGGTGTACTCACTTTTGTTGCCAGCGGTTTAGACATTAATGGCTGTGTGTTGAGTTATTCTGAGGGTACAGCAAATTTACACTATTACACAAGCTGTACACTCACTACTTTACATTGTAGCAAAGTGTCATTTCTTCAGTGTTGTCACATGAAAAGATATAATCAAATATTTACAAACATGTGAGGGATGTACTGACTTTTGTGAGATACTGTGTGTGAATATATATAAAATTCACAGGTCTATTGTTATTGTACGATCTGACATGGGGAACACGTTATATATTATTATTACACATTATTTCAGTAATAATCTTAAAAGCCTGCTGTAATCATTAGTAGCACTCCAGGCACTTTAGGTAGTAACTAATGCACTAATCAGTAGTTAGTCATGTGTGTGCTGTTCTAACTAATTAAGCTATACTGCACTGGCAAACTACTTTAAATCCCAGAGGTGACACACAGCTGGTAAAGATAGACACAGAGCCTGTATCCAGCCCATGAGCTTGTGCTAATAATTACCCTGGTAGACAGCTTGTTAATTAGTAACCAAGATAACTACTGATAAACCTTATTCTTTCATGTGTACATTGTGCCAATTTTTATCAGCGAATACAGACATACATTCAGAAAACTCCAACATAGTCTATGTACGTTTGATAAAATTTCTGTGTGCTGTTTTTTTAATTATTATTATTTTATTTTATTTATGTATTATTTTATATCCATTTTGACCAACCTGGAACCGAATGGGTTAATAGTCCCCCATTCCTGCGCTGGGATTGGCCAGGACTTCATACTCACCTGCGGATAAGCCAATCACGGCGCAGGGGGCGGGACTTCTCGGCATAAAGGTTGAACAAAACAACACAGGGCGAGCAATTTAGCGCCATTTATCTCGAGCACAGCGAGCTAAATCAAAGCTTTTACATGGGCGCTGTGGTTGCTTATGCCACCGTGTGTATTTCCGTTCGCAAACATGCTGGTGTGTTGTGAAACCGAGATACAGAAAGAAAAGGAAAAAAAAGCTATGCAGTGCAGAAATCGGGGGAGCGACTGAACGCTGCACTAAAGCGTGTTCATCATGTTGGCACATTATTACACAGACTCTTTCTGAATCGCGTTAACAAACAGCACGTGGTGAAAGAAAGCTTGGCATAAATAAACTGTCTTTAATTAGCAGAAAGCAGACAGGAGTTTTCTTACAGCAGATGAATCTCGGACTGGGAAACACTGGGCTGCTTTACCCAAAACCATCATCTTAAAATAGACAGGTTTAAAAGTGACACAGGATCTAAAATGGGGATCACACAGCCTGCAAATCCTGACACTGACAAGCTTTTGCATTTATTCTGTAATGTAGGTGCTGAAACAATACCCACCCGTCAATCTAAATGTGAGGAAACTTTACAGTCAACTCTTAAAACGACAGATTTGTTTGTTTATCTATAAACAACCCCATAAACAGAGAGCGTGTCGGTGTGGTTGGTCAGGGTCCGCCCATCAGAGTGCAGCATGGACATGATTTAATGCCTGTTTTCATCCAAAGAGAAACGTTTAACCTGATTCTAATATGTAATGATAATTATTATTATTAGTATGATGATAATAATGTTGTCAGTTATGCTGTAAGCATAGCGAACGCGTGACGATGAAGTTATCTGTGATTAATAATAATACCCGCTTTGTTGGATTGTTTTGGGGTAGCTAAGCTACATGGCTAAGTGCATTCATAAAACTGCCAGGTTGTAAGGGAATAAAGTTAGCGAGTAGCTAGCTCACAACAATCACGGCTAATTAGCTAGCTAGCTAGCTAACGCTTTAAACTCATAACGAGTGCTAGCTTTGGCTAACTTTGATCTGCTAGGTTTAGACTAAAGAATGAAATGATGCCTGTATTTCGATATCTCTTCCCAACAACAGGTGACGTTTGCCGCTTTAATATTTCCGTTATTGTTTCCTTTTTTTCTTGTTAGGAGGAGTAAAGCGTTTTGTACATACCTGCTCTTTTTCTACAGCGGTATCTGAACTTACACATCGGGTTTAACCGCAGTCGCCATCTTGTCTACAAGTTGTCGCGTGGTGTGCGACATGACGTCGAAGGCCACTGACGTAATGTCGCGCGGAAGCCTTGCGATGACAAAGGCAGGCTTTTCCCTGAACGCGTCAGGAAAGTCTTATTTTTCAAAAACTCTGCATGTTTGATAACTCCGACGTACCTACAAACGACACTTTTGAGAAATCCTGTAGCATATGTCACACGATTTGAGCTTCCGATTATCAACAAGGGCGAGGGTTTCCCTGGCAACACTTCCACGGGTCCTTTCATGTTAGTAAACAAACATGAAAAGCCCGCCCAAATACGTAATTTCCGCCTAATTTATTTCACTTCCCCCCCGCGCAGGTCTGCCGGTTTTCAAATCATCGAGTCGAGGGCTTTGAAAGTGAAGTTAAATAATCACGTGACCTAGCGAGAACATTTCCAGAATAAAAAAAGATAAACCGGAACAACTGAAGCCCTAGTGGTCCGATCAAATGTCCATCTATTTAAAGTTTATAATAAGTTATATTATTTCTGCTGCTTGTTTGTCTCCTGTAGCTCCCAGCAGCTTGTAACAGGACCACTGAGGTATAACCTCTTACTGTGATTGTACAGTTCACACTACAGCTGCAGTGGTAAATCTCACTTTATCCTTTATCCCACCAAATGCACAGTCATTTCCAAAATAAATGATTGATTTGACACAGAATATTGAATTAAATTGGTTTTGGAGGTTACATAATTCTGTGTACATCGAAACGTTGAGAACTGTGAACAAACGACCCTTTTAGAAGCTGTGGAAGAAGCAGTTTTATAAACTCAGTGTTATTAATTAAGTGAAATGGTGGGGTGGGATTGGTCGCCTGTAGCAGAGGCAGTTATGTTCAACATTGTAACATACATTTTATGATTCGGTGATTGGATAAAGCAAGTAAGCATCCAACCAACAAGTAAAAACAACAAGAACAAATAAAACTTCAAGCCTTATCACATGTTTATTCACTAGCAACTTCAAAGCAAGCTGAGGCAAGTTTTGTTTTTGCAATGTTATTATTATCTTTTGCGAAATAATAATAATAATAATAATAATAATATAATATCTAATTATATATTATTATTTGGGCACACGGTGGCTTAGTGGTTAGTATGCTCGCCTCACACCTCCAGGGTTGGGGGTTTGATTGCCATGTTTGTGCGGAGTTTGCATGTTCTCCCTGTGCTGCTGGGGTTTCCTCCGGGTACTCCGGTGTCCTCCCCCAGTCCAAAGACATGCATGGTAGGCTGATTGGCATGTCCAAAGTGTCCTAGTGTATAAATGTGTATGTGATTGACACCCTGTCCAGGGTGTACCCCACCTTGTGCCCCATGCTCCCTGGGATAGGCTCCAGGTTCCCCATCACCCTGTAGGATAATTGGTAATGAAAACGGATGTGTTATTATTATTATTGTTATTATTATTATTATTATATAAGTAGTAGTATTAGTGGTAATAATAATAGTAGTAGCAGTAGTAGTATTAGAAGCTGTAGTAGTAGTAATAGTATAAATATTAGTCCGAGTATTATTATTATTAGCAGTAGTATTATTACTATTAGCACTAGATTTAGTAGTAGTATTATTAGCAGTAGTGTTATTATTATTAGCACTAGATTCAGTAGTATTATTATTAGCAGTGTTATTATTATTAGCAGTAGATTTAGTATTATTATTATTATTATTATTATTAGCAGTATATTTAGTATTGTTATTATTAGCAGTAGTAGTAGTAGTATTAGCAGTATATTTAGTAGTATTGTTATAAGCAGTAGTATTATTATTATTAGCAGTAGTAGTAGTATTATTAGCAGTAGTATTATTATTATTAGCAGTAGATTTAGTAGTGTAATTATTCGCAGTATTATTATTATTATTATTAGCAGTAGTAGGATTATTATTAGCAGCAGTAGTATTATTATTAGCAGTATTATTATTATTATTAGCAGTAGTATTATTATTATTAGCAGTAGATTTAGTAGTGTAATTATTCGCAGTATTATTATTATTATTATTATTATTATTATTATTATTAGCAGTAGTAGGATTATTATTAGCAGCAGTAGTATTATTATTAGCAGTAGTAGGATTATTATTAGCAGTAGTATTTTCTTGCACTTGTCAGGTCTGTTGTAAGGTTGTGTGCAGTACGCTGTCTGAATGTAGGTCGCATGTTAAATCCCTGTGTACTCTTTCCATTTAGAAAACATTAAAATCGTCGTAACACACTGAAACTGTTCCCAGACCCGCGGTTCACCGCCTCCTCTCGTCTTTTTGCCCGGTTCCACGTACCCACCACGTCACTTCCTGTTTGACGATGATGGCGGTGGATTTGACTCCGAGGTTTAGAAGGCTGAATAGTCAAACGAGATGTTTTAACGAAAAGAAACACCCAACAGGTCTCTCTCCCTGTCTCTCTCTCTTTAATAAATAAATAACTACACATACATGAAGTGAATATGTATTAGTTATATGTAACTTGCTAATTCTAGTGTTATTACCTCACGCTGTGGCGCATTAGGAGCTAACCTGCTATGAGACGTTAGTTAGTCATAAATAAACTTGTCATATGTTCATTCAGTGCTGGGAATTTTGCTGTAACGTTTACTAGCCAAGACACCTCTCTTTAAAACAACAACAACACATTGTGTTTGTGTCAACATAAGAAGAGGGGGGCTTTAGGGAGAAATCAGTAGCTTTCCTTTCTTAGTTATTTTCTGATCAGAAAAAGTCAAAAGAAACGAGGTAATGCCGTAGGTTAAGGTTATTTAATGCATTAGTTAACCTGAACTAACTAATAACCTCAACCTCTAACCTTAGTATGCTGTAAGTAAACAGCATAAAGTAAAGTGCATTTGTATCATTAATTCATTCATTGGGCGTGAAGTCAGAGTACATCCTGGATTAGGGGTGAGCTCTGTGATAAAATAGTCATGTCATGATTCTCAGGCGTTTCTGTGATGTACAAACTGTGAGCGGTTGCATTTTAAAACCTGTTACTTAATGTAAAGCACTAAGAAAAACTCCACGGTTAAACTGAAACACTAACCCACATGGCTCGCTATAGATGGACAAGATGGACTGTTGTATGGAATGTGTCCTGGTTGGATGTGCTACGTGACTGTCTGACTCTCTCTCTCTCTCTCTCTCTCTCTGAACTGTGACAGGACCGTTTAGAGCGACACAGCTGTGGCGTAACATCGTAGAGGCCTTACAGACGCAGGTGGAGGTCAGGCGTCGCCGGCAGCACTTGCGAGTGCACCGAGACTGCTTCACCGGCTCTGATGCTGTCGACGTGGTTCTCAGCCACCTCATGCAGAACATCTACTTCTGCACCAGTGACGTGACACGCCTCAAGGCTGTCAGGCTTTGCCAGGCTCTCATGGACGCCCGAGTGTTCGAACCCGTTGGTGTGAAGCTCTTTCGCAGGGAAAAAGAGCTGGCCTTCGAGGACTCCGGCTGCAGTCTCTACCGCTTTCTGGATTCCGACGGCCTTCCGGGATCAGCTAAGCGCAACACCGGTATGGAGAATGAATCACCTGTGAACCAAACTGGAAAGAAGAAGAAGGGGTCCAGGTCAGAAAATAATTTGATGACACCGTATCAACCTGAATTATTATTTTTTTATTTCGCTCATAATACGTGTGTGTTTAAAGGTTTGATGACTTAAGGACCATCTCCAACCCCTTGGCACTGGGATCCTCAGACAGACGGGTGGAGAGAATACTGAAAACCATTAACCTCCAGCCGTCGATGCCTTCTGGTCTGAATCGTGTTGGTTTATCAACTACCTACCTCTCAAAGCAAGGTAAGACGGGTCTCTGTAAAGGTCGTCTGTGTTGCTATTTTAATAAGTTGCATCACACAGATTGTTTTTTTTTTATACACAGACGGATGAGTTCATAAAAATCTGAGACCACATTATAAATCTGGGAATTAAAAAAAATATTTAAAATTGGAAATAAACAGAGGGTTTTAGAATTGTGCAATATTTCAAACAATTAAAGTAAACATTCAATATCTTGACTATTTAATATTTAAGATTCTGCACTATTTCTAGGTCTCTATTTAAGTGGAAGCTGACCATGTTAAATGCTTTGTACAGACGGGCAGATTTTCCTTATGTCTAATCTCTTTTTGAGACGACGCTCCAATGGATTCGATCTAAAAAGGATCATAACGTTTTGCACAAACTTGTGGAGTCTACGCCAGCTCGAGTGCGCACTGTCATTAAAGCAAACATCGTTGTTGTCATTGATGTCGTTTGTGTAATGCGAATTGTTGTATTAAATTACAAAAGAATGCAAAATAGAAGCATTTTCACTAGTGCTCGCTTGGGACATGCTGCCTTTACACCTAATTACTTTATGAAAGGCAAGCTACCTTTAGAGAGCAACGTCGACCTAAAGTATCAAGTTCCATCCAATCAAAATCCCATTTCATATGTACACTATATGGCCAAAAGTATGTGGACACCCGACCATCATACCTATATGTTGTTCCTCCAAAAAACAGTAAGCCACAAATTTAGAAGCACACAATTGTATAGAAAGTCTTTGTATGCTGAAGCATTTGATTCCCTCTGCCCTGTGTGTGCGGAGTTTGCACGTTCTCCCCGTGCTTCGGGGGTTTCGTCCGGGTACTCTGATTTCATCCCTCAGTCCAAAGACATGCATTCTAGGCTGGTTGGCATCTCTAAATTGTCTGTAGTGTGTGAATGGGTGTATGAATGTGCCCTGTGATGGGTTGGCACCCCGTCCAGGGTGTCCCCCACCTTGTGCCCAGAGTCCCCTGGATTAGGCTCCAAGTTCCCCACGACCCTATGCGGTATGGAAAATGGATGGATGGATGGATAATTAGTCCAAATGCACAGTCAGGACCTGGCTGTATGAAACACCATAGGTTTGTCGACAGTGGTCTAAATTCTAATCCATATGCAGCACTTGTATTGTGGAAGTATTTTAAAAACACATGTATACATGATTGTAATCATACCATTAGAGATGCACAGAATTTGATCATTTTTAAATCTATTCAAGTCTGTCTTATTGTGTAAAGTGCCTCGATAATCTGCTTTAAAGGCGCTATATAAAAATAAGGTTTATTATTATTATTATTATTATTATTATTATTACCTTTTTGTTTTTTTTTGCAGTGGTACAGGAAGTGTGGAAACAGCAAACCCTCCTCCAGCTGTTGCAGTTAGTGGAGGTGCCCATGTTAGACTGCGTCCTGACATCACCCTCCAAACCTGCTCCTCTTCGCACGCGTTTGCTAAGGAACCATGACCTGGTCATCTCCAACACCTGCTTGGACCGGGAAGTGTCCCAGGTCCTCAACCTGCCAGAGTCAGTGTCCAATATCAATCAAGCAAAAGCTGAGTTCAGTTCAAGCAGAAATAAATAATGCAGTTGATTCTGTGTGGCCATTAGATAACAAATGAATTAGCCAATTAGTGGAATATAGAAAACGTTCGGAATGCCACTTATAGATTTGCAGTTTTAACATTATATTTAATCCGCCTATGTTGGTACGTTACTGTTGATAAACGTAAACATATTCGCCTTCTGTCTTTGTGTCTGAAAGACTGGACTCGTGGCTGATGGCGGCTGCAGACTGTCTGGAGCTGTTTCCGGATGAGGTGATAGTGGCGATAGGAGAGCAGCTGCTTCAGGTCCATGCTGAGGAGGGAGACGAGAGGCTGGGCGCCTACAAGAAACTGTTATTCGACACCATAGCCAAGTACTACAACAGTCAGGAGAGAGTTCCCCTGATGGCTGGACGTTACCTGGACATCCACGCGGGCATCCTTAAGCTACTCGGTAAACGCGATACCGAACACAAGAACACTGAATATAAAATGTTTAATGATTTTCTAGCTTGAGCACCTGTTTTTACACCTCGTTAGTTTTCAGCTCTATTTCTTTGCACATCTGAGAGGAAATAAAATGCAAAACGGGATATTATCTTAATGTGTTTTATTGATTATAAAATATTAAGCTGAAACGTCGAATCCAGGAAAAGTGCAAGTGATTAAGAAATTGAAAAAAAAAAATTTGTGTGTGAGAATGCATTTTAATGTGATGTTTTTATGCCCGTGTGTGTCAGACTCAGGTAGGGTTGAGGATGCTCTAAAGGCGTCTCAGCTGTGTCTGCAACTTTTGGACGCCAGCTCTAGGAACGAGTTGCGCAGACTCCTGACCTTCATGGCTGAAGCCGCAGACCCCAAGGCCTTCCAGCTACACAAAACGGTGCCATTCGGTTATCAGTTCCCTAAAATGAACTCTGTTTGTCTGGAGTTTATTACAGTTTTAATATAGCATAATCGATCACTTATTTAAGACGGGGTTATGGTTATAAACGTCTCCGTTTTGTTTAAATGCCATTTCTGGAGAAGTCATTTTTCTAGTTCGTAGGAATAGTTTGGCTAGAATAAATGGTACACAATTTTCCTTGTAAATATCTTGTATAGCTTCTAAAGGACAGTACTGAATGAAAAAAAAAAAGAAGAAAAATCATGAAATGAAAATGTGTCCCATTTGTCTGGGAGCAGATGGAGAACAGGTCTCTGATCAGCAGGACATTCATGAAGGCTGTGCTTCAGAGTAAAGACGTGTCTCGGGTTCAGTCTGAGCAGCTCCTACTGTTTCTCACGGACCACCGTTTACACCTGTTCAAGGTACCGTCACTCCACTCATTTCCTGGAAAAAGACAGGCTTGCGTTTTGACTTGTGTTCGTCCTGCAATCCGGGCAAACCTTACAGCCTGCCTGTTCTTATTTCTGTTTTGATTTGACACACCGACTCTAGATGCCGGCGTCTCTGATCGAGGCGGTGACGAAGGCCCTGCGAACCCTGCAGCAAGGCCAGGATCCGAACAGCGTAGCACGTACGTTTACGCAGATGACACGTTTCCTAACCGTGCTGTCTGGATCGAGCGTGCACACTAACACCTGTCTCTGTTTTGTCGTTGCCGTGTAGCGTTCGCCTTCTGTCAGCAGATGTCGACACGTCAGTTTGAGGAGCGACGAGAGAAGACCACCTTCGAGAGCCTGAAACAGCTCGCTGAGCATATCACACTCAGTAACGAGCTGTCGATCAAACAGAAGAGGCGGCTCATCAAGGAGTTTCAGAAGCACCACCCAGCAGTGTTTCTCCACCATTTCTCCTCCACCTTCTAGAACACGCACTTATGCTTTAAACGGAAACTGCTCTAGTTTAGTACGCAAGCCTAATCCAGTAGAATAACACTGGCGAATCGATAGTCGTGTCGAATTGTTTGTCCTGCAGCTGCACTGCGCACATTCAGTTCTGACAGGAAATCGATATCGCAGAAATGCACTTAGCTAGAACTCATCATTCTTAAAACCCAGCCCCTTTTTACAGTGACGCTGCGCTTCGGCGGCTGATCACCTGCGCCGATGGTCACGAAAGGTAATCCGCCACACCCACACACACCAGTGCGGTGATCAATTGCCTTAATATTATTATTATTATTATTATTATTATTATTATTATTATTTAGTCATGTCTCATGTTATGATCAGGAAAATATGGTCCTAAATGTTGCAACGGTATTTTTAGTTGCTAGCTGTACTGTAGAAGCATTTCTCTAAGCTCAGATGAAATATACTCTAACGGCAGTTGTTCAGCTTGATGGGGTTTTTTTAGGTACACTATCGTCACTGTTTCTGTACAGTCTTTCCTTCTTTTTTGCCAAACCTCCACAGCTGAGAATTACTTGAATGGATAATAATCAGGGATGTGCTCATTTAAACAAAAAATTTGTATTAATTAATTAAATAGTTGAGTCAGGTTTCATTAGACAGTAAAAGTAGTAGATCCACTGGATGGTAAATGTAGAAATTTTTATGCCTTAAAATGTATGATCTTTGCAGTGTCGGTGGTAATTTGTGGTTTTCTAACGTAGAAAGTGATCTCTTTTGTGAAATGTAGTCTACTTTAATTTATTAGAACCATTCATGACACTAACGCTTACATTGTGAATGTAGAAAACGAATTGTATTTTCTGTTTGAAAAGAGTTTTAACACTATACATGCTTTCTGATTAAAGTGATCGTAGATTTTGTGAAGATTTGAATGGTTATACAAGGGTGCAGAAATTGTATGAGAAAATAATCAGAGCCGGCATAGGTGGTAGAGTAATAATAAGGTTGTGTTATTGCATTAAAAAAAAAGTCTGTCGACACTTGACCATCGCAGCCATATGTGCTTGTCAAACATCTTATTACAGATTCACTGTTTTAATAAGCTCCGCACTAGATTTTGGAGCGTGGCTGTGGGGATTTGTGATCATTCAGCTACAAGAGCATCAGTGAGGTTAGGTACTGATGTTAAGTGAGGAGGTCTGGGTTGCAGTCAGTGTTTCAGTTCATCCCAAAGGTGTTCAGTGGTGTTAGGGTCAGGGCTCTGTGCAGGACACTTAGGTTCTTTCACTCCACACTTAGCAAACCATGTCTTCATGGAGCTCAATTTGTACGCAGGGGCATTGTCATGCCGGAACAGGTTTGTGTATCTTAGTTCCACTGAAGGGAAATCGTAATTCTACAGCATACAAAGACTTTCTATGCAATTGTGTAGCAACAGTTTTGGGGAAGAACAACATACAGGTGTGATGGTCGGGTGTCCACATACTTTTGGCCACACAATGTGGAAGCACTTCAAATTTCTGGGATGTATTCGAAATATAACCAGGATTCAGTGTATTAGTTTTCCTATTGTTTTGTTTTGTTTTGTTTTGTTTTCAAGTTGGAGATGCTGTAAGTGTCTATACATGATTTTGAATAAATATTGCTGAAATAAAAATTTGTAGCTAATCTGATGATAATTATTGATCAAAGACCTTGGGTGTACTGAAAAAAAGTAAACCTAACTGAATTTTTATATATTATTATTATTTAAAAAAAACAAACATTTTATTTATATATCTTTTTATTGTATTTATTATACATTTATTTAAAAAAAATATTCTGTAATATTAAAATATGCTCCTGTTGTCTAAGTTATTAGTAGGCCTAGTTATTTTTTTTATCGTAATATTATTGTTATTAATAATATTAATATTACTGTAGTTATTGTTGTGATGAGACTTTTGTTATCCTAACAGTTACTCTACATTCAAATGCGGAAACGAAGTGTGACCTGCTCTTAGTGGACCAAACTCTTACAGCACCCTATTCCGTATCTAGTGCCCTACGTAGGGTGTAAAAGCCATTAGTTCATCCCCTACGCAGTGCAGTAAAGCCCGTGAAGCTGTTTGGGACACAACCTGAGTGTTTCTAGCTCCACAGAATGACTGTTCACGGGTTGTTTTGATGTAACTGATCAAGGCTGCTTTTTCTCGGGCGCTGTTGATCTTCCTGTATTATTATTTATCGAAAGCGGAAATCATTTTGCTGTCACCTGATAACGGATAAAGGGTAAGAATGATTAATTGATTAACCTGTATAAAATAGTCCACTTCGTGGGTGTGTGCTCTCGTTTGACGAGTTAGCTCAGCTAGCTTAGCTTTTTCCGCATCGATACAGTGTCGGCTAAGCTAAGCTAACTGGCACAGGTTGATGGACCAGGAACACAGTGTTGTTATAATAATAATAATAGTAATGTTTAAAGTGACCACTGTTTAGTCTTTAGTCTGCTTTTTAAACTTTTAGGTTAATTGTTATTATTAGGCACTAATTAGTTCACCTTTTACAGCAGGTGGAGAATATCGTTAACCCTCACAGGTGTCTTTCTAATCCGAGATAACGTTAGCTAACATGCTACAACTGTTTATTTGTTTGTTTTTACAATGATTTATTGTCCAGTTTCAGAGCACTGGGTTGTATTTCGAGGCCCAGCATGGAGTTCAGATGTTCCTGTCGGAAGTGATTATTTGTAAAATAGGAGAAATCAGTCGTCATGCTCTGAGTCACCAGTGCAATAGTCTTACTACATCTACACTTTAGAAACGTCACTCCTAGTGTATGAATCACGTGAGACGCAGACATAACTTGTGACGCAGACAAATCACGTGGTGACATCTCACCGTTGTAACGTGCTGAGGGACTTAAACCAATTGGATGACTGAAGTGTTGAGGGGGCGGGGTTACTCTAGACTCTCCTGTTCATTTCAAAAGTACTGTTCGGACCTGATAAGTTTTCTGGAAGTGTGTTGCTGCCTTACAGCTCCAGGGTCCGTCAGGGTTCAGTCCTAAACTCAAGTTACTGTCTGCATGGGTTTCCTTCGGGTTCTCCGGTTTCCTCCCACCTCCCCAAAAAAAACATTCCAGTAGGTGGATTGGCTAAGAAAAATTGCCCCTAGTGTGTGAATGTGTGTGCATGGTGCCTTGTTCTGATTGACCCGCATCCAGTCTACGGTGTTAGTCCTGCTTCACACCCAGTTTTCCCAGTATAGGCTCCATGTCCACTACAACCCTGACCGGTGGTTACTGGTTTCTGAGTGGTGCAGCGGAAACCATGTTCACTATCCTCTGCGGATCGTGCGTTTGAAGGGCGGGGCATACTCTGTGCTGTCAATCACAGCGACACTAGCCAATTATCGGCGTCTGTGAGGTCGTGTATGTGGAAGAGGGCAGAGAGCGAGTTCAGCGAGACAGAGTGAGCAGCAGTTCAAATATATGCGGTTGCTTAGCGTCAAGTGTCTCTTGAGGGCGACGTCCATGTTAATCTGGATAAATTTGAAAACGCATACGTTTTCAAATTCCTTCCGTCCTCACTGAGTCTGAGCTTTTGGAAAACGCTCTCCCAAGAGGATAAATTTGAAGACGCTGTTTTCACGTTGTACTGTATCGTGGACCGATAAAACGGAGATTAAAAAACAGCGACGTATTTTTTTAAAGTGACGTGACGCTGTCACGTGACCCATTGAACTCGAAGCGAACAAGGTGGTGGACGATGTACTGCAGTTGTTGTGCCTGCTATCCGGTTTGATAGCTTTGTTAAAGATTCATGTCGCTTTGTGCAGGCGCTGTACAGGGATGTGAGCGTTTTCAGACGTTTCAGTGTGGACGAGCAATTTTTGGAAAACGCCAACTTAGATGGCGTAAAACATAAAAACGCAGTTTTCAGATCCAATTCAATTTCGGATTAGTGTGGACAGAGCTTGAGGAGATACGTGGTTGGGGGAAGGGTAATAGGCGAACTACTTTTGCATGTGATTTGAAAAACCGTAAGAAACGTTTTTTTCCCAGGTTATTTCTGTTTCAGTGGACTTTGCATTTCCCCCACACAGCTCTGTCCTCTATCTCTGCTGTCCGCTTGTAAGCGATTGGAACAGTTTAATGAGGTGATGACAGCCAGTCGATGGTCTGCAGAGCTGCTACAGTGTTTAATTCCCTTTACCCGACTCCAGATGTGTGTGCTCACTGTGAGATAGCTAGGGAAACCCTTGACTGAGACACACGTACTGATCTATCCGGGGACATGTTGATCGTGAAGGCTTCCAACACGTTTGCTTTGAAGTTAAGAGACAGTAGTCAGTGTATTACAAGCTCATTTCTGAACCCTCGGTCGCGGATTTACAGACGGATCGGCTCCAGCTACATTTTGCCTTACAAATTGTAAGAGCTTTGACTGGCTGATTCGATTTAAACTAAAGTGTGTGTGTGTAAACTACTCAAGTTACATGTCAACTTGGATATACAGACGTGACACTCAATATCACTTATCACAGCGTGTGTTGCCAGGTTTGCTTAATTTCACCCTGAGGGGTTTTAGACCGCCCGTTGTTACTGAGAGAGATGCGTGTTCAGATAAATACTTTTCAGACAAATGATTGCTTTTTTTTGCTAACCCGTACAAGTCCGTTAGACAAGACGCCATTGTCTGAAATTCGCTTCTTTAGTTCTGGAGCTACAAAGCAAATATAGTGAACGAAAACCTTTTTTGTAAATCCGTGTCCAAAACCTCATCCAGTTCTTCAGTAGTGCAAGAGAATCACTGTGGTTGAGGGCACAGAGTGACTTGCTTCAATCTATAACCATGAACACATCACCACGACGTACCCGAGTGTTGTGACAATTTGGGGGCGGCCATCTTGTTCAACACTTTTTTTTTCTTTTTACTTTTCTATAACAGCAGCTCAGCCAGTAGTGCTGGCTGTAATACAAATCACTGGTACTCATTTTTAGGATTCCTCTGTCAGGAGGAAACCTCTTGTTATTGTCAGTGTGCTTCTTCTTCTTATTCCTCTTCTTATTCTTATCTCCCTAAAGTGCCCAATAACTCAAGATCTGAATGGTAAAATGTTTTTAAATTTGGCACATTGATACTACAGGCCATGAGTAACTCCCACACCACAATTGGCCCACATGAGCCCATAGGTGTCACTACAGGTGACGCTCAAATTCTTCGTATTTTTCCCTCCACCCCATAAGTCCAAAATGTCTGAAAATTGGTATACATGCCTTATTTCTCACGAGGAGCAAAAAAGCCATTGGGACCCATAAATAGACAAATAAAAATTTGTCCAAAACTACAAAAATCTTCTCATGAACCATAGGTCTGATTGACTTGAACTGTTGTACATATGTGTGGGATACATGTCTTTCTATAGGGTGATAAGCAGTAAGAAATCCAAAAAAAAATAATGAAACAAACATTTGAAATGATTCGTTAGGTATATTAGATTTCCAGTGGAAAGGAAACATTGGACACTATTTATGCCTTGGTCGCGGGACGTCATTGGATGTAAGGGGGAAATTATGAGCTGATCTAAAAAATTGGAAGCATGCCTTTAATCTCATCAGATGTGGTTGCAGTAGCTGTGATGTCTTTACAGGAAGAGGATGAGGTCGTCCTCGTCTTCTCTAATGTTCTTCTCTGTTCTTTGGCCGATCTTTCCATTTTCATTCATGTGCCCTCAAACACTACGCTCACTGAGCTGTCAGTTTGAAAACTCTTTCTGCTCTCTGAACCGGTCATCTTCTCCACCTTTTCATTCTTATAGGCCTCTCTGCATTGACGTAAAGCCTGTGTGATTTTATAAGGCTTTTGTTATTCACTCGTAAAGACAAAGGCGAGGGAGGGAGGGAGGAAAAAAAAGCAGACGGGTGTGTGAGCTAGCGTGAAAGAGTCCACGAGTAAGTGCGAGCGAGATATTTGGCTGGGAAGGGAAGTGTGTGAGAGAATAGCGCATAACACTGCGTTGCTTAGCACCTCAGGATGACTGTGCCCAGGCACTGCTGCTCAACACAGAGGACACCGGTAATTAACCTTGTCCCGTCGGAACACATCTTGTTAGCGTACATTGTTGGATCACTTGGCAAACATAGATAGATGCGTTTGGCAAATACGTGCGTGCACCTGGTGCCGTGTGATAGACGACTTCTCTGATTCTCGTAGGTTGACGGCCGCCTAAACCATGGAGTCCATGCTCAATAAGTTAAAGAGCACCGTTACCAAGGTGACGGCTGACGTCACCAGTGCCGTGATGGGAAACCCTGTGACGCGGGAGTTCGAAGTCGGCCGCCACATTGCCAGCGGAGGACCGGGGATGAGCTGGAGAATCTACAACGGCACGAAGAAGTCCACCAAGCAGGTGAGAAAATTCAAGTGAGCGATCGTTTCTTCCTCGTACCTACTGCACGGTAGTTACGCTGCAAATGCTGAAGCTACACACTTAACCAAGTAGCTCAAGGCAATAAAACACTGATCCAGTGTTCTCTGGTACATGATCGTTGTCTATGATGACGCTGAAGGATTTGATTTTGGAGGGTAAAAAAATGTGTGTGTATGTGTGTATATATATATATATATATATATATATATATATATATATATATATATATATATATATATATATTCATTTATTTTAGTTTATATTGTGTATAAGTATTCATGCGTTATTTTTTATGGATGCTCAAAAAGCACTGAATTAAACTACGGTCCTCAATTAATAATAAAAACTCCCTTTCACTGCACCTTGTGGTTTCTGTTACTCGCTGCCTTGAGACATATTATTTTACTTTTGATCATGTTTTAATTAGACATTAGAGATCTTACTCGCGCTACGCTCTGTATCAGCACGTCTGCATCATGCGTGAGGAGCACCGCGGCCTCGTCACTAGCACATCTCTTCCGTTAAAATAAACGACAGAATTTACACTGCAAGCGTGCGAATACAACATATAATGACACTAAACTTAAATTCATCTAAACCGTATAAGCAACTCGCACCAGTTCCCCCTGCCCCTTACATGCCCCCCCCCCCCCCCCCGCCTTAGAGGACTTTCTTCCTCAGTCATGTGACGATTTCGCCTCCGTCTGATGGAGACTGAGGTCATGTTGGGAATTAAAGGTAACGGTGACAGAAAATAAACTGAAGAAAGTCATCGTATGTGAATCTGGGTGTCTGCTAATGCTAGCGTGCGTATGATGTCATGCGCCGTCTCCTAGAAGTGGCTTATACTTCCGGTTAGTGTAAAAAACAACAAAAAAAAACGCTAGTGTTGTATTTTAGATGATATTACCTGTCTAAAATCCACACACACTAGACGGTAGTGCAGAGTGCACAGTGTAAGTGTACAGTACTTCATTTGGGACACAACTTTTTACTCTCCGAAGCGTGTTTTCGGAACAGAAGTAACGTAATGAGTAAATCTCCCCCGTGCCGCACGCAGACCAACTAATGCATAATGAGATTCGTTGACAACGATTTTCATAATCGATTAGTTGTTGCAGCTCTAATATATATGTATATGTATTGTATATAAATAAAATACCAGACATTATGCAACCCTCCATCAATCCTTCACCAACCCTGGTGTGTGGCGTGTTTTCCCTCTCAGTGCGATTCACTGGTGAAGGTCCGGGCAAACCAATCGCACTCTGGAGTGGACTGAAACAATCACCTGAGTGAGGTGGTGTCAGTCCAGTTCCACTCGAACTCTAGTGAGAAAGCGATTCAACCCTGAATCCCATGTTGACTTGGGAGCTGAAGTGCTGCAACGTGTTCTGGAAACTAATAGCTGGATGCGATGCACATAATAATTCAAACTAGTTATTAATGTTATCATCTATCGTTTATCGAGAGCCAGGTCCATGTTCTCCATGCTCGGGTGATTTCTATATGTGCTTGCCAAAGGTTTGTTTACATTTGTGTTTCTCCCTCCCTTGCTGCATTTCTGGCCAAAGAATGTTACTCGATGTGTTGACGTAATATCCACTGAAACAGGAAGTCAGGGCGGGACATATCGAGTGGCTCCTCCCAACCTTTTAAATAGCCAGTAGCGTTTAGCTTACCTCACAGCCCGGGCTAAGCCATACTTGACCGTTAGTACCGTGGAATAATGTCTGTCCCAAAGCCGTAATCCGGCACAAATACCTCCCTCCTTCGACGTGAATGAATTCAAGCCGTTCCCTTCTTAACCAATTTACAGTTGGAATACTGAATAAAGCGCACATGTTCGAACAGCCTGAGACGCATTTACAACCCACGCGTGCTGATATGATTCCTCTCGCTCAACAACGCCAACTTCAGCAAGGTGATTTTCATAAAGTTGCGGGCGGGACACTTCGGATTCTAGAGAGCATTCGATTGGACAGAAAATCTGAGTGCAGAATGATGTCATCATCATCATCATCTTGTTTGTGGTAGAGAGAAACTGTACATTTTGAACGTGTATATCTTCTAAATGCGAATTTTGTCATTGTTTCGGAGCACACGAGCTTCTAGATAACCTTAAGCCTGAAATGTTCATACTGAAATCCACCAAACCGCCATTTTGATTTCATGAGGACAAAAGTACTTTTCCAATGCAGTAATAAAAGGTTTGCTGGTTTACGAACACCGCTCCTGCACCTTGTTTGAGTACACAATGCATTTATTAGAACTCATCGAGGCCTATTTCGTTGTACGGAATATTTTTTTCCTCGTAATTTTGTCGGACATCCCGTCTGAAACATTCGCGTGTCTGGCTGCAGTGCTGGTTTGGTTTTTGTTGGTTAGACTGCTTTAAAGTGATGCAACTGCTAATGACGCGGCATCTTTATATTTGTTTACTCATGATAGTGATCTAGCATGAATAATGGATAATACTGGTTCATAAACCTGTGCTGGTTCATGGTGTGGTGTTGCGGTAAACCTCATTGTTTTCCGGACAAATGTTGAATATTTATATTTCGTGAACCCCTCCTGCTATTCAGTTATAATTCGATTATTCATTTCAAAGCAGAAGGTCCACATTTGAATGTTTTAAGATCCCACATGCCGGTTTAGAGGCGTAAAAGGAGTCTACTGAAGCACCTTGTATTTTTGATGAAGAAAAGGAGATCTGAGTAAAGATTAAATGATCACGTATTTTATTTCATTATGTAACACTATTTAACTGAAATCAAACAGCCTAAATGGATGTACTATGTTTTTTGGTGTATGATGAAACGACAGTATGTTGGACCCTACGGAAGCCATTTCACTGAACTGTATGTTGGAGAAACTTTACTACCGTGTCAATAAAAAGAGCCAGAAACATGGAATAGAGCTCGAGTTCATGAAACCTTGTGTTGTTTATACAGGAAGTAGCAGTCTTTGTATTCGACAAGAAGGTTCTCGACAGATATCAGAAGTTTGAGAAGGACCAGATCATCGATTCACTCAAACGAGGAGTTCAGCAGCTAACACGTTTACGACACCCACGCCTTCTCACAGTCCAGCATCCTTTAGAGGAGTCAAGGTGAGCCGCACACACATTCTGTACAGACAGGATTTACAGCATTTATAGTTCATTCTGAAATATAGCTTTGTGATGTGCTTTCGTGGCAGAGCGGACACTCTGGCTGTCGAAATGAGCGAAAAGAAGGGAAACGTAAACGTGTTTTTCTCTTTTTTTTTTTTTTTTTGTGAACAGTAAAGCGTCCTCAATAAATGCAGTTCTTGGTTGAAATAGCGGCTCTTGTGTGTAGAGCTTCATCAAAAGGCACGGCTCAGCTTTGTGGGAAGGGACTATGAATAATACATGTAGGAAAGAGAGCATAGGGAACAAAGATGTTCATCTCCTCATATTCACCCTGTACAAACCATATCTGCTTAATCCTAGTGCATAGTACACGATTTTAGCCCCCGATTTTCCAGTTTGCAAATGAATTTTGGGGCTCGTATTATTATATTCTCAGAGATGAATCGCACAGCGCGAACCCCTCTGAGACTAGTTGTAAGTACAGCAACGAGATAGCAGCCAGTGAGAGCCCGAGAAGAAATCAGATCGGTCTCCTGTCAAGCGCAGCAGATCTGTCATCCATCTGTTTTTGTGTGAGAGGACAAGGGCAGAATGTAAGCATTTGCCAGGTTCTCTTTGCAGAACAGACAGTCCTCACTGCTTGCATCACTCCAAGCCACATTGTCTTGCCACATGATAGACATAGACATGTGTAGTGCTCATGGCACTGCGTCCACCAAACAACTGATCACAAGCGATTAACGTCACGTAGCGAGGCCGTGATTCTGAGATGTTGAAATTCGTGTAGTGTGTACATGGATGAATGGGTGAGTCCTCGAGGTGTTACTGTTAATCGTACTCCAATCTCCCTCGCTTTATTTCTTTATGCCCCCTTTTTTTTTTGTTTCCAGAGACTGTCTGGCGTTCTGCACAGAGCCTGTGTTTGCTAGCTTGGCTAATGTGCTGGGCCAGTGGGACAATCTGCCTAGTCCTGTTCCCACAGACATCAAAGAGCACAAACTCTTCGACGTGGAGACAAAGTATGGCTTACTACAGGTGAGACAACAGCGAAGGAGAAATCCACATACTCTCGCATTCCTTCTTCATGAATTATTACATTGACATACATTTTTTTTCTGGATTTTTATTACATGAACTATGTGAAATTCTTTTGCGGGGGAGGTTTAAATTGTTGCCGTATGGCAACAATGCACAATGGTGGAAAATATCATATAGTTTAAAAATATCACAAAATGTATGAGATTACAATCCCACAGTACAATTACAGTTTTTTTGCCACCTAGTAAGCATGTATGTCTATATCTAGAAAGGAATTACAGTTGTACCTTTTTTTTTTGAGGGGGGAGGGGGGCGGGGTTTAAATTCTTTCTCTTGAATTCTTAATTATTCTTCTTGAAACATGAAATTTAGAAGATAAGGTGCAATTGCCTGTTTCAGTTCATGAATACACATACCACAGTTCCATTATTGCATGTTGTTTCCATATTTTGCCATTTAACAGAATACTCTCTCTCTCTCTCTCTATATATATATATATATATTATATATATATAATTGTTTAAAAGACAGAAAATAAATGTTAACTTATCTAAGATAGTGTTACATTTTTGTTCTCGAAGTAGTTTTGGCTAAATATTGAAAAATTAATCAAATTTTGAGAATCCTCCGATGAGGCGCAATAGTCCAATTTTTTTATTTCCTACTTGTACAAAATAACCGGAAGATATGTAGAACATGATAAATAAATTTTAAAAAAGCACTGGGTTATGCAGTGGCCATTTGGAAAACTGATTTCTGGTCCAGAATGCTTGTTGGTGTTTGGGTGCGATTCTTAGTCCGCCATTTTATAGACTGCTCTACGGGCCACTTCGTGTGGTTCGCCGTTGAATACCGTGATTGGTTGACTAATGTACTTTGTTCACAATAGCGAGATAGGCTTTGTGGTCTGATACAGAATGCTTTCTGGATGTGTGAGGTTGAGACACAGCTTTTACAGATAGTCTTCATGTGAATCGTTAATGTTAGTTGAGTAAAAACACAAATTAAATTAAGAATGCATTAATAAGAACAGTAACAGAGTGCAGCTGTTGTCTGTTAATTAATCCGGCGTATGATCTTTTAAATGTGTGGGAGAATTAATACACTGTTGTAAACCAAAGCCGTCCAGGCATGATGATAAATCTCTCGTAGATACACTACCAGCATTATCAATATGAATATTGATACGATATTGATTACGATTATACAGGAGCAATAATCGTAGGAATTGACCCATTAATTTGCAGAGCAATAGACTCAAATGAAGTATATTCCGGAAGAGATATGACTTTCCTCTTCTCATTCTATAATATCGCTAAACCCCCACCACGGCCCGAGGCACTGGGTTTGCAGGTGTAAACGTGGGGGAGCAGATTGATTCAGTTGAGTGAAGGCGTTGCTTTGTTGCCACGTCCAAGTCAGACAGAGAAAGACAGACTTACGGTCCGAGATCAAATCATGCACAATAGGACAGCGATTGAATGTTCCATAATCCAAAAGTAAGATCATTCTTACCAGTATTTGTGTCGTCTGACCTGGCTAGCTTTGCTAGCATGCTGTGGTCCACGGCCTGTGGATATTTCTTTGAGGGACGAGGATCGGAAGACCTGAAAATATGCTGAATATTGTTGACAAAAACTGTCCTGTGTCTCCTCTACCCAGATTTCTGAGGGATTGTCGTTCCTGCACAACGGGGTGAAGATGGTGCACGGTAACCTGTGTCTAGAGAACATCATCCTGAATAAGAGTGGCTCTTGGAAAATCATGGGCTTCGATTTCAGCATCTCTTCCAGCAACCCATCAGATGCAGAGGTCAGAAACACTGCATATAACACTGCATAACCTGACTGGTTATGTAAATGTGTATGGGGCTGTCAGATGAATTCAAAATCCATAACAATCAAAGTTTGGATGAAATCAAATATATATGTTTTTATGTGTGTAAACGTGTTTGCTTTTGTGTCATAGCCCAAATACGTATGTAAAGAGTGGGACCCCAATCTGCCCCCTCTCTGCCTGCCTAATCCGGAATACGTGGCTCCGGAGTACATCCTGTCTGTCAGCTGTGACTCTGCCTCTGACATGTACTCGCTGGGTGTGGTCATGCATGCAGTCTTCAATGAGGGGAAGCCGGTGTTCAAGGTCAATAAGCAGGATATTTATAAGAGTTTCAGCAGGCAACTAGACCAGGTGAGACTAAAGTGCTTGGTGTAAAATGGGGCGTGATTTATTTATTTTTTATCCCTTTTCCACAAATGTATTCAATCAGTCAAGATGCTTCATGTCTGAAGTCTTTAGTTTAGCACTTTAAAGGAAGCTGCCAGGTAGCATTTTGCAAAAATTATATGGCTAAATCATCACATTCATCCAGATTGGGTTGCATGGTTCAGGATCTCAGTTTGTTTGGGTTTCTGACATCATATGACTCACTGTTATCTATAAAAATGGACTAAACTATGTCAAATTGCTTTTAAAAAAAAAAAAAAAAAAAACAGGACTAGAAGGAAGATAGGTCAGAAGTGTTTAGTATCACATGCGTTCACGCAGACATATTTGTCTCCCAGAGTGCATTCCATGCTTGTCTTGTAATTCCTCCTCGGCTCGCCCTGGTTCCAAAATTTGTTCTTTGTTTAATAAAAAAATAAATAAAACCTAGTACTGGGGAAACGCCTCATTTCTATTTCGAGTAAAGAGCTTTTGGATATATGCGGAGCCCCACATGTAAATCGATAAGATCATTTTAAACTGGAGCCGAGCTCTCTTCCTTCCTCTCCTTCAGTTGAGTCGTCTGAGTCCAGGAGTGCTGAGTAAGATCCCGGAGGAAGTGCGAGAGCATGTGAAGATGCTGCTGAGCGTCACAGCCAACGTGAGACCAGACGCAGACCAGGTGACGAAGGTGAGATCCTGTTCTGCTGCAGCACGTCTAATCCAGCTCGTTAAGAGCTTGATGAAGCTCAGGAGTAAAACCAGGCGCATTGTGCGAAGGAAAGTGCACATTACAGCTGAAATCCGATACGCCTAATTTAACCAAGAATTATGTAACATGACTAAAGCATTGTATCACATCACGACCAGACGGATATAAGCTGTTTGTGTGTGCTTTCTTTTCTCTCAGATCCCATTCTTTGACGACGTGGGTGCAGTGACTCTGCAGTATTTCGACTCATTGTTCCAGAGAGACAATTTACAGAAGTCCCAGTTCTACAAAGGCCTTCCCAAAATCCTTCCCAAGCTGCCCAAGGCAAGGAATAATGACCATGTGATCTGCGACCACTGTCCCTTGATATTTCTCTCTCACCTGCTCTTGAATATCCCTGTCTTGTCTCCATCTGACTCAGCAGTACTAAATATACATAGCCCTGATCAGTCAGGACTCGGTTGTGTAGTTATTAAGCCGTATACGGCTTAAATGTGCCGAGGGAAATATTTGAGCCATGTGACCTGTGCACGTACCATGCATTTGTGGTTGCCATGATTGGGCAGCAGTTTGTGTTTGAGTGTTGTTCTTCTCTTATACAGAGAGTGGTAGTGTACCGGATCCTTCCAGCCCTCACCTCGGAGTTTGTGAATCCAGACATGGTGCCGTTTGTGTTGCCCAACGTGCTGCTCATAGCAGAAGAGTGCACCAAAGAAGAGTACGTGCGTCTGATCCTACCAGACCTCACCCCAGTGTTCAAACAGCAAGAACCCATTCAGGTACATGCCGTATCCAAGAACACATACCCACACACATTATAGTAATAAATGACTTATTATATGTTTAGTTTTATGTCAAGTTACTGTGAGCAATGAGCTGATGCTGCCACATTAGATCGCTTTTGCAGTTTTTTTGTTTGTTTGTTTGTTTGTTTGTTTTGGGTGGGATTGCCTAAATGATAATGAACTTAATGTTAGAATTATATTGGCCATCGTACTGCACATGCGCACAAGCGTTCATGTAACGACTGCCATTTCTGTCAGTATCACTGAGCGGTGAACATGACTGGAATGAAATGTCTTGAGCGCTGTCCTAAATGCTCGCTTTTACAACATCTATCACTTCAGTGAACTTTGAGAACGGCCACACGGATGATTACGGTGTGGCTTTTGAGACACGGCCAGAGAAAAAGTACCATGTTGCTAACTGGGGTGCGTTTAGTGATTCCTTATAGTGTAAAATATTCTAAATAATTCTCTGATGACTGTATGTAATGTAATAACTGCACATGGGGTAATAAGTATTACATTATTAGTGTAATCTAACTTCATAATGTAATAATTTTCTCAAAACGTAATAGAATCTCGAGCACATAATGTAATAACGATTTTCATATTGTGAGAAATTTCACATTATGCCTTTTTTAGACATAAATACATTGGTATTCCATTACAGTACTTTTTCTAAATCTAGTCTTATTCTACCTAGGAAATGCACCAGATTTAAATATTCATGCGATTATTATTGTTATTATTATTACTGTACATTGCTTCAAATTTCTTCAATTACTATATCTGACAATGAAGCGATACTGACAAATGACAGTGCAATAACCCGGTACAATGTATAGCCTACATTATAATTATTACATCATCGTGTTTTTGGTGAGTTTATAATGTAATAAATTTCTCCTAATAAAAAAACTCGTTATTACATTTATGAGCTCAAGATTTTTACATTTTGAGAAAATGATTACACAATGAACATTATGTTACATTAATAATGTATTACACTATGTGCAGTTATTACACGATGCTTTTATTACATTATGAGTTATTACAGTGCCAAACTCCACTGTTCCATTGAACATCCAGCGAAGTTTAAACAAAAACGCTGCTCAAAAACCGACCGAATCAGACTCTCATCCGAGAAACTTCCGCATTTGTGTAAATTCTAATAAACGTTGCTTGTCCCAGCTTTGTGTCTCGCATCAAAAGAAGCTTACGCAAAACTTTAACCGATATTAAAGATCTCCCACTTTACACTGAAAGGATTAAATAGGGGAACATTGTGTGTTGTAGTCACTGGGAAGTCATCTATTATACAAACTTCACACTAGGTATTTTGTCCATAAACACAACGTTAATTTCAAAGTCTGGGCCTTTTATATATCTTAGTAACTGTGAGTGAGGACACGTACACCCGAGATGGATGAGTCCCGCGTGTGCCACTATGCTAAATTAATTTCATGGCTTCACGTTAGTGAGTAGTGGTGCATACTGTAGTGTTCACTGGCACACACACTTCACATCCTTCCAGCTGGCCTATTCTTTCCTCAGTGGATAAGTGTCGTCACTTTTTCTCCTGAATCTCTCTTCTTGTATCCGTTTCCTTCCTTCATGCTCTCAGGCCAGCAACATGGTGAGTGGTCTTTACAACCTGTCGTTCTGCGTGTTGTGATTGTTCATATTTCATGGTTGCATCATCTGGCGTTTTGTCCAGTAGTTCCAGTAGTTCCAGCACTAATAAATTATTCATTACTCATTTTTTGTTTGTTTGTTTGTTGTTGTTATGTAGAAGTTAGTAGTGAATATTAGAATATTAGTGAATATGTTGTAGCAGTCTGGTCTAACCTTAGGTGACTTTTTAGGTAGATATTCTTACTTTATACCATGGGCACTGAAAAACTCATTTGACATTATTTCATTACTTTTTTATATTGGAAACAGCTCTAACGTAGATGCAAATCTGGAAAGTGGTAGAAAATAACCAATTATGCTGTGCAATTATCACTAAACTCCCCCCCCCCCCCCCCCCCCCAAAAAAAAAAAAAAAAAAAACATGATGCAGTTGAACTAATATGTAATTATACAGAAAGGAATGACTCATAGGCTGCACTGTGAAATGTTTTTATTAAGTTTGCTGTTTTAACATTATTCAGTTTTGATACTTTGGTAATCCTTAAGTCTTTAGTAAGTAAGACATACAAACTTTCTGTTTCTTAAGCAAGATGATACAGTGTCCTCCACTAATATTATCACCCCTGGTAAATATGAGCAAAGAAGGCTGTGGAAAAAGTGCCTCTATTGTTTAACCTTTTGATATTTTGTTTAAAATATTCACAATAATACTCTGCTTTCATGGATATCCAACGATTGCAAGCAAAACACAGGTTTGTCAAAAAAAAATGTGTCAATTCTTTGTGCTACCTCCCTTTGCCAAGATAACAGCTCTGAGTCTTCTCCTATAATGCCCGATGAGGTTGGAGAATACATGGCGAGGAATCTGAGACCGTTCCTCCATACGGAATCTCTCCAGATCCTTCGAGGTCCACGCTGGTGGACTCTCCTCTTCAGTTCACCCCACAGGTTTTCTATGGTGTTCAGGTCAGGGGACTGGGATGGTCATAGCAGGACATTGATTTTGTGGTCAGGAAACCATTTTTGTGTTGATGTTGATGATGTTTTGGATCATTGTCCTGCTGGAAGATCCAACCACGGCCCATTTGAAGCTTTCTGGCAGAGGCAGTCAGGTTTTCATTTAATATCTGTTGATATCTGAGAGTCCATGATGCCATGCATCCTAACAAAATGTCCAGGTCTTCTGGCAGAAAAACAGCCCCAAAACATTCAAATTAAGATGCTTGAGATTGTTTTTGGATGAGAGTAGAGGCTTTTTTCTTGAAACCCTTCCAAACAACTTGTGGTGATGTCGGTGACTTCAGATTGTAGTTTTGGAGATTTTCTGACCCCAAGACACAACTTAGTTCTGCAATTCTCCAGCTGTGATACTTGGAGATTTTTTGGCCACTCAAACCATACTCTACACAGTGCGTTGAGACGATATAGACACACGTCCAATTCCAGGTCGATTCATAACATTTCCAGTTGACTGGAACGTCTTAATTATTGCCCTGATGGTGGAAATGGCCATTTTCAATGCTTGTGCTATTTTATTATAGACACTTTCCATTCTGTGAAACTCAACAACCTTTTGCCGCACATCACAGCTATATTCCTTGAATTTGGTCTATGTGTTACCTCATATTTATACCCCTGTGAAACAGGAAGTCATGGTTGAACATTTTCTTGTTCCTAGTCACCCAGGTGTACGAAAAAAAGTAAAATATCAATGGGAATGTGCTTGAAATATATTTTTCTCATACGAATTCATAGGAGTGCCAATAATTGTTTTATTAAGGGTTTTTTGTTTTGTTTTTTTAAATAAACCTGTGTTTTGTTTGCAATCGTTTGATATCCATGAGAGCAGAGTATTATTGTGAATTTTTTAAGCAGAAGATCAAAAGGTTAAACAATAAAGACAGTGTAATAAATAACGAGTTGTGCATTGGCTCTGCTTCATCTGAATTGTGAGTTATCTCTTCCGTAAGGAATAAAACATGATTGGGAGTGTGCTTACAGGAATATAAATAACAGGGTGGTGTGATACCCTGTCACCTCCCTGAAGTGGATAATGTCTCTATAACAGCATGTCCTGACATGTTGCGTTACTTTTATACCACAGCAGTGTGCCACCGATTGCCCTTTTTCATTGATTTCTGAATGACAAAGCATATTTTTTAACCGTGTATAGTTCCCTCTCATTTTATGGCAGCTATAAGATATGAGAACTACTCGAATTGAGACGTCTTAGCCGTACTCATGTTCGACCCACTGTGGAGGTTTGGAAAAACTCGCAAGCTTCTCCAGATATTGCGGCGTTTGCTCGATTTTGCGTTCATTTCTGCGATCAAAAAATTCCTGAAATTCTGGAGGGACGTGTAAGGCAAAAACATTTTTTTTTTTTTTTTTTTTTAGCTTATCGTGTTGACTTTCCTCTGTTGGAAAACTGTTACACAGCGCTGACACTGGAGACTCCATCTACAAATCTAAAGTGAACATCTCCTTACCGAAAGCTTCACCATATCAGTGATTAAACATATTTCTTTGTTAAATAGCAACACATTTTTAAAACCCGTTCATCATGTGGCGTGGCTGCCTTACAAGTCCGTGTGATCTGCCTTGCAGCCGGCGCTTCTGTTAGAGAAGATGAATCGACGCTCAGATTTGAGAATTCTGCAGCGCTGTGGTATAAATCTAGCCTGCCAGTCTATTTTGGTGTGGATTGTGTTTGAGTTCTGTCTCTCTCATCCGCCTTTTTCTCCTCTCTTTTCACCTGCTCAGATTCTGCTAATATTCTTACAAAAGATGGACCTGCTTCTGACCAAGACGCCGTCTGAGGACATCAAAAACAGCGTGCTCCCTATGGTGTACAGAGCACTAGAAGCTCCGTCTACTCAAATCCAGGTAGCCATGCCGTGAGTGTGCATGCTTGCTGAAAATACCGGATTATTGATGTCACGTGCTCTAAATAATCAGTGTGCTTAAAACGTACTGTTCAAAACCCGTGCTTTAAAAGGATTTTGTTCGCAGGAGTTGTGCCTGAATATTATCCCCACCTTTGCCAACCTGATTGACTATCCGTCCATGAAGAACGCACTTATCCCCCGTGTCAGATCGGCTTGTTTACAGACTTCCTCTCTGGCAGTGAGTGCTCATTCTGCACGTATAAAGATGAAAAGTTTTGCTTCATGTGGCACATGCATTTTTTTTTCCCCCCTTCTTGCTTTCTATTTTTAGGTGAGGGTGAACTCCTTGGTGTGTCTCGGGAAGATTCTGGAGTATCTAGATAAGTGGTTTGTCATCGACGAGATCCTGCCATTTTTACTTCAGATCCCCTCCCGTGAGCCTGCTGTCCTCATGGGCATTCTGGGTAATTGGTTTTATCATAATGAGTCATAGGCAGTGTGGGTCATTAATTGAATATCCTGCCTTGGATATTTGCGCCCTGTGACTAATAGTTAGCTTTGAGGGCAAACACTACTGAGGATCGAATAACAGAAAATAATTAGGTGTACCACAATGATGTGGTATCTGTTTGCAAGTTGTGAGAGCTTGTTTGTTTTTACAGGCATCTATAAGTGCACATTTACCCATAAGAAGCTAGGCATCCCAAAAGAGCACCTTGCAGGAAAAAGTCTGCCTCATCTGGTTTCCCTTAGTATCGACAACAACCTTAATCTCAACCAGGTAAACGCACACAGAAATCCTCTACGCATAAATAAACTCTGGAGGCCCGGCTGAGAACGGGGAACAGCTAACATTGCTTATAATATGACAGACTGCTTGCATAGTGAGTTCTGTATGCACACACACACCTGCACCTGCACCTGCACCTGCACCTGCTTAAAGCCCTTTGATTCATTCAGTTCACTGTGTTTCAGTTTAACTCTTTCATGGCCGTGATCAGAGATATGCTGAGTCGGATGGAGGCGGAGCACAAGACCAAGCTGGAGCAGCTCCACAGCATGCAGGAGCAGCAAAGGTGCCAGTTCTCTCTCTGTCTTTCTCTCACTCTCACATTCTCTCTCTCTCTCTCTCTCTCTCTCTCTCACACACACACACACGCACTCTCTCTCTCTCTCTCTGTCTCACACACGCACTCTCTCTCACACTCACTCTCTCACACTCACTCTCACATTCACTCTCACACACACTCCCTCACTCTCTCTCACACACTCCCTCTCTCTCTCACACACTCACACTCTCTCTCTCACTCTCACACACTCCCTCACTCTCTCTCTCTCTCTCTCTCTCTCTCTCTCTCTCTGTGTCTCACACACACACTCTCTCTCTCACTCACTCCCTCACTCTCTCACACTCTCTCTCTCTCTCACTCTCACACACACTCCCTCACTCTCTCTCACACACACTCCCTCACTCTCTCTCACACACTCCCTCACTCTCTCTCTCACTCACACACTCCCTCACTCTCTCACATACCCTCACACTCTCTCTCACTCATACACTCCCTCACTCTCTCTCTCACACACTCACACTCACTCTCTCACTCTCACACACTCCCACACTCTCTCTCACATACTCTCACACTCTCTCTCACACACACACACTCTCTCTCTCTCTCTCTCATATACTCTCACTCTCTCTCCCACACACTCTCACTCTCTCTCTCTCATATACTCTCACTCTCTCTCCCACACACTCTCACTCTCTCTCCCACACTCTCTCACTCACTTGCTCTATCTTTCTCTCTCTCTCTCTCTCTCTCTCTCATTTTAAAAACTACAAAAGTTAGTTTTCTGTTGATTTCGATGGAGACATTTTTCATATTAAGGCAGAACCCGATTGCTAGATAACTTCCTGCGGTTGAGCAGCTTCGACAGCGTGAGTACAGGAAGGATGTTGGTCTTCTCTCACGTTGATTCGTGGAAGTGAAACAGAGCTCTGTAGAGCTAGTCTCTCTCATGGACATTTGTGTAACGCGGCGTCACTTTATTATGCCCGACATTTGTGTTTACACGTTGTAAAGGACACATTAATGACATGGTGTTTATAACATTATAACGTATTGTGTAGCAGCTCGTTAGCGCTGTAAAGCTAGAGATATTGTTTATTAGTTTATTAATGTGGACAGTTTCCTTTCACATGTAACTGTCAGAAATGAATAGTTAATAGTTTTTAGAAAGATAAATAGTTTGTCCTACTACCTGGTCCATTGCTTGTACAGACAATGAGTTTGTATATAGGTTCGTTTTCTACTAGAAAACCTTTTTCTACTAGAAAACTGTTGACAGGAGCGCCATCGCTGGTAATAGTGTCTTCATTAGAAGGGTTCTGGGGGACTTCGTCTCAAATGAACAGATAGACATACTTATTAGATGAAGTGCTGATAGTTACTGATAGTTATATTACTAGTTACTGATGGATAAAAACTGATAGTTCAGATAAAAACGTTTAAAAAGTTGCCATATACCTAAAGTATTGATTCTTTTTCTGCTTATAAGCTTTTATGTGAAAATCTAAGTTTAAAAGGGCATGAGGATCAGCACCTGTGTGAGTATGATTTTGACTAATATCCAGCGTAGTGTTGTGAGTCTTGATTTCAAAAAGATACTTTGGCAATCAATCTGTAAATAACAAACATATTGATACATATTGATCACTAGCTGTAAAGTTCTGATTTCGTCTTTTTTTACGAATGCAAATCTCTTACCAAATCAAATAAGTAATTTTAAAAAATGACCGGTTGGAGCAGCGTAACACCGACCAAGGAGACCAGAGCAGAAAAAATGTTAGTTTATAACAGTTATAGTTAAAGCCACATCTGTACAACTCTGCAGTGGTTTAGCCTTGTCGCTTGAGCCACTAACTTGATCTCGCCAACCCGAGTCAAATGACCAATTAGACAATGTCTGATCAGCGGTGATATTTTTACAAACAGCACGAAAGTTATCAAATGAAACTGTTTCCCATGTCGTAGCATTGAAAATGTATCACAGGGTTTTTTTGTTACTTTGTGCAGCTCTGTAGGTGATTGTGACTTGGAAAAAAAGAACCTGAAGAATTATGGGTATGACCTTACAGGGCAACATCAGTGCAAAGAGATTACATTAAGGAATTTCTGGCTCTATTACTGTGTGTCATGAAGAAATATTTAGGTCCTTCTTGGCATCCATCAGGCCCAAGTCAGCATTTTGCTCACTTGTTTTTAGAGCTGGCAGATATGTGAGAGAGAGAGAGAGAGGGCGAGAGAGCGCGAGCGGGCGAGAGCGCTCGAGCAAGAGAGAGCGAGACAGACTTGTATACAGACACCATGCGGACTCATCTCTCAGTCAGGAAGAGCACAGATGCACTTACAGAAACACATACTATAGCAATTTATAATAATACTATAATATCTTATGTATTTGAATGTGTAATATTGTATTTATATTATTTATAGGAGCCTTAACCTCAACCAAATAAATGCATCCGAAGAGACCAAGAGCAACCCCAGTCCACCCAGTCAAGTTCGAAACGTGAGTTCTATAGCGTTATAGCTGTTCTTAGTTACAGATGAATTATTTTCATGTCGCACTGTAAGGAAATGACCTTCCTGTGCGTCTCTCAGATCGATGACATCTTTGGCGGGAGCTCGACGAGCACAGGAGTGAACGGCAAAGAGAACGGCTCCTCCACTGCCCCCTCCCAGCCCTCGAGAGTGAGTCCAGCACACCACAGACACTGCACTGAAACACATACTGATTACACAGTGTGTGTCCACAGTTCATTACTAATGCCTGGGCAGTTCTTTGTGGTAGAAATTGTGAGAACGTTCTCGAATTGAACTCGCACTACACTTGAGCGATATGTTTTAAACCTTTATGATCTAAATCTAACTATTTACCACATCACACCAAACTCTCGTCGATTACTTTTCCTAGGGTCATGTTTTATTCCTTTATTTTTTTTGTGTTTTAGGTGTCTCTGACTCTGGAGGAGAAACAGCGCTTGGCTAAGGAGCAGGAGCAAGCGGCCAAACTGAGGAACCAGCAACCTCTGGCTCCACAGAGCATTAAATCTGCGACAACATCCACATCTACACAGGTATAAAATGGAGTTTGATTTATAAACAAACATAATATGAAACCCTCTGACTGCAAAGGTTTATTTTGTTGGGAAACATCAGATCATATATTATCTAAGGTATGTACTTTATGAACAATGCCCCCCCCTCCTTCCCAGGCAAAAGACCTGACCAGCAGTCTCCTGAACAACATGAGCTCGTTGAACAGTCTCTCGCTGACCTCTGGCTCTCGAACAGCACCCATGCAGACGGGTGCACTCTCATCTGGCTTCCCCTCCACACCCACTGTGGCTGGCATGGGCACCATGGCTCCCATCAGCAATGGCTTCAACCCTCCCATGGGCTTCCAAACAGGAGGCATGGGCATACGGCCTACCGCGCCCGGCCTCTACGGAGGCATAGCCGGCACCAGCAGTACAGCAAACTTCAGTGTCCTCTCGCAGAACCAGAATCAGTCCAGCAAGGCGGCTGACATGTCCGCCCTGGACTCTCTGTTCTCAGGTAACAAGCCCAAAGTCAGCCTCAACCAAATGGTCCCCAAACCAGCTGCCGGCACAGCACCCTCCCCCTGGATCAACCAGTTTGGTACAGCCCAGCCCTCTCAGACTGCGCCCATGCAGGCAGTACCGATGGGAATGACAGGGGCGCAAGGAGGGTTCGGAATGCAGGCTAACCCTTTCTTCAGCCCTCAGAACTTCTCTCAGCCCGCTGCTGCTGCTCCCACCATGCATACAGGCATGCTTAAACAGAGCATGTCGGTCAACAACGATCTGAAAGACCTCTTCGGTTAAAAGGCTTCTTGTTTCCATCTGTCTAGCGACAGGAAGGTTAAAGGAGATGAATTGAGACAGACCATTGTTTGTTTGTTTTTTTATTGTGCTGGACCTTGCATTCAATCAGAGGATGACCACCAGCCTTAACCAAGCAGGGTCACGTCACACTAGTCTTACAAGTTGCACTCGTTTTGCTGTCATCCCTGTCCGAATATTGCCCGCTAGGCAGAAGTGTGTTCCTTTGGTTTGTTCTCTATCATCTCACACACACACACACATGAAAGCAGAATTTTCCCCAAATAAGGAGAAGGCATGGATAAAGCAATGGAAGTGCTTCACCTGAGGAGGAAGCCAATTTACTTGAATGGGAAATGGTGCAGGAATTTGCTTTTTACTAACTTTACACCAACTTCTTGGTGGACTTTTGGAAGAGCGAGGAAATGAAACACATGAGTAGGCTCTGGTCAAAAAGAAATAGAGGGCCTGCTGATTATTTTATAGCTTTCACAACAGACTTCCACATTGTTGCTCAAAGTTGCTAGCTAGCGACTGTTACCAGATTGTTCCTTTGGTGAAGTAACACCACACCAGGACTTCGGTTAATGATCTAAATTTACATCCGTCCTGACAACTAAAAACGCAAAGCGGATATCTGCTGGAACTTCTGCTTAAAATAGAATAATAATTCCCTTCGTGACACATTCTTTATAGCGAGGTGTAGGTCATGCATTCTCAAGTTTGCGCCATTTTTATAGTTCTATGCTAACACTCACTCAGCTGTTTTATTCTTTTAGCGTCTAACAGACTGAATTCAGCAGAATTTGATACCCAAACATTGGCGATTGACGAGTCGTTGGTTTTCAATTCGATTTAAAAGTCATTTTTGTGTACAACTCCTGGCAAATATTATGGAATCGCAACACTTAGATTATGATCACCAGGCTTGTTGTACTTCGTGTGCTAATAAACAAATCACAACAATCTTTGTTTAATAGCTGAACATTCTCGTTTTGTGAAACATACCTCATGTTAAAGTTAAATGCAATTATTTTAATCAATGGTATTTTTTTTTTCTTTTCCCAAATCAATTAGAGGAAAGAAATGACAGAATCACCTTGTAATTTGCATTTCTGAAACAAATACCAGCACAAGTCTAAAAATTGCTAATTAGTCTGCAGTTAAACGAGTGCTTTCAGACCTTAACCTTGGACTTTGTGAAAGGAAACATGGCACCAACAATCGAGTTGTCAGCTAAAACAATGGAAGGGATTCTAAAACTCCTTCAAGACGGAAATCCAACATGGAGTGTGGCAGAAGATGTCGGTTGTTCCCAGTCAGGTCTAAAATGTGGTGCAAGTATAAACAAAATGGGAAAGTTATAAAAGGAGAACATACGGGTAGATCAAAGAAGACGGCAAACATCAGGATAGAAAACTCAACGCAATACGCCTTGAAAATAGAAAATGCTCAACAAATGAAAACCCACATGGGTGGCAACAGGAGTCAGTGTTTGTGACAGAACTGTAAGAAATCGGCCGAACGAAATGGGATTCGCATGTAGAAAAGCCAAACGAAAACCGGCACTAACACAAAAGAAAACAAGGTTACAGTGGGCTAAAGAGAACAATGATGGAGTGGATGATCGGATGGAAGTGATATTCGGTGATAAATCACGAATCTGCACTGGCCAAGGAGATGATGATGGAACTTTTGTCTGGTGCTGTTTTAATAAAACATATGAAGTTGACTGAAGAAAATAATCAAATTTCCTCACTCATCTGGTGATGATATGGTGTTGTATGTCAGGACCTCAACAGTCAAAGCACAGGTGTACACTGAAATTTTGGACACTTTTCTCATTCCATTGATAGTAAATAGGCTTGGTGGTGATGGTCATTTTTCAGGATGATAATGCATCTTGCCACAGAGCAAAAAGTGCTACAGCTTTTCTGCAGGAAAAGGCAGATCAACTCAACGCCATGGCCGGCAAACAGTCCGGATCTCAATCCGATTGAAATTTTATGTGGAAATATGAAAAACTGGTCCATGACAAGGCTCCATCCTGCAAAGCTAATCTGTCAATCGCTATCTGAGAAGGTTGGAACCAGCTTGATGGAGAATATAGTTTTTCATTAGTGTAGTCCATGTCTCAAACAATTCATGCCGTCATAAAAAGCCCAAGGAGCAGCAACAAAGTACTAATAATCGTCCATAATCTTTTGCTCTACTTGATCAGGGGGAAAAATATGCCAATAATGAAAACAGTTTCAGGTATGTTTCAGAAAGGCAGAATGTTCAGCTATTAAACGAAACCTGTTTTGTGTCCCATCTGTGATTTGTTTATTTGCTATGAAGAAAATCCGGGTGAACATCCTCCTAAGTGTGGTGATTCCATCATTTTTGCCAGGGGTTGTAAAACTACTCTAAACAGCAATTTGATTAAGAAGTGGAGAAATTTAAAAAAATTCCCCCCATGGCCCTCCCTCATATTTCTGTTACTGATAGGCATCGCTTTCGATTTGTAATATTTGAAATGCAATTCGGACCGACGCGTTTGATTATACATTGTTTTAGTTCTTTTTAATATGGAAGCTGTTGCATGAGGACTAATACTAATCGATACATCTAGGAAGTTCCCTCAATCGATCCAGTCCCCCAAATTTTCAGTATATAATACTGATATCATAGCATGATGCATAATGCAGTGATGCACACTCATCAATTATTTGATATTGACATTTCCTCATTTCCCAGTTGCAGAGGCTGGTTGTAAGGGTGGAACAATACTTTGGCTTTGGATAAAATTGAGAAGTTTGTTGCTTGACATCACATGCTTTCATGGCATGTGTATAAACACTCACTGACCACTTAAATAGGAACACCTGTACACCTGCTCATTTACAGTATGCAGTTATTTCATCAACCACTCGTGTGTCAGCAGCACAATGCATAAAATCATGCAGATACAGGTTAAGAGCTTCAGATAATGTTCACATCAGACTTTAGAATGGGAGGGGGAAATCACCTGGTCTTTTTCAAGTCTTCAACTGTCCAGTTTGGGTGAGTCTGTGCCCATGATTACTGACAGCCTCAGATTCTTGTTCCTGGCTGACAGGAGTGGAACCTGATGCAGTCTTCTGTTGTAGCTCATCCACCTCAAGGGTCATTTCGTGCATGCTGAGATGCTTTTCTGCCCACCACGGTTGTAAAGAGTGATTATTATTATTATTATTATTATTATTATTATTATTATTATGTCAGCTCAAACCAGTTTGGTCAATGTCCTCTGATCTCTCTCATCAACAGGCCGTTTCAACTTGCAGACCGTCTGCACGCAGGATGTTTTTTTGTTTTCCGCACCATTCTGGGGTTTTTCCTCACCAGTCTCGACTCTAGACAGAAATTGTAAAATCATAAGTGTGCAATTGGGTTCATTCTGATACCAATCCACAGTTTCGGGTTCGCATCAGAGCTAGATCAATATTCAGTGTAGGATCTGTGCATCACTTCTCACCACAGGTTTACCGCAAGTGTTGAAGGAGTAGATAAATCACAATTCTGGTTGTTCAGATGTGAATCATGTAGTATTTCAGGAAATGACCACATTACCACACTGGTGCTTGTACCATGCTGTGTAAATGTAGTCCTGACAACGGATGATAAAGTGCGAGGATACGAATGTGTTTAAATGAGAATGAGGGAGAAACGTTTGTATTGTTACACGTATGCTGGAGTTATTATGAACTGACAGTGTGCTATGGTTCGAGTTTGAGCGTAACGGAGCAAATTCTCGTCGGTTGCGACAGTCCGCGTAGGTGGAGAAATTCTTGGACCCAGAGATCAGGAACGATTTCTCTATATGGGTATAAGTTGGATTCTAGACCACTTAGAAAGCTGCAAGTCATCGGTCAAGTGTAGCGTACGTGTAGGTTCAGTTTGCGTCTGGCTTCGTGTTTGTCCGGCTGCTGCTGTTTGTGCGCGTAATGTCTGTTTAGTGTTTGCGTATCTCGTTACTGATGTGAAAGTAGCATTGACACTGAACGGATTCAAATGCTTTAAAAAAAAAAAAAAAAAAGAGAGAAGAAAATCACACATAGACCAACCTAACCTTTTAATCTTTATCATGACCAAATAGATATCATGACTGTGTATTATATTTACATATCATATGAATGAAGTGTATAGTAAACTGAGATTTATTTGACATTGGTTGAGTTTTAACAAATAATATAAATGATCTTGGGATCACTTTCATAAAGGGGACCTCTGAGTACAAATGTACAAAAGAAAGATGATTTATGACGAGAGGTGTGCAATAATGGGTCTTGGAAGGGTTTTGTAAAATTGGCTTGAAGTCGATGCGTGTCTTAATCACATTGCGATCTTCGTATATGGACAGTATCGAATCTGTATAATTCACCCGCGTTTCCTTAATTCAGCGTTTCCAGTTACTGTCGATTTAGGCTGAAAGTAAGTCCGTAAACTTGAACAGAATCTCAGAAGATCTTTGTATTTCATCCGTTTCCTTTTCAACTTTCCTTTGCTATGTCATGATCTGGTTTCAGTTTCTGATCAGTAATTTGACCTCTAAATCAAAAGAAAAGAAACAAAGCCTATTCTTCTATCTTTATATTCTACCAATGTAATATGTGTACAGTGTGGCACTTTTGTGAACTTTGTATCGTGTTACGAGATTGTACTGTCTGAAGTTGACAATTTGATGAAAAAAAAAAACCAAACAAACAACAACAAAAAAAAAAACAACAAATCTGTAAATATTTCTCAAAATACACACGCTGATGTTCTCTTTGAAGCTTTTCAGTCATTTTCTCGAAACAGATTTGATTGTGTAGATTCTTAATTGCAGTGTATAGTTTTGGACAGAAAATAGATTTGAAGAATAACCAGAAGGTTGAAATAAAGATCTTCAAACAACGAGAACTGACGAAATGATTTTGTGTCCCAGCTCAAACGTGGTAATGAGGCAGCTTCTCAAAAGAGGTACACCTTTGTTCAGTTAATATATTCAATTTACACTGGTTGTGAATGATTAACCATCAAGCTCTTTCTGAGCCGACTGTGTGTGTCAACCAGCGTTGATTTTTAAAATAACAGTTAAGATAGATATTAAATGTACGGTTTTCCTTTCACCCCAAATGTAATTGTTTAGAGCATCATGTAGCAACCTGTTCAGCATTGCTTTAAATGGCATGTCAAATCACCACACATTTGCTTCAACAGACATCATTTGGCCTCACTGGAAACAGGTTTTTATATCAGAATAACTCTATATTTAAAAAAAATTAAGTACAGAAAATAATTGTGATGATATTTGTATCCAAAACGTCTACTTGAGCCATTTATCTGTGCAGAGTGACACTAAACTATGTGCTGAACAGGACAGATTCAAGATGGTTGCTGCGGTTTTTATGACCCTGCCACTAGGTGGTGAAGTTGTTATATTTTTTTGGATTGTCCACTTGTCTGAGATTATTGTTATAACAATATGACAAGAACGATTGGTTGAATATTTGTACTGATTTTTATGGCATTATCACTGTAACCTGCAGATGCACTGATTTTAGATTTCGCAATCGAGCCAAACAGGATCAAGGTCAAATGAATTAAATAATTTTCCTTCCTGTTTGAGGCATATTTTAAGGGTATTTCAGCCATAAAAGTTTATCACGAGAAGATCTAGACTGTTGACAGTGTAGGCATCTAGTTCTGCTTGTTTTTATGTATGCAGCGTCCTTTTGTCTACGGAAGAACCTGACGCAGCTGGAGGTGAGTGTGTGTGAACTCGGACTCCATGACACTCAGTTCGCATAACGCTTGATTTGTCTTAGTCAGAAGGTGTTGGTTCATTTTCTATAACAGCAGCTCTGACAGACAAGACAAATCACACATTTATATTAACATGCTCATTTACATTTATGGCATTTGGCAGACGCCCTGATCCAGAATGACGTACATCTATCTCTCTCTTTTTTCTTTTTATACAGCTGAGCAGTTGAGGGCTCAAAACCTATATCTATCTATCTATCTATCTATCTATATATATATATATATATATATATATATATATATATATATATATATATATATATATATATATATATATATATATATATATATATATATAGAGAGAGAGAGAGAGAGAGAGAGAGAGAGAGAGAGAGAGAGAGAGAGATAGGTTTGTGTATGGCTCTACATAAACTTTATAAAGGCAATTTTTAAAAATGTAATTGTAATTGTTGATATGGTGAAGTTTTCTGTGAGCTTATTATTTCTGCTAGATACACAAAAATACACAGAAAATTTGCCATATCGTCCAAAATGTCACTTACTCTCCTTATTCTCCTTTTTAAACTCAAAGCCCTAGTACCACAGGACTATCGCAAGAAAATCACCATACCTGCCTTTTTATCATCAGCATAAAAAGTGGAATGGATCATTGGTTAAATCTCATTTTCCCCTCGAGACCTTGTTTTCAGTTTACTTTGTTTTGTGTGCATATAAAACACAAGAAAGCAGAACATAGTTTCATGCTTCAGGTTTCTTGTTTACATAAAGTTTAATGAAAGTGCATGATACATTTTGGCATTTGAGTATTTACAGACAATTTTCTTCAAAATTCCATGACAAAAATGGCAGTGATCTTGGCTAATAACCACCGTCGAATAAACGTACACAAATTACCCTCTTTCCTGCAACCACGGGATAAAGAAAAGAAAGGAAGTCTACTTAGTGGTAATAGGGGACTGGATGTCTGGGAAAACTAAATCACCAATAAATTCAACGAAAACACAGTCCTACACCCGCCCAGGGATACCCATCTTCAATCTTTAGTTCAAAATGCACAGTTCCGGTCCTATTTAATGCACAGCTTGATCATTTTCCTACTCTAGCAAACCATCTAAACCTGGTTATAAACCGATGAGGTTTTTTTTTCAGGCAGTAAAATTGCCAGGACTCCAGATATACAGAACAACAGTTGGGATGGAACAGATGATTACTAAAGTTTTTTTTTTTTTTAAATTAATAAACATCCTGAGAAACGCTAGACACGACGGACCGGCCTCCTCGTACCAGTGGACAAGTTTGTTTGGATCATTTCTGCAACAACAACAACATAAGATAGCAGTTAATTTTGTTTTATTATGTTAGGGTTAGATTTAGGTGAAGGTATAGCATTAATTCGCTGCATTAATAATTAGTCAGTTGAAGGTCCTCACAAGCATATTATGACAAAAGAATAGGTGTGTGTGTGTACCTGAGAAGTTGAGGCGGTAGTAGAACTGCCCCGTGCTGTAACTTATAACTCCTTCTCTGTTCTGCTGGTACTGCATTTCAATGTCTTGACTAGAGACGGTACATTCTCCACGCCCTTCGCCCTACACACGCGCGCACACACCAGGTTTACAGTAACATTGGTTAATAGTTGTATTTTCAGCCTAACTTTATGTTGCAGCTTAAAATTGAGCCTTTTGTTCCATTATGAAATAGTTTAGGGGGTGGGGTAAATTTGAGTACACTGCCTGGTCAAAGTATGAAAATGTTCACTGCAGTGTTTTGAAGTAGTAAGTCATGGCAGGCAGTTACTCTCACTGTGCCATAAAAGATAAGAGGCAGCACAGTTCCAATGTGAAAATGCACACAACACAGCTTTACAACACAGCTTTACAACACAGCTTTACAAGATTTACAGGCCGTTCCAAGTCGCATACTTGTACAGGACTGAAATGAAGTATGGGAGTTTCTTTGTCTGCTGGATAATGACATTTTTGGTAGGTTTTGGTGCATCATTGGTTATAATAATAATAATAATAAAAAAAGTAACATCTTCAAATTGAGTTTTGGGTAACTAATGTCTGGCTAGAGTATAGGTATTCTCTAATCTGAACAGTATAAAGGCTTAATAAAATGTTAGTCAATTTTGGCATTGTTAGAAATGTTAAGATTTGAGAACTGTGAATTCAAGTGCCAGTTTTTAATTTTTTTATTATTATTATTGTTTGCAAATAATCTTTGCAAACAGTGGTTTTCTCCCCCAATTTGGTCACCTGCCAATTCCCACCCAGCAGCCAGCTCTCGCCAGTCATACAACAGCAAACAACCAGGGATGGTGAAGCCTATCGCATGCTCTCTACGAGACACGTGAGGTCAGCCAACTGCATCTTTTCAAACTGTTGCTCATGCTGCATCACACGGCAGTGTAACACTCAGAGGATAGTATTATCTAACTTGGCACCATTGGCTAGTGTTGCTGTGACAGACAGGGGAGAGAGCGTAATACCATTCCCTTGCCATTTTCCTCCCTTGGCTCCAGGCCTGGATTTGAACTTGCTACAAACAATTTGTTGGAACAGATCTTTTGTATCGTGTAGCCACGAATGGACATTTCTCTTACTTTAATAAAGTCTGCCCAGCGGCCCTTGATGTCTTTAAACTGCCAGCGAGCTTGGCACAGAGTACTGTGGAGGGAAAAGTGCAATGTCATTGGAAACAAACAGCACACAAGCCGATCAGCAATGTTTTAGATTATAATTAATTTGCCAATTTTGGAGCGCTACAACTCTTTAACTTCAGAGTGTTCAGATGTGTTTACGCTAAATCGTGACGTACCCCTACCTGCTAATGTTCTCATTTGCAGAGATTCTCCGGATAGCTCTTTTTGTCTTAAAAGTGTTGTTGATCTGGTACATTCCTGTGGGGAAAAAGGCATGCCACATTAAATGCTGATAAACTGTGAGAAAGTTATTGGTTGGAGCAGGTGTGAGACTTACCATTAAAAAAGAGAGTGTAACTGTAGTACCCAGCGTTGAAAACAAGCTGGCTCTGAGGATTACTCTGATACTGTCTCTCTATATCCATACTGTTCAGAGAGGAACGCTTAAAAAAAAACATACACAGTCCTATGAACAACTCCAACACATCCTTCACTAAAGATACACTATTCTCTAAAGACTATTGCATGTGAAGACTGTATCTCTGGCTAGGAGGAGCCTCACTCACTGGTTTCTGATACTCTGTCCAGATGCCTTCATCACCCATAAACTGCCAGGTAACCGCAGTGGATGGATTCACAGAAGGTGTAGCTGATGGAAATGGAATCATGGTGGATGTAAATGGTTCAAAAGTGTTCAGACTGTACACAAACACAAAAAATAATAACAACAGGCAACTGAGAAGTTGTTTTGATACTTTTTACTACATTTTCCACAATTATATTAGAGAATAATCAGTTTGTATTCTTATCAACGTTATAACTGCAGCACCTGTTATTTACAGAGGTAAACTTTGGCCTCCTCCTCACTTTCCTCTGTTTATGAGTGGACAGGTTCATTTGCATCATGTCTGTAAAAAAAAAAAGTAAAAACAAATACTGAAGTTGTTGTAATTTTCATGTTTCAAAAGTCTAAATGACCATAAAGCATTCACTGTATTGTATCAGGAAAAGGATTACCAGAGAAGTTCACAACGTAGGAATATTTTCCTGCTTTAAACTGGAAGGAACATGTAGGGTTGGAGTTATACTGCTGCTCTAAGTCCCGACTGCTTATCGACGACGTGCTGTGACTCGATCCCTGTGTGGGATGACAAGTGTATGACGTTCAGGAGTTCAGAAATGTCCTGAAATTTCACCACTAACAGTGTTCTCTGCAATAAATGAGCATCTATATGCACAAAAATATCCCTCACCTGTACCCCATATTCACACCAGTAACTGTTGTCTTTGTAATACCAGCCCACATCTTCTATCTGGTTGTAAGACAGTGACGATAGTCGCCGTACAGCGAGGTCAGCAGAAGGGCCCCTTAATGTCATGGCATCAAAGTCGATGTAAAGAGACCTGTCAAAAATGGGGAAAAGAGCATGCTCATCAGAGCCCAATTAAATAGGCTCAATATAATGATGCAGAAATAAAACTAAAAGAAAATCACCCCATGTGAGTATTAATGGTGATCCCTCTTGCTCCTGGCTGGCAGTAGTTACACTCGATTACATGATCGTTTGCTATCGGGGACCATTGCTGCCCAGAACACAGCTGCCACTCGTAATGTTTTCCTGTGAATCAGTAAAGGAGTACATGCATTCAGGCTGACCCACATTGTTCAGTAATGGCCTAATATATGTAGATTTTCATTTCTTTCAAATCCCTTCTTGTGCTCAGTACTATCTTCGCTGGTGATGTTCTGTGAAATTCAAATCCCAGGGGTGTCAGAGAGCCATCCACCATCACTGCTCGGTTAGATACTTGGATCGAATTCTGCCTCACTTCAGAATTAGCACTTCTTGTATGAAATTCCAAGGTTTATTAGAGTCAAATTAAAATACAAGGCAAATAAATTCAATTATTGCAATTTTTAGAGGGTGTGGCACATGTCGTATATATTTATTAGACATCGCTCTATACACCCCTTTGTAATTTTTGTCTAAATTTTTTATTTAATCAAAATTGGCTGTGCTTACATGGAAGGAAGGACGGGTGGCATACTCTCTCTCCCCTATCAATCACAAAGACACTAGCCAATCATGGGCATGTGAGCTCATAGCGCTTTCCTCAGTTGGATGAGCAGCAATTCAATAAAGTGTGCTTCCTCAACAAACAGTCTGTAATATATATGTAATAATATTCTACAAACAGCTTTTAAGAATACAATCAACTTGGTATTGCTATGTCTTGACACTTGAGTATGTTTACAACTTTTTGGTGACGGCAATAAATAAATAAATAAATAAATAAATAAATAAATAAATAAATCAGATTTTGGCAATAAATAAATAAATGCATTTAAGTACACTTAAAGTCAGTAAGTGACTGAATTTATTCCTGACTACGTTGTAACCCACGAAAAATGCACCAAAAGTTCTCATAAAGGGTTAAATATAAGATATCCTAGAAAGCTATCTACATATTCACGTTTAATCTGCTGTTCCAAAGTTTTTCCTTTCAGTTTACTTTAACACCTGCTCCCCTAATATTAGTGTCTTAGTCATAAATTATTTTGTGTACTACATAGCATATAGAAGTTATTATCCTTATAATCTCTGCAGTTGGGTTTGGGTTGTATGTTTGGGATGGTGAACTGGATGAGTCTTAAACAGTCTGAAAACACACTTCAAACAGACAGTATACATAAAAACAAAACTTCTGAGGTTCTTGTAAAATTGACTTGATTTTAACACGAGGACATTTGGTATTCTAGTAAGAGTTCATCTATTTTTTTAAAGAGTAAAATAAACATTGTGTTTTTACCTGAAGCATTCATTTGTTAAGGAACTGCTGTGTAGTCGTCTTCCTGAAATGTGTCCTGTGTCAGTAAAAGAGAACATTTTAATCTGGTACAGTTTTACATTTTAAATGCCAGAAAATGAAGAACCACACTGTTTTATTTCTAATACATGGTAATGTTTACGATATTCAAAGTTATATCTCTACTTAGATAGTTGTATAGGAAAAGTATAACTTTAACTATAACTATTACTTACCAATTCTGTCTCACCAAGGCTTGACACTGAAACAGAGCAGGTACCAACAGAAGAGAAATGAAACTCCAACAACCGGTTAGATCACTTATTACATAGACTTGTCAATTTACATTTACATTTATGGCATTTGGAAGACACCCTTATCCAGAGCGACTTACGATTATCTCTTTTTTTTATACAACTGAGCAATTGAGGGTTAAGGGCCTTGCTCAAGGGCCCAGCAGTGGCAGCTTGGTGTTGCTGGTATGTGAACTGGAGAATATGGACATGGAGAAGCTGTTCAGAGATTTGTAAACACAAAGACATTGAACATTTTACCAATTGTTTATTACATTTTCAGATTTCAAAGAAATTTCCAATTTCTAAGAATATGCTTCCTTTGACATGGGATTTATGGACCAGTGTGGCTATGTTCAGGACAGCAGGACAAATCTTATTTAATTAATTATTTGTTGTTTGTTTCTTTATTAATAACTGCTCTATCCTGGTCAGGGTCACAGTGAAGCTGGAGCCTATTTTGGAAACACCAAGTGTGAGGTGGAAATACACCCTGTATGGGACATCAGTATTTATTTGTATGTTTGTTTGCTTGTTTTTATTTTTAAACTCAGAATTTAAAAGTCAGAACTACGGAAGCCCTAAGCGGCCATGCATTATAATTTTTTTTTTTTAATTCTGTTGTTTTCTCGTGATCTTGACTTAATTTTCCTGTGCACTGGACATCCATCATCCCGAAGTCAAATGGGTTTTTGAATGGGTTTTTTGGTTAAATGTCTGAAATAAGGTCTCTGATTAACACAAGCTCAAGATATGTTCACATTTTATAGTACGACATAAAATACATCAGTAATACCCGACTCACGATTTTTTAAAAAGCTTTTACTTGTCTTGAAAAAGGCGGTTGCTAACAAGTGGCTAAATGGGACTACAGAGTTTGACAGGGACATTAAATGTCATCACACCGAACAGGAAATCTCATCTACTACAGCCTCGTTGTGTTTATATTGGCGCAAACTTTCCAACTTGTAGAGCTATCAATTGATAGTATTTTCCAATTGTATTGTTTTTTTTTAAATAAAGCTTGAAAGAGTTGTCTGAAGTGTAGTGGTGGTGAGGTTGAAGTCATGTGACCATGGTGTAGTTCTTTCATAGCCTAACATTAGCCTTTTACTTCTGGCGATTGTATCTAGGCTTCAAAATCCTATGAATCTTATCTTGATGAATTAAACATGTAAGAATCATAAACTTGTGTTGTTTACAGAGCTTATTTTCTGCAATAATTCAAAAGCTAATGGAAAAATCAAATTGGCTTTTTGTCGAGTCAACCAGGGTGATGCTAATTTCTGGGGTGGCCTCCAAAAATACCTCATCCCTGCAGGACTGACGACTTCCACATTAGCGTCCGACAATTGATAAGGACACACACACACACCCCTCTCTCTTAATGCGGAGATCAAGTCCATCTCTACATCAGGCAGTTTTTACATTTATGATGACGAAGATGCCAGCATGCATGTAATACCAGTCCCAATCACAAAGCGCAAGATTTTCTCAGGATATTAATTACGTTGTGAGAAAACAGCGTTTTGTTATGTCGAGATCACGAGAAAATTAAGTCGAGCTCATGAGAAAATCTCATTTTCCTTGTGGTTTTGTTCAAGTATATCAACTTCATTAACAGGCACGGTTTCAAAGACGATCAGATGTTTGCTTGTCCAAATATGACAAAAAAAAAAAAAAATCAACAGTTTCCATGGGGTGCACTTATTTTCTTCACATGAATGTATATGGGATGTGTGAGATACAGGCTACAGCAGAGTGAAAACACTGCCAACCAACCCCGCTCTCCCTTATTTTAAACGTCCATTATATCCACACAAGGAGAAAGGAAAAACAACAGACTATAAATTCAACTCAGTTGAGATATTTATGCGAAATTTATGACAAATAATGAGCAACTTACCCAGTGTGTCTCGCTGTAAACACTGAAATACACAGAACAGAAACGAAACGTTGCAATGACCGGTTTAGTCAGCTCTTAGGTCTGTAAGACTATATATAAATGAACTAAAATACCATGTTTTATCACTTCATAAGCACACCCTTGTTTATCAACAATGCCGGTCAAAACTAATACACTTACTTGTGAAAGGCAGTAAACATAGACCAGTGTTGAGAAGATTTTTCTTTGCTTTCGGTTTCCTTTCCCTGTCAGCAATTTTAATATGCTAACACGCCCATGTTGTTCTGCTCAAGTGTTTACACTAGTCTAGTGTGTGTATACCAGGAAGACATCTGACCCGTGCTTTAAACAGACTCTCTGTAACTTTAGAGGAAGATATTTTCGTGTTAATATTTCGTCTAACCTGCAATTTAAACCCACATCATGGTCGGCTACACACTAAAACAGGGACACTCACTCGTGCTACTCGTGTGTTAGCATTTCCATCATCTGAATTTAGTTTCTTGGATGATAAACATGATAAACATCATTCAATGTACATCATTCATGTGCTGTCTGTGAAAATTGGGTCGTAGTTCTGAGGAAAAAAACAAAACAAAACAAAACAAAATCACCACTAGCCTGGGTCATGAAAGTCAAAATGAGATTACAGACCTACTCATTAGTTGACTTACATACACCAGTTTTACCTTTTTTTTTTTTTTTTTTTTTTTTTTTTTTTTACCTTAAGATACAACAGTTCACAACAACTACTTCCCAAATTAGAGTGTTCATGTGAGCTCAGCTGTCTGAAGTCAGAAATACACTATATGACCAAAAGTATGTGGGCACCTGACTATCACAGCCATATATGCTTTCTGAACAACCCGTTCCACTCTTCTGGGATGGCTTTGAACAAAAACTCATCCACAACAATATTAGTGGGATCAGGTTAGGTGAGGAGGTCTGGGGTGCAGTTAGTGTTCCAGTTCATCCCAGTGGTGTTCAATGGGGTTGAGGTCCCCCTAATCTGTGCAGGACATGCGAGTCCTTCCACTCCAACCTTCACACACCATGTCTTCATGGAGCTCGCTATGTGCACAGGGGTGCAGGGGTATTGTCATTCCTGAAGGAAGCCGTTCTGTATTTCTCAGACATCAGCAACTACTGACCGATATCACTTCTCTATTATCTGCAGCTGCATGATGTTTTTTGAACCTTCGTAAGTTCTCCCACACCACCCCATTGCAAAGCTTCCCCCACTGGCTTCCTGTATCTGCTGGCGTCAGATTTAAAACACTGATTCTTGCCTACAAAGGCAAAAACAGATCAGTACCCACTTCCCTCAAAGCATTAATCACACCTCGCACTGCACCACGCTCCCTCCGATCCTCCAGCACCGCTCGATTGGTCTCACCATCTCTCAGGGTACAAGGAAGGCAGGCATCAAAACTCTTCTCTGTTCTGGCACCTAGCTAGAGGAATAAAGTTCCCTAGATGTCCAAACAGCTGAGTCGCTGGCAGTAATCAAATGACATCAGTAGACCTTACCTCTTTCTGAAGTATTTAAATTAGCACTTTCATTTAAAACAATTGTGTTGTCTATTTGCTTTTATTACTACATTATTATATACTACAGCCAGTATCAGGATGTATTTATTGATAGACACTTCTCTAAGTCACTCTGGATAAGGGCATCTGTTACATGCCATAAATTTAAATGTAAATGGAATTTAAATTTAAATTTACATATTTTGGCCTGTTTCGGTGAAGGGAAGTTACAGGGAAGCTACAGCATACAATCGTGTGCTTCAAACTTTGTGGAAACAGTTTGGGGAAGAACCACATATGGGTGTGTTAGTCAGGTGTCCACAAACCTTTGGCCATATAGTGTAAAATTAACATTCACTGTAAGCTGTCTATAGAAACTGGAATTACAGTATTGTTTAGTTAATGCTTCATTTAAAGTGGATGTAATAATTCAATGTTTATAGCACTGAAAGTTACATGAAGGAGCAGTTTGATTTAAAAATCTTGCAGAAAGCAAATGAACATTTCAATTATCAAAGTATGACCGAGTATTTAGCGACTTCATAAGCTCAAAAGCTTCTTATAATACTTAAATCATGCTGTTATTCTTTTGTTCTGAAAGTCAACACAGATTGAATGAGGAGGAGCTTCTTCACACAGGCCATTTGGGCCCTTAACCAGGACAACACCTAGGACTATTTATAGACTACATATACATATAAATACATACCTTGGATTTCTTTGCACAACACTCACACACCCAACATTCAAGTCAGTACACACAGCATATCACATATTTATATTGCCGCTGCTTTTTCAGTGCAACTACCTCTTTTCGATGCTGTCCATACAACTGCAAATATCTGCACTTTATACCACATATAGTTTATACATTTTTTGACACTGATAACAGCTTGGATGGTCCTTTTCCTCTTTGACCCAGAGAACAGAACGGCTGTGTCGTCCAAAAATTATTTGAAATGTTGACTCATCAGAAACACAAAACACGATTCCACTGTGCTACTGTCCATCTCAGATGAGACCGAGCCCAGAGAAGTCGGCGGTGCTTCTGGACAGTGTTGATGTATGGCTTCTGCTTTGCATAGTAATGCTTTAATTTGCATCTTGGATGCAGCGACGAATGGTGTTGACTTACAAAATTTTACCAAAGTATTCCCGAGCCCATGTCAGGATATCCATTACAGAATCATGACGGTTTTTAAGACAGTGACGTCTGAGGGATCGGAGATCACGCACATTCAGAAGTGGTTTTTGTCCATGCCCTTTACGCACCAAGATTTGACCGGATTCCTTGAATCTTTTAATTATATTGTGCACTGTACAAGGTGAAATGCCCAAAATCTTACTGATTTGTCTTTGGGGAATGTTGTTTTCAAAGTGTTGGGTTATTCATTGATGCATCTATTGGCAGATTGGCAAGCCTTGACCCATTCTTGCTCTAAAAAAGGACTAGACCTTTTTTGCAGGCTCCTTATATACTATGATTAGATAATTGCCTCATCTGTTTCACATCACTTTATTTCAACTCGTCACATCGCTATTAGTCCTAAATTGTCCCTGTCCCAACTTTTTTGGAATGTGTTGCATGCATCAATTTAAAAATAAACGTTCACCTTCAAAAAACTATGCAGTTGATTAGGTAAAACATCAAATACCTTGTCTTTATACGTTTTTTGTTAAAATACAAGTCAAAGTACACTTACAAATCACTCCTCTTAATTTTTATTAGCATTTTCCATACTGTCCCAACTTTTTCGGAATTGGGGTTGTATTTTTCTTTTTCTACATAAATAAATTCTGTTTTATGTCACTGGACAGTCGTAAGAAAAAAAAAACATTTCACTGCACATCTTACTGTGTATGGCTGCATGTGTGTGATCAATAAAATTGTATTTGATTTTGTTTTGATTAATCCATTTATTACCATTATAATATAATTAACACAGTATAATTAGAATTCTTAAGTAATTCCAAAAAATGAAACACTACACAAATGTCTTCTTGTTTCATTTAGTTTATTTAATTAAACAGTTCTTGCGAACGGCATTTTTATATTTAAGGAAAAATGAAGAACACAAAAAAGAGAGCACGGTAATTCTCAGTCTTCAGCACTTCATATGGTTTGTAATGCTTTTGCAAAAATAATTATAGGCATATAAATCACACAGGAAATATATTCACCCCTAACTTACTTCAACTCGGTCAACTCATTTCCTTGGTTATCTATTAAAGCATAAATGAATATTATAAATCCCTATTGTCTACAATAAAATGAAACCAATTACAATAATAATTTGGTAAACATTTTTTGTATGTAAACAGGCTTGTTTGTGTGTTACCCTGACACACATCTGTAGGACATGAAGTCTCTATAAATGGCAGCATGTAAAATAGTGCATCAATTCAAATAGATTTTAACCATCACCACCAGTATATGTATTATTCAAACAGCATGTCCCAATCTTACTCCTGTACAAATGTCTGAACCCTGCTGCGAGAGTAGCGTCACTGCTTCACACGTCTGATATTGCGAGTGGCTTGGGTTTTCTGGCTGGTTTGGATCATCTCTGTTCAGGGAAAAAAAAAAAAAAAAAAAAGAACATCCAAAGTCAAAAAAACATCATCCAACCCAAATCAACTATAACATTAAAAGAGCAGCTGTTCTGAAGCCTTTGCTTCAGAAAGGGAATTACAACTGCAATGATAACGTGACAAGCATTTCCCCTTTTGAGCAGCTATTTCCATGCTGGACCCAGGGCTAATTTCTAGGCTGGAAAAATGTAGACAGCCTGAAACAAACTATCCAGATCAAAAGCTGTATTCAGCTGTGACTGACACAATATGGACATCTCTGTATGAGTAAAATCCAACACCACATACAGCTCTTTTTATTATTAGAGAACTATTATTTACAAATGTTGTCGTGTTGGATTACACAGTGTTGAGGTAAGTGTTTAAATAATTACACCCTATTTAGGCGTGTGTGTTACAATTGACATGGTTTATAGTAGTTCACAGCCATTTTGAATATTCGGTGCCAGACAAACAGACGTAGACACTGTGTCGCTGCAGTGACATTACAGGCCGATTGCACTGATAAATAATTAGCACCAATATTGAAGATGACTATGGAGTTCTGGTTGGCTCAGCACAACCCAAACCTCCCATTATTCAATAATTAATTGTACTTTATAGTCTCATGAGGAGTATGAATAAGAGATTGCTTTCGTACGTGCGAAGTCTAGCATGTACTGCTCTCCATTTACAGTGAAGTTCATGGAGCCCTGAGGGTTACGCTGGAACTCTGCCTCAATGTCAGCGCTTGATAGTGTACAGCTGGAACCCTAGAGAGAGAGAGAGAGAGAGAGAGAGAGACAGAAAGAGAGAGAGAGTGAGAGAGTGAAAGAGAGAGAGAGAGAGAGAGACAGAAAGAGTGAGAGAGAGAGAGATGGGTGAGTTTTTCTGACACCTTTATAGTAAAGTACACAGATAGACAGAATACAGATCTCACAGGTCTGTCAGAGAGACACTGAGAGAGAGCAAGAGAGACTGTATGTGTGTTTGTGTATAAGATTTGACTGAATAGGATGTGTAACATATTTCAACCTAAAAGGAAGACTAAACATCTAAACAGAAATTGCACTCATAATGATAAGCCTTCCGCATTTCTCAGATGCACACTGGAATGATCATCAGTTCTATGAAGAGAAAAGCCTCTGGGACAGAATAAACTTTCACTCTGTACACAAACTGTGAACAAAACAGGTGCATTATTTTGTGTGAGGTATTTGAGCTTGTTTGTGTATGTGTCAGAAATGAAGTCTGATCCTGTATCACGGTTGTTGTGTGTAGTTTGGGAAAAGTCTCGCTCTGTGAGTTTTTAAAGTCTTTGTACATATCTGTGAGCATGTGTGTAGTCTTACTCGTGGTTTGAAACTATGCCAGTTTCCTCCTCTCCCACTGAACTGCCACAGAGGAGTCTTCGTAGGTGAAGATGTACTCATGGTCTTAAACATATTTGTCAGTGTATTCACCCTGTTGAGGTAACATGACAGATGATCAGCCAAACTGGTTCGGGTTATTGCAAGAATGCAGTGAATGTCATTTTTAAACCTCATTTTACAAGCAAGCATAATGCTTGTTCTCACAATATTACATACTACTTAGCTATGCTGGAGAATAGTTCTAACTAGTGGAACTCTTGGGGCTGATCCTTGCCTTCCTGTGGCCCTAAACACAATCTTATCATGGCATACATATGTGGCAGCGGGGGCGTGGTCGAGCGTCGACTGTGGACGGAAAGAAGGCAGGTAACGCGTGATGAAAGTTCATTTGTTTGTGTCTCTCTGTGCTTTCAGTTGCCTCCCGTAGAAGCCAGAGTGAGAGAGAGAGAGCACCAACCAGTACAGAGCCGTGTGTGTGTTTATTATTAAAAACCCTGAAAAGCCCTTCTGAGTTATTCCAAGCCTGCCTCGCACTTCATCATTCTCGTACCATTACAAGTGTCACAACATACTACTCTATACTAATGTAACAGAAGGTGTAGCACTTCAGCAATGCTCTTATACAATATGCTGTGGTTTAAACCGGAGCGCTGGGGCAAGATAACTAATATACATGGTCATGGCACAGGTGAAACAGTGTTGCTAGGTCAGTGACCTCACACTTTGGTGATATGACGACAAGGCTGTCCTACCATATTTTATACAGTATAAACCTATAAATCTATGCTGATGCAGCCATTTTTGCATTTTGTTTGGTGAAAACCAAGCACCGTGTATCACCACAAACAGTTCATACCAACTGTCAAGCATGGTGATGTAGGGGTGACGATTTGGCTTGTTTTGCAGCTACAGGACTTTGCAGTCAATGAGACAATGATGAATACCCCATTATATCAGAATTTTCTTGAGAGAAACGTGAGGCCAGCTATCCAGCAGCTTAAACTGGGCTGAAATTGGGTCATGCAAGAGAACAATGATCCCAAGCACACCAGCAAATCAACATCGCAATGGCTAATGAAGAAAAAAATTAAGGTCCAGGTCCAGACCTCAACCCCACTGAGATGCTGTGGCAGGATCTTAAGAGAGCTGTGTATAAAGTAATGCCCTCAAAATCAAAGAACTGAAGCAATGTTGTAAAGAAGAGTGGGCCAAAATTTGTCCAAAACAATGTGAGAGACTGATAAACTCCTACAGTCAACATTTACTGCAAGTTATTGTTGCAAAATATGGTTGGCACGGAGGCTGCTATGAAACTTGCATCATTTGTGTGTAGAACGACCAAGCACTAGTGATTGTGCCAGCAAACCTTACCCTCCAACCTGAGGAGAAACATATTTCGGACGCCTTCTGATCCTCCTCTTGTGGCTTGTGGACAAGTTTTTCTGACACATGTCTGACGAAACACACACAGCCAAATTATGTCAAATTACACCCAAAAAGTGTGACAGATATGATACATTTGAGAGACTAGACAGCTTCTAGAGATTTTTTCTTTCGTTTTTTTTGTGCACTTCTCTGTCACACACCTTTAAATCTTATCTCATAGTCTGTGGAGTTGATGGTGAATTGAACGGTGCCACACGAGCTCTTCTTGAACTCGCTTTCCAGCCTGGAGCTATCGACTGGACTGACGCTCCCCTGTGCATCCTACAAAAGCATTCAAAACATATTCAAAATCCATCCGTCTTCTGCAAAAAAAACACAACTTATAAATTAACTCTTGTGCTCTGACATTTTTAGTAAAGGCACAATAACACTAGAAATGATTTTTCAACGTAAAATTTTATATGGAAAAATGATTTTAAAAAGGATTTTAACATCCTTGAAAGATCCAATAGCTACATACACCAACTGAAAAAGAAACTGTGAAGGCATGAAATGGTTTTTCTCTGTTGGAGCTGGTACGAAGATGACCTAGATAAGCCTCTCAGGGTTTAATTCGTCCGTGATATGTAGTGATTTGTTAAAAACATTTTGCAGACAAACCCGTTAAACAACATGTGCTTGTAAAGCGATCCGACATAATCAGTGTGTAGTAACCCATGAGCATTCAGTCCAGTGACTTCAGTATTCAGTTCAGGTTTTTGGAAACAAACTATTATATACTGTACTGTATATAGCCTAAACTGCATCTTATATTTTGTAGTGTATATAACAGGAAACCATGCAAAGGAGAAAACATGCTCTTTTGCTATTCAATATTTGAATATGCCATGCCATGTCTATATTCCTCTTTCAGCTTTTGTATGAATGTTTTCTCTGTAGTACATATATGTTTATGATGCACACACTTAAATTTCCAGGGAGAGTGCTGAGGACGTTTTTGACATCGGTAGCACTTACCTTCTTTCCGAACTGATACCAGCCATGGTTGCCTCGGTAATACCACAGCCATTCAGTGTATTTGGAGCCTTTGCGTCTTACACGCAGGTTGTCCTTCTTCAAGATGCGCATTCTCGTAAAGTCGATTGAAAGAGCACTTCACATGTAAGTGAAACATTTGAGGTGGTTCATCAGAGCAAATTCTTACAGGGGAAAACATGAAAAACATGTATATTTAATAAAATAGCCTTGATTGCTATCCCAAAGATACTCGATTAAACAATTAAGCCATGTTTTTGTTTTGTTCTGATCTAAATCAAAAACTGAATCACATACCTGGCATAGTATAGCTACCATTATAAAATAGTACCATTACAAAAGCCATTCTCAGTGTACTCAGCTTTGCAGTTATGTTAAAAAATAGTCTATTAATTCCCACTATCATGTTTCCTCATCACATAACAGCTACTAACTAGGTATGTTACGAGTTAATGTGGTATAGTTTAACACTGGACTACAACCCCAGCCCTACTCTAAACCCTAAACTAGGACTGTGGTTCCAGAGAAAAATGTCATTCCTCACTCATCATATGGCTGTGATAAGAAGACCATAAAACCTGACTTGACTTGACTTTATCTAAATTCTGCTCTCTGTTGTACTGTGTAGTCATCTATCCTGTCTTGTAGGGAAGCCCTTTTTAGAGCCACTGTAGTGTTTTGTATTTTCTCCCACTGTTTGTGAGGGTTTCCCCTCAGATATTCTGTTTTCTTTCCACTTTCGAGAAATATGCCAGTAGATGGACTGGTTTCTCTATTCCAGTACTTATTTGTTATTGTATTCCTGCTTCGTGCCCAGTGTTCCCAGGATTTTCTTTGGATCCACCGTGACACTGACCAGGATAAAGTAATTACTGAAGATGAATGAATAATTTTGCCTGTTTTCTATCTACGTATACAATATTGATTTCAAATGATTTATTTAAAAGAGTTACGTTTAACTCTGGTATACAGATGCGTCTATTTAATTAACTAATTTGAAAAAAAGAAAAATAATATATGAGCTGGGTCAGCAACAGCAAATGGCATTTGACAGAATAACTGCTCTTCTGAAGAAATTGCTTGGTATACGTACCCACAGGGAGTGTTAAAGATCCTGATGCCTTTAGTGTTAGGTCGGGAGAACTGAGCTTCCAGGACATAATCATTCTCTACATCCATCCAGCCGGAGCCCAAATTCAACTGCCATCTATACGGCTTGCTGCTGTCCGTATCACTGTCTGAAACATGATAAACCAAAGTAATGATCAATTTAGGTGGAGGTAAGCAAATACAGACCCTTCCTTCAATATTCCTTCTAAAGCCACACCCACAAATATGCATGCATTGGCTAGGCTAGAAAACCTGAATGCTAGTGCAAGAGGCGGAGCTTTCAGAATTGACAGGCAACATGATTGACGGGTGAGGAGAGACACCTGACGGGTTGGATGTTGGTGAGCTACATAATTAGTTTCTTGTTCAAAGAGCTTGGGGCACCATGGAAAAATTTTCTACTGAATACAAAAAAGGGTTCTAACCTAAAACATTTAAATGATAGATATAAAAAACATGACCGCACGTACCAGATGAGTAGCTGCGACTGCGTTCTCTGTAACGTTGGGTCGTCCTGTCACGGCTCCTCCTCTCTCGATTTTTCTGAGCAGATGGCCTGTCAGAGTTCAGGTTATGACTGAGGCGGCAGCTGGCGCCATAGCGACAATTGCCTTTCAAAAAGTATTTGCACACGTGCAGGTCTGGACACTGTTTGCCATTGCGACAGTGGCCTTTGTTGTAGTATCTGCAGGCCTGCTTCTGGGTCACAGACAACAAGCAAGAACTTTAATAAACACTACCAAAACAGATCATTCACACTCAGGTTCCTCCGCTTTAACAGTTCTAAGCTTTGTTCCCAGTGCTAGACTTCATGAAGTGTTCATATGGGGACATCAGGCAGTTTAGGAAACAGCCCAAATGCTGTTCAGATTCCTGACAATCAGCGTTCTGAGTTTATGCTGTTAAGTCTTGTGGCTAAGGGACCATGTGCATTACCTATAATGCGGTTGTTGGATTGTAAGAGTACATGTTTCTTAAACAAATCAAAACAAAACAAGTTCTTTAATGTCCTATCTGAATCTGTTTACTTATACAGAGTACTAATCACAAATTAGCACATTAGTTAAAAGTCTACACAGCAAAATCCCAATGATGAATTAACCCTAATGATATTGAGATTAGAGGAACCCAAAATATCAATACTGGAGATTTAGCGGTGTTTAGGCATGTAATGTTATGACATATTTATTTCTAGTGACTCTTTTATACAAGAGTGAAGATCTCTCGTATAAAACTTCAGATTTGGGACATACCCGGTAATGTCAGATCATGAACTGTAATATGGTTATCCATCTATGGGCTCCTCTTATGCATCCCAATGAGTGCGCTTTCCTAATTATAAGACCATTACAGCACAGTCAACATCTCTATGTTTGATTCCATATGACCCACATTGATTTTTCTTTTACAGAACAAGCCTAAAACATTGTGAGAAATGAAAATGTATGTGCTTGTCTGAAATTAGTCAACTTGAATTTGTATAAATCATTTTCAAAGATTATGCATAGTTTATTTGAACCTGAGAATAAAGTGAAAATGAAAGGTAATTGTAAGTCTGTCCAATTTACACTAAGTTACCATGTACAATGTTTATATTGCTAAAAACTAGGGACATTTTATAAACTGCACATTTAAATAGATAAGTATTACTATGTTGCTGTAATATTTAAGAGGTAGCCTGGGTAGCTGGGACATCAATTCACAACCCATCCCACCACACCCATTCTGATGTTTGATATGAACATTAACTGAAGCATTAACTTGACTTATATATATATTATATTCATTATAGTTTTAAAGTCAATTGTATCCAACTGAAGGTATTAACTGTTGAAGTATTATGGTATGAAGTGTAAAGAGGAGTGAAGTGTAAAGAGGAGTGAAATGTAAACAGGAGTGAAGTTTAAAGAGAACTGAAGTGTAAAGAGGAGTGAAGTGTAAAGAGGAGTGAAGTGTAAAGAGGACTGAAGTGTAAAGAGGAGTGAAGTGTAAAGAGGACTGAAGTGTAAAGAGGACTGAAGTGTAAAGAGGAGTGAAGTTTAAACAGGAGTGAAGTGTAAACAGGAGTGAAGTGTGGAAGTCACCTGTGGTGTTTCTGAGTCAGAATCAGATTTGGACTGTGAATTTGTGTCACTGTCTCTGAAATCTGTCCCACTTTCATCTATAGAAAGACAAAGGCAGTGATCACACACACACACACACACACACACACACACACACACACACACACACACACACCAACATTTCCCCTCTCAGGTAAATACGATTAGATTCAGGTTTCATGTTTTTTTAATAATAGGTTTCGCTTTAGGATTAGAGTCACTGTCACAGTGTACAACATGGAAACTACTCTTAACGAGTTTGCAACCTATATAACAATAAATTACTAAACAAACCAGTGGCACAAACTTCAACATGTCATCGTTTTTCAGTCCAGCAGCCGCGAAACAATATAAATAAATATTTTTTGCGAGACTCACCGGATACGTCCTCGTAGTTCGAAGCCATGTTTATAACTAAGAAGAAAAGAAACTACTTTCAATTTCATTTCGTCGAAGAGTTATTATGCGGCAATGCCTTGATAGCGTCCGAATGAATTTAAGTGTCTATTTTCTTTTAAAGAATGCCATAACAGGTATCATTACAGGCTTCAAACACACGTGGCTATCTGATGCGAGGTTTACTTCGTTCAATAACGCCAGTAAAGCTGTATTTAAGAGCATATTATTAATTATTATTTAAACTTAATAATGGCCACTGGGTGGCGCGAGAATGTAATGGTGTAAATTGTTGCACTGTGGCGTCATCTTGTGTAACTACTGTGTAACTACAGTATACCAAAGACTCGATTTACAACTTACAGTTCCTCAGCCACATGACTCGAGTTCATAATTGTTAATAATTATTAATAATATAATTAAATACAATTAAGATAACTTCCGGCATATATTGGTGAGAAAAAGAATATATATATATACATATACATATACATATATACATATATACACACACACACATATATATATATATATATATATATATATTTATATATATATATATATATATATATATATATATATATATATATATATATATATATATATATATATATATATATATATAAACCCACAACAACAAACAAACATATCATACACATCACAATTACACTTTCGACTGTGAACATGGTTCTCACACATAATTATTACTTCCCCTCTTCCAAATAAGTTACATATGTGGACCATTTCTTATAATATAAATTTTTTTTTTCAGTCTGTTTAGGGTCTTCTCTAACTTCCAGGTCCTAAGACTGGTTTGGACCCAGTACCTTATGTGTTTGTCTCTTATTTCTTTGTTTGTCCACCCACCTAATATAAACAATCGAGGACATAGTGAAACATGAATATCCAAAACTGTGCAAATGTGCTCATGAACACTCTTTTCCAGAAATCCTGAATTTTTGTATAAAACCAAAGAGCATGAGTTAAATCTCCATCCTCTGCCTTACATCTCCAGCAATATGGTGTATCCTTTAACCCCAGTTTAAACCGTCTGGAAGGAGTCCAGTAAAAAATGGTGCATGATCTTAAACTGTTTAAGGCGTATTCTTGCTTCCCTAGATGCCGTTTTGACATTCTTTAAAAATCTATCCCATTCCTTGTCATCGAATATTAGGTTCAGATCTCCATATTTTCTTAAGAGCTAACTCTGAATCTGAGACTCTGAATCAACCAGGAGTAGCACACTGATGCTTCATGACCCTTCCCATATGCCGAAATGACCTTACAGTAAGCACTGTACTAGAACCAAAATTCGTACAAAGTAAATGTAACTGTAAATACCAGAAAAATTGAGATCTAGATACACCATACTACTGTCTCAAGCGTTCAAATGATTTCAGACTATCATTTACATAAAGGTCACTTAATATAACAACACCCTTCTTAATCCATTCCTTCCATAGAAAGGGGGCTTTATTTATACACAATTTAGGATTCAACCATATAGTTGAACAGGCATTTAGGTAAGGGTCAAAGCACCGCAGATGGGAAATCTTTAACCATACTGCCAATTCTACCAATGAGCCAGGTGTCTAAAGAAGAATGGGAGAAACTGCCCAAAAATAGGTGTGCCAAGCTTGTAGCATCATACTCAAAAAGACTTGAGGCTGTAATTGGTGCCAGAGGTGCTTCAACAAAGTATTGAGCAAAGGCTGTGAATACTTATGTACATGTGCTTTTTTTGTTTTTTATTTCTAATAAATTTGCAAAGATTTCAAATAAACTTCTTTCATGTTGTCATTATGGGGTATTGTTTGTAGAATTTTGAGGAAAATAATGAATTTAATCCATTTTGGAATAAGGCTGTAACATAACAAAACGTGGGAAAAGTGAAGCGCTGTGAATACTTTCCGGGTGCACTGTAGATTGTGGCAGCTACACTAGGCAGTGTCCATAAACCAGACTGACAAAGAGCTGCCCTGCATCCTAGCCTTGGTCTCCCAATGCCTGGAGTAATCTATCTATGTTAGCTAAAGCACAGGTCACAATGCCCATGTACAGTATAGCAGATGATGCACAGGAAAAACTTCCTTTAACCATATCAGTATAATCTTTATACTATGGCACAATGAAATCCTTTGTATTATGAGTGCATTTGGTGCTATGAGTTACACATCAGCTGCATTGGCATTGCTGTGAAACCAGCACAGGGCGCATTCAGACTAGAGACTGCATCTCTGAATAGGTCAAAGGGAGTGGACATTTAAATGGTATTCGTCCTTGGCCTTCAGGGAGCTTAAAAATTTTTCTTCACAAGTGCAAATAGTGTGGCATGACTCGCTAGTCTAAACTATGTATAGTGGAAAACAGCTAATTTGGTGGCTAACCATGAGGAGCATGCATTAGGGTGGTAAAAAAACATACAAACACTCAAAGCTGAGGGATTAGACTCTGATGGGGCAAAAACCAGCTCAAAAAGGAGTTAACAATCTAACTAACAAAATAGTCTGAACATAAACTGATTGACTCTGTTTTAGTTATATACTGTACATCCTATGTACCTGTGTATTGTATCATGAAGTCTAAGGGTGACATATCTGACACCTTGCCACCTTGTTTACACAGTATGAGATATGTGTCACCTTCAGACTACATGAAACATTGCATATATACATTTAAGTTAATCTAAATACTACTGGAACTTTACAGAATTTTACTGACAAGTAATTTCTACTTTTATGTGAAGGGTTTGAGTTGGGGGAGCATGGTGGCTTAGTGGTTAGCGCATTCACCTCACACCTCCAGGGTTGGGGTGCATTCCCACCTCTGCTCTGTGTGCGTGGAACTTGCATTTTCAAAGCACAGGGATTTCCTCCAGGTACTGTGGCTTCCTCCCCTGATGGTCCACCGCCATCAAGCAGTTTAACAGTGACAGATTTCTGTCATTTCTAGAACACATTTCTGTTATATTTTTGGAAGATTTTCTGTGAAACTCAGGATTTGTGTCTGTGCGTATGGCGAGAGATAATTTCTGATGTTAATCTAATACCATTTTCTTTAACCAAGTTTTAAAAGAATAATAAAAAAACTGGCCCAATATGGTTTATTATACATTTGGGTTTCCTGGGCCACACTATGAGCTACACCATTAGTGACATTTAGTGCATGGTAAAAGGGTGATGTAGCAGGCAATGACAGGGAAAATTAAGTTAAATACTCTGGTCTGAAATAAGGAGCACTGTACCCTCAGGGAAGATAAGAGTTTGCATGGAGGTTTTGACCTCTATCTTATCCTCTATCCTACATCTTTAGAAATGCTTTTACCCTACAACTCACAGGACCTCTCCATGGGACCAGTCTAACATTTCTGTTGTACACGTCTACATTTATTTTTATTAGTTTCACTGGAGATACTGAATATTACGTTTTAAGATGAATAACAGAATAATAATCTCTTGTTTCAGCATTGCAACATCCTGTGATTACCTATGTACTGTATACAGTTTAGAATATGTTTAACACTTGCACTTACTTCCGTCTCTGTCTGTCTCTATCCATCTATCTCATTCACCTCTGGGTAAATCACTGTCCGGATATTAAAATGTTATTACAGACTTCTCACACATATGATAATGACAATAATGAGTCTTTATTGGTCAGATATACAGTAGAGCACAGTGAAATTGTTTTCTTCGCATACCCCAGCCTGTCAGGAAGCTGGGGTCATAGAGCAGGGTCAGCCATGATACGGTGCCCCTGGAGCAGAGAGGGTTAAGGGCCTTGCTCAAGGGTCCAACAGTGGCAGCTTGGCAGTGCTGGGGCTTGAACTGCCGACCTTCCGATCAGTAACCCCCCCCCCCCCAAATATCTTTTGAGTTCCAGTTCTGATCAAAGTAGGATCCTTTGGGAAGGTTTTTGGATCCTTTCAGGTGGAATATTCAGTGCTTGTGTCTTGTTCTTGATATCCGAGTTATAACTTAGATATCGCAATTGGCCATTTCAAAATGCTGATGTAACCTACATGCAGTTATTTCATTTAGAGTAAAAACAGTTAGAACAATTCACTGACTTCTGTCTTCTGGCTATTTTCAAACTCAGTTGATTTTGTATTCTATTTTGGATTTTTTGTCTTATTACAGGACACAACCAAATGAACTTATATTTCTAAAAATGTGTTGTAAAAAGGTCCAGCTTTCTGAATGAACAGGCAAGTCAAAACATTTGCTTGCCCTTATTGGTCGGATGTTGCAAACAGAGATTTTAAACACATATTATTTTTCTAATAGCTGTCAGTATGTGAGAACTTTTCCAAATAGCATAAAGTATACCGTGATGCTTGAAAGTTTGTGAATTTTCTATATATATATATTTTTTCTATATTTCTGAATAAATATGACCTAAAACATCATCATATTTTGACACAAGTCCTAAAAGTAGACAAAGCAAAACCAACTAAACAAATGAGACAAAAATATTATACTTGGTAATTTATTTATTGAGGAAAAGGATCCAGTATTACATATCTGTGAGGGGCAAAAATGTATCTGGTGTGACCTGCTTGTGCAGCAATAGCTGCAACTAAACATATCCAGTAACTGTTTATCAGTCCAGCACATCAGCTTTGGAGGACAGTACAGAACAGATATTGGTGTGGGTATGTCCTAAGCAGCTCACTAGTTCAGTAGTCAGGGCACTGATCAGGGAGTAGGACATTTTAAGGGCTGTCTCAGTTGGAAAGTCTGGAACATTCACTCCCTAAAAAACCCCACAATGCACTGCAAAAACCTGAGAGCATCGAGGCTCACTGTGTTCCCTTACTGGAAGTGACATAATATTTTCTGAAGCCCCTCAGCTCGAAAAGAATTGCGGATTCCACTTTTTATATTTGCCTGAGTCATATTTGCCTGAAGAAATTAATTGACATACAGCTTTGAATCTACTTTGGTGTGTGACAAACTCAGTATGTACTCTGCATCTACATCCCCCCACCCCAACCCATGTGAACAGCACATGCATTGTTTATCTTTGCCACAGAGTTCAGTCGTATTTGCCCTGGATGCGTTCTGTACAAGTCTTACATAAGCACCATTAGCTTTCTAAAGGCCAGTGAATTATTCAGTGAGGGGCATTTTCCACTGAACCCTTAGTGACCAAACTTTAGACACGATGTGGACAGTAATTATGCTAGAAAGAACACTTGAACATTTCAGCATTTGTTGAACTGGCCTTTACGACCACCCAGCCAAGCACTGTTAATGTGTGATTTCATATATCAAATGAAATGCATCCTACTGTGTGCACAATTCTCAAAACATTTTGAATTAATGAATTAAATGGTAATAAATGCATTCATCTTAAAAGAAGAAAAAACAGTGACACTGAAAGTGTGGGAACTTTCAGTCAGTCCAGTGTAATAGGTTTATAGATCTAAATAATGTGCATGCAAGGTTCACAACACAACATTCTGACAAGCAAGGTCAGCTGTATTAAAATATCTGTATCTCATTCCCTTTTAAATATCCAATAGAGAGTAATATTTAAAATAAGTTTGCAGTAGTAAAAAAAAATAAATAAAAGAAAGAAAGAAAAAAAAAGATATCTGACATCTGACTTGGAAAAACTGACATTAAATTGAAGTCTCCTTTAGGTATCCATTTCACAAATATGAAAAATATAAAAAAGAAATGTTCACAAATGGTGATGTAGACGTTTCCTGTAGTAGAAGAGTCCTGTACTGTACAAAAATCAGTATAATTAATTTATATTATTCTAAAGATGATATTTAAGCTATTTAATTGAAAACATCAGTGTCGTTTGAAGTTTGAAAAAGTGATTTGATCACAACATTGGGCCTCATTTATCAAGCTGGACATTGACTTGACGCTGAAACTTCTGCGTCGTAATATTTACTTCCGGTGTAAGATTACAAATTTTACAAACTGCAGTTTTGTCATCATTCCACACAAGAGACATCATCTTTACACACAGCACGAAACCGATGTGTTTTCCCGTTCTCTTTTGATTGACAGGATAAAATCTGCCCTCATCATCAGATGTTTTTAAATCGATAGCGTGAAAAATTGCATTTATCTGCCGATACCGATTATGGGCTAATACATTGGTGCATCTCTAGTTTTAGACTGAAAAAAATCTGCTAGACCTTCACTCTGGCACCAACTCCTATGCTACACACTCAGTATTTCCCTTCTTTTTCACTGGCACATTTTTCTAATCTAGCAACAGAAGAGATCCTGCAAGTCATGTTGTCCTGCAATCCTACTGTACCATCTGCCCATCGGGCCCACAATGCTGCAGAATATCTCACAACACCTCTTCCCCTTCATCACGACTATCATTAATGGCTCCATATCATCTGGTCATGTGCCAAATGCATTCAACAGAGCTAGGATTATTCCCAGAAACCCACTCTGGTCTCTCAGATATCTTACAAAAACTGGGTCCTGAAGTTAAAAATTAATCCAGCCTCTATCTAAGTGACTAGTGAGGCTCAAGAAATGAATAAAACAATAAGCTATGAATTCATTATAACTCCATCACTATTTCAGAAAATTGTCTTTGTGCAGGATATGCACCTTACTTGCTTGCTCACTCACTCAAACAAACAAACAAATGAACAAATAAGGATAATAAGGAAATGTATATACTATAGAGAGAACATCTCACTGCTTCCTTCTATATCCATTTCATTCACCATCTTATGAAATAAATTGGTCTTGCTTATATCCTTCCGTCTGTGGACCTGTGCGATCTTTTTCAGATAAAACACAAGATGACACATAATCATTGTGCCAAACCAGCTTTACGGAAGCATTTATCATCTCTTTCCTACAATGTTACTACATTGTTTAATACCTCACTGTGCATTATCCTTTGATTAAAAAAAAAACGAAACTATTTTATTATGGACAATATTGTACAGGGTTCTCAGTGACATTAGATTTGAACAAATGAGTTGACTTTATAGATTATCATCAGCATGTGTGGTTAACTATAACCAGTGGTTCTTGTGCTTACTCTAGGCTAATTATTGTTGTATTATTTTGTACCATTGCAATCTTTGAGTTCTCTTATTAAAGTGTATGATTTTCCTGCTTTATTTGTCAAAACTGAAACAATTATTGCTTTAATAGAGTGCACAAGATGACAGAAGCCTTTTCACAGCCTAACACCGCTACTTACACTTCATATGCAAAACCCTTGTTGTCATGCCAACAATGACAGTCCTTTTTTTTCCCCCCTGATGGCTATGACATCCTTTATCCATGTGAAATTGTATCTTGACAGTGCCAACACAGCAACCGTGCCAACACAGCATTAAGGAAAGTGAATGTGTAAGTGAAATACAGCATTAATCTAAAGCACCATTTAATTTAACTGAACACAGCATGATGTGATATAGTAAAACTGCCAGAAAAACTCTGAGTGTATTACTGAGTAAAAGAGAGAGCACTGTGCTTATGTTAGTAAAGGTCACAAAACCCCAAAACATTGCTTCTATGATAAACTGCAACCAAGAAACCAAGTCTGTTGTTACTCTGAGTAAGAGTACATAGCCACTGATGAGTTCATGATCCAACTGAAAATGATATATTATGATATTAAAGGATATATCTTTCTTAAACATCTATGATTTTAGTCAGTCTGTAATGAACAGATATCATTGTAAGTATCTCTATAATTGACTTCTTTAATTTAATAAGTCACTTTATAGGCTGGTCAATACAGAGGCTTTTTCCAGTGTCTTCTTGAACCAGGATGATCAGTAAAACCTCGCCATGATTGACATTTGTCAACCAGAAACCTATAATCCAGTGATAATCAGGTCCTGTTTACACTAGGGCGTTTTTGTTTGAAAACGGCGTTTTAAAATGAAAAAGATCCTCGTCCAGACTGGCGTTTCCGCTGTGTTTCAGAAACGATCTCTGTCGACACTACACGACTGAAAACGCATGTCGTATGACCAGTCATGCACACTAGGCATGTGCATACAAGCGTAAACAGGAAGTTAATTGCTAGTCACCGGCAAGCACAACAAACTGGGGTTCCACGTAGGGCTTACGCCGCTTGAAATGAGATTTGTTGCCAATTGCTCTAATCATAGCTCGCCTCTTGCACATGTAGGCAGCTGCAGTATTATAAAATATATAACTGCACGATGGCTGCTAAGAATGACAACAAATCCAGCAAAGCTTGTGGCTCAGTCTCCATGTTGTTCTGTATACAATCAAGGTAGTGTAACGGTCAAATGTTAGGGGCTTGATGAATCAGGGAAGGATACGCAATGATCCAGAAGACCCAAAAAGTCTTTGTTTTGGTCTGTTTACACTGAAATTCAAGCCTTGAGTTTTCAAACTAAAACGGGGTCCAAACGACAGGCGTAACCGTAGCAAAAGTTATGCGTTTTAAAATGAAAACGCACTAGTGCAAACAGGGCGTCGATGTGTTGGTAATCTATTGCTAGTTAAAGGCACCAGCACTCTTCCACACCATCAGGGAAACACACAGTGGGTCTGAAAAATGAGTCTCCTTATGCTATAAAAGCCATAAGAGATGACATTTTTTCCTGTTCCAAACCCCAGCCAAACTAAGCAGCAAATAAATTATCATTGTGCTCCCTTTTTGTACAGTACAGCAGAGTCAGCTGCTGGTTATTTTTTTATAGCAGTACCCTGAAATATGCTATTAGTTGGTATGTTCTGCTGTACATACACAACACCCACACTGCAGCTGTGGCCAAAGAGACAGAAAAAAAAACCTGAGAGAAAAAGAATGGAGGGGGAAGGGAGCCGAGGAAAATACTGATGTAGTTTTTAATGGTTAAAAATGTGTTTCTAGACTGGTAATATTTTATACATACCTTCTAAATGTTTTCAGTCCAATTAGCCATATAGAGGTAATGGAGGAATACTTTTCATTATGTCCATATGATTTTCTGAGAAGATTTCCTTTAATAACGTTGTAAAACATCCAACGTTTTTGTTTCATCTTGCAGGATCCCAGTCCCTATGCACAAAGCTCTCATCTCAGCATGAAGCTTTCTGGCAACCTTTAAAAAATGAAGAGAGCCTCTCCTATTCATATCTGTATTTTCTATTTTCTATAGTTTTAGGTCTTTAAACAAAATACACCATAAAACAAAGGCAACCTGAGTAAATACACAATACCATTTTTATTTATTTATTTATTTATTTATTTATTTATTTAATTAATTTTATTGAAGCAAAATCACCTATCATCGATATGAAAAAACGAACTGCCCTCTTAAACCTAAAATCTGGTTGTGTCACCTTGAGCAGCATGGAGATCAGCCTTTCACTTACTTCCAGGACTAGGACTCACGCCTATGCTTTGGATCATTGTCTTGCTGCATAATTCAGTTGAGTTTGAGTTTCAACTTACAGACATTCTCCTTTAGGATTTTCTGGTAGAGAGCAGAATTCATGTTTCCCTCAAGTTGCCCAGGCCCTGAAGCAGCAAAGCATCCCCACACCATCACACTCCCACCAACATGCTTGACTGTAGGTATGATGTTCTTTTTGTAGAATTCTGTGCTTGGAGATGTAACGGGACCCCTGTCTTCCAAACAGTTCCACTTTCGACTCATTAGTCCACAGAACATTCTCCTAAAAGGTTTGAGGATCATCAAGGTGTGTTTTGCCAAAATTCAGACGAGCCTTAATGTTCTGCTGTGTTAGCAGTGGTTTTCATCTCTCCACTCTTCCATGGATGCCATTTTTGCCCAGTGTCTTTCTGATAGTGGAGTCATGAACAATGACCTTTATTGATGCAAGAGACGCCTGTAGTTCCTTTCATGTTGCTCTTGGCTCTTTTGTCACTTCCTGGATGAGTCGTTGCTGTGCTCTTGGAGGAATTTTGGAAGGTCGGCCACTTCTGGGAAGGTTCACTACTGTGCAGAGTTTTTCCATTTGGAGATAATAACTCTCACTGTGGTTCTTTGGAGTCCCAGAGCCTTTGAAATAGCTTTGTAACCCTTCCCAAACTGATGTATTTAAATCACCTTCTTTCTCATCATTTCTGGAAATTCTTTCAATTTTGGCAAAGTGTATAAGACCTTATAACCAACTTCATGCTGTTTAAAAAGTTCTATTTAAGTGTAGATTTGATTGAACAGGGTTTGCAGTAATCAGGCCTGGATGTGTTTAGTCCATCTGAACCCCATTATGAGTGCAGATTCATAGATTTGGGGAATTAGTAACTATGGGGGCAAATACATTTTCACACAGGCCCAGTTGGTATTGGATAACTTTTTTGCTTCAATAAATGATCATTTGAAAACTGTATTTTGTGTTTACTCAAGTTGCCTTTGTTTTATCTTAGATTTTGTTTTAATTTCTGAAACAATTTAGTATGAGTTCGAAACAAAAATAGAAGAAATCATAGCACTGCATACATGCTCACAGACAGCTGCCGTAGTGTGTCAGGCCCAAGAACAATGGCAGACTGGAATGCAGACAGTGTAAAAACTGTCTTATGTTCCAGTAGGAAAAAAATACAGGAAGCGCTATCAAGAAAATGCACGAGTTGGGGGTTTGTAGAGAGTGAATAAGACAGATGTTACCATGTAGCAGAACACAAAAAATAGAACAAAGAATTTCTCTCAGATGCTCTCAGGAGTAGGCCTAAAAAAAAAAAATGACATAACCCATAACCAACATTTTGTTGCCAACAGCTATGACTGCAGATTTTAAGTGATGAATTTGTTAACTTTATTATATATTAAAGCATCTCCTCACCCTTTGCCTGCTCACATTGATTCAGAAGACTGAATCGGTTGATTTATGTTTGCACTGGAACACTGCCATTTCAGCTTTCCATTTGCTGATGGACAAAAGTGGATTGATTTCTGCAAAGTCCGGTACTTGGAAGGTCACAACTCAATACATTTAATCTCTTTGTTGCCCTTGGTGGACAGTCAGCACTGTTTTGGCTCAGGTTCACTTGAGTCTCATTGGCCAGTGGCCTGTTGAGAAAGGGTTATGATTGGTGAAAGCTGGGACAAGCCATTTTTTCTGTTCTGGCCAAGCAGGGAGAGAGAGAGAGAGAGAGAGAGAGAGAGAGAGAGAGAGAGAGAGAGAGAGAGAGAGAGATGGAGAGAGAGACAGAGAGAGAGAGAGAGAGAGAGAGAGAGAGAGAGAGAGAGAGAGAAAGAGAGTATATTCAGTACCTGATAAAAAGAGATCCAGACAGCTTTCACTGCTCATTCCTGGTCGATCAGATGAGGAGAAATGGCTGTTTATTGGGCTGTAAATGAGCAGACTCTGTATGGACAGACACACATACACACTTACACACACACACACACACACACACACACACACACACACACACACACACACACACACACACACACACACACACACAAGAGATCTATTGCTCCCACCTTAATGGGACTGGGACAACAGATCAACCTTTCAGTTAACCTCAATCTATGATGTCATATTAATGGAACTGTCAAAGCCTTTAGATTGGAGGAACATATATCCTTAACAACAGTCAAATTATATAATAATATTTTTTGTCTGATTAGAAGCCTTGATAGCTCCAAATATGAGTAGAACTACACTGCCCATCATCCCCAGCACATGCCTCACTGATCAAGTCACATGCCTCACTGATCACCCACAACCTTTGTTTCGGGTGATCACCTATTTCCTGTTTCACCTTATTAGTGTTACTCAGTTCTAGATTCTGTGTCTCAGGGTCTAGCTTTAGTCATTGTTCAACGTCACTGTTCAAGTTATTGCCTTGCGTATCTAGTTCTTGTTTGTTTTGTTGTTTCTTGACCATAGTCTTTGTTTTTGTGTGTTTCACTATAATAAACTCCAATCTGCACTTGCATCTGTCTCTGCTACCAATACCAATACAGAAAGCTAGGCTCTGCTTTGGGCCCGCTCCCCCGGTTGGCTTCACAGTGGCTGTCGCTTTGCTCTTGTGCTCTGCCTTGGACGCTGTGCAACCCTTTAGCTATGCAGAGGAGGCCACGTTTCCTGCCTGCTCCACTAAGGGTATTGTTCCCCATGGACCTCATCAGCCTAAAGGCCCTCATAAGCAAGGAGACAGTTCACTTGGTTGTCCAGGGCCCACTCTGAACTGCATGTCACGCCATGCATTAAGGGGTGATGGGGGTAGCAAGGTCTGTCATGGTATTGCTAAATAGCACATTACATGACCAAGTCAACTGCCACACTAATCACTCACACCTGTTTCCTGTTTTTAGTATGGATTCTGTAAGTGCTGGATTCTGTGTCTCTCACTGTGTAGCTTTTGTCGTTGTTGTATGTCATTTACTCCTTGTTGCATTCATGCTATTGCTATGCGTACCTAGTACTTATTTGTTTGGCTTCGTCTCTGTTATCGTGTGCTTCACTTTAATAAACCCTAATCTGCACTTGAATCTGCCTCCATTATCATTTCCTGACATCAGAACTGTGTAGTTGCGTCAGATCACATAATAATTGCAGCAGCCTTTCCCTGGCAACATACCATTTTGTTGAGAGTGCTAGAAAATAAAGTAGGAATTAGGGAACGCTTTTATTTTTTACCAGTGAGGCATGCAAAACACTGAGGCAGTGTATTTGTATATTTATGCACTTATATCTAAGGTAGTTATATATATATCTATAGGTAGCACTTATATCTGTGTAGTTGCGTCAGATCACATAATAATTGCAGCAGCCTTTCCCTGGCAACATACCATTTTGTTGAGAGTGCTAGAAAATAAAGTAGGAATTAGGGAACGCTTTTATTTTTTACCAGTGAGGCATGCAAAACACTGAGGCAGTGTATTTGTATATTTATGCACTTATATCTAAGGGTTTGGTGCCTAAGACAAGCTAATGATGCAGCTTTTGTTCAGAGGTGTTGTATCTAAAACGACTAGGTTGCTAGGTTGACCTCCTCATTTGCTGAGGTTCCTGACAAGGACTCTATCTCCAGGTTTCAACATTACCCCTTTGTCATAGTGAGCTTTGCCTCATGCACTGGATTGCTTACTGTTCTCATGCGCTATCCGGTGAGCTTCGGTCATTCTTTTCGCCCATTGAACAGCAAATCATTGGGATTCCACTGGATCACTTTTCTCAACAAGACCATATATCAAGTCAACAGGTAGGTGTGGATGCCGCCCATACAACAGATAGAAAGGGGAATATCTGGTGGACTCATTTGACCTTCGAACTCACTGAGAACAGAAATTGCACCAGAAAACAGATTGCCCTTGGATCAGTTCCTCTATAACATTAAATCCAAGCAGTGGCCTCTCAATCTGTAGACGGCTAACTAGAAAAGGAACAGGTATCGACATGTTGGGGTCATCATTTCCTGGTAAGTTAACAGTGATGACAGTCCATCCATCAAATGGGATGATGTCTCCGTTTACTGCACACACTTCCAATCTATCTGCACTTCCAATGAGCTCAGCAAGGGGTCTTACATCTACATCTGGCAAATTCTTGTCTTTCCATGCTCAATCAATCATGCTGACTTGGGCTCCTCTTTCAAGCAGAGCACTAATGGCAAGACCATTCAAGTTGCACTGAGTGAGAGCTTTTTTTCTGATGAGTTTGAAAATGGGTTCATGTGAGAATGTTCTCATATGTCCATGTTTCTCACCGTCAGGCCTAACTTCCCAAGAGCACTTGTCTTGTGACTGGGACGAATGTGGCGTTGTCCCTGTTCCTTGTGTTTCTTGCGGCATCCTATGGCCAGGTGTCCTTCCTCCCCACAAATGAAACAATGTCTACAGTTTGGCAGTCCCTTCTTGACACACTTTGGACAGCCATGGGGTCTTCCTCCTGTCTGTGACACTGGCTTACTCACAGAACACTCACAGCTTTGCTCAGGTTTTGATGGCTTTCATAAAGGCTGAGGCTTTCATAAAGTCAACCATGCTGGTGAGTGCATCAATCCTAGTGAGTTGTTTAATGGAGTCATTCTTGCTTGTATGTTCAGCCACCTCTTTCACAGTTCTTATTTCTGCTAAAGGTCCACTTTCTAGCTGAGCACAACTTGCCAGGCTTGGCTTTGAATGACCTACTGGACCGAGTCTTCTCAACCTTTAATTTTCGTCACTTGTTATTTTCATTACCTGTCACAATATTGCCTCATCAGTGACACTGTTGTTGGAAAGCAGAGGTTTCAGTTCACTGCAAATATCTTTATGTTTGCTATTAAGATCAGACAAGACTTTATTAAACTACTCTAATAAACAGAAACTGAACTAATACATAAGCACACACACACACACAGACAAGGGGAGTGAAAGTAGCATTGACGGAAAATGAATGGCTCCCTAGTTTTTACACCGTATGTACTGCATGTGTCATTAAAGAGACATGCAGAAAAAAACACCCAGAAAGTCAGTGATGAGTATAGACAGGGAGGCACAGAGTTTACAAGATGCACACTGCGGATACACACAGAGATCCCATCGCCCCTTGGCATGCTTTCCCACTTTAAACAGTATAAAATACAATATTCATGCTATATTGTGCAGTCTAGTGTGGCGTAAATTCAGAAGAAGGAGGCCTTCTGTGAAGTGCAAAATTGACTGATAGTACTATTGATATTCTAACAGGATTGATATTGCTATTATTCATTTGTTATACTGTATACTACAGGTGTCCCAAAAGTCTCCATACATAGGGGACATTAACACTTTTTTTTAATCTAAATGTCTTCCAAATATTTCATGTTTAGTTTTTTTCTTTTTCTTTTTCTGTATCCTTTAAGAATGCCTTTGACAAAAGAAGAACGTAATCTCATGCCTGCATCGGGAAACTGCCTCAAGGCTGCGATGAACTAGTATAGTGTGCGTTTTTTCACTTCCTAGAAATTCTAGGTTGATATACAGTATGTGAACATGGTATCCTGTGTTTATATGTTTCTGTAAAGCTGCTTTGAGACAATATCCATTAGTAGTTGTATCATACACTTTCTGTCAAACTGTCAATCAAAGTAGTGTGTTGATAATTTATGACCCATGTGTTTCCCTGACGGACGTTTCCAAATAAACAATAAAGTTCCAATGAACAGTAAAGCTACACGTTCTCTTCCTCTAACTTGTTCAGTACTTGTAATACAGATTAAATACATGTGAGCAGACGATGTAAACTATGGATCTGGTCCAATGTTATTTTGGAACAAAGAGCAAGCTGAATTCTCTCAACATAAATGTTGTGTGTCGTTTGTTATCAGATTGTCTAGATGTACATCACACATCTGATGAACAAAGATTTCCTCTCCCATGCTGTAATGATGGCTGGAAACAAGGACTTAATGGCATATACTGTAGAAAGGTCATATAGAACATAGAGAAATCTCATTTAGTGCTTTGGGAATTAAGTCACCTTTCACGTTGCCTTTTATTCTGATCACAACCAGACAGTTATATTGTTTCTGAGTTTAGTCTTTGTTTAGACTTTGTTGATGCTGAAGAAGCAAAAGTCTAAGGATTCCTTAACCTTCAGACTAATGATTTGCAATTTCTGCACACAATGCTTGAAAAGGAACACATATAACGAAGTTGAAAAGGTAGAAAGGGGGTCTATGAATTAGTTAATGGGCTATTAATCGCTATTAAAGCAGTGCTTAAACAGATACATAGCAGACAAGTATACATATAGACAGTTTTATTTTGTACACTCATACCAACTTAATCTTCACCTATCATCATTCCCTGTTAACCAAATCTGTTACCACCCAATAAAACAGTTTAAGTCACTAACCAAAGTAAGCATACAAACTGAAGCAATGATAAAAGAACAAAAACAATGAACCTTTCTTAAAAAAATTCCTAAATCCTCTGACCAAGAATACGGCTGTGCCATCTGTCTATTAAATAAATGCCAGTCCTTCAAGCTGAAAAAGAAGGATCAAAATATTCTGCCAGTAGTTTGGCACTGTGACTCAAAAAGTTTTCTTTCACCTGACATCTGAAAGATAACTACTGTCCCAACTGCCGCTAACTACTGTCCCAACTGCCGCTAACTACTGTCCCAACTGCCGCTAACTACTGTCCCAACTGCCGTACAATACTGATAATGCTCTTGCACTTAAGAGGGCCGAATGGAAGACCTTGTTAAATAATATTATAATGTTTATCACTATAATGTCTTATATTTGATAAAATATATTCTTATACATCTCACATTACTTTTTGCCTTTTCTTATATGTTGACATGGTAGAAGACGTGCAATGGGCAATGCTGGTGTGAAGGTGATATTGCACAAGGATATGTCTTTGTAACTGTAAGTGACTAGTCAACTTAATCCTTCACATGGTATTCATGAGGTGCCGTAAGTTTCTGCTACACTATGGATCACACTGAAGTTTGAACAAAATGGTTTGACTTAATATCCGCAGCAGTAGTGTTAACTTTTATTGCATGCCTAAATGGAATAAAAGTTATTTGCCAGATTAAGATGCTCCTAAACAAATTGTTATAAAGTATGAGTTGGTAACTTATCAACAAAGACTGTACTATTGTTTCTAAAATGATGCCTTTAAAATGGATAAATATTTTCAATAAATATTAATATATAAATATAATAAATATTTCAGATTTTTTTTTTTTTTTACACTAGTTTACACTAAATGTCTAATATTCTGTTCTGGTGGAAATGTGCCTCAACTAGTAAAATATTTTGGAACCTTTGCAAATAACTCTCCTGCTTCTATAACTTCGGCTTATAGTGTACATGACTGCTCACTGTTATAAACCCATACAAGGAAATAAACAGTAATCATTTTGACTCCAGATCAGGAGTGGGTAAAGACAGACTGGTGATCTGATCTATATTATATATACGTAGCTTAGATAATGCCTCTCTGAGGGCCATGTTGGAATGTTCCCAAGTCAAAGTACTGTAGAACTCCTCAGCATTAGATCACCTCATCATACCCTTTCCATACCATCGTGCTCTTTGCCTGACAAAGCAATTCACAGTCTATGTCAAAACATATTTGACAGTTGGGGTCTAACTCTAAAATCACCAGATACAAAACGTACAACAGTTTTGTCTTTCTGCCATCACAAAATAACATTTTTTAAACCTTAAGTAACATAGTCAGGGAGGGTGTGTACATTTGTCGCTCTACATTAATGGTGGGGATGCTTATAGACTGTGGAACAGAAATGTACTCAGTGTGTCTCCACCAATTTATTTCACATTGCAGTACAACCATTATTCTTTTTTACCATTATGGACAAAAACACCTGTTTCTTTTAAAACATCATCTTTAAATGTTTTTCTACCTTCTAAAAAAACCACTCAGCCTTAAGACACGATCTTTGGAGTTGTTGACGCCCTGCTCAGGGTTAAGCAACAACGTCTTTACTATATCTTCATGAATAAATTGTCAAACTAACATCTTGCTTTTTTTTTTTCTTGGAGCAGAAGTCAGGTCCTCTCTCATTTCAACAGGTCCTCTTGTTGGTGAATACACAGCATTCCTCTAGGGGTATTAGGATTTCTCGGAGCAGACATTGTAACAGATAGTTGCAGAGTTTCTTCTGTGTTTTAACTACAACTTCTTAACCATTATTTTAGCACCGAGACTCACGACTCTCTACTTAATTTGTTAACATAAACACATTTGTAAGAATTCTGGTCAGCAAAACACCCAGAAGTCACAGGTCTCTCTCTCACACAGACAGACAACTGCCAGGAAAGATCAAAGATTCAGATCAAACAATGTTACAGAGGTCATGAATTTACACGAGTTGACTGTCAGCCAGTGGGGACATGGGAAGTCAAAGCATAGACAAAATCGCATGTATTTAACAGCAGTTCTGTATAAGTATCCTCATTGGCGAACCATTTTCCAAAAACTTGTTTATAGTTGAAACAAAATGCACGATTCTTTTAAACAGCACTTTTAAACGTTTTACCTCCTAAAGGTTTATGTTTAGAAAGTATGTAAAAATATTTTTTTACATTTCTTTGGCCATATCGATGGTTTATCTTTTCTTACATCAGACATATTTCACCGAAACCATCCTTAAGCTTCAAAATAAAACAATACCACAAAAGTAATTTTAGAAACAAACATTCTCTTATACCACAAAAAGGTATACATTTGTGTGTGATTAATTCAGGGAGAAACACGTTTCACAACAGTGTCATTAACATAAACACATTTGTTGGTTGAGATCCCCCACAATACACAAAACACACACCCCCAGGAAGGGAAGGACACAACCCAGACATACAGGGGCCAAAATGACCCACTGATACAGTGGATAGGGTTACCCCCACCACCCCCACCGCCCCTGGTCATAAATTAGGTGTACCTACAGAACTGTCCGTCAGGAAAAACACAAAGATAATAAATTAGCACATTACTTGACAGTTTGACAGAAAGTACTGTCTGCCGGTGAAACACGTATGGGCGTGGGTTGAGAGAGAGAGAGAGAGAGAGAGAGAGAGGGGGGGGGGGGTGTGTGTCTGAAAACACGTATGTGTGGGCGGGGTTTAGAGAGAGAGAGAGAGAGAGAGAGAGAGAGAGAGAGAGAGGGGGGGTGTGTGTGTCTGAAAACACGTATGTGTGGGCGGGGTTTAGAGAGAGAGAGAGAGAGAGAGAGAGGGGTGTGTCTGAAAACACGTATGTATGGGCGGGGTTTAGAGAGAGAGAGAGAGAGAGAGAGAGAGAGAGAGAGAGAGAGAGAGAGAGAGAGAGAGAGAGAGAAAGGGGTGTGTCTGAAAACACGTATGTATGGGCGGGGTTTAGAGAGAGAGAGGTGATCAGTAACTTCATTACTGATTTAACCCAGCGAATGGCATACATCTCTGGAAAAAACTTATCTCCTAGTTTAAAACATTACGGAGATTCTTTTAGCCAGCTCTTTAACATTTTTATCTCGTAAGGATCTTTGTTTAGAAGTCATGCAATACGCGTTATTCTTTTTAAACAACTCTTTTAATTTTTTTATTTTTTATTATTATTTTTTTTTACCTCCTAAATGTTTATGTTTAGAAGGTATGTAATACGCACAATTCTTTTAAACAGATTCTTTCTTTCTTTCTTTATTTATTTTTTTAAAAAACACTTTACCTCCTAAACTTTTTATTCAAAGGCAAACCGGGGTCCCTAAAAAAGTAATCAACATTTGTTTTCATTTATTTCACAAAACAAATATTCTACTCGTATATGTACACATTTAAACATAATGCTTTTTCTAACAATGTGTTTACACAAAACGGCATAACCACACAGTAACACAGACACATGTCCATATTAAAACATTGATATTTCTTTTCAGATGTATTTCACCCCAAAAAACCAAACTCATTAACATAAACACCATTTGTTGGGAGGGGGACTATTCCCCCCACACACACCCTCTCCACCACTGCCCAGACACAAAGGAGCCAGATTGACCCCCTGATACTGTCGATAGGGTTACCCCCACCTCTGGTCATAAACTAAGGCTAAGTCCATCAGGGAAACACATGGGTCATAAATTATCAATACACTACTTTGATTGACAGTTTGACAGAAAGTGTATGATATAACTACTTCCATTGTTAAAAGAACTATACAAATAAAACTGAATTGAATTGAAGTTTGATCTTTTCTCCTTGATTTCCTCTCACTTACACTCATGCTTCATTAGAGGAAGGATTAACACAGCTCCAGCCAATGACTGCAATGAAGGGAAGTCATTGTTAGTCCTGAGGGCCTTTAGGCACATTGTCAGTGTGGTTCATGTTGAAGTGGTCATGGTTATGCTCGACTCCCTTCTGAAAGGACCAACAAATGGAATTATAACTTATAACTCTGAGGGCCATGTGGCTAGATCTATATCCACAATGCCAATTTGCTGCCCTAGCTAAAAAAAAAAACCCTACATTTTCTCATAAATGTAATTGTAATGACTCAAATTATAGACCAACTCCACTTTGCCGGTTGCTGTATGCATTTTTCCATATAACGTGAAAACGCTGAAAGCACTATTGCTAAGATAAAGGAGAACTCTATACTGGATTTCAGCAGAATAGTGTCTGTGGTTGTTGTATTGTTGTATTCTAAACCCCCAACAATAGAAATGTGGAAGATTTCCACTGGCCAATCATGAAGCTGTGGTCCTTTACTACTACTATATTAATATTATATAAATAATATAATTATATAGTACTCTATGAAAGTGTGCCAGCAGAGATATGCGATTTGAGCATGTTATCAGCTGTACAAATTAAAATTCACAGTAAAAATGTGGCTAAGCATAAAAATAGAAGAAGGAATATAAGATGTTTCCTGTTCAAGTGGAGAACTAACTAGGACGCCACAAATGGGTCATGCTGTAGACCTACATAATAATCAATCTGTCATGCTAATGGTAAAAGCAGTGAATACAAGCTGCTATTCATTACGCAACATAGCCTGCTTGGTGCCTGACTAATGATCTTTCCAAAAAAAAAAAAAAACCCATCAATTTGCACATTTTAATTAAAAAAAAAACCCTTGGGTATGATCAATTAGAAAGACTCCAACCAGGTCATGAACTCTTGCACATCAAATGAGGGCAATAGCTCATCTAGTCAGCTGCTTGTGTTTCAAGTCTAAAGTTGAACTTAGACTTGAAACACAAGCTTAAACTCTAAAGCTTAGGTTATATGGTGCATAAATATATTGCATTAAGATCAAAAATATAATTTTAATGTATTGTATTTTATATTTGCAGTATGTTATATTTTGTGTGGGCAAGCTTGGACAATTCAGGGCACACAAAAGAAACAAACAGTTAAAAAAATGCCAATGAAACCCAAATGTAAATGGAGTATAACCAATGCCTAATGTATTAAGTCTAATTACTTGTCTAAGCCAATGTGTGGCTACAGTCTGATACGTGACCGATGTAGGTTCACAGATGGTACATTTTGAAGCAGTGCAATAAAACCTCAGTATTCTCCCATGGGGAGAATCCCCCTTCCTAAAGTCTAAAGACTGCCACATGACTGGATATCTTTTTATAAATGAAAATAGATATTAGCTGTGAAACACTCCTGTTTATTCCTTGATAATAAATGATGGATAAGACTTACAGTATAAGAGTAGACTGTGATTGTATGGGGAAAGCAGTGGACTTACCTTCCTTTTGTTAAGAGGCTAATTACAGATTTAGTTAATGATTAAAAAATGCATGACAAGGAGATTAAAGCATCAAACCAAGCAGCTGTTAGAAAGACAAATCTTCTTTTAGGACACAGTTCCCATCTGTGATTTCTTTCAGGTGTGAGACAGGCCTTGTGAGGTCACATGTCTGCTGCCATGCATCTCTAAACAGTGCACTGGTTAAAGACTTCTCATTGATCTCCATGTGGGTATAAAATAATGTAGGAAAGACATGGAGGGTGTTTACCAGTGATTATCTCTTATCTTTGCCTGTCCTACTCATTTTCAGTAAAAAATGTGACAAAATCATTTACACAAGATCAAGACTTTACAGCTTTGGGATTTTGCAGCAAACATATAACCCTTTGTGACTTAGACAGAGACTCTTTGTCTAGTTTAAATGCCTTCAAGCTTGAAAGACTCACTGAAGACCAATTATGAGGACACATAAAACTAAGCAATTTAACTTGATTCAGCGTTGATTATTTATCGGACAAGTTTCTTGTCATGCTAAGTAGGTATACTCTAATGATTATATCTACTGTATATTGTTATCAGATCTGTAGCGGTCTCTTCTCAGGAAATGTGGCTTGGTGTTATTTATTACAATTGCTGCTGCATGATGATCCAACTGTAGGTCAGATCATATCCAGACTCTGAGCATTTTGACAGCACCAAAAGACATCATATGTTGAACAGGCAGGTACAGAGGTGCTTGAAATTTATGAACCCTTTAGCATATTCTATATTTCTGCATAGTTTCATTCAAGACCTAAAGAGAACCCACTTAAACAAATGAGACAATATTATACTTATATAGCATTTATTTACTGAAGAAAATTATCCAATATTACATATCTGGGTTATACTGTTATAGTATAATTTGGGGTATTAATTTTGAGGGTTGATTTTTGTCACCCTACCCCAGTATCTTTTTATACCAATATTTAGTATTTTCCTTGTTTTTAGTTGGGAGATTTGGGAGATTTTTCCTCTCCTTTAGCAGAACAGTACACAATCAAAAGCCAGCCTTGGCAGCAGTATGATGTGAGTCAGCAATCAGTACAGTAACTTGAGAGGCTAAACAGAAGACAGTAAGTACATGAGAGTCACACTGAACAATCGAAACCTTTTACTGATTTGCACTAGGCAACATTTTGGGAAATTCCAGCATTCAATATCCATAAAGCAATTAAAGCAATATTCAAGACAGCTATTTTTAAATAAAAACTTCACTGCAGTCTATATTTATTCTCCAAAATACTGTAATGTTGTGTCCAAAATAATGTAGTGTTTTTAAGCTTTGGTACATGGAGATATTGCAAAGTACCATTAATTTATTTTGACTGGAATAACATAAAAATTCTTTCTTTCTTTCTTTATTCCTTCCTTCAAAAATAGGCTACTGATTATCTGAGACAAAAGGATGTAAGATTTGGTGTCTGGGTTACCAGCTGTTGTGTTGAGTGATATATTGCACCCCTGTACATGGGAAAGTCAGATATAATGACTGTGTTTTGTCAAGCGCTGACCTGATAAGCACATCAGTTCCATCTTATTTAACTTACATTGGCTACTTGTTCAGCTCCATAGACAGTATAACATATACCCTTTTGAAGTAAAAGCATATCATAATCTGGTGGTGGACCATAGACATCGAGAGTTTTGGTGAACCGAGATCTGTGCTGAGCTCCATTTAGTCATATACATCTACATTTCAGTTGATGATGGAATACAGTTTGCATTAAGAAGCTAAAATTCTGCTCCCATTTGGATCCTTCTAATGAGGTCTAAAAGCTCTATTTTCTCCACTGGAGAAGAATACATTGATATTGTTAGGCATTGTTAGATTGATATCATTATGACTAACCATTATCTTATAGTTCCTATTAATATAAATCGTTCTTATAGTTCCTATTAACATAACGGAACATAGGCCTCCCCTTCTGAGCATGGTTTCTTTCAAGGTTTCTTCCTCTTCCTCTTTGTGAGCTTCATCATAGGGAGTTTCTTCTCGGTGTTATCATGTATTGACTCAACGTGAGGTTAAGGCACGGAAGTTTGTAAAGCTACTTCGAGACAGTCTCACTGATCTCCATGTGGGTATAAAAAATGCCCTGAGGTAGGAAAGACATGGAGGGTGTTTACCAGTGATTAACTCTTATCTTTGCCTGTCCTACTCATTTTCAGTAAAAAAAATGTGACAAAATCATTTACACAAGATCAAGACTTTCCAGCTTTGGGATTTTGCAGCAAACATATAACCCTTTGTGACTTAGACAGAGACTCTTTATCTAGTTTAAATGCCTTCAAGCTTGAAAGACTCACTGAAGACCAATTATGAGGACACATAAAAAGAAGCAATTTAACTTGATTCAGCGTTGATTATTTATTTAGCATTTGTAATATTAGGGGAAATATAATTAAGATATATGTTTGGTAGAGTGAAGTATGTGAAGTGTAGCAGCTGTGAGAAATAAAATTGAAACTCATTAGGTCATGTATTTTCATTAGGACTCACTGTACAGGGTAAACATTGCGGTGCAATGGTAATAACTAAGTATTGGGTAGATTATTGGGTACATTATGCACTAATTTTGTGGAATGATCTTTAAATTAAAACAGTAAATAAATAGGAGATAAAAGAAAAAAACCTTATCTCTCTGTCCTCCTTTTGGGGATCTGTAATTGGTTGCACTTCTGCTTTGCCAGAAGGACATCTGGGCCTTAAGGGGCGGTCTTTTAATGCCTAAAAGGGGAATTAAGAAGGCAGAAAAGTCCCTGCACAATGTGTTCATTCTCTCTTGAAGAGTGGTCAATGAGATGGTTTTTAATGCATCATGTTAAGCAGAGTATATGGCCTGTCAATGATCATTTAACGGGCAAGTTTCTGAAAACACTTAATCTGGTTAAATAGAGATTGTATCAGAGTTTCTGGTCATGCTAAGTAGGTATACTCTAATGATTAATTATATCTACTGTATATTGTTATCAGATCTGTAGTGGTCTTTTCTCAGGACATGTGGCATTGTTTTATAGAATATATGTTCTATAAAAATAAAACTCTACAAATTATGTTCTAATTTTCATTCTAACCCATTGTGGGTTATGAGAGGGCTTTATTTTGTGGGCTGCCAGTTGTAAATGTTTTTGGAACCGCCATACTTTTGTTACCTCTAGGGTAGATTATTTTAATGCCTGTAATGCCTGTAATGTCCGGATGTTCCAGTAGGCGCATAAACAAGCTCCAGTTAGTCCAGAACGCAGCTGCAAGAGTCCTTACTAGAACCAGAAGATATGACCACATCACTCCTTTCTTATCCACACTGCATTGGCTCCCACTCAAATTTCACATTGATTATAAAATACTATTTACCTATAAATCACTGAATGGTCTTGCGCCACAGTACCTGACCAAACTTTTGGTCCTTTATGATCCTCCACATCTATTTCAATCCAAAGGTGCAGGATATTTGTTGGTACCTCGAATATTGAAGGCTACAGCCTTCCAGCTAGTGTTTGGGACTCAGATGCAGTCTCAGTGTTTAAGTTTAGGCTGAAAACCTATTTGTTTAGTCAAGCCTTTTGTTAATAATTTTTCTTAGATTATCTGGAGGGTTCACAGGCATAAAGTGTTGTTTGATTTGGATGCTGTTGACCCCCAACTCTCACACATTCACTGATTTTTTTTGCTTGTGGAGTAGTTGGTCGCTTTATGTCCCAGGGCGCCTTCATGTCTATGGTACCTTCTGGCTCTCCCTTTTTGTCATAACTCATCATGCCAGAGTCCCAGCTTGCACTCACGCAAAGTACTTCTGATTGGAGTTCTCATCAATTGGAAATCACTCAGTGAGGATGACCCCACGTGGACAGCTTGAAGGTCATTGAGATTATTAAGGATGGTACCACTTAAAAACCATAAAGATGGCTTTGGACCACAATCCATATGAAGTTATGCCATTATGGCTTTGGACTACAATTACTGTAAACAGTTTTGCACTCAAGTCTCCATCAGCGAACTGTGAATTAAAAAAAAAAATGACCATGTGAAAGCTATAATTAATTTCATATTAAGGATGTCTAATTATTTCTAATTGTACTATCCGGTGTCACCCAGATAACGTTAGGTTTCAGTCTGAGTCTGGTTCCTCTCAAGGTTTCTTCCTCATATCGTCTCAGGCAGAATATTCTTTACCACTGCTGAGTCCAGTTTACTCATCAGGGATAAATTCATACATTTAAAATGTATTCCCTGAATTTATATATGTCTGTAAAGTTGCTTTGTTACAATGTTCATTGTTAAATGCACTATACAAATAAAATCTAATTGAATTGAATCAATAAATATAGCTCCATGGCACTTGGTTGTCTCCTAGGCAACAGCCATGGCTCCGTTTTTAACTTTTTTTTTTTTTTTTATTATTTTTTTTTACAATGCACTAATCCAAGTCTGATAGTCAGCACTATTTACATGACTGACTGATTGACTATTTACATAACTTGATTAGTCCAATAATGTATGGAGCCCAATTGAGAGTGGATGGATTTCATTGTTTTCTCAAAAGACTGTGCTCAGCCAACACCCACACTCTCCACTTCATTTGTAAGTAGTGGGCAGTGAAATGCTTTGAAAACTCTAACAACTACTTTCAGTGTTGCCTTCTCCAGAGCTGTACTTATTTCAGAGATAGCTGTTATATAAAAGCATCATACACAGCTATCCTCATGACTAAAAATAGCATGGTCACTTGTGTATGGTTTTGTCTCTACCTTGGGGTGTAACACTATACTGGTACAACCACGTTAGAATTGTAGATTCTGAAAGTTTTAGTATGATAAATTTGAGCATGATTTCTAGACACATTAAATAACCTAATATTTATACAAATGTATTTATTAGATTATGTGCTAAATTAAATCTTAATTTTTGATTGCGGTTAGTAGTAAACCATAATGGGACATGAGAGTGTCATGGCCCCCAGGGACAATTCCGTCTTTCCTCTGTTGTCCCCTTTCATTTCGTGCCTTAACCATTCTCGCGTTGTCTTTTTCCTGATTTGCCTCTGTACACAACCACAATGGATTTGAAGTGAAGCAATCAAGATACGATTGAACTGTAGACTTTCAGCTTTAATTCAACAGCTTTAACAAAAATATTCCATTAACCATTTCTCTTCTCCATTGGCTTTGACTATTACCTATGATCAGCCCTCATCTAGGAGTTATACCTTCTCACATACATTTGTTCTGACTTCAAACAATACATTGATATCATCGTGGTTATCCATTAGCTTATTAAAGCAAATTCTCATGATATAAATATCTCATGATTCACAATGCTGGACAGAGGAAGATGGATTCCCCTGCTGAGTATTGTTTCTTCGTCTTTAGTTTCATTTTAGGGAGTTTTTCTTGGCATTATTATGTACTCGCTCAAGGTTACAGTCAATGAACATAAATAAATAAATAAATGAATGCCGTTAAGCACCTGTATCCTTGCTACTCTACAAAGAGGAAGGTCAGTGACAGCTTGTGATCACCGTGACCTCTCCATAGCTCTTTGTGCAAATGTTTGCCTTTGATCAATAAATATAAGGCTATGGCTCTTGGCCGTCTCATATGAGACAACCATGTCTCTGATCTATTTACTTGACGTGATTATTCTGATTATCTAGGGAGATCAAATCATTTCCTCAAAAGACTGTAGTCTAAGTGTAGTTGTAGGTAGTGGGCAGTGAAATGCTTTAGAACAAATGTTAACAACTACTCTCAGTGTTGCCTTTTCCAGTGCTGTATTTATTTCAGTGTTTACCTGTTATACAGAAGCATCACTGACAGGAGTCATCATGACTAGCGTGTAAAAGTATACTGGTACAACCTTGTTGGAATTTAAATATTTGTATGATTCATTTGTTGCATGATTTCAATACATCTGATAGGAACGTCACAATTCTAGAATTTGTTAAATCTTGAAATTGTCATGATTCAAAACTATTACAGTGAGCTGTTTGGAAAAAGCCATACTTCAGAGCAACCCACAAAATGTAGCACCTGAACTTCACCTAGTGTCATTGGAGGAACAATTGGAATCCTGCTTTGCAAGCAGATGAATCAAACATCAAACTTTTTGACTGTGCCATGCTTGGTTAAAGATAGGGACTGCATATACAATCCATACACTTATACTTACACTTGTGAAAAATATGATAATTAATTATTGATGGTATAGGCTCCAGGTTTCCATGTGACCCTGAAGAAAGGATAAGCGGTATAGAAGATGGATGGATGGATTATTGATGGTTTTAACACTTATCAGGTACTCTTGGGAAGTCACGAATTCTTGATAGCATCATCTTCAACTTGATAGATAGATTAATGAACCATGAACCTGAAACATGGTTGCCCCTTCCAGGAGATTAAGTCTTGGCTCTTCCTTGGATTGTGCAACAACAGAATAACCCCCAAATGTGATACATTGTGGTCTGAATTGAAAAGGGCATCCACATGCACAAACCTAAGAATATCAAGCTGTTTGAATTGTTCATATAGGAGTGGTCTAAAAACACCTTCGGCAAATGCTCTAACCTTATTAAACAATAATAAGAAGGTGCTCAGTGCTGTTGTTCTCTCTAGTACCCCATATGTTTAAGCTCAAAATATCACACTGACTGCGTTATTAATTGTAAATATACATTTTCTGTCTTAATCATTCTGGAATTGATTGTTTAGTGTATCACACCTGGCAATGTACTAATCTCACTCACTTTCAGCAACTATTTTATCTGGGTCAAGGTAGTGGGGGATCTGGTGCCTATCCCAGGAACACTAGGTGTGAGGTGGGAATACCCTCTGGAAGGGATGTCCATCGACTACTGAATTATACTACAGTATAACTGTCCTAACACAGTGGAAAGACATACAAAACATACAGAATAAATACATATAACATAAAATAGAGACCAGTGTGAAGAAAAGCAGGACAGTTGAAACTTGGTTACTTTATTACATCCTTTCACAATCTTTCCCACCACTTTAAACACAGATCACTTAATTACTAGATTTTTTTTTTTCATAACCCAACTGTCACAAAAATGTTGTTCAGTGCAAACTGTTCTTCTTCTTCCCATTTTTTCAGTAGGACATGCTCAAATATAGAAGATCTCACTGACTGGTTCAGAGTCTGTTTTTCAGTTTCAGCTTTTTAACTTCTATTTAAAATCTTCGACATTACATAAAGTATACACACTACTTTTCAGTTCCTTTTCAAGCCAGAAAAGAAAGGGCAAATTATAACCTACTCAACAACTGTAACAGTAAAAGGAGCCATGTTTTTCAAAGAAATTCTGCCCTGAATCGATACGTATTCCGTATTTGTTTCATAAGATTATCTTCGGGAATTGCCAGTGAGAACAAATGGCTGAGGTAAGTGCTGTTACACTTTGGGTACACAGCTTAACATGGTTCAGAAAGCAAAGGGGCAGAAAGATTAATAAAATTATAATCATTAAAAAAACAAAATTCAGTTTCATAATTAAAATACACATACTACAGTCATGCAGGCTGCTATACAAGCACTAGTCTCAGTCATTCACAATACTGAACAGGACAAAGGTGCAAATAACATAAATTCAAATGCCCACTGTCTTTTCTAAAGTTTCTCCCAGTTATTATAATTATACAAGACATACCTTCAAATGGCAACTGAGTGACAACAAGGTGGACTCTCAACTTGGTCCATTTGTAACCAGCTTCTGATAAGACTTCTTGAAACACCCATGGTTTTATATCAAGATGGAGAATTGCAAATGAGGAACAAAAGCGTGAAGGCAAGAGTAATACGTAGTCATTATCTACTGCTGCTGGTGTCTCTTTTTTCCTTTTTTCTCCTTTCACATTAAAAAGGCACTCGACCTCTCAAGGAATGTGAACAGATGGAATAGAGACAGTGAGGACGGATACATGCTTGGCCTTGAGCAAACCCCAAGCATCTATGAATGTGTATACATTTCATTCTTTGAGTTAGTAACCCTTATGATCATGAAAATGATTCATAATAATGATGCATGTTAAACAGTGCTGATGCCTTTTACGTCAACCACATTCTTTTAAGTCCTTCCAAAGGTTTTCAGAGGATATGAGTAGTGATATATCAAAACTAAAGTAAATGTTGTCTTTAGTTTGCTTATAAGACGACAAAGCCAGATAAAATTCAGGTTTTACAGGAAGGTAACTTGATAGGACATATAACCCAAAACATCCTTTACATTCAGAGGAATCATTACATTTATGTACAGACTGCAGTCCAGGACCAGGTGTCCAGCACCCGAGCAGTTGCAGACAGCACTTATGCCCCAGTAGTAACCAATGACAGATGCTAGAACCAATGGCAGGTTTTTTATCATAAAAAAATAAAATCACTCACACTATCAAAGCAAGACTATATTTCACAGAAGATACTAAAGACAGCAGTTCACAGAAGATGTAAAGACAGTCACATCACCTCCACTGGCACATAATCCGTCAGTAATTATCAAAATGGGCTTTCACAAATGTGCTCATGATGCAAAACTGAGAAGTAGATGATGCCTGATATTTTCCTTTTGGTTTCTGATGGTGGACTGAAGATGACAAAGCATGGTTTACTGCGTTTGTAACCATTCCATTTGATGAGTGACACATTGGAATTAAAGATGAACTGATATTCACATTGAGGCTGTACAGCAGTGCATTGACAATACATTCGTTTAACACCCAAATGTTCAGAGTTCCCCTTTGAAGAAGGACCTACAGTTGCAATCAAAATTATTCAACCCACATTGCAAATCAGGTGTACTGCTTTTGTTTATTTGCAATGAACAAATCAAACAAAAGCAAGTGAAATAGTTCAACACAACGAATGCTTCAAGCGGTTACCCCAAATTCAACTGAAAATGCAACTTACATTTCTCCAGTTTTAAAATTATTCAATCCCCTGAATAGAATCCCTCACAACAACACAAATATGCAAACAGGTGTATCAGTATCATTAGTTGCACCAGGTGTGCTTGAGCTGAAACACATGAAATACCTGAACTGGCAAGGGGAAGAAAATATATGAAATACCTGGACATGGCAGAAAAAGGAAGCTGTCAATGGCTGTAAGCAGATTTCTGAGAAGGCAGGTTGTGAAAAACCCTCGAGTGACTGCAGAAGACCTGCTGCAAGACCTGGTGATAACAGTCACTGAGGTTTCAGTGAGCACAGTAAGGTGAATACTAAATGCAGAAGGTTTCCATGCCAGAACTCCAAGACGTTCACCACTACTGACCCCAAAACACAAGAAAAGTTGGCTCAAAATGATATATAATAATCCACAGAAGTTTTGGGTTTCTGTTCTGTGGATTGAACTTTTCAGCAGGATGGATCAGCGGTATGTCTCGAGGAAGAAGAATGAATAAAGAACACTCTGTCCACAGTCAAGCATGGTGGTGGCTCGGTGATGCTCTGGGGCTGCTTTGCATCCTCTGTCACTGGAAACCTGCAGCGTGTGGAAGGCAAAATGGATTCATTGAAGTATCAGGAAATCAAAGGAGAAAATGTCATGCCGTCTGTGAGGAAGCTGAAGCTTGGGCATCAATGGACCTTTCAACAGGACAATGATCCCAAGTATACCTCAAATTCCACCAAAGCTTGGTTGCAGAAGAAGTCCTGTAAGATTCTACAGGGCCATCACAGTCATCTGACTTGAACCCCATATAAAATCTTTGGTGGGATTTGAAGAAGGTGGTTGCAGCACGCAATCCAAAGAATATTACTGAACTGTTCATGAAGAATGAGCTACGATTCCTCAGGAACATTACCAGAAGCTATACATCTCATTTGCAGCAGGTCATAATAGCAAAAGGGTGCTCTACTAAGTACTAAAGATGCAAGGGGTTGAATAATTTTGAAACTGAAGAAATCATTATAAGTTGCATTTTCAGTTGAATTTGGGGAAACCACTTGAAGCATTTGTTGTGTTGAACTATTTCAATTGCTTTTGTTTGATTTGTTCATTGCAAACAGCTGAAAGTCTATAAATTCTGACAATAAACCTGATTTGCAATGGGGGCTGGATAATATTGATTGCAACTGTAAGCTTCAACATTGTGAATATCACACAAAAAATAACTATAAATAGAATAATACTTTCCCATGTTTCATTTCTGCATCAAAAACTATTTATCCACAAAACATTGCAACAAAAAGGTGAAGAAAAAAAGTCATTTTTTTGCCATCATTAAACACCACCCACTATGGTCATGGCTATATGTAGTCTTGGCAAAAATCCTGCTGTTCTCATTGCATTTCCTTTTTTCAGAGAGCATTTAAGATGTCTTTGATTACCTGTTCCATCTATGCCTCCTTATTCCCCCATTCAGGTTCCAAAACGAAAAAAAGATCTGGGAGAACAGCTGCTGTAAATGCAGCTATAGCTTTATACCAGCCCACGCTTCTGCCCCACTCTACACTCTCACACCACTCTTGGCAAGACTGAGACAGTCCCTTGGCAACCAAAAATAAAGTGTGTGGGTGTCTTTCTGTGTGTGTGAATACCTTTGTGTGTTGGGGTATTGAATGTCTACCCACAGGGATCAAGCAGACACTAGGGATGGAATCAGTTTGGTGGGTTTTGGGATAGAGGAGGAGCTGCAGCCACTCTTTTCACCTCATGCTAATTTGAAGAGTAGGTGAGGGTGGCAGATTTATATAAAAACAGAAAATACCTCATCCTATGTGTGGTATTTTAGTGAGTGCAGGGGCCCAGGCGCAATCTCAGGGTACCGCTCTTGTGGAGATGCCAGAGCTGCAGGAACTCCTCCGGCATTGCATGGAACCTAGATGAAGGCAGCACGTTGTCGTAATAGTGGTGACTGACAGGCTGCTGGTCGAGGCCCAGTGCAAAAGGCCAGAAGCCGAACGCTGTCACTTCGTCACACACTCCCAGTGCCAGGCTCACCAGGAAGAGGCCTGTGGAAAGACGTCTGCCGTGTACACCACGGTGCTTCCAGAAGCGTCCCACATTCTTTAAGAAGTCTGGATTGGCGAACAAAACTGTCTGGTTGGACGCTGAATCAGCCAGCGCATGGTAGGCACGCAGGGACAAGTCTGTGCCAGGCTTCATGGAGAAGGCAGGCATGTAGATGTAGCTGGAGCCATAAGCTTTCATGCTTTCCACGAAAGCCTTGCGAGACCACAGCAAGCTCTGAAAGCTGGGGGAAAGAGGACGTGTAGGTAAACTGAATTGAATCTAATTGAATAAATCTAATCTGTCTTTGCTTGAAAAAAGACCTCATGGGTGGCATTCCCTGAATGATTTCCTCAGTCGACCACATGAGCAAGCCACATGCTGTGCATTACAACAATTCTGAAGACAATTCAGAACTTTTAGACAAACAAAATCAGAATTGGTATGGGTAAAAAACTAATTCATCTAACACCAGAGCATGCAGTCTATTAGTTAGTCTTTTGAACACATATGCACATACTGAGCTGAATATATTATGATATACTTTTGGAAAGAGTTTGGTTCATCAAGGGTTCACTGCATGGCTAATGGTTCTAACTTTCTAAAGCCTTTCTTCCTGGGAGTTGCAGGTCTCTACATCCATTCATCCATCCATTTTCTATACTGCTTATCCTACAGGGTCACGGGGAACCTGGAGCCTATCCCAGGGAGCATGGGACGTGGACGTGGACGTGCTAACCACTAACCCACCATGCACCCAGGTCTCTACATAGAAACTTACATAGAACATTTTATGGTGTCCCCAAAAGAATAAACTGGAGAACCGTAAATGTAACATTTTTTTTCTAAGTGCGGCCTCAGACAACTCTCATCAGGTTAGTCATTGGTTTGTCTTCATATTTTGTCATGTAAGCAGGGCGAGTGTGTCATGTCTCAACAAAGACGGTCACTGTGATGAACCAGAGCACATAAAACATATAGAATTACCTCTTCTCTATAATACTGGGATTAGCTGTCACCAGCTGAGTCTTCCTGCCTACATCATGAGTATATTCTTTAGACAGTGGGGGTAGGTTACATCTAGAGCGGAAACAAAAGAAAACAGAGAGAAAGGAAGAAAGAAAATCAATCCTCTAGGCAGCATGAAAAGTTACTCATGAAGACATTAGTTACTTTATAATTTATGGAAAGTTATATTACAAAGAGCGAAATAGAAAAAACATGCAAAAAATTAGAAGCAGAAGAATTTAAATTATGTTTTAAATAAATGATTACTCTAAGACTTTTCAATATCTACTTGACCTGCACTACAGTATAAAAACAACTTAGAGTTCAAAAGAAAGTGAATATGTATATTCTGTAATATATGCTACACTACACCAAGTTAAAATTAAACCTTAAATATGACCTCAAATACTTTATGCATTTACCAGTGTACTATGGATTTTGATAAGCATGGTGAAATCACAAGTAGAATGAAAATGTCCTCTTTTAGATGAGTTATGCGAGTAAAAATCTCAATAAGCAATAAGGTAAAGTCTAAAACTGGTAGGAAGTTAAATCCTTGTGTGTAATTAACACCCATTTTAAAGTTCATCTGGAGTTAATAAAACACTTGAGCTTTTGCTATGTACAAATATACACTAATATAGTATATAAACACTTTGAAAAGTTATACATATATATCCGTATTTACAGTAGTAAATAAAGTAGCAAAGTAAGTCATGCATGCTTAACACATGATTGAACCTTCCCCTGTCTGCTGTCCCATACTGCACGATAATAATCATTATCTAGGAGTGTGACGGGTGACACAAACACTTTCATCACCTCATCTTTTTGCACAGGGAATGCTGGAGGTGCTTAGGTGAGCATGCTATCCTTCCAATCTGTATATATGACCTAAGAGATGCATGCTTGCTCCTGGCTATAATCATTACACTAAATGAGAGACAGTCTAAACCATCTATTACACCACTGAGAGCATGGCCAACTGTCGATTACACCTCATTTAATTTTTTGCGATGCTAGGCAACATGATGAGCTGGTGTTACCTCATTACAAAGTCGGCCTGGTCGATTTCTTTTCCACAGCCGCTGTTCTTCAGAACTCCTCCATTACCCACCACCACACACTTTTTCAATGGCAGCTGAAAAGGAATATCCTGGCAACCAAAAATAGGCCCTTGTTACACAATAGAGACACACGCATTCACGTAGCTCAGTTGTAACCACCAAAATGAAATACACGTCCATTTGTACTCAGGAGGTGAGTATGCCCTGATCAGCAAAGCATTTTCAAGCATTTCCACACTGCACATATATTTTTACACACTGGAAAAAAAATATCGCTTGAAACATACTGGGGAACTTGTGATCTGTCATAATTACAGAGTGAGTTGCATTATTTGGATTAAATGTAATTGTTTAAAAATTTTTTTTATTAATATAAATTGCCAAAACACTCACAGGCACCTTTACAGGAAACTCCTCAGTTTTAGTTTCCTCTAGTATTTAACAAACTCCGAATAAATAGTCAAACCACACACACACACACACACACACACACAAACACACACACACACACACACAGAGAAAGAGAGAGAGAAAGAAAGTAAGAAATGCATAGTGCTCAAGCTGATCAAGTGGCTAAGGAAATGCTTGCAGCATTTTGGCACAAACAATTTCAGAGGAAGCACAACCCCTTGCCTGTGGGCCAGAGGCAATAAGAGAGAGTGTGAGTGACATTCAGGATAAAGGTTCTTGCACCATGTAGAGATGTGTCCTTTAAGAATGCACATTTTTTTCCACGCAGTTTCACGTGATTCGTCACGTGCGATTCTGCAGGCACGGTTCTAAGTATTTAAATTCATTTGTTGTGCTTCACACAATAACCATTGGGTGGTAAATGGAACAACATACCGTAGCTGAACACAGTACAATAAAAAAATGGAATGTGTGGTCGAACAGGTCACATAAAAATATTACGTTTCTCATCAAAACTTACGATAAACCCAATTTAAACCTGTACTAAACCTTTAGCATGCAGTTTAAGTACGCCAGTGACCGGGGTTCGAGCCCAGGCCCAGTTTAGTGCTTTTTAAATGAGTGTTTTTTTTTTTTCCACAGTAGAGAGTTACTTGAGGTAACGTTGAATGAATTCCGTCTTCTGCTTTCTTGCCAATGGAAACTTTTGTTCTTTTCTTAGATTAGATTTCTTTTCTTTTCCTAGTTTTATTATATATATATAAAAAATGGTTTAAAGTGAACACAGAAGTCCACACACTGAAAAAAAGCCCAGTGAATTTACTTAATTCAAATTCGTAAATAGGTTCCACATGAATTGAGTTACATGGTATTTATTAGTTTTCATACATCAAACATGATTTGATAATATATTTTATGTTTATTGCAAAATATTAAGGTATATATATATATATATATATATATATATATATGTATGTATGTATGTATGTATGTATGTGTATTTATATATATATATATATATATATATATATATATATATATATATATATATATATATATATATATATTAAGTAATTAATTAAGTCATTCTCAGTGCTCCATGGGAGTGAGCGTTCACTGCACCACGATTTTATTAAAATTTAAAAGTTGTTTTTTTTTTAAACACATTTCTGCATTGTTTAAAAGAAAAGGTTATTTAATAAAGGTAAAGTTAAAATAAAGTTTTTTAAGTACACCACCTGTCAAAACCTTTCAAACACTTGCTTATTCAATGTATATATATATATATATATATATATATATATATATATATATATATATATATATATATATATATATATATATATATATATTTTCTCCACATTTTAGATTAACATTACCACCAGCAAAGCTACTGTATGAAATAACACAAATGGGTCAAGTCTGTGTACTTAAACTTTAATGTAGGAATGAACTACAATCCCAAATTATTGTTAAATCACGTTTGGGGTTTTTTCAGCAAATCTAAATAGGATGCATAGGCTAATGTACAAGGTAACGTTATTGAAAGTTTGGAAATGATCTGCTAAATGCCAGTGTGTCCACCCTGAAGTTGCACAATTACATGCTGACGTCCACTTGAAGGATTAAAGAATGCAAATCAGTTATTATTGTACAAACAGCTTTACAGACATATGGATGTAGACTGAGCAAGCCAGAGGCAACAGTACGGAAGAAACCTTAAGAGGAACCAGATTCAAAAGGGAACAAATACTATTCTGGGTTACACCACCATACAGATGTAGAAAAAACCACCATACTCCATTCTCCTACCAAGTTGTAATTAACTTGTCAGTTCGTACTAGTGGACGATTGTCGTTGGAGAAAATTAGTGAACAGGCTGAAGTCTGTGGGAGTTTCAAACCTCTTTGCAAAAAAAAAACCAACATCCTGTGTGTGGAGGGTCTGTAAGCTGAAACACCTTGTTAATGAGAGAGATCAGAGGAGAATAACCAGACAGGTTCGAGCTGACAGGAAGTCTAAAATAACTCATATAAGCAGTCTTTACAACCATGGTGATCAAAAAAGCATCTCACAACGCACATCAAACCTTGAGGTCGATGGGCTACAACAGCAAACGCCCACACTGGGTTCTACTCCTGTCAGCCAGGAACAAGAATCCGAGGCTATCATGGCCACACGGACTCACACAGGAAATTGTGAGCGTTTAGAAAATATCCTGATCACATATCGAGGTGCACATCAATTAGTCACGCAATCCTAGTACCTGCTGTGTTTCATATTAATTTTAGAGAATGTTAAATAGTATTAAAGCTGCACTAGTTGGTAGTCAAACTAGGAATATCAGATTTCTCAATGACAATCTGTGTACATATTAAGACTAACCAATATTATAATGTACCATGTGACTCTTTGTCATATTTTTACCAGATCTGCCAAATTACATCATTAATGGTTGTTTTAAACACATTTCAGATACCCAAGCCCAAATTCTCTAGTGTTTTTGAAATATAAAAATTCAATATTAAGGATAGACTTGCAGTAATTGCAATCTACTTGAACTTTATCTGTGTCACCAGTAAATTTAGTTTAGCAATGTGTGTGCATGTGTTTGAAGTATTTCAAAATATGTGTCAGAGTGTCACTAATTACTATAGTACAGCGCATGAGGAAGTGGCAATTGTGAGATGTGGAATAGTGCCCAGTATAGGATAAACAAAACTCATGCAGCATCCTTTTATGGGGCTGTATTTTTTGGTAGTCAGACTGCTGCTCTGTCCTCCGGAAATGTACCAGCTGAAGTGTGGGAGAGGAGCGAAATGAGACATGAACCCCTTTCTCCTACACACTCTCACACAGCCACCTTCTCCTAAGTAGAATGCTTCCATACTTACAGTGCAAAGCCAGCATGTGGAGGTTAGAGACTGTCTGAGGACATACAAACTGCTTGTGTAAGTATTTTGTAATTGTGTTGGCTACATTAAACATAATAATGGAATATACATTTGTATAGTAATATTTTACAAGTTGTTGCACTATGTTTGGTGGCATGTTACTGGCAGCAATGATGGAAATTAACTTGCCCTTTTTATCATGCCCAGTTTTGACAATTCTTTAAGGATTTTAGCTGCTTAGCAAGTTCCAGTAATGACCAGTCAAGAAGGCTGAAAATGCCTGCTTTAACAACATCTCTGCAATAAAACCCCACTGATCGATATGATGGAAAAATAGTAAATGGTCTGCACTTATATAGCACAATTTAACCTTCTAGTAGTTCTGCAAAGCGCTTTACACACTGTTTCTGATTCACCCATTCACTCATCAATGGCAGCAGTGCTGCCATGCAAGGCACCAGCCTGCCATCAGGAGCAACTTGGGGTTCAGTGTATTGCCCAAGGACACTTCAGCATGTGGAGGGGCTGGGGGGGAGTGAATTTTGCATCACTGTATTATATAATATAATATAATGCAATATAATATAATAATATAATATAATTTTATAGACGTAAATTAAATAAAATCCTAAATATAAGAAAATAAATTAAGCTTTATTTTGTTTATCATGTTGTTGCACTGAGAAACAGCCTAAGGACGCTGTGGGATATGGTATTGTGATTGACCCAGGGAGCAGGAGAAGTGGAATGAGGACATAGACACAGTCACAAGTTTCTCTCACGTTAGGCACAAATAAAATATTCCCAGATTGCTGTGACAACTGGTTTCCCAACAAGAACCCGAAGTGAAATAGCAGAATTCACCTGACTGGATTTTGCCATGCTCAAACAAACCCACACCAAACTAACAGACGACACTATATAAGGCGTTTGATTATGATTACATAATTTGTTTATTAAAGTTAAATCTCCTGCTATATTGTAGGCTATAAATACAAATTAATATAGCAACTGTTATCATTATACTTGTATACAAAACGTTTCACTTTGTACTTGTCATAGTGCCCACTCAAGCAGAAACAATAACGTGGCGTGTGATATGACACCACTGGAGGTGGCACTCCACCACCATGGTGGCAAACTACCACCATGGTGGTGCGGTTGTCATAGCCACCGTCACAGCCCTAGTTGTAGGTTGATTGCCATTTCCAAATTGTCCGTAGTATGTGAATGGGTGTGTGAGTGTGAACCTGTAGTATAGAAAATGTATGGATGGATGGATTTATCATACAGTTCAGCTATACTATAAATATTGCTAGGCTGTGAACTATGCTTCTGAAGGCTGATTCATGCTTTGCAGGATGTCGTTTGTTGTCTGTTTAAACAAAACATTTCTCACAGCCTCTACAAAATCCTCAATGAGAGTACAAACACTCTGACTTAGACAACCTCCTAGCTGTGATCTCCGGATAGCTGTCAGACTCAGGAGCCCAAGTGTATAGTTATGTATAATAATCCCATGTCATTGTCACTAATTTGAAATTCATAGTAATATAACTAAAAGAGCAAGAAAAAAAATCTACTAGATAATAAATCAACAAAAATCCTACTCGATTTGATCAAAGAAATCTTTATAAAAAACAATATTTGAGCAGCTGTGGACACAAATATTCTACTATCTTGGTGTCACATGTGTAAAACTCAAGAGTAAAGACAAGTTCCCTTTTTGTGAGACTGACATCCTCAGTAGGAAAATACTCAGAGAGCCAAGAACACACTGATGACCTTAGAACATTGCCTATAAGGAATCACATATTCTCATCTTACTGTAGGTCAACTTCAGATTGTGTGCATTGACTGCCTGAAGACCACAGGAAGATACTACCACATCCACAACCTATGGCTGCACGCACACTGCAGCCTTATATCTTCCCATAACGAGTCTAACACTCTTCACTTTCCTTATATTGTCTATTAGCTTCCTGTTCTGATCAATGCTTTCACTATATCCACCAACAATAATTAAAATGAGAGATACACTGATGTATCGGCCAATAAAGGCAATTTTTCACATTATTGGTTTAAAAACATCCGATATTCAGGACAGATTATATCCTGTCAATGAAAAGAGCGCGGGAAAACACATCGATTCCGTGCTGTGTGTAAAGATGATGTCTCTTCTGTGGAATGACGACAAAACTGCAGTTTGTAAGCTCTGTATTCTCTGCACCACAAAATTTTTACACCGGATGCTGCGGCAGTGAAATGGAAGTTTTGGCATCGAGTCAACTTTTTTTTATGCCACGCTGGTCGAACTGCTTGCGCTGAATTAAAGTGGCAGTACACTGTTGAAAGATTTAAATGAAGATGAGTTGACAAAAAGTATATACTGCACAGAAAAATATATTTGTAGAGTGGTATATTTCATATCCAGTTAATATATATAAAAAAGTTGATATTATATATGACCAGTTTGATGTTCAGTGATGAAGTAGAAATGCTTGTGTTTGTGGTGAGTGAGTGTGAGACTAACAGGAGGTTTTTTTTTAGAATTCAGTCAATGTTAATATGAATTAACAACATTCAATAAGTTAAGAAATCTTACTTTAATCTACAGAATTTAGTTAAAGTGTTAATGTTAATTAGAGTAATGTGTTTTCTGTTTATGAGACTGTGAAACTGTGAAACAACGTGCTGAAATGGAGAGAATAAAGCTTTTTTGCATTTCCTTCAGAATTGTGCAATTAATTATTATTCATTTAAAAGAAGGCATAAAAGGCGGAACTATCGGTATCGGTATCGGCTGATATCACTCGGAATAATCAGTTATTAGAGATGCACCGATACTAAATTTCTCAGCCGATACGATTATTCAGAGTGACTAAGGCCGATACGATAGATATAATATATCGGCCCTGATCATCGGATATTTTGAAACATGGCCAATACCGTGAAAATTTGCCTTTATCAGCCGATACCAATTATTGGCCGATACATCAGTATCGGTATCGGCTGAGAAATTTAGTATCGGTGCATCTCTAATTTAAATATTAATAAACAGGCTTGGGGAGTAAGAGGATACAGAAAACTGGTAACTGTAGGGCTGCAACAACTAATCGATAAAATCGATAATTATAATAATAATCGACAACAAATTTCATTATGGATTAGTTGGATCTGTCATGTATATTGTGGATAACCCCCTTCAGTGACGTTATTTCACAACGGTGAAAAACGCATTTCTATGAATAAAACCCATCTGAGAAACAGCAGAGGTTAGAGAGTGAGCTGCTGCGGGAAAAGTGCACGATCCAGGTCGTCCAAACCATGAGAATGTTTTATATTAAGCTCTTCAAATAAACTCGTGAGTGTATTAACGTGGCTCGTCGTGTCAGATGCTGATTAATGTGTTCCAGATGCGTTTTCTTCAGTGCAGAAATGACATTTTTACCTTTATATCTTTATCTGTAACTGTTACAGATTCACACCAGTGTTTCCATTTTACATAAAGACTAGTCCTGACAGAGCCAGTGAGTCTCCATTAAACTTGCCTGAATGAGCGCGAGTCCACGCATGCACATCAGTCAAACAGCGCGCAATAGAAAGGAATCGCAACAACTCTGACTAAAATATTCATTTTGATCAAATATGTTGTTTGATGCTATATTTAGAAACAAAAGTAATGCTGGTTTTTATGAAAGCAGTAACTGTAATGTGGTGACAACAATTGTGTATAAATGTATGAAGTGTCATACATTTACAAAATAAAGTAACATGTTACTGTGTTTAGATGAGTGAATGTGTATGTGAAGGTGAAGATGAGTGAAGGTGGCTCACATGAGCAATCTCCTGGTGCATGAACAAATAAAGTTAGCGCAAAGTTAATTTAGTAGAAATGAACACAAATGAAATGCTTTTGTTAGGGTGACCATAGTTCCACTTTTTCATACGCTTTTTTGGACCTTAATATTTCTAATCTAATAATAATTTAGATTTCTAAATTTGAGAAAATTTCCGGGATGTCCGGGAATGTTTTCACATTGCTTCGTATTACATGGCCATTCAAATGAGTAAATGATGGCAGAAGGTACACTTGTGGCATCGGATATTTCATTCCATGGACATTCAGTGATCTTTTGTTTATTTAATTAATTCAAACAAATCCAAAAATGTAATATATTTTAAGTTTTTTTTTTTTTTTTTTTAAAGTATTTAGATCATATTGCTTTTCTCTTGACTTTATTTACATATAAGACCTTGAAGTAATCCAAAAATAATCAGATTATATTACTTTCATATTGTGATACTTATACTCGCTTATGAGGATTACGGTACTTATGGGGGAGATATACAACTGTGCATGTACGAGCGCAGGAGAGAGAGCCTAGGGGGTGAGAACACTGAGTTGGGGGAGTGTGAACAGATAGCTACTCTCCACTTGTGTTCCTTTTTTTTGTTTTTCCTTTTGTTTTGTGCAGCTGAGTTGGTTGCTGTGCGCTTCTGCACTCGTCCTCGTGTGTGCGGAGGAGGTGGAACTCTTTTTTTTGAACATGTTTATTAAACGCAGGATGAAGTGCTGGCTCCTGTTTGTCTCGTGTACATTTTTAAAGTAATCCTCCCAACCATGTAAATAAATCAATAGGAAAAATAAATCAGGGCAAAATGGCAAACCTGCAGCATCAGGGTTACAGTAAATGAGAATGTACCTATCAATCTTAATTAACTTTCTATATTTTTATTTTCAAAATCTAGACTATTCCCCTCATTTTAAATTGGGTTCATATTCCGTAATTTTGAATTTTGGTTATATCTGTCCCCAATTGGTCTTTAGTTTATTATAAATCACCTAGCAATAAATTTGTTATCCATATAACAGGACTGTTTGTTGCCAGTTGCCTGCATGTAGCAGAAACTACATTACTTATTTTGTTTGTGACTGCTGTATGTTCTTCCTTAGGAAACCTAATACAATACTAATCACTTTTACCAGTACTGAGGGAATGCATGACCTCTGAGAAGAAATGAATATTATTAGCCTTATGAATGTTCATAGTTCTTATGGTCATTTGTTTAGTACAAACATACACCATCACTGCTATCACAAGCAATCAAAATTCAGCCGAAGAATCAGGAGAAAAAGAACTATCACGGCATAACTTCTTTTACACGCGATACACTTGTTTTTAAGTGCAAAAACAGGAATAGTGCCCCAGTGATCAGTTTGAGTGAGGTTGCATTGGTTACTAGATGGTCCCAAAAGGTATCTACCATTCAAGTTTCATTACAATAACTATTCACTATGATAAATGCCTGCTGAAATCTGATTGCCGGATAGTGGCCATGTTTTTTTAATGAGGCCAAAAATCCAATTAAAGTGGATCCATTTTTCCTCGCACCAAAACATCAATTATATAGCAGTGTGCATAACAACCCTGTGTGTTTACGGTTTTGATTGTCTATGATTCTTATTTGTTCAACTGTACCTGTATAAATAATGGGTAGGTGTCATTGTTGACTGTATGGTAGTGGTAGAGCTCGCCATCATACCACAGGACTTTGCCAATCTGTGAATTCTCCTTGGTCAATGCAAACGTCCTCTTTGGGTCACAGCATTCAGCTACCAGCTTCCTAAAAGATATATGGATAAGTAAATGAAGATTTATTTCATATTAATAAAATAAAATAGAAAGTGGGTGAATTCACCACAGATGGCACCCCAGCCCATCACTGGGCACCATTCACACACACATTCACACCTAGAAACAATTAAGCGGAGCCAATCATCCATCCTACACGTTTCTGGACAGTTGGAGGAAACCAGAAAAACCCAGAGGAAATTCATGTGAACATGGAGAGAACATGCAAAACTCCACACAGACCCATAGTATAGTAGTGTTAAAGAAAATGTATTACACTACTGATGCATCATACAATAAATGTATACAGTGGGGGAAATAAGTATTGAACGTCAGGATTGTGTTTAGTAAATATATTTCCAATGATGTTATTCACATGAAATTTTCACCAGACTTTGGTATTAACTCAAGAAATCTACACATATAAAGAAATCCAAACTTTAGTTTGGATTTCATAAATGAAGTTATGTGTAATAAAGTGGAATGACACAGGAAAAAAGTCCTGAACACATTAACTGAAATGTATTTAATACTTTGTGGAAAAGCCTTTGTTTTTAATGACAGCTTCAAGACGCTTCCTGTATGAAGAAATTAATAGGCCGCAGTATTCAGGTGTGATTTTGGCCCATTCTTCTAAACATATCGTCTTTAAATCTTGTTCAATAGGATTCAAGTCAGGTGATTGACTGGGCCATTCTAATGCCTTGACTTTTTTCCCTCTGAAACCAATTGAGAGTTTCCTTTACTGTATGCTTCCGATCGTTGTCCTGCTGGAAGGTCCACCCACGTCTCATCTTCATCATCCTGGTGGATGACAGCAGATTCTTCGCAAGAATCTTCCAGTAAAGGATTTCATTCATCGTTCCTACATTCCTTCCTGTCTCCAAGTGTTTCTGGAGCTCTCTCCTAGTGGTCCTTGGCTCTTGGGCTACTCTTTTCACTATTTTTCTGACTCCTTGCTCAGAAATCTTATGAGAAGCTCCTGTGCATGGCCGGTTTATGATGGAGTGATGTTGCTTCCACTTGGCCCAATGGTGCTTACTGGAAGATTCAGAAGTTTTGAAATAAGTCTGTATCTGATTCCATCAATATGTGTCACAACAATAAGGTTGCGAACGTCTTGGGAGAGCGCTTTGTTTTTACCCATCATGAGATGTTTCTTGTGTGACACCTTGGTAACAAAGAGCTTATTTATAGACCAACAATTTACTAACATAGCTGATATGAATTTGCACAGATAGGAGGTATAATTATTTTCTAACTACTTACGGATTTTCAGCTATTCCCTTGCCTTACCTTGCCTTGGAGAGCTGCTTTTTCTTAGCGTGTTCAATACTTTTTTCCCGTGACACTTTATTACACATACAACCCCATATATATATATATATATATATATATATATATATATATATATATAGAGAGAGAGAGAGAGAGAGAGAGAGAGAAGAGGCATCTCTTAGAAAAGAGACCTGAGAGAGACGAGGTGAGTTGGGTGAGTTTTGAGAAAATATAATGATGAGGAATAAAATAAGTGACTAGACAGATAACAGTGCAGAAAGTAGCTGATTTAATGGGTGTGAATAGACAGAAGTTTTTGCCAATGTTCCTCTCTAAGGCCTACACCTGCACAGGCTACCTGTATGAAAATATGCCTTCCCATACTAAACCTGCAAGTGTCAGGCTCTGAGGCATTATCTTAATCAGCTTCTCTACAGCACTATGTCTGTCACACATCCTCTTGGGAAGGAGATTTAGATGTAACAAAATAGGGCCATGGGAGGATGAAGTCTCTCTAGGCTGCACTAATACAGAACAGGACATAATACACACTGCAAATGGATGGTTAGAGCTCATTATGAGCCAGCCACAATCAAGTAACTGCTCAATAACAGAACATACTTGGAGATAAACTTGAATCTTAAACCTTTACTGCACAGTGCTGCCATTAGCGATGAAACGACTAGCGGTTTCACGATAAACCACAATAAAATTCCCAGACGGTTACTATTATAGTTAATTATCATGAAAACTGTGCACGATTATCATGATTTGTAAAACTCACGGTATACGCTTTCCACACACACACACACCCAGAATGAGTATGACGCCGCCACAGCATACAACATTGTTGTTTTTTGAGCGTGAAAACATGGTGGAAGGCACTGACAGCACTCGGGAGATTTTCCAACCTATCAAGAGGACCAAATCCACAGTGTGGTCATATTTTGGATTTTATAAAAAATGCTGAGGGAAACTTAATAGAAGATGGTAACTCTGTCTGCAGAGCTTGCCGGATGTAAGTCGCTTCGAAAGGGGGCAACACGTCCAATCTGCTGAGTCATTTTCATTGAATTGGGCTGAAATAATTTCTTCTCACTAGTAATAATCGCAGGCTTCCACGAAGAAAAAGCTCCTAGCAAGTGCATGGCTTTGAGCCAAGAAAATGAACAAGTTCAATTGCTAGTTGCTATTGACAACGGTCATAAACAGGAAATCAGACCACGGAGTGACCAAAATCAAGAATTTCAGAGATCCATGTAATAATATATTACGTAGTTTAGTCACCCAACCAACATATTTTGATCATTTAAAATGTGTTTAATAATAATAATAATAATAATAATAATGTAACCACACCAATTATAATATAATAAAAATAATTATTATACTGCATTTGCTATTTCCTTGTTTACAGAGTTGGTGTGCAGCAGGTAAACCCAGTGATGCTCCTGCTTCCTCGTCGACTCACTCCTCATTTACATATACAGACACTCGAGCAAGCATTATGCTGCTGATTTTATTTGTTGTTTGTTGATTTTCAAATATAAAACCAGTTTAAATGATTTCCGTGTGTGTATCAGTACTTTTTGTACATTTTCAGCACATTTGAACAATACAGTGATAATACTGATAACTTAGTTTTGGTCACGATAATCGTGATATGAAGTTTTCATACCGTCACGTCTTTAGTTGCTATATGGCAACAATTCATTTATTCACAGTTTTTTAATATGCAATAATACAAAACTATTATTTTCCTACTTAACTGTTAAAAATGGGCTTTACCTTTGATATAACAAAAAAAAGTTACCATCCATCCACACGCTTTTTACAACTGTAAATCGTTTTTACAGATATCATTTTTGGCATGCTTACTAGGTGGCAAACAGCTGCAACTTATAGGCTGGAACATGCAATAATTTCAATAGCAATATCATACATTTAGTGTTATTTTTTGACTAAATGATGCTTTCCACCATGGCACATTGTTGCCATATAGCACCAATTTACCAATCACCCCCCTAAAAAAAGAGAGAAGATTTTATATATATTTTTATTACTTCAGCTAATTCAAGTAAAAAAATCCATATTTTTAAAAAAATGCTTTATGTAAATATAATCATTCATGCAGTAGAGAGTTAAGGGCTACTTTCATAAAAAGTAGTAATAGGTGATATTAGTAAAAAGTGAAATTGAGAGACACTAGCTATAGGCCAAAGACCAGGGGTATCGCTAGGGCTCGCTTCATAAATTTGGGTCTATCTATATCAAACATAATGCATATATATATCTATCTATATCAAACATAATGCATATATCTATCTATCTATATCAAACATAATGCATATATCTATCAATCTATAACATACTGTATAAGTATTCATATGAACATATGAAGTTACATAGAATTACTTTGTGATTATTAATAAGCTAGATATATTGCATAAAAATATGCAATATATGCACGCAACAAAATTAAGCCCCAGATGTTTTTGCTCAGTGCCAGATGTTTTCAAATCCTAGAAACGGCCCTGCTAGATGGAAAGCTGAGTTTGAGCAGGTTAATAAATAAAATATGCGCTGTTCAGGAGAGGGGAATCACGGCCTTATATATGATGCATAGACCCTGGCATGGCATACAGGCGATACCTGTATAGGTCGATCCCAGTCTGGTTCTTGGTCCATGCCTGGCCCTGGCGCAGCACTTCTTCCACGATGTCTTTATCGCTCGGCATCCTGTACACAGGAAAGATGTAGAGCCAGCAGAGCACGAGCACACACACGGCGGCCCACACCGACTTACTCCTGTGGAATCGCAAACACACCATCATGTCGCCTGCCACGAAGAGCCAGAGAGACGGACCGCGCTCCTGTTCACTCACGTCCCCTCGCCATTACGACTCATAAATGGGTCTGGTTGCAAAAAGTGTTGCATCGTGCTCCTCGGGATACAGTCCTTTCACGCGCAGCCTGCATCTGACCCCCAGTGTTTCATTGTTCAGTGCTGTGCGTCTCCCAGTCTCTCACTCCCTCCCTCCCTCCATCCCTCCATCATCCGCTTCCGGCCGCGCTGACTCCTTCCAGCAAATACAATAATTCACCTGCCCCCCATGTCGCATGTAGTCCCTCTTCACTGGAGCATCACGAGGTGTTTCAGCATCGAGTACTAAATCCTCACTGTAGCGTTCCGTCTTCCCTCCGTGGCTCCATCGCAATGGCCGTGAATGAGGGATGAAAAAAAATCAGTCTCTGCTGGTGAGACAAAAGACAGCTTGGTCAGCCCGGATGCCTCAACACGCTTCAGTGCGCACCACCGTAATGGCTCACTGCTGCCGCCTGCTGGTGGACTCACATCACTCCCCACCACTTCAACCCCATTGTCTTACTAATGGCGATTTGCTGTTGCGGAAAAGATGCGGTCACACCCTTTTATCTTGACCATAGATCCCTAACACTGGTCCTGGAGTACCCCCTGTGACAGGGGCCCTGTCCTACACATTTTAGTGTTTTGCTTGCTCCCTATCTAATCAGCTGTCAAACAGGGCATACCACTTTTATACAACCAAAGCAAGGAAACAGAGATCTAGGAGATACAGTGCATGTGTATTAATCTCTTGTGGCATTAAGTTATTTACGTCATTTATTTTGCACAGTTGCTGTTAATAGTACTTCATTTGGGACACAACTTTAGTATTTACTCTACGAAGCAGAAGTAACGTAATGAGTAAATCTCCCCCGTGCCGCACGCATACCAACTAATCGATAATGAGATTCGTTGACAACGATTTTCGTAATCGATTGTTATGGATTTTATTGATTAGTTGTTGCAGCTCTACTTATTTTATATAAAAATTGGGACCAGACATGGTGTGATTCGGTGTAATTTTAGCTGTATTTAAAATACACTGGCTCATTATTTTAAATATTAATTATATTGATTTTATGTTATTTTATTTTGCCAAGGAAGTAGAAGTAATTCTGTCTTGTCAGAATAAAGTAAAAGGAAGTTAATAAGCATCCAGTGTCTAATGTCCTTTACACATTCCTTTTATTAACTTTTATTAAGCTGCTGTCTGTCCACTGTCTTTGCTGAAACATACAATTGTGTGTCATCAGCATAACAGTGGAAGCTAATTTCATGTTTACGAATAATTTGACCCATAAGTAGAATATATAAAGAAAACAGCAGTGGGCCTAATACAGGACCTTGTGGAACACCAAACTTTACCTCAGTATGCACAACAACAATTTCTTGTCTATCAAGAAGAATAGTATGATCTATAGTATCAAAAGCTGCATTAAGGTCAAGTAACACAAGCAAGGAGACACAACCCTGATCAGAAGCCAGTAGTAGGTCATTTCCCACTTTAACCAGTGCTATCTCTGTACTATGATGAGGCCTAAATCCTGACTGATACATTTCATGAATGTTATTCCTATGTAGGTACAAGCATAGCTGCTGTGCAACAAACTTTTCTAAGATCTTGGAGATAAAGAGGAGATTTGATATTGGCCTATAGCTGGAAAGTTGACAGGGTTAAGGTCAGGTTTTTTAATCAGGTGTTTGATAGCCTCTAGTTTAAATGATTTAGGTACATAGCCAGTGCTAAGGGAAGAATTGATTATTTTTAGAAGGTGTTTGATTAAGTCTGGAATAATCTGTTTTTAAGAAACATGTACATAAGGGAGCTAGTATACAAGTTGATGATTTTGATGAAGAAATGAATGAATTTATTTCGGGCTCTCGAAGGGGAGTAAAACATTCTGGTCATTGATCTGATATGGCTATATTATTATCTACAGGGTTAGTTATAAAACTGTCTGGTTTTAAATTAATGGTCTGAATTATTTGTCTAATATTTTCAAATTGTCCAATAAAATCAATGCTGCTATAATAATTGTGTGCAAGTTTCTGTTGTGGTCTTATTCCTAGTTAATTTTGCTACAGTTTTAAATAAGAATCTAGGATTATTTTTATCTTCACTTAAGGTGGAGAGAAAGACTGATCTAGCAGCACTAAGAGATTTTCCATAGTTCAGGAGACTCCCCTTCCATGCTGTTTGAAATACTAACATCGTTGCAGACCGAGTATGGTAACGGTGTTCCCTGGCCTCATTCAGCAGGATAATGCTCCCTGCTGCACTGCAAAACTTGCTCAGGAATGGTTTGAGGAACATGATAAAGAGTTCAGGGTGTTGACTTGGCCTCCAAATTCCCCAGATCTCAATCCGATCGCGCATCTGTGGGATGAGCTGGACAAACAAGTCCAATCCATGGAGGCCCCACCTCGCAACCTACAGGACTTCAAGGATCTGCTGGTAATGTCTTGGTGCCCAATAGCACAGCACTTTTTCAGAGGTCTTGTGGAGTCCATGCCTTGACGGATGAGAGTTATTTTGGCAGCACAAGTGGAACCTACACAGTATTAGGCAGGTGTTATGGCTGATCATTGTCTACTTACCATAAGGTTCACTTGTCAGTGGAAATAACAGCAAAATGTCATCTCACAGATTTGATACTTCATTACATTTGATACTTCTTGCTTAGGAAGCAGGCATACTGAACAGGGCCATGTTGATAAAGCTGGAAATAATGCAAATTATTGATTTTATAAACGGGTCTAATATTATCATCCATATAATGTAGTAGCGGTCGCAGTGGTGACTCTGTGGTTAAGGTGTTATGCTACAAACAAACCTTTACATTTTAAACTGTGCAGTTGTATCTTGTCTTCAGTGTAAGCTGCTTTGGTAAAAGTATCAGCCAAATGAACAAAATGATAATATCTTTGGCTGAAATTATTTTGCTACTGACAGTACGGCCCAGAAATCTTCAGTAGTAGTGTAGTGACTCTCAATGTTTCTATTGGCCTTTTTCTGACTGCTTTAGCAGGTACTATATATTGTATATCTTGTTTATTTATTTTGTTTATTTATCTTATTTATTTATCTGTGTATTATCTGTTTATTCTTCTTGTGTATTGAATGTATATGTTTGCACGGAACAAAAAGGAGTGGCTCTTAATTTCATTGTACATATGTATAGTGACAATAAAAGGCATTCATTCATTCATACTACTGGAAATGTTTAGCATAAAGTTTAATGTTTTACATTTGATATTATTTATTTACCTACAGTAGTGTTAACATTTTGAATGTTTAGCTCAGCGTTACATTAAATAAAAGCTACCATTTTCAACTTAGATTGAATCGCAGGTTGCTTCCTGTTCGTTATATACCCAACGTAATGTAATACGTATGTAATATGGTATATTACGTATGTAATTATGGTATGTAATACGGCTGTGCCATATTGTATCATCCATTATATACTGGTACAATTCCTCCTAATGATAAGAATTTGTCATCCCACAATATTGACAAAATAGTTGATGACGTATTTACGTGCCACAATGGTGGGGATCTCGCACATAGAATGAGATCAAGTACGGCGAAAGGCAGAGATCCAAACCTAGAAAAGGAAGAAGAATTCCCCCCCCCAAAAGGAACTTCCTCTGTAATATGGTAGTGTTTCAGATAAATTGTGTTTATATACTGTTTTCATGTTTTGCAGCATAGTTTAAGATTTGTTAAGTTTGCACCATTTGAACATTTACATGCACTTTTACAGAATTACAGTATTACATTTCCATTAGTTTTTCCTGGGGTTAGATTATGAGTCCTGCGTGCACGATGTTAGCATTTTCACTGGAATTTTAATTTGTGAATAAAATTTTCATATTCTAATTTTCAGCCCACGTAAATGGTATAGTTTAGTATTTGATGATGGTCAGGATTAAGTTATTAGTGTTGAATGATACTATTTTTATATCATCGTTACATATTGTTACAGATATTACATATCTGAGTGGCAAAAGTATGTGAACCCCTACATAGCAATTAATTTGAAGGTGAAATTAGAGTCAGGTGTTTTCAATTGGATGACAATCAGGTGTGAGTGAGTGCCCTATTTTATTTAAAGAACGAGGGATCTATCAAAGTCTGATTATCATAAGTGTATCATGTCATGAACAAAAGAGATTTCTGAAGACCCCAGAAAAAGAGTTGTCGATGCTCATCAGAATGGAAAATGTTATAAAGCCATCTCTAAATGTACTGCATTTATTTAACTTTTTTTTTTTTAACCGATTTTTAATCTTAGCGGTTCTATAAAACACTTTACACTGTTTCTCATTCACCCATTCACACACACACACACACGCACACGCACACACGCACACACTCATGGCAGCAGAGCTATGATGCAAGGAGCTAGCTTGCTGTTGGGAGCAACTTGATGTTCAGTGTCTTGCTCAAGGACACTTCAGCATGTGGAGTCGTGTGTGCCAGGAATTGAACTGCCAACCCTATGATTAGTGGACAGCCCTCTCTACCATCTGAGCCACAGCTACCTTAAAGAGTTTGGACTCCACCAATTCACAGTCAGACAGATTGTGTACAAATGGCGGCAATTCAAGACCATTCTTACCCTCCCTGGGGGTGGTCAACCAACAAAGATCACTCCAGAAGCAAGACATGTCATCTGTAAGGCTGCATATTGCAACTAAAGGCCTCTCTCACATGTTAATGTTAATGTTCATGAGTCCACCTTCAGTAGAACACTGAACAACAGTTTTGTGCATGAGTGGCAAGGAGAAAGCCACTGCTCTCCAAAAAGAACACTGTTGCTCAAGATCACATGGACAAGTCAGAAAGCTAATGGAAAAATGTTCTGTAGATATTGGTGTTGCTGAAGGTAAAAGTGGCGGCCAAAATTATTGTAATAAGGAATGCAAAAAAATGTGTCTTCTAATGAATGCACACATGTATATTTATATTTATTAAAAAAGGCAATAAATGAGTTGATTGTGTGATATTGCTTGTCAGTGTAATTGTCCCTGTTCTGTACTTTGACCCAATTACAAGGAAAACACTGCGTTCCAGCATAAGAACCTTATCCCATCTGTGAAACATGGTGGAGGTAGTATTATGGTTTGGGCCTGATTTGCTGCATCTTGGCCAGGATGGATTTCCATCATTGATGGAAAAATTTATTCTGAATTATACCAGCGAATTCTAAAGGAAAATGTCAGGATATCTTTCCATGAACTGAAGAGAAAGTGGGTCATGCTGCAAGTCAATGACCTTAAGGACACAAGTCATTCTCCCAAATAATGGTTAAAGAAGAATAAAATTAGTGTTTGGGAATCACCAAGTCAAAGTCCTGACCTTAATTCAATAAAACAAATATTGTGGAAGGAACTGAAGCAAGCAGTTCATGCGAGAATACCCACCAGCATCCCAGAGTTGTTCTGTACTGAGAAATGAGCTAACATTCTTCCAAGCCGATGTGCAGGACTGATCAACAGTTACCGGAAACATTTAGTGGCAGCTATTGCTGCACAAGGGGTTCAATAGGTCATATTTATGCAGAAATATAGAAAATTATAAAGGGTTCACAAACTTTTAGTCACTACTCTATATTGCCAAATCAAAGATTTATTAAAGAAAGGGTTGCTGCTATATATGTATATAAATGTGTATATCTATCTATCTATCTATCTATCTATCTATCTATCTATCTATCTATCTATATACAGAAGACACACACACACACATACACACACACACACACACACACACACATATATATATATATATATATATATATATATATATATATATATATATATATATATATATATATATATAGATAGATACATAGATAGATAGATAGATATCAAAATTTGAGGGGTTAGATTTAGAGTGAGTGCTAGAGGTCATAACTTTGCTACACTTTCAGTCTTATAGGAAATACAATTAAATTACTGAATCCTCACATGTATTGGGTCAAATGTGGGCTGGACAACTCCACAATTACTTAACGACTTTCATTAATCTTAACATGCAATCATGCATCACTTATATTGCCAAATCTTTAGGCTTTATTAAAGAAAGGGGATCTGCTGAAAGTGGACCACTTCTGTTACAGTGTTGCATTATACACAACTCTATATAATGAAAACAATGACGTCTGTGCACTCATACTTTTTCTCTCCTCTATGAGGTAAAATTTAGATTTTAAATATTTGTTTAGAATCTTTGCAAATGCTTAGGTATTCATACATTTGAAGCAGTATAATGAACCTCTTAACATCCCAATTTGATTTATTTACTTTAAATTATTCAGTAACTGTGAGAGGTTTGATTTATTTTTCTGAGCAAGGAGTCTGAAGTTAATTAACAACAACAAAAGTATGTAAAATATAATATATTGCATTTACCTGCATTGTTGTTGCTACAGTTTGGCATACATGGATGTCTATGAGGATCTCTGGAATATAAACATGGACATCGCAAACAAGACTCTGAGAAGCTTCTGACTCTAAAGGTAGCTCTTCTGCTGGCCCTGACATCTCTCAAGCGAGTGGGAGATCTACAAGCTCTCTCTGTTGCCCCTTCCTGCCTTGACTTTGCCTCTGGATTACCCAAGGCCTTCCTGTATCCTATGACGGATTATATTCCTAAAGTGCCTACATCGGCTGCCCACCCTGTGGTGTTGCAGGCTTTCTGCCCTCCTCCGTTCCTCACACCGGAACAAGAGAGAATGTACCTGCTGTGTCCAGTAAGAGCTCTCTGTACTTACGTCCACTGCTCCGGCCAGTGGCATAAGTCAGAGCAGCTGCTGGTCTGCTTTGGCGGCGACAGTAGAGGTGATGCTGTGTCAAAGCAGTGTATCTTTAATTGGATAGTGGAAACAATCTCTATTGCTTATGAGGCGCGGGGTCTCGCTACGCCTCTGGGCATGAGGGTTCATTCCACTAGGGCGGTCGCCAAAGGGGTATCCTTACAGGATGTGTGTGCTGCTGCAGGGTGGTCTACTCCACACACATTCATTTGTTATTACAGCCCGGATATTCATTCCACCCCGGGCTCGAGGGTCTTGTAGTGAGCCTCGGGCTTGGGTCTTTTTGAACAGGCCACGCCCTCGGTATGACGGAGTGGGTATTCTTGTTCCCATAGTGTTATGCTAAATGCAATGTCGAAGTTCCCTTTGAAAGGGAACGTATGGGTTACGCATGTAGCCCTGTTCCCTGAGAAGGGAACGAGACGTTGCGTAGCTTTGTCATACCTGGGCAGGGCTGTGAATTGTATCTTCCCTTCAGATAATAGAGGCTGATGACTTAAAAATTTTGAAATAATTAGTTTCCTCAAATTTTTTGAGTTAAATGAACTATCCAGTTTTACAGTGTACAGTCTGTTAGATAATTTTTGTATGCTTTAATTTTCTGAGCACTTTATAGCTATAGCAGAGCACAAGGCAATGTCTCACCATCACCAAAAAAGAGTAGAGGCTAGAATAAAGTAATGCTCCTTGTAAAACAGTAACATGGACTGACTGAACTGATGTTTCCGACTATTTTCTTGTTCTGCTCCCTATGAAATCTCTCAGAATAAACCAGTTTAATGTAACCCCACAAAGCATTCAATATCATACAACAAATAGATGAAATCAATTCAAATCGATATAAATTTCTTGTGGTCAGTAATATAAGCTAACGCTTTTAACGCTCTTCAGCCACATCAGACTGTTTATAACTGGGACTTGCACTTGAGTGGCCAGTGAGAAGCAGCTCAGCTGCATGTAACTCACTCTCCTCTTGATTGTGAAATGAAAAGACAATTTAAAGTTACAAATAAAGAAGCAGTTTTGCATCTATAGAAGGGCACATTAAACAGTATTTAGTTCTTTCTAATATCATAAGTTTTTGTGCTGCTCAGGTGGAAACTCAACCTCAAAGTGAAAGTCCTGCACAATTAATTCCATATTGCAACGTTACCTATTGTTTGTTGCATGTGTTTGTTTCGAGTTGTCTATGGACCTAAATAAAGTTAGTTACTGAATTGTTACTGAAAAACATGTTGTTGTTTTTTTTAATAATTTTTTTTAATAATAGTAAAATATTATATATTTGAAAAAATGCATCAACCAAATTTTTTTTAATGTATTCCTAAATGTGAGAACATTATTGGGCCCAGATTATTAATTCCCTTCCACAGTCAGCAGCAAGACTAAGCCATCAGGAACAAGCTAAGGATGACATAGCAAGGGACCATAGGTTAGCTACATAATAATGTTCCCATTTAAAGGGTTCTGATTACATTTGTTTGTTGGTGTTTTTTTTTTTTTTTAAATGATTCTGTACTGTCTGTACATATTTACTCCTCATTTGTTATTTCATAGTGATCAATGTTGCATAAAAGTATACGCTTTCTATTTATCTGAGTGTAGTATTATATGATTTATATCCTGTAATTATTATTGTATTATTGTGTATTTAGGTTCTATGCTATTATCCTATATGCTGCCATTTATTTCTAACAAACCTGTAGCTACAGTTTCCACTAGCCATAGAAATAAACATTTTGATCTTTTATATTTTGTTCTATCTGAATGGATACATATGTCTAACCATCACTGTGCACCAAGGTAGAATTTAAACCTGACACATAAACAGCTGATAATTTGAGTGGAAATTACTGAATTGGGAAGAGGACCCTGCTTTGTTACAGTAAGATGCCACAAGAGGGTGCATAAGGCTAGAGTCTACATTGAACATCTACAGTTCACTCATCACTGAAGAATTTCATTTCAAACCACAAGTAAATCACAGATTATATAGTTTGTTGTTGAATCATTGTTTCTCACCGAACTATAACAGAATGAAATGGCATGAGGGCTATAGTATGTCATGTAGAATATCTGTGCTGATCCTTGTCAACCTTGAAATAACATGCCTGGCAAGGGGGAGAACTCATTATGCAGCTATGTATCTATTACTGTGCTTCCAGTAGTACATATTATTCTTTATTTATGTTAATGGGGCAAATAATGTGTGGTGTGGTAAAATAGTAAAATACAGTGTGGCACAATCAATTTAACACTGATCCAACTGTTCAATTCAGTTCAGAGGCATCTATAGTAATTAATTAAAATTAATTTCATCTTTTCTTTTTCGAGTAGTGGTATCTGAGATGGGGGTTTTCAGTAGTGTCTTGACCACTGTTTTAAAAGGCAAACACTTGTGTGTGGAATACACTATATTACCAGCTTTTTTGACACCTGACCATCACACTCATGTGCTTTTTGATCATATCTATCTATCTATCTATCTATCTATCTATCTATCTATCTATCTATCTATCACAAAAGTGAGTACACCCCTCACATTTTTGTAAATATTTGATTATAAATTTTCATGTGACAACACTGAAGAAATAACACTTTGCTACAATGTAAAGTAGTGAGTGTACAGCTCGTGTAACAGTGTAAATCTAGTGTCCCCTCAAAATAACTCAACACACAGCCATTAATGTCTAAACCGCTGGCAACAAAAGTGAGTACACCCCTAAGTGAAAATGTCCAAATTGGGCCCAAAGTGTCAGTATTTTGTGTGGCACCATTATTCTCCACCGCTGCCTTAACCCTCTTGGGCATGGAGTTCACCAGAGCTTCACAGGTTCCACTGGAGTCCTCTTCCACTCCTCCATGATGACATCACGGAGCTGGTGGATGTTGGAGACCTTGTGCTCCTCCACCTTCCGTTTGAGGATGCCCCACAGATGCTCAATAGGGTTTAGGTCTGGAGACATGCTTGGCCAATCTATCACCTTCACCCTCCATGCAAACCATTCAATCCAGCATGGGTCATTTTGACCCCCTTTATGCATTCATGAAGGTTTTTTTGGTTTATGCATTGTAGGGTTACATATCAAAAATCCAAAATATGTGCTTCATACCTGACATCATTCCCTTCAAATGCTACTGAGCTTTAAATTATGGTATATTTTGTGTATGAGCCCATTCTGTAGAGAAATACATGGCAATATTTACATATGACGATTAAATATATGGCAATATTTAATAGTTCATTTGAATAAATATCAGAAATCTAGTGCTTCATACCTGACTCCTAGATGAACACGTTACAGTTGGTTGTGTGACTGTACATCATTCCCTTCAAATGCTATTGAAATTTAAGTAATGGCATAGTTTGTGTATGAGCCCATGGAGTAATAAAATACACGGCAATTTTTATATGTGATTTAATAGTGTATTTTATTAAATATCAAAAATCTAAGAGGTGCTCATTATAGCTGACACCTAGATGAACACTCTACAGTAGGTTATATGACTGTAAGTCATTCCCTTCAAATGCTATTGAAGTTAGAAACGTATTTAACGATGTCGTATGTAACTTTAGAGACGTTCCCTCGATTTCCGCATATCCGCGAATATTGAACGTCCAACGTCACGCCAACTTTATTCCAGTGGGCTTGCCCCCCCCCCCCGCCCCCTTCCATTATGACGCTGATGGAACGTGCGCATCTTCTGGAGTCTTCTGTCACTATGACAACAGAAAGGCAGAGTTTCAGTGTTGACTTGGACTTTCTAAATGACAGGCTGTTTAACCGAGTTGAGTGCTACAGTGCAGAATTTAAAGAGTTTAGCTCTTGCTCGGGCGGCAGATCTTCCACTGCGCCCCCTGCTATATGCGAGTGGAACTGCAGCCGCGGTCGCAGGAGTTTATTATTATATTATGAAGCGTGGCGACGGGGAGAGAACAGCGGACACAACTCTCACCGAGGGTACTCTCTCTCTCTCTCTCTCTCTCTCTCTCTCTCTCTCTCTCACACACACACACACACACACTGAGGGTGCACCATCTCTCTCTGTCCTCACAGTTTAGTTCTCTGTTTTTATATAAACCATATTTGACTTCAGTAGAGTTTTTAGTTTTTTTAGTAGAGTTGCAACCTGCTCTACCACCTGAGCCACAGCCGCCCAAAAATCTTCAGGGCTACAGCCCCCAATGCCCAGGCCAGGTTTTGCCCCTGGGATCAGAGCTAGAAACTTGTGATGGTGGGAAATGTAAAGTGTAGCAGAAGTAATGAGCGTGTGTAATAGAGACGAGACTGTGCTGACTGCAGGGTGAAGTGATGTTTTGGTGCTTGTTTGTATTTAGACCCAGTACAGACCCAGCTCTCTGCAGTAGATGTTTCTTTGCTGGATCCAGGCTTGATGTCTGATGTGGATGGAGTCCATGTCACACAGACTGACAGCGCTGTCCCTCAGGTACTCACCAAACCACAATCACAGAAATAACATTGTGTTCATAAGATCTAGTTAATGACAACACATGTTGTGTTGCTTTTAACACAATCGGTGTGTTAGTACGTTTAACCCCTGTGTGTTAGTACATTTCCACACAAAGATGTGTTAAAAAATAACACAAAAATAACAGAGATCTGCTGTTTATACGTTTTCCACTACAATTATCCTAAAATGCAATTTGTATATATATATGCTAAAATTCTACTAAATGCTCATAAATTAAACAAACAATTGTATGAAATTCAGGTGACTTTTATTAAAATCTTTTAAACATTTGACAGGTGTAAGAATTGGAGTTGATGCATTTTCTTACAAATGTCCCTGCCATCTGGGAAGACAAGAGTCCCGCTCCCTTCCATCTGAAAAGCTGTAAAAGAGCAAAAGGAGTGTTAGTTATTTGTTAGCTATAAAATATGGACAAGTGCCTTTGGGCTTTAACAGAGAAATTGCGTTACAGAATCCCAAATTGTGTAATTTTGGAAATGTGACCCCCAGTCTCCTAATGAACAAAATGGTGCTGTAGATTCACCAGGAAAATCTAGCAAACTTGTGAATATTTATTTTCAGTCCAAACTAGATAAGGCAAAGAGACAAGGTCATAAACTAGAACAAGGTCAAAACCACAATAAACAAACACGGTATTTTGGTAACGACAGAGACAGAAGGCAACTGAGCATATACTTTGCCAAGACTTAGTGTTCAAACAGTCTCTTTTATGTGTGGTGTAATTGTTTGTGAGATTGGATGCAGCTGTGCATGTTTAGAATGAAGGTGAGTGTTCTGGGAATTGTGGCCATGGCGTCCATGTTTGTAGGCCGCAGCACAGGATGGGAAATGTAGTCACTGGTGAGCTGTGATATGACACTGAAAAAAAAGTTGCCGCATTCAATACTTATTTCCCCCACTGTAAGTTAGTTTGATTGTCTAAAATTTGAACCGTGTAATTTATAATGGATTAAAAAGTGCCTCCTGGCACAATTGTATCCTCCTGAGACCCAAGGGAAAAAAGTGTCATCTGATTTTTTGTTTTGTTTTGTCTTATTTCCTACCTATTTTGGGTTAAAAACATTCTACAATTTAGACTACAATTTAGAATTATTTTATTTAAAATTTGACGTCATGTCCACCGGAGAATACATGGCAAGGGATCTGAGACCATTCCTCCATACAGAATCTCTCCAGATCCTTCAAATTTCAAGGTTCACGCTGGTGGACTCTTCTCTTCAGTTCACCCCACAGGTTTTCTATTTGTCATGATTCTGGGATGGTCATGGCAGGACCTTGATTTTGTGGTCAGTAAACCATTATTGTTGATTTTGATGTATGTTTTGGATCTGCTGGAAGATCCAACCATGGCCCATTTTAAGCTTTCTGGTTGAAGCAGTTAGGTTCTCATTTAATGTATGTTGATATTTGATAGAGTCCATGATGCCATGTATCCTAACAAAATGTCCAGGTCATCTGGCAGAAAAACAGCCCCAAAACATTAAAGAGCCTCCACCATATTTAACTGTGGGCATGAGGAACTTTTCCATATGGCTACCTCTCTGTGTGCTGTGTGTGTGATTTTTTTGGCCACTTGAACCATCCTCTTCACAGTGTGTTGAGACAATATAGACAAACGTCCAATCCCAGGTTGATTCATTACATTTCCAGTTGACTGGAACTTCTTAATTATTGCCCTGATGGTGGAAATGGCCATTTTCAATGCTTGTGCTATATTCATATAGCCACTTCCCATTTTGTGAAACTCAACAACCTTTTGCCGCACATCACAGCTATATTCCTGGGTCTTACCCATTGTTATGAATGACTATGGGGATTTGGCCTGTATGGTACCTCATATTTATACCCCTGTGAAACAGGAAATCTTGGTTGAACAATTTCTTTTTCCATGTCACCCAGGTGTATTTAAAAAATGAAAAATATCAATAGGAATATACTTAAAATATATTTTTCTCATATTCATTGGGGTGCTAATGATTGTTACACATCTATATTTAACAAATATTGTTTTTGATAAACCTGTGTTTTGTTTGCAATTGTTTATCAATGAGAGCAGAGTATTTTTGTGAATTTCTTTTAACAAAAGATGAAAAGGTTAAACAATAAAGACAATTTTTTACCAATAAATTTTTCAATAAAGACAATTTTTTTCAAATGTATACCAAGGGGGCCAGTATTAGTGGAGGGCACTATAAGTATGTATTGCTAGCTGTATAAACAAGTAGTCTGTGAGGTTAGTAATTAGATGCTACCTGCTCTCCTGTACAGCTTTTCCCCTGGTTTAAACTTGTTCATGTCTCCTGGTTCACTGAGATTAATGAAGTTATAAACTGTTTACTGTAATTACTTAACAATATTATATCTTTTACTTCCTTATTACATTATAGTGTCAGCAATTCTGCACAACTGTACAGATTTCATAAGTATATAACTCCTATTCAGTAAGCATTAGCTAGTGAAACAGCTAGAAATAAGTGCAGATGTTAAACCTTAAATAGTTGACATTCTGCCTGAAATTAGCCTCCAACACACTACAGTAATCCTGTTTAATAAAAAAACGAATAAAAAAAAAAAACGCTTATATTTGCTTAAATTGCGGAAATGTTTTTTGTAGCTTATGAATGTTTTATTGGATGTTTTGATTAAATCCTCAGTTGGCTGTGGGAATATCAAGTCTTCCATGATATAAGCATTTTAAATATTTGAATTGAAGCGTTTGACACGTCTGAGGGAGGAAATTAAGTTTAATTTTCCAGGACTAGGCTAGACTAGACTGAATACCAGAAACACCCTTTCATAAAAATGTCAAGACATTCAGCTGCATCTGGAAACCTTTTACATTTTTACAAACACCTGATCCCATTTTGCTGCAGTCCAGCAGGTGTCTGTGATGCTGAAACTTATGTGGCAGTTGATGTTTAGATATTCTCTGGACACCTTTTGTCTTTGACACCTGTCCTCATTACATCTCAGGCTATTTACAGAACTGACGAGTCTCCAAAAGTGTTTGTTCATTGTTCTTTAGTACTGTTCTGTCTCCCTGAGTTCTTTGTCAGACCTCAAATTGTCTGAATGCATGTGTAAAAGTAAATAAAGCCGAAAGTATTTGGACGTTGCGTTTTCAGGAGTCTCTTAGCGAGGCTGGGGAGAAGAATCAGAAGGTGGAGGTGTCCAGTGCTCCGGTGCACAGCAAGAGGTCCAACCTGGAGGACAGAGTGAGGGAGCTGGAGGAACTGCTTTGTGAGGCACACAGAGAGTGTGAGAGAAAAACCAAGGTGAGTGAGAAAAGCCTCACATTAAACAGTACTTTTTAAAATATTATGAGTAACAAACAATATGGCAAACATTAAGAAAAGAAAATATCTGCACACTCACTTGTGTTTGGAGCCTGAGGGGTATGAGCAGTGACGGCTGGACCTGATATTAGTTATGAGGATAAAATTTCATCTCAAAGACATCAAAACACTTTTCTAAAATCAGGTCAACATTAGCAGTGTCGACCATTTTACACCAGAACACAGCTAAGCTGCTAGCTGAAGAAGGAAGTCATAGCTAGCTGTCATGTAACGGGATTGGAGACAGACAAGCTTTTATTAAAGAGACAGGCAGACAAATCCAAAACGTAGAGCAATATCACAGGTGAGGGGTCAGGCGATTGGCAAACAACATAAACTAGGCTTAGACGAGAATCTAGAAACGTGAGGACAAAACAGGATCAAAACCATGAAACACGGAACAAGAATCAAAAGGCTCGGTACGGGTCTAGCAATAAACACACAGAAACACAATACTTTGCACAGAACAAAGACACACAGGGGTTTAAATATACAAACTAATCAAAGAGGGAAACGAGAACAGCTGAGACATTAGGAAGGAACCAATTACATAACAGGGGCGGGGACAGGACAGAAATCAAAACAAAAACACAGGTGTCAATAGTAAACACAGTAAAAGACAACCCGGAAGCGTGCGCTGTTGCGCATCAGGCAGTTCATGCGTGCTGAATGTTCCGGCACTCAGTGCGAGGGGAAATCCCTGATACTAGCTAGCTAGACTTATAAACAACACATTTCAGAACTGAACACAAATAATGAAACAGAACTTCATACTTATAGTTTATTTACAATATTTATAAATGACACCTACTGCAGCTGTAAGTTATTCCATGTGGAGCTGATATATGTAAGTCTGAGATGTCAATACCAGACATGCTAATCCATGCTTTCATCCATCCATCTTGTATACCGCTTTTCAGGGTCACGGGGAAACCTGGAGCCTATCCCAGGGAGCATATGGAACAAGGCGGGGTACACCCTGGACAGGGTGCCAATCCATCACACAATCACATACACATTCACACACTATGGACAAGCCAATCAGCCTACCATGCATGTCTTTGGAGTGGGGGAGGAAAACCCCAGTCCAAAGGGGAGGAAACCGGAATACCGGGAGGAAACCCCCGCAGCACATGCAAACTCCACACACACAGGGCCACGGTGTGAATCGAACCCCCGACCCTGGAGGTGTTAGGCGAACATACTAACCACTAAGCCACCGTGCGCCCCCTTTAACTCTTTCATTCAAACTAAAAACAGCAAACCTATGATGTCACTTCTGTTATGATCTGCTTTTGTCTGTGTTTTATTCAGACGTAATGTGTTTCCCATATGACTGTAGCAAGGGTGTAAAAATAATAAATGTACAGCTGAGTCATATTTATTGGCACCTCTGCACAAACCATAACAACCAAATATGTTAGCCTTAATTACATCACAGCATCTGTTTAATACCCAGTTTTAACAAGGGGAACTGAAGAGCCTCGTTGTAGATTTGAACATCTAGCTCATTTGTTATTACTGCTGCTCTGGTATATGCAGACAACATTTTAATCCATCTTGTTAAATTAGGAACAAAACTGTGTAAAACGCCAAACAAGACTCGACTCAGCCCTGTCCCACTCCTTCTCAGCATCCAGGGAAAGAGCAATAAACTGGGTTATGGTCTGATCTGTTTAACCGTATTAGATTTCTTCTCTTGTTATCAGTAGAGGAACAGTTCTGCACAAACCCAGCCTGGTCTTGCTCTATGATGTTTGGTGGTATCTTCTCAACACGTGTTACTAGTTAGTTAGTTAGTTACAGTTACATTTATATAGCACTTTTCTAGATACTCAAAGCGCTTTACATACAGTAGTCTGGGAGGGGAATCATACCACCACTAATGTGTAGCATCCACCTGGATGATGCAACAGCAACCATAGTGCGCCAGAACGCCCACCACACACCAGCTATTAGTGGAGAGAAGAGAGTGATGTAGCCGATTCAGAGATGGAGATTATTAGAGGGCCGTGATAGAGAAGGGCCGATGGGGGAATTTCGCCAGGACACCAGGGTTATACCCCTACTCTTTTAGGATAAGTGTCCAGGGATTTTTAATGACCACACACATTGTACAAAATGTGCTAGTTCTGAAACGAATATGAATAAGGTTTTTCCATGCAAAACATTAGAAAAACGCAAAAACAACTAGTCTGAATCTGAATTTTGTGTATCGTTATAACCCTATGTGTTTTAGGAGTGTGAGCGGGAGCAGGAGGCTCACAATATAATGAAGTTACAGTACGATGAGATGAAGGAAACATCACATAATGCGGCGTCACTAAAGGTATTCTTTTCTAAATCTGTGTGTGTGTGTATATTCTTTTTAGTCTGGATTTGTGGAAATTTTGTTCTTTGTCCACAAAAGATTTTAAGAAGTTCTGATGAGCAGTGAGTTATATAAAATAAAGCTTTGCTTTTTGAACTTCCAGGTCTCTCTGGCTGAAACTGAAAGGAAATATGAGCAGGTGATGGAGTCCAATGCTCAGCTGAAGAATGAGAACTCTGACCTGGTGTCAGAGGTGAACACACTGCAAGACTCATTGCAGGATTTGGGCATCCTGCTCTCTGAGACACACACGGAGTGTGCTGAGGCAGTGAGGGTAAATGAGAAAATCCTTTGCTTTAAACAGTTCCGTTAGTAACAATGTGAGGACTTATTCGTGGTGCATTAAGAATTACTTCACAGGCTTTATGTACTACAATAAAATAAACATCACACTTTTAATGAAAAATGCTAGTTTTGTTATTAAATAGAAGTGACCAATTTTTCATGTGAATTTTAACCACTAAAGTTTGAACTTCTCATTCACCATGGCGGTGTTTTAGTCATATGAGTCGGAGCTGAACCTTCGCAAATATGTGCAGTCCGAGTACGATAAGAGGGAGGAAAACTGTAATAAGAAAATCAGCACACTAAGGGTAAGTTTTTCTTCTCATGAAACCCCAAACTTTATTTTGTGCGTGTGTGTGTGTGTGTGTGGCCATTGTTTGTTAGTCATGTTTTCGGGACATTTTGGTTTTGTCCACAGAACATTTCAATCTGTTCTGTTAAGTGAGGAGTCGAGTCCTCAAGTGTCTGTGTGTGTGTAGAAGTAAATAAAGAAAACTAGCTATGACTGTTGCACTTCCAGGTCACGCTTGTTGCAGCTGATAGGCAATACGAGCAGGCGATGGAGTCCATTGCTCAGCTGGAGAAGGAGAACTCCAAGCTGATGTCCGACGTGAAGACACTGCAAGACTCGATGCTGGAGTTGGACGAAGAGCTATCTGTGACCCGGATAAGGTGTAATGAGATAATAAGAGTAAGTATAAAAAAATCCTTTCATTAAGCAGTTTGTTTAGAAATAATACTCATGATGCTCATGCTGCATGAGGAGTTACACCACAGGCTATATGGAGCTGAATAAAATATTTTAATATTGTATTTCTAGTCTTAGATGCTAATTTTTAATTTAATGGAACTGGTGTATTGCAAATATGAACATATATCACTCACATTTTAACCTCTTTTCAATTCATGGGTGTGTTTTAGGAGTGTGAGGGAAAAACCTGGGAGTTGGGCATGCTGCAGTCTGATTGCAATGAGATGAAGGAAACTTTACTAAAGGTAAGATTTACTTATTATGAAACCAATAAGCCATAATCCAGTCTGAGCAATACTGAATAATGAGCAATTCCCCCAATGTTTAACTTCATATCTGAGCTTCTGGGCTTTTATTAAAACAGAGACTCATGAATTCACATGTCAGCATTCACCTAAGTAAAGTGGGTCGTGGAGGGAAAACCCTGTTATTCAGTGATGGGAGTGAGGAACTGGAGGCATGCTTCACAGAGACCCTTTTTGATGTTTACTTATTTCTTCTCTGCATGCTTATCAGCATGAATAAATACGAGCTGCACTTAACTGATCAAGCAGTGTTAAGTTGATCCGATTGGGTTAATTGTTTTGATTGAAAAGTTTTGATAATGTAGTTATTTATCTGGCAAAACATTCAGATTTTTTTGGTACTAGAGCTTAATTTAATCTTATTCTAAACTTTTAAACTTTTGAGGCTTAACTTGTTTGTCAAACAAAAAGTCACTTAAGTGCCAAAAAGTCACTTAAGTCCTCAGTTTCTACTTGACCAAATTCACAATACTTTAAAGTTACTACTTTCTTACTGAAGTGATGCAGCCCATTTGGCACTATAGTTTAAACCTCTTTTGCTTCATGGCTGTGTTTTAGGAGTGTGAGAAAGAGCCGGAGATTCACCGTATGCTGCTGTCACAAAACGATGAGTTGAAGAAGTTGTTAAATCAGAAGGAGGAGCTACTTAAGGTTAGCTCTGTCATAAAACCAGGCCTGCTATTGTGAGCTGTGTGTGGAGAAATATCTACCGTGACCCAGAAGAGTAAATAGTAGCAAAAGTTTAATACATAGGATAAATTAATCTTTTACATGTATTTATTTGCCTGAAGCTTAAATCTAAAAGAAGAGACAGTCCAAACATAGTGATATGAAAGTATCATAAAGCTAAGTAATTGACCATATAAAATGCAGGATAATGGTAGAAAGAGGAGAGAGAGGCAGAACTAAACACATAAGTGTAGCTACAAGTCCTCAGCTAATACTCAGGAGTGCTACAAATACTCTATAATAATCAGTCACTGAAACTATGAATGATTCAAAAATAGGAATGTGGGGTTGGCGGTGTTTGTTCTTTCTTGTATAGTCATGTTCTGTGGGACATTTTCTCCTTTGTCCACAAAACATTTCAGTTATGAGTTGAGTCCTCAAAAGTGTACAAATGTGTGTGTAGACGTAAATAAAGACAACACGCTTTGGTTGTTGAACTTACAGGTCTCTCTGGCTGAAGCTGAGAGGAAATGTGAGCAGGCGATGGAGCACAATGCTCAGCTGGAGAATGAGAACTCCAACCTGATGTCCCAGGTGAATACACTGCAAGGTTCAGTTCAGCAGCTGGAGGAAGAGGTCTCTGAGACACACAGGAAGTGTGAAGAGATAAAGAGAGTAAGCATTAAACAGGTCCTTTAGAATTTATATAAGTAGTTGAACAAAAAAAGATGTCTAGTTTAAGACGGTAGGAATATTAAGCAGTCCAGTTTAAACCTCTTTGGTCTCATGGCTGTATTTTAGGAGTATGAGCGGGAGGCACAGTTCAAAGAGATGAGGGCAACTTTAGAACAGTGCAATGTGTTACTAAAGGTAAGTTGGCTGCTTGCACATTGACTACTGGTTATGTCTCATATCCCATATCAGCATTCTGTACACACACATATAGGTAAGGTACATATTTGGCCAAAGAAGAATGTTAAATTTATAGCGGCTCAGAGAGAGCGCATTTGCTCTGCACCCTCCGTGTGTTCTTAATTTGCCATCACAATTCCACAATTCATAAGCATTCAATACAAATGAAAGTATATACAGTCCACAACAAAAAGACAAATGTAGTTTTATTCTTTAAAAGAGCTTAATTTTTTTCTTATCTTGTTTTATACACTTTTTTTTTAGTTATTATTAAAAAGTGGCTGGCCTTTTATTTTTGTCGTGAACTGTACAGCAGTGTATGCATGGTCTTACCTTTATTCATCTGTCATTGCTCACATCATCAAATCCCAAAAACACCTCCCTCACTTCACAGGCCACCTCACTTTTAGCCACATAACGCAAAATGACAGAGATCTGGACTTTGTTTGTGACATCCGTTGTCTCGTCTACTTCTACAGCAACAAATAGGGCTGCATTAATCTAATTTTTTATATAATTTCTAATCACATCACTTATTGCTTCAGTTAAATCGTTCTGAATTCTGTTTGATAAGCCAGAAAACACAGTGAATGTCTCCAAATGTCTAGCTAACCTATCATCTTTCTCAGCAAAAGCATGTAATAGTTCTACATAGTTGCCACAATTAGAAGAGGTCGTACTCTCATCGTTAGCACGAAATGCTAATTGCTGTTTGGCTAGGAAGCAAGTTGCATTAATGAGGTCTTTTAAAATTTAAAACCTTTACCCTAGCATTGTGGACGCTAATATTTAGTCTCTGCTGTTCGTTCAAAGCCAAATCTATCCTTGCACTTCCAAAAGTTTTTAAAGCAATTTGGCTTTGAATGAGAGTAGTTGAAGTTCATGTCTGCTGAGGCTTCTTGGTATATTTTTCAAGTCACAAAATCCCGCTGTAGTCCAGACATTGTCACTCGTTGAGAACAAAAGGCAGGGAAAGCAGAAAAGGCGGTTTCTCGTAGCACAACCACACCGCCAGTCTTTTCGGGTGTACCTCTCCGTTTGAAAAGAGCGTGTTATCTTCTGTCCTGTCGTTTGAAGCAAATCTTTTAGCTCCAGCATTGGTCTTCCATTATTTATCAATTCCAGTTTTGATTGAAAGTCCAGTTCTGAGAAATGTTTTAGGTTATATATATATTATCTTCCATTTTTGCAGTCAGGGCAAAAAATAAAAATAAACAGACTGATGCGGTGCACTTGACTTTCTCTACTTGACTTTTTTAGCTAGCATATTACCCACAATGCCATTTTTCTGTAATACGTGAAGAAGAACAATAGCAGAACAAGCCCGTATGCTCACACACGCCCCCTTCAGTGAGGCAGAGGTACTGCCTGCCTCCCCTCCCCTCCTTATGTCAGATCAGCAAGACTAATATGTTATACACATACGTGAAATACATGACCTAGAGTATGGAATGTGATGACATATAATAAAAGTGTGTACAAACATTACAGTGATGACGTACAGAGAGATCAATTGCACGTGCTCAAGTTGAGCAAAAAAAAAAAAAGAGCAGCTCAGTCCAGTTTGTAAGGGATTGCACAATCTGAGAGAAGGCTCAGCTCGTCGCTGTCTTTCGCGTCTTTCCCCCATATTTGAACAGTAAAATACACAAATTCAGCGATACTGACTATAAAAATCATTGGAATGATTGGGATCATGCAACAATTGCATTTCTATCACAGATCAGTGGACAAATATTTATTAATTTTTTTAATCATTATTTGTTTTTTACATTTCATGATGACACAACCTCCCCTGCCTTCCCTTCCTCCCCTGACCGCACGTCACTGACAAAACTCTACCACCAGGATCCTGCAGGGAACCAGGAAATGTGAACATATTACTCCTGTTCTGGAGCCCTTGCACAGGCTCCCGGTCAGGTTCCGTGTCGATTTTAAGATCATGATGGTGACATACAAAACATTACATGGCTTGGCTCCTCAGTACTTATCAAGATTATTAATTCCTTACACCCCAAATCGCAGACTGCGCTCCTCACAGTGTAATCTGTTAACTATTCCACAAACACGCTTAAAATGTACAGGTGACGGTGCTTTTTCCGTCTATGCTCCTTCACTTTGGACCTCTCTTCCTCCTGAACTCAGGGAAGCTCAGACCTTTGGTATTTTTAAAGCTCAACTTAAGACACTTTTTAAAACTTGCATTTCACTGCCGATGTCTTCTTTTATATTTTATCATTATTATTATTAACGTTGTTGTTCTTATTAACTTTTATATGTTTTATTTTTCTGTGTACTGCTTATTTTGTGTACAGCACTTTGAGAAGCTGCTTTTAAAGGCACTTTATAAAATAAAGTTTATTATTATTATTATTATTATTATTATTATTATTAAACCTCTTCTGAATCATGGCTGTGTTTCAGGAGTGTGCGCGAGAGAGGGAAGCTCACAGTGTCCTGAAGTTGCAGCACTCTCAAGTGACTTTAACACACACTGAGGAGTCACTAAAGGTATGTTTTTCTTCTCATGTTACCACGACTGCTATTGTGGTGTGTGCGTGTGTGTGTGTTCCTTATTGTTTAGTCACCTATTTAGGGTCATTTAGTGTTTTGTCCAAAAAAATAAATGGTGACAAAAAAACAAAATTTTGAGTTCTCAAAAGTGTCCGAGTGTGTGTGTGTGTGTGTAGATGTAAATAATGCCAACATGTTTTGATTGTTGAACTTGAAGGTATCTTTAGCTGAAGCCGAGAGGAAATATGAGCAGGTAAAGGAGACCAACACTCGTGTGGAGAATGAGAAGTCGGTTCTGGTGTCCAAGGTGAACCAACTGCAAGACACAGTGCGGGGGTTGACTACACTGCTCGCTCAGACATACAAGAAGTGTACTAAGGCACTGAGTGTAAGTGAGAAAATACTTGCATTAAGCAGTTCCTTTACTAATAATTTGAAGACTCCTGATGATCTTGCTGTCTGATGAGTTACACCACAGGCTATATGTACTTCAGCAAAATAAAACTGTATTTCTAGATTAAAATACTATTTTTTATTGAATAGAGGTGGTGTACTGTAGATGTGAACATTAAGTAATATAGTTTGAACCTTTTTTTGCACCATGGTTGTGTTTTAGGTATGTGCCATAGCGAAAGGCGTTGCTGATTTTGTGGAGTCCGAGGCCACAAAGCGGGTGACGTTTTTAATTCAGACAAAAAAATCACTTGAGGTACGCTTTTCTTGTAATGAACTCACAACTATTACTATGTATTAGTGTTTATTCTTGTCAACTTTTCGGGGACATTGTTTTTTGTCAACAAAAAATTTTATGCTGTTAACACAAGTGATGCCTTGAGTCCTCAAAAGTGTCTGAGTATGTGTGTGTAGAAGTAAATAAAGTATGCAAACTTTGGTTGTTGAACTTCCAGGTCGCGCTGGCTGAAGCTGAGCAGAAATTTGAGAGGGCAAAGGTGGAAATTACTCAGCTGGAAAATAATAAGGCTGAAATAGAATCTAATATACGTACATTGCTAGACATGGCGAGTGACTCAGCGGAACAGCTTTGTGAGACCAGGAGAAGGTGTGATGAGGTCACAAGGGTAAGTGAAATAAATCCTTGCATTCAACAGTTCCTTTAGAAATAATGTGAGGACTTGTGATGATCATGTTGCACAATGAGTCACACCACAGGCTATAAGTATTTGAACAAATTAAAATGGTATTTTTAGTTTAAGATGCTAGATTTTATTGAATAGAAGTGGTGCATAGCAGATGTGAACATTAAGCACTCAAGTCTGAACTTCTTTTGCTCCCTGGCTGTGTTTTAGGAGTGTGCGCAAAAAACTCGGGATTTGAGGAAGCTAGAGTCCAAGTGGAATTTGTTGAATGAAACTGTACTAAAGGTAAGTTTTGTATTTTAAGAAGTTATATTTAGTTTGATATTTTTTTTTATGAAAAACTTTTTGTAAAATTCATAAGCCAAAATCCAGTCTGAGCGCTTAACACTGAACAATGATCTCTCCATTTTTTATGTCTATATTTTTTATTTGGTGTTGGAGCTCTTTTAGATACTGGACCTCATTTAGAACTTTTTTAAGAAAAAAAAAGTGTCTCCTTTTACATTTAATGAAGCAAGCAATTTAGCACTGAAGTTTGAACCTCTTCTACACCATTGCTGTGATTTAGGATTATGAGGCAGGGTGTGTAGCTCACGGTGTCCTGAGGGTACAGTACAATGAGCTGAAGGAACAGCATGAGGAGTTACTAAAGGTAAGATTTTTCCTCTCACTAAATCATGACTTCTGTAGTACACTGTGTGTCAGTTATGTGGCAGAAAAGTGAATATAAAACCTCTGGGCAATTCACATACATATATTTAGAAGCAAATATTCAAGCTTCAAAAGGACTGCTGTAGTGAACTGTGTGAGGACTCTTCATATTCGTGCTACATGATAAGTTGTACTACAGGCTGAACAGACCTGGTGACTTTTTTGTTTTCCCTCATTTTAACACTATAATAATGAGCTTGTGGTTGCACATACTAAAACAAGTGTTATTTACAAAAAGTACATATCTAAAGAGTGGAAATAATGCACCTCAGTTTGGACCTTTCCACATCTGATGCACCTCATGAACAACTCTGTAATTAGCTGACACTGATGTACCAATATTGTTAAACTGGAAAACTTTAGCAGGCCGAGAAATAAAATAAAATTTTACTACAAACCCTAGTGTATGTTGGTAGAAAAGAAGCCTATTTTATCAGAATGTTTAATACTTATTGTAGATGTTAACATTAAACACTAAAGTTTACCTTTACTGCTCCATGACTGTGTTTTAGGAGTGTGAGAGAGAGAGGGAGGCCCATAGTGTCCTGAAGTCTCAGTATGATCAGATGAAGGAAACTTCAATGCAATCAAATGCTCAGCTGGAGAACGAGAAATCAGACCTGATGTACCACGTGCATAAACTGGGAGGCAGAGTGCAGCAGCTGGAGGAACTGCTGTATGAGGCAGACATGACCTGTGGTGCTATAAAGCAGGTTAGTGAGAAAATCCTTACATTAAGCAGTTTTGTCTGAACTAAATGTGAGGACCCGTGATGTTCATGCATGAATTATTCGTACTAGTCATTGCTGTTATCAGTGTCATATGATGTGCAACAGAAACACTTGGTAAATCTGGCTGTGGTAGACTAGTTTGACCAGTAACAGAAGCCACACTACAACATCTCTGTAAAACGTCATCACAGAAGTTTGCCCCACCCTAGATTGCAACAACAAGAAAAGCATTGGGTCTAACCTGGCCATACCATTGTAATAGGTCTGGGTACACCGCTACAGATTATATGCTGAAGAAAGATCTATGGTAGACCTGCGATTAAATAAAATACTTTCTGCTTAGGTCATCAATTAGCACAATCTACACTTGTGCAAAAACAAAAATGGACCCTTGTTATAATGGTAGTGATATTATGCCAATAGAAATTACTCTTTACACATCAAAGTTGATTATTTTTGGAGCTGTTCGCCCTCGTAGAATGTTGAGAACACGGATGCCAATTCCCCTGCCAAGTCAACTTTATGTAATAAGGCTACAGGAAGCTGTAACTACGCTACGATTTTTCTGTGCTCCGACCGTTTTTGTTTCTTTCATGATAAAATTCAAATGAGCCATCAGAGACTGTTGCACCCTGGTTGGCATGAGGAAGTTGAGAACTCAGGAGGTAGGCTTAGAGAGAGTGAATTTATTTAATTTGGGTATTTTTACTTTACATGTGTTTCAGCAAGACAGCCTTATAAACTAAAGGAAAATACTTGTAATGTAAACAAAAACGTAAAATTCACAAATTCTACATGACCAAAATTCACTCTACTTTGAAGTTATTCCTTCTTCATTGAAGTGAAGCAGCTAGTTTAGCACCAAGTTAAAAATGTCTTTTGCTCCATGACTGTGTTTTAGGAGTGTAAGCGTGAGCGGGAAACTCACAGTGACCTGAAGTTGTCGTATGATGAAATGAAGGAAACTCAATCACACAACAAGGAGTCACTAAGAGTAATCTTTTCAACTTCTTCTTCTCATGTAATTATGACTGCTATTGTGAACTGTCTGTGTTGATCCTCGTTCAGTCATGTTGTGAAGACATTTGGTCCTGTGTCCGCAAAACATTTCAGGCTGATCTGATGAGTGACGAATCAAGTCCACAACAGTGTCTGAATGTGTGTGGGGTATAGAAGTAAATAAAGCCAGTTTTTGAACTTCCAGGTCACTGTGGCTGAAGCTGAAGGGAAATATGGGCCAGCGATCAAGTCCAGTGCTCAGCTGGACAGTGAGAAGTCTGACCTGATGTCCCAGGTGAACACACCGTGAAGCTCAGTGCAGCAGCTGGAGGAAGAGGGTTTGTGGTTCGATTCCCACTTCTGCCCTGTGTGTGCGCAGAGCTTGCATGTTCTTCCCATGCTTTAGGGTCTTCCTCTGGGTACTCCGGTTTCCTCTCCCAGTCCATAAACATGCATTGTAGGCTGATTGGCATTTCCAAATTGTCTGTAGTGTGAGAATGAGTGTGCGAGTGTGTGGGATTGTGCACTGCGATGGGTTAGCACCCCGTCCAGGGTGTCCCCCACCTTGTGCCCCAAGTCCTCTGGGATAGGCTCCAGGCTCCCTGTGACCCTATGTAGGATAAGTGGTACAGAAAATGGATGAAGTGGGGGGGCAGAAAGGAAAAAGAAAAAAAAGAGAGAATACCTGTATATTAGTTAAACGAATTAATTAAAGAAGAACAGTTAACATCGGGATAGAAGAAAGATTTATTCATGAATTTCATGGAATTTTGATAAACCTTTTTAAAAGTGTGATTACCCATTTGTCAAGGTCTATTGACATACCTGGACAGTAAAATCTTTTGGATTTAGCATCTTTAGGGTTTTTTTCTCCACAACGTGCACCAATGCTGCTGGCATGAAATGCCATAAAACATCCTCTGCACCACAGATAACCATTTTTAGTTCAAATAAGTTACCTTTATATCTGCTGTAGTACAACTGATAATCTGCAAGATAAAATACGGTATTAATTAAAGCATCAAGCATGTATATATAACGTGACATCCTCTTGTACAAATAGAGAATAATTCTTTTCCCAGTTAGAACTGTTTCAACCTGCCTGTCTTAATTGATTCCCTAATTGAAAAGAAAAAACAGACAGACAATCTCTCCCTCTGTCTCGCTCTCTTTTTCATAATTTACTGAATAATTTTGTCTAATTATCTTTTATTTTAAACCGTATTTCTTTCAAGGTCACACAACCCTTTGATGTTGGGGAACTTTTGCTGATGGATCTAATTGGGAAACTTTTTCTCACAGACCGTGACCATCAGTACATATGCATAATGATTGATTACTTAACCGAATGGCCACAGGCTTATCCACTTCGATGTGTATGCAGAAGTCACACACTGCATTATTATTTATTTATTTTTTAATCAGTTTGAGGCACCAAAGTGCATACTCGCTGACCAAGGAAGGGAGTGTATTAATCAGGTAAGTTAAAGCTGTACCATACCATATAGTAATAACATATACAGGTGGTAAATGGTGCACCATATATATATTTTTTTCTATAAATCTACTATAATTAAAAATAACATGATTGTAATAACAATTTAACCAGAGTTTGTGCCCGTCGTATCATCCCCAGGCTAATTGTCTTGTCAAAAGCATGAATGGGACAATACAGAGGTGCTAAATATTGTGTATATATCCAGTTTTATATAAAGGTACTTAAAAGGTATACTATGTAACTTTTTTTTTGTTCAAAATAAATGAAATTTAAATAATGCACATCATAAATCCATCTTACAAACCGTGTTTTTGTCTTACTCTGATTCACTAAGTTAAACCTATTATAAGTATTTACATGTTAGACCCGTCGAGATGGATTTTGCAGGAAATTGCGTACATACGTCATTCGCCCGTGCGTGTCTTGTCATATCCACAAACAGAAAAGTAGCTTCCAACTGTAATCTCATACCCAGTCCCCGATACTGACTTTCTTGAATGTACTGGTTCTGTCAGCGTTACCTTTTATTCCCAACATTGACCAACAGACGGAGGTGAAATAGTCACGTGACCGAGGAAGAACGCGTGCGACCTCCAAGCCCTTTTATATTAAACACAACCTAGAAGATCAAACTTTATAAAGCAGAGTTTGTGTAGCATGAGCACGACAGTGATGCGGTCGCGACTTGCTTAAAAGGTTTAATTTAAGTTCATTGTCATTATATGGTGTATTTGCGCGCTTGCAGTGTAAATTTTGTGGTTTATTATAACGGAAGTGACGTGTTAGGAACGAGCCCGCGTTGCTGATCAAGCGCAGTGTAGATGCGCAATAGGAGCATGAGTAAGATCTGTAATGTCTAATTGAAACATTATGATCAAAAGTAAACACAAGTAAAACAACATGTCTAAAGGCAGCGAGTAACAAACCACAAGGTGCAATGAAAGGGTGTTTTTATTATTAACTTAGGACTGTAGTTTAATTCTGTGCTTTTTGTGCATCCATAAAAAATATGCATAAATACTATACACACACACACACACACACACACACACACACAGTATCTCCCAAAAGTGAGTACACCCCTCACATTATTGTAAATATTTGATTATATCTTTTCATGTGACAACACTGAAGAAATGATACTTTGCTACAATGTAAAGTAGTGAGTGTACAGCTTGTGTAACAGTGTAAATTTGCACACAGCCATTAATGTCTAAACCGCTGGTTTAATTAATGTCTAAACCAAATATTGTTTTTTTATCTTATTTATTTAGTTTATATTATGTACAAGTACTTATGCATTATTTTTTATGGATTCACAAAAAGCACTGAATTAAACTACTGTCCTAAATTAATAATATATATTCTTGTGTGTGTTGGGTTCTTTTCTGTTTTGGACAAACAAGTTGTGTAAAGTTTTAGACTGCATTTATATTTGTAACACTCGGTTTGTGGATTTTATGTTAAATAAACTAACAAACAAACAAACAAAAAAGGTACTGAACATTGCTATCTGATTAATCGACTAATCGAAGAAGAGAATAATAATCGGCCAACTAATCGATTAGTTGTAGCCCTAAAAATAAGCATGACATTGCCATTTTTCCTGAGTTGGATGTTGTATACTGAATATGTGGTCTGATGCTGTGGCTCTCAAATTTGGGCCAGCAGTTTTTTTATTTATTTATTTATTTATTTATTTTTTTACCTGGATGACGTGGCGGTTCACTGGCCATGTTTGCCACAGGACTTTGATCTCATCAACTCATCAAGGACAAAGCATTCTGGTTGTATGGGAAAATATTTCACTACAAAGCCTCCCACATGCATCTTTACCTATCTGTACTCTAGACCGGCCTTGACCAGTACATGAGCACACAGAGTTTACATACAGACATGTGCAGCCACTGGAGTGGTTTGTAACTTCCACAATGTACTGGGCTTCACACTGAGTCCAGGTTTATATCACACGTACTTAGGCCACCTGCCAACTTGTACCCTTCCCAGGAATGGTGACATGGTGCATTTCTCTAGTGTGTTTCCTGTGTGCTTGTGTGGCTGCCAATGTGTATGCTGTCTAAATGTGTGTTAGTCCATCTACGTGCATGCACTTACCTTTGTTTATGTGAGACAGTGTATGTTTGGCTGAAATCATATCTATAGTGTTTTTATTTGTCATAGCAATTCCTTTTGGGAGGATGCCACAGTCTGAGAAGCTGAAGCTGAGCTGAAGCTCAGAGCAGAGCTGGAGATGCCTGAGAAAGAAGGGAGAGAGAGAGACACAGCTGGATTACTGGAAGACTCTGGCCAGCCAAATCTATATGGCCTATCTTAAACAGTTCCACCTGAACAAGGCTGTCATGTATCAGGGGAGGAACTCTGGACTCCAGTTCTCAGCAGCCACTGCACCACACTCATTAATCACATGACCACCTGTATTCACTTCCTGGTTAACAAGCATGCTTATATATAGCCACTGTTTGCACTGCTTCCTTGTCTCAAGTTGTCGTACTATGCTATTGTCTATGCTGCTGTGTTTGGTTTTTTCCACAGTGTTTCGTCTTGTTTATTTTGATAGCGTGAATCACCTTTATTAATAGGCACAGTTCCAAAGAGGATCAAACGTTTTCTTGTTCAAATATGGGTTTTTTTTTTTGTAAAAAATTTCCAATGGATGTACTTGTTTTTTCACTTGATTGTATGTATTCATGAAACATGTGTATATATATATATATATATATATTGCATTTTCCACACTGTTCCAACTTTTTTGGAATTGGGGTTGCATATCAATGTCCACTTACATCAGAGTCAATCTAACCTTTGTGTATACACATGTTGCCTTCAACTTTCATTGTGCTGTAGTTGCACAAAATGGTGAACCAAGGCATCATTCAATATAGGTGTGGTTACCATGACAACCAGATAACGTGCCTATTCACCACAGTGCCATATTCAGGTTTTTTTTTTTAACTCCTTGTTTGACCAGGGTTTATTCTCAGACTACAGAGGTACATGTTTTTAGTTTTTTAGCTTAGCTGTTTGATGCTAGCATTGACCACTTACCATGCGATTTACTTGTTTAGTGTGATGTTGGGCTACCGAGACTGTGTGCATGGGTGGTGTGCTGCTCACTCTCAGTGCGGTGTGCCGTCAAGGCTCCCATCTGTGTAGCATGGCAGTTTAACGTAGCCCCGATCGGAGCGCCAGTTGTTGCTGTCACAACTATTAAAGAAGCTATCATGATTTTAGTATGTGCCATCGTGAGTATTATATCATCGGATCACGGTAGGTAAATCGTTTAGTTCTATTATTCCAGCTAAATGATCTAGCATGCTTTCCAAATTGAGGTTGTAACACCTGTTCGTTGTTTTTAGGGTCCTCAATTTTGCATGTGTTAAGGCAGGCAGAGTGAGGTGTGTTTGTTTCGGTATAGCTCACTTGCGGAGAAACGTTGCTTTATTTTGCTGTTTTGGGCTGCTTTGCATTGTTTTTCTTTGTTTTGCTTTGTGTTGGTTACTGTCACTAAGCCCAGTTTCTCAAATTCATCTGTGTTTAGTCTTTATCAATTGTGCTGATACCGCTATGCAGTAACAGTGGTTTTGGCCAGTCTTGGAAAACTTGCTACCAGTAATCATTTTGAGCTCTGTGTTATCTTTGTGTTTTTGTGACAGTTGTTCTTGTTTTGTCTTTTAAAAAATTTTTTTTTTATTCTTTTGTTTGCCTGCTTTGAGCATATTGTAATTGATTTTTCTTGTGTTTTTATTATTGCTGTGTTTATTTGCAGTGAATTTTGTGGGTATGATTCTGATTGGTGGGGTTCTTTTCCCTTTTGTATAGCTGGTGCTGTCATACTAGCTTGCTCTTCATACAGGAAGCCTCAGTCCTCCTATGATTATTGTTAAATTCTTCTTGTGACCGTTTTATTTGACCAATGCCTGCCTGTGTTGGTTGTTGTTTATTTATTTATTTTTTAATAATTCTTGGCCAGTCTTTTTAATAAAATAAATTTTTGTATGGAAACCCATGCCTGTTGCCTGTTCTAAGTGGCTTGTATTTGTGCGCCTTTGTTTTCCCTGATTTCTAGGGGTGACGTACTTTCTACAAATGAGCCACTTGCTACACTACCAAGACTGAAGGGCCTCCAAAGAAGAAATGGACCCCCTCTATGACACTATTCTGCCAGGTGACTGAACTGTCTAATGCTATGCAGGGCATTCAGGCTTTATTGGCAATGTAGTTTACTACTGCCAGTCAGAATGTGAATGAAGGAATGAAAGCATCCGTATCTGCCTCCTCATTGCCTTGATGTGAACCGGCAGCTAATTTTTCCAGGGAGGAACTGGACACATTATCTCTAGCAGCCTCAGATTCATTGATTACTGATGGGAAGAGACCTTACATTCTCAGTCTCAACACACTCATAATGATGAGGGTTCAGTCCTTCAAGGTATTGGGTCTTCAGTAGTGTTCTTGCTGCAGGATACAATCAAAATGGCCCTAGTTAGCTTAAATAAACTTCCTCCTGTGTTGGGCATTTCAAACCTCTTGCATCATTCAACTGCTGGAGGACTTTCAGATACCTAGCTGTCCTGATTTTACTGAAGTAGTCTTCAGTGCATTTTGCTCAGCCCCATCATCCAGGCCAGATCGTGTACCATGCACACTGGCAGCAATGGCGGAAGCCCAGGATAAGGGGCTTGGTAACGTGCCTCCTATAGAGCCATGTATTTCTTCCCTGGTACCTCTGGATGAAGCCCTGAAACAGGAACTGTGCTACCCTAACCCGGAATGCAGGCGTACTTATGACTTATTAGTCCATATTTATAGCACTTTGTCAGGGTTGAGTCATATGGGAAATTCAATAGCCCATCTGTTGCTGGCACTCCATTCTACGCTGACTACTGCACCATCAGATAACACTACATCAGAGCTGTTTGATGTTTCTATGAAGGCCTTGGGATTGATAACATTCTCCATTGGAATGGCTCTTGGGCTTATTATGCAAGCCAGGCAGCAGGTGTGGCTTGCCCAGTCCAAGCTTCCAGAAGCATGCCATAACAACCTTTGCAAGTGCCTGGTCAAGTTTTTGGTCTGGCTGCTCAGGAGGCTCTGGAATGCAGAGCATGGGCAGTGGAATCCCAATCTCAGCATATTGAGCGCAGTGTGAACTACCCTGGCTTGGTTGCACACCAGATGCCTTTTCGTCTTTCAACTTCGCAACAGTATAGACAGGGGCAGTCTTACAGTCCTCTTCAGCAGGCTGCTCGACCTGGCTCATCATCAAGAGAGGTACCCTGCTCTCATTTTAGGCCACCAACCTAGAGATAATGCAAATGTTCCCTGCTTACACTAGGGGTTCAGGGTCTGTGATGGTCCACAGTTCAACCTCTCAGTTACATCATTGGAGAGGTATTGCAGACACCAAGTGGCTCCTCGACACACTCGGGAAGGGCTGTTGTCTTCAGTTCTGTCACAGACCCCAGTGAGCATCCAAGTTTGTCCAACAGTTGCTCAGGACCCTTGTCAGGCCCTTTCCCTATCAGTGGAGGTATGAAAGAGAAGGGTGCGATAGAGTCAGTAGACCCCCGGACAAATCCTGGGATTCCACTCAAAATATTTCCTTTTTCGGGAGAAAGATGGGAGCTTCAGGTCCATCCTGTACTTCAGATACTTAAATAAGCCTCAAGCATCTTCCTTTCCACATGTTACAGATGGTAGATGTCCGACATACTATCGAACCTGGAATGTGGTTCAACTTAGTGGATTGAAGAACGCGTACTTTCATATTCCCATAGTCTTGCACCACAGAAGGTGCCTTCAGTTCAGGACAAAACATATCAGTTCAGAGTCCTACCATTTGTTCTCTCTTTATTCCCAGGTCTTCTCACGGTGCGTTCAGGTGGCACTGGAACCTCTTCTGTGGGAGGGCATGCAGATTTCTCCTGTATTTGGACGATTGGCTGTTGTGTGCAAGATCACCTCAGCATGCTGCCAACAACAAAGCATCTGTTACATCATGGCACCGCCTTGGGTCTGAATATAAACCTACAGAAGAGCTCTCTCACACCACACCAGTCAGTGTGCTTCCTGGGTATGCATTTGGACTCAAGGCAGGCCTTGGGGAAGACCTTAGCAAGGTTCCAGGTTCATTGCAAGCTGCCCTTTATCTGCTTCCTAGGGCACGCAGGCCTTCTCACAGTGGTCTCATCAGTCATTTAACTAGGACTTTTTTACATCTTCACCCATTCCAATGCTGGTTGATAGCCAGACCGTTGTCACGGTTCACAATCGACGTGCTCTGGTTCGAGTCTCGACCAATTGCACCACCTCCCTGAGACTCTGGATAAGGGAGAAGTTCATACAAAGAGGCATACCTATAGGGCCACCCCAGCACACAGGGAGGTGGTAACCATAGACACTTCCCTCAGCGGTTGGGGAGGACTTTGGCAAGACTGAGGCATACGGGGCAGTTGTACCCCACAGCTAAATGCATCTCACTCCTTCTGGAGTTGCAGGTAGTACTTTCACCCTGAGACATTTCAGGCAGGAACTCTCAGAAAGACACATTCTGATGAGGATGGACAACACCACAGTGGTGTTTTTAATCAATCACCAGGGTGGTACAAGGTCCCTACCCTGTCTCTGGTTGATACGAGTGCTTCTGTGGTGGGCAAGAAAACACTTCCTGTCAGTCAGAGCAAGCACATATTCCTGACCACTGCAACACTGTGGCAGATTCTCTCTCCCATGCGGGGCCCAAGCCAGGGATGTCTGCACAGGGAGGGTGTCCAGACAATCTGGAGGACTTATGTAACAGCAGCCATGGAAATTTTTTGTCAGCAAGGCAATGGCATACTGCCCGGTGTGGTTCTCAATGCAGGAGGAACAGGGTTCGCTGGGCCAGGATGTCCTGTCCACAAATGGCCAGACCTCCTTCTCTATGCCTTTCCCCCTATTACACTCCTCTGGTCCATTCTGAAGCATGCATAGGAGAAGCATCACAGGCTCATTCTAGTGGCCCCCTGTTGGCCAGTGATGTCTTGGTTCAGCCTTCTATCAACTCTCACAACTGGTCCACCTCAGCCACTGTTAGCTTGGAACAGAGTGCTGTGGCATCCTGCCACATGGATAGATTGAATCATAGATTGCATAGATTGAATCTATGCATCTGGCCCCTGGGGTTGAGAGGACGCTCTCTGTGTTCAGCGTGAGTGAACAACACTATCATGAGTGCTAGGGCCCCTTCAACACATCTCGCTTTTGCCAGTAAATGGAAACTGTTTGTTCATGGTGTACAGATCAAACTCTTAACCCAGCTGACTTCCAACTGACTGTTGGAATTCCTGCAGTACTTATTGACACTGGTTGTTCCCCAGCCACTCTTAAGGTGTTTGTGGAAGCTCTGTCATCCCATCGGGATCCTTTGGGGCAGGTGTTGATTGGTGCAAATAGGCTAGTGGTGACTTTTCTTAAGGGAGCTATGCATCTTAAGCAACCAGTACAGATAGTGTATACCCAGTGGGATTTGTGGGTGGTGTTAGACAGTTTGTGTTTGTGTTCAGCACCCTATGAGCCGATTGAGCAAGCAGGTATTAGGAGTTTGTCTATTAAGACTGCTTTCCTTTTGTCCATAACATCGACCAGGAGGGTCGGCAAGTTGCATACTCTCTCAGTGAGTCCACAGTGTCTCAAGTGGGGGCCAGAGGATAATTAAGTTACACTTTGGGTATTGTCAGCTCAGTTTTCAAATCAGCCTATTCAGCTGGCAGCATTTCCAGAGGATGAGGCCTTCCAGGTAGCCTTAATGCGGCCCCTATTACTTTGGTTAGCTCCGCTGTATTACCAGACAACACAGGTTGTGTTCCATATGATTTGGCTGTGTTCGTCTTCCACCAAGTACCGACCGTCTTTGGTGGTCTGGAATAGTGAAATAGAATGCTGTTTACTGGCGTAACCATGGTTCTAGGAATGGTGGAAGACCGCAATCCTGGTCACTCAGATTGCAAGAATGACTAGGAACCCAACTGTGACATAGGTGGAAACTGATATAGCTTCCGACCCGTCATCGGTCAAAGTCACATGTCACTGAATCAATACGAGATTCTCAATGTGATGCGCGAGATGTGACTCCTTCCACCATGTATTGACCATCTTTGGCGGTCTTCCACCATTCATAGAACCAAGATTATGCCAGTAAACAGCGTTTTCTCTGTGCTTAATGAGAATTACTCATGGTAACTGCTACCCAAAAAACTATGTCAAAATATCATTATGTTTTATACAAATAAATTCATATTCCAATATGTGATCTTATTGCCATGTGTGATACAAATATCTAACACCATCACAAACTACAAATCTATCGTGTTGACCTAGACAAAGTTGACTTAGATCTTGCTATATTTTTAATGTCAACATCTTCAAAATTGTAACTGTTTGTTAACAAAATGCAATTTAGGTGGAGGAAATGAGGAAATACTGTTTAGTAAATATGGCAGTTTATTAAATATGCCCAGACTTCGGTTGATTGACACATGGCCTTATCAGTGTATGTTCTGTCAAACGTAGGAGTAGTGCATTTTTTTTTTGACCAATTGCAAAAGCCAGTGACTCATGTTAAGGCAGGACAGCAAAGAATAGGGGAGAAGAGATGATGGCATGTTATCAAGGTTGACTTAGTTTATTTGATGGCCATGGAAAATACTTGTTTTTCATAGGCAGGCAGTGTCTGTTATTGTTTTATAATAGGAAACCACTAATGTAGATGCAGTCAAAATTGTAAGAGTTTTGAATCAGTGCTCCTGCAACTATGTAATCATGTTGGAATGTAACCATGACAATGAGCATAAATAACAGTTTAAGCTAGGCCTATATTCAGGGGTGGATTCTCTTACATATAAATCTCTAGCCAGAGCAACTGTTCCACTTGTTTATTGTTCTAGCTGGACAGAGTGACAGAGGCACAAAATGTAACTGTCATCGGTCTGAAGAATGGATGGATGAATGTAGATTGAGCCAAGTCCTGGCTTAATATTTAATACCCTATAGAGAAAAGCAGCAGTAACTAGCTTTAACTTGCGTATTCCACACCTCAATAAAGAGTGTGCTACAATGAATGTGTTAGAAAGGGGAGCTGAGGTATCACCAGCTTTCTGAGAAATATAAGGGCAGAAAAAAGTGTGTGATGCGATGGGCCCCAACAACTGTGCTAGCATCATGTTTCTGAATAAATAGCAGAGTCACCTGTCTAGGATGAAATCTAGCTTGACACAGACGCATTTGTCGGCACTCTCACAGTGTTCCCTGTGTGTGTGTGTGTGTGTGTGTGTGTGTGTGTGTGTGTGACATTTGATGTTGGATTATCGCATCTCTATTACCTTGTTCTGCAAGACCCGTAGATTCTTCTGGTGTGAAGGTACATGGTATTTAGCCAAACCATGGAGTAAATGCAAACTACATTTTATTCTTTGTATTGCATTATATTTAGTTGATCATCACTGTACTGGTCTAATCCAGTTGTGATTGTAGAGCCTTTACAAAAGTGACTCCTTGCACTAAACTGCCAGGATCATATAAATCAGTCCATCATAAATATTTCCGACTATAAACCCTTCATTCATATAACATAGAAATGAGGTACTTTGACCCAGAGGCATTACAAGCCCTTGGTTTAGTGAGTAAACGGAATGTTTGACCTCTACACTGGCCATTTCCCAATAAGAGTTCCTGATGAGATACAGTGTTAGGAATGTGGATATGGGACATTCTTAGCATATCACTATGATCTACTAACAGATAGCAGGCTTGCCCACATGCTGATAATTTACAGGATGAATACAGAGGGCCCTTTAAGGTCAACTATTTCTTTTAATAACAAGGTCTTTCGCAGGTCTAATTTTGGTGGCTGTTAACATTAATGAATTTGGGTTTATTATTTATACTGCTAAAGGTTCACTCTCAATTTTTCATTGTTTATGAAAACAATAAATAAATGTGTGTTAGGGTTAGATTTACATTTTTACTTAAATTTGAAAGTCAATTATGATATGGAAACATTATGCATGTAATTATAAACCCAACTAATCAAGCATTTTAAAAAAGAATGTGTGTAGCAATGAGTGTCTATTTGTCCTAATATGGAAAATTAGAATTAGGTTACACTGGCATGTAGGCTACATTAATTAATTCAGTTCATTAATTCACTTAATTCAGCTCATTAATTCAGTTAATTCATTACTCAGGCTTCAAAGAATTCTGCATCTTATTATCATGTGCCATAATGAATGGAATGGTACAAAAATTGTGTGCATATTTCATCAAATATTTCAATAGTTGTACCAAAAGTTCATAGTGCATGCAAACCTCAAAGCAACACAGCAAAAAAAAACCCAAACCTGTTTGTACGTCCCCACATCCAACCAAAGCTTGCTCATGGTGTATTCTTATGTATTGGCTGTATTAGCCAGGCTCACGGTGGGTGATATTTAATCCATGAGGGCCTGCCAGCTCATTCCTCAGGACAAACGCTTGACTATATCTGCTACAGCACATAAAAGGTTCCATTGTCTCAGCAGCTCGTTGTTCTGGTCTCAAATCAGGTGGTCATCTACTTGACAGCACCCAGGTAACCAATAATAATAATAATAATAATAATAATAATAATAGCAGTTACTTGTGTAGCATCTTCAAACCTAAAGAGGCTTTACAAATGCTTTTAAAGTTGACTTAAGCCAGTTTAACATTCAGAATTTAATTAAAAATGGAATGTTGAATTTGTGGAGCACATTTCATTTGTTATAATTATTTCTCCCTTTCTGTGTGCTAAAAAGTGTCATCATGTCAGGGTAAGTATCACTGGTTTTCCTTTTGATTCATTTTACTTGCCTGGTTTACATCAAATAGGCATTGTTTCTTGTTTTGTGGGAAAATTGTAATTACATAATATCACATTTAATGATACAAGAAAAAGATTTGTTGGTAGCCTGAACAGGACATGCCAGCTTAGATACTTGAGTTATTAAATGAGTTGGGACATGCCTTGCTTCAATACAAAAACCCACTTCAATTCTTTTCTCAATTCTTTTTTTTTTTTTTTTTTTTTTTTGCACCTTCTGTATTCACTTCATCATTTGATTATGACAGCTTGGTGAGCATATTTTACATTATTGCATATATGATTGCATGAATTGTGTATTTTGTTCATTAATGTGCAATAGGTTTTATTGACATTAAACATATACCTAATATGTAGTGTTCTAAATATGATACTAAGCTTAAACTTAAACTGTTTTTATGTAATTTATCTTTGTCATGGGTACCCTCTTCCAGGCACGTCCAAAAGGAAACCCAAAAGGTTTTGACAAGGTATTTATAGAAATCATCTCACCAATGCTTAAGATTATGGATGGGCTGATTGATATGAAGTATGCATATTTTTGATCCTGTTAATTCCTTTCAAAATTCGATCCTAATATACAGTCATGTGACAAAAATAAATATATCCCATGGAAATTGTTGGCTTTTTTGACATATTTGGATAGCACACATTTGATCCTCTTTGAAACAGTACCTATTATAAAGTTCATACATTCTATGGAAGGACACATAAAATCGTCATTTTGAAGTAATTTTCACAATTTAAATGAACAAAAAGCAGATCAGTTACATGGAAAAAGTAAGCACACCCCTACATTTATCACATCTTCAAATCCATAAATTAAAATCAGGTGTTGAAGATTGGGTCCCAGTGAACAGAACCTACTTAGGGAGTGCAGGGGGAACCTGACTTATTTATACCCTCTCATAGCTAGTGTCTGGTGTTCCCTTTGCTATTCAGGTGTGTGGTGTCATCATGCCAAGATCTAAAGAGATCTGTAAGGCCTTCAGAAAAAAGGTTGTGAATGCATATGAGTCTGACAAGGGACTTAAAAAGATCTCCAAATTATTTGAAACACATCATTCCACTGTAAGGAAAATCAACTAGAAATGGTGCAGATTTCTAAAACGACTGCCAGATTGACCAGGACTGTCCATCTCAGCAAATTCAGTGCAAGAGCAGACTGTCCGATGCTAAAAGAAGACTCCAAGAACCCCAAAATTTAATCACAGGATCTGCTAGTAAGTCATTTGTTGGTGTCAAAGTGCATGCTTCTACAATCAGAAAGAGACAAATTTGACCTGCTTGGGAGGTGTGCCAGGGGAAAAATAATTTGTTTTACAGTTTGCCAGTGAGCATATAGGCAAAGACCAGGCCTTTTGGAATAATGTGCTCTGGACAGACGAATCAAAGATAGAGTTGTTTGGCCACAGTAACAGCAGACATGTTTGGCACAGACCGAAGACAGCTTTTCAGGAGAAGCACCTCATACTGACTGTGAAGCATGGTGGTGGAAATGTTATGGTTGCATCATATCAAAGACTGCTTGAAGATAATGTGAGGCTATCTGTCCAAAAGTTCAAGTTGAACTGAAAGTGGACCTTTTAACAGAACAATGATCCGAAGCTCTCTAACGAATGCATCAAGGAATGGGTCAAAAAGAAGAAATGGAGGGTTATGGAATGGCCTAGTCAAAGCCGGATTTGAATCCCATTGAAATGTAGTGGGGTATTTGAAATGGGCAGTACATGCAAGAAAACCCTCAAACATCTTGCAACTGAAAGAAAATTGCATGAAAGAGTGGTAAAAAATTCCATCAAGCCTGGTGGACAATTATACAAAACACCTGCAAGAAGTTATTTCTGCTAAAGGGGGCAATACTAGCTTCTGAGGCCAAGAGTGTACTTACTTTTTCCACAGAAGAATATCACATCTATTGATATTTCTGTTGAATAAATAATTGAAAAAGCTAATTTTCCTTGTGGTTTTGTTCAAGTATATCAACTTCACTTATAGGCACTGTTTCAAAGATGGTCAAATGTTTGCTTGTCCAAATATGTAAAAAAAAAAACAAAAAAAAAAACAAAAAAAAACAAAAACAATTTCCATGGGGTGTACTTATTTTTTCACATGACTGTACATCAATCAGCCATAACCTTAAAACCACTGAAAGTCACATGATGTGCATTTGGCATTGGACAGTACTACAAAATTTACACAAGATTTACAGAAGCCATATTGTTAAATTAAACCAAATTTGCAGTGATCAATGTGATAACTGATTCATATGATGATTGCAATTAGTACTATTTTTGTAGCAATATTTAACCAACATCAAACAAGCAAGTGGCAAGTGTGCCGTTTACTGAATACCAGCATGGCTGTGATTCGGCCATAGACATGATGCCACACTGCCAAATAACCTTTAACTTTTAACCTAAATAATGTAACTGAGTTTGAACTTATTTAATGTGCTTTTTTATCTTCACAGCCAAAATGCAAGATTTCGGCATCTCGGAAACTCTCTCTCAAGGTTAGTGTCAATGTTTCAGGACATTTAGGATTTAGGATTATATGTTATGGTAGCAGTTTTTGCTAACTTTAGTCAAACTCTTTTACACTTCTGTAATGACACAGGACTATATACAGGAAGTAAGCGCAGGAGCAATGTCTTTATTTGAAACACGGCAGGCAAAACACAGGGAACGCGGTCTAAACAGGACAAGGCTAACTGGGTTAAACATGGAACTTAAAGTCTAGGCATGGAACGAGAACAAATGTGAAGCTAAGACCGCTAGCATGCTAAATATATTCGCTACTATGTTAACACATACAAATAATACTGCCTGAAGTGCACAGCAACACGAGGGGTTTAAATAACCAACATACTCAAACTAAAATACAGACACCTGGAGTAAATTAAGACACACCCATGAACATCAACCAATGCTTTAACAAGGGGAAACCAAAACAAACCAAGGTGCGTGTCCATATACAAAAGTCTTGTGCACGCGCGCTCTCTGTCGACGCCGCAGTGTCATCTACCGGACGGAGCATAACAGCACCCCCCGCCAATGGCAGTCCGGGGCCCCTGTGTAATCTTTCTCTCGCTGCATCGGAAAACAGGGCTGCCTCTGCCGGGCAGCAGACAGCTGGAGCACCACCGCCAGCGGGATTGAAACTCGGGGTGCCATCTCTGGCGTGGTTGGAATGCTGGGTGACACCTCCAACGGGGCTGGAACGCTGGACGATGCCCACAGCGGGACTGGACCACTGGGCAACGCCCTCAGCAGGACTGGAACACTGGACGGCATCCCCAGGGAGGGCAGTGGGACAGCCTGCTCAGCTGGGCAGGACAGTGGGACAGCTTCCTCAGCAGGACAGAACAGCGGAACAGCCTCCTCAGCAGGACAGGGAAGCGGGACAGCTTCCTCCACAGAACAGGGCAGCTGGACAGCTTCCTTAGCAGGATAGGGAAGCGGGACAGCTTCCTCCGCAGAACAGGGCAGCGGGACAGATTCCTCAGCAGAATAGGGAAACGGGACAGCTTCCTCCACAGAACAGGGCAACGGGACAGCTTCCTCAGTAGGATAGGGAAGCGGGACAGCTTCCTCCGCAGAATAGGGCAGCGGGACTTCCTCAGCAGGACAGAGCAGCGGGACATCTTCCTCAGCGGGCTGGAGCTCCGAAGCTGAGACCTCCCCGTAGGTCTCAAGCTGGAGCTCTGAGGTCGCCATGTTGACCTCAGGCGGGAGCTCCACAGCTGAGACCTCCCCGTAGGTCTCAAGCTGGAGCTCTGAGGTTGCCATGTTGACCTCAGGCGGGAGCTCCACAGCTGAGACCTTCCTTTAGGTCTCAAGCTGGAGCTCTGAGGTTGCGGTTACCCCCCCAAAAAAAGTTCTAGGCCAGCCTTCGGTTCCGGACTGGGCAGCGTGACTGGGTTCTCAGTAGGGCAGGAAGGTGGAGCCCTGTTTGGCGCTACGGGACGATGCGAAGCACTTGCTCCACGGTGCGGAGTATCTGATTTATTTCATCCTCCCACTCCTTCCACTGCAACTCCTCCTGCTGCCTCCTTAGCGCAGCTTGGTGGTCCTCTGGCCGTGGGAAGTCCCAGTAATACCGATATTTCCCGACACGGTGTTCTCCTGCTACTTCCATGATTTTGGGCGCAGTATTCTGTAACGACACAGGACTATATACAGGAAGTAAGAGCAGGAGCAATGTCTTCATTTGAAACACCGCAGGCAAAACACAGGAAACGTGGTCTAAACAGGACAAGGTTAACTGGGTTAAACATGGAACTTAAAGTCTAGGCATGGAATGAGAACAAACGTGAAGCTAAGGCCTCTAGCATGCTAAATATATTTGCTTCTATGTTAACACATACAAATAATACTGCCCGAAGTGCATAGCAACACGAGGGGTTTAAATAACCAACATTCTCAAACTAAAATACAGACACCTGGAGTAAATTAAGACACACCCTCTAACATCAACCAATGCTTTAACAAGGGGAAACCAAAACAAACCAAGGCGTGTGTCCATATACAAAAGTCTCGTACACGCGCGCTCTCTAAAGCCATGCATGCCTGTCGACGCCGCAGTGACATCTGCTGGCGGGAGCGTAACAATCACAAACATATGCTCTCCTCTCCATGCACCTCCAACCCCATCCCTCTTTTTGATGCATCAGTCTGCAGAACAAAACAGAGATAAAAATCAGGTAAATGCAACAGCGGGCCCAGAAATAAAACTGCTTTTACCTGGACCAGACTTATCTCTGGTCCAATCTCCTCCCTCTTGGGAACCACCATCACCAGAGCCACTTATCCCAATTCCATGAATGATTGTGGACTTTCGAATAATATTTTTAAGCATTTGTTTAAATCATTTGACCAGCTCTTCCCTCTCTGGGTGGTAAACACTGGTTCAAATCGATTTAATCCCCAATAAGTTTAAAGTTCACAAAGTAATAAGTTCACAAAATGTCTGTGACATGAACGTTGTGCCCTGGTCAGTCAGGATCTTTTTTGGGATCCTAACTTGTGAGATTTACATTTACATTTACATTTATTCACTTAGCAGACGCTTTTATCCAAAGCGAATTACAAATGCAAGAGATACAAGCAAAGCGATATCAAGCAGAGAACAATACAATAAGTGCTACCATACGAGATCCATTAATTGAATTCCAGAAGAAGCAAAGTGCAGAGTAGAGGTGTAAGTGCAATTTTTTTTTTTTTTTTAATTATGAGTTTGTTAGGTGTTCATGGAAGAGGTGAGTCTTTAGTTGTTTTTTGAAGATGGTGAGAGATTCTGCGGTCCGGATTGATATTGGAAGTGCATTCCACCACTGAGGAACAGTTAGTGTGACGGTTCTGGATAGGGATCTTGCGCCACGCTGAGTTGGAACTGCTAAACGTCGGTCGCTAATTGATCGCAGATTGCGAGAGGGAACGTAGGCCTTCAGGAGAGAGTTGAGGTAGGAGGGTGCTGTTCCTGACAAGGTCTTTTAGGTGAGCATCAAGGCCTTGAACTTGATGCGGGCAGCTACAGGAAGCCAGTGGAGGGAGATGAAGAGGGGTGTGACATGGGTTCTCTTGGACTGGTTGAAGACGAGGCGCGCTGCAGCATTCTGAATCATCTGAAGGGGTTTGATGGAGCTGACTAGGAGGCCTGAAAGCAGTGAGTTGCAGTAGTCCAGTTTAGAGATAACAAGAGCCTGGACTAGAATCTGTGTAGCCTGTTTGGTGATGTAGGGTCGGATTTAACATGGAACTGGCACTGCCTCCAGATATCGCATTGCATAATCCACCAAGACTAACACAATGCAATATCCTCACATTTCTAATGGCTCAACGAGGGGACCTCGATTAATGGAAGGGGGTGCAATGGTGCTTTTGTGGTGGTCAGCAGATTCACCAGCTGACATTCGCAAAATGCCAAACACCACCGGTGAAGTTCACCGCAAATGCCCAGCCAAAAGACATAGCCATCAGATGGTTTAGTATTTTGTCATGGCTCAAATGCCCAGTTATGGAATGAGCTGCATGGAACAGATGTTCCCTATGGCTTTTTGGGACCAACAACTGGGTTGTCTGTTTTTTGCTTAAGTGTCCTGCATCACTCAATATAACCTATCTTTAATAACTGAGAAATATGGGATATGGGTGGGAGATTGCCAAATAAGGCTGAATTTGTTGACCATCAATTACTCTCATTGGTCTCACTTTTGAAAACTCAAACAAAACAGCAAACAAATACTGAAGACTTCCTCTCTGCCAGGTTCAAGTTCAAGTTTATTAGCATGTATACCCGTGTGTGTATGACTCGCAAGCTCTGCCAAGCGGACTCGCAATCTGTGTCTCTCTCGCTCACGGGTTATGGGAGGCTCCGACGGCACAAAAAGATGAAAATAAGTAAATTTGGGCTAAGAAACAGGTGAGAATCATCATGAGTTACCTGCCGGTTTGACCTGCCTCCTCTCCATCCAGAGCTGACGCTTAACCGCACCCCTACCGCCACTCTAACATACAAAGATACAGCTAATTTTAGTACCTTACATTAGCTAACCAGCAATACAATATATGGCCAAAGTATGTGGACACCTCTCGTAATTATTGAGTTCAGGTGTTTCATCCACATCTACTTCTAACAGATGCATAAAATCAAGCACATACAGTATTGGAAGTATTGGGACAGTATGGCCAATTCTATTGTGTTTGCTATACAGTGAAGACATTTGGGTTTGAGATTTTTAAAAAAGGATAATGTACAATAGATCAGAGTTTCAGCTTTCATTTTCTGAGGTTTACATCTACATTTTGTGTCAGACCACCCAATTTTTGGTGAGCAAAAGTATTGGGACAGATAGTCTTAAAGAAAATTTTACGTAAATAACACTTATTATTTGGTTGCATATCTCTTTCTTACAATAACTGCATCAAGCCAGTGACCCACTGACATCAACAGTCTGTTGCATGCTTCTTTTGTGATGTTTTTCCAGGCTTGTACTACAACTTCATTCAGGTGTTGTTTGTTTTGGCGGGTTTCTTCCTTCAGTCTCTTCTTCAGGAGGTGAAATGCATGCTCAACTGGGTTGAGGTCTGGTGATTGACTTGGCCAGTCTAATACCTTCCTCTTTTTCCGACCGATGAAGTCCTTTGAGGCATTGGCAGTGTGTTTTGGGTTATTGTCTTGCTGCAAGGTGCAGTTCCTCCTAATTATATTGGAGGGATTTCTCTGCAAATTGGGTGAGAAACAGACTGTTTCTGTAGACTTCTGAATTCATTCTGCTGCTAACATCATGAGTTACATGATCAATAAAGATTAATGAGCCTGTTCCAGAAGCTGCCATGCCAGCCCAAGCCATGACACTACCCCCATCATGTTTCAGAGATGAGCATGTATGTTTTGGATCATGAGCAAATCCTTTCTTCCTCCACACATTGGCCTTGCATTTTATAAAGGTTAATCTGGGTTCCAGAACTATTGTTACTCATCTCTGTATTTCTTTGCAAATTCCAATCTGGCTTTCAGATTCTTACTACTAATGAGTGATTTGCATCTTGTGGTATGGCTTCTACATTTCTGTACTTCAAAACTTCTTCAAATGGTGGATTGTGATACCTTCAACCCTGCCCTGTGAAGGTTGTTGGTGATGTCACTAACTCTTGCTTTTGGGCTTTTCTTCACAGCTTTCACAATGTTTTTGTCATCAACTTCTGATGTTTTCCTTGGCCGACCTGTTCCTTGTCTGATTATTGGTACACCAGTGGCTTCTGTCTTTTTCAGGACATTCCAAAGGTGCCATGATCTTGTTGTTGAAGTTGTTTAACACATCTAGATGTAAATATGAGGAAATGAAAGCTGAAATTCTGATCTATCGTCTCTTCAATGTATAGCAAAAACAATAGATTTTGACCTTGCTGTTCTAACACTTTCAGAGGGGTCTGTAGCCATGAAATCTCTATAGACAAACATTGCCGGTAGAATTTCATATTAATGTCTGTGGTTCTGGAATGGTATTTTCAACAAACTCATGTTGTCGTGATGGTCAGGTGTTCACATACTTTTGGCCATATAGTGTATAATACAGAATCTACATAGCAAAAATAATTACTTTAGAAGAAGAAACATAAAGTTCTGCATCTGTTTTCAAGTCCTCTGTATTATTATACTTGAATTATATTGTTCATATGAATTATTCTAACATAACTCCTGTTAATTTATAATCAGCCTTTGTATGTACTGTGTGTGCATGCACAGACAGGGAGAAGTGCAACCTTGGTTAATATAGCGAGACCATGTTAAAAAATGTTTTGTTGCTCATAACATGAAACATGACACAACATGTCATAGAAACAATTTTCACCAGAGCATCTACAGTATTTAACTGGTAGCTATTAGTATGATTATCTAAAGTTTAATCTTTAGATTAAATCTTTAGGTTAGAAACTTTTTCTTTAAATAAAAGCTTTACAGTTGCTATGCCAAAATTGTAACACAATCTTTCTCTATCTCATATTATTAACTATACAATATTTTTTTTTTTTAAGAAAAGGCATCGGAATTCTATCTGAATGAAAAAAAAGAGAATGTCCTAAATCTGACATGTCTGTCCATTTAGATGCTGCTCCTCAACAGAGCCATGGAAGAGTTGGAGAAGGAGAAACAAGACAGGGATGAAGAGAAATCTCGCTACCTGGAAGAAAAAATGGCTCCTCTACAACTATCGGGGCTCAAACTGGAAGATTTACAAGTATACTCAGATACAAAGAAATTCTATTAAGAAAAGAGAAAAAAAGAGAATACAGTAGTTCTACTTCCTTTCATTGTGGACCACCAAGGCGTTTTCCTTTGGAAGTAGTGTAGTATTCCTTTTTGCCCATTTCCTTACCGAATAATAATAGCATTCTCATCCTTGACCATGACCCCATGTGGTTAGCCTATAAAAGGTCCTAACTATGTCCATCCTGAGTTTCCTATAATAGTTGGCAATGACTTCTGAAGAGTTTAAGAGTTTAAACATTATTCTTAGTAGAGGTCAAAATTCCATACAGGCGGTGACTCTCACTCACACAACATTTTAATCGACATTCACACATACCTTCATCCATAGTAGCATGTGCAAGTAGTCATTTTTGTGTTAACCTTGGTCTACAAATGCCCAAACATGTGTCAGCAGATATGCACACACTACTCAGACAAGTATATCAACTTTTTTGGCAATCAGAAGTTCCTTGAGGAATACTTAGCTTGAAATATGGGGAAATTCACTTTTCCAGCAACAAGTTATTTTGATGTGCTGTGCATGTAGGCCTGTCCTTACCTTCAAGGTAGATGAGATACTCAGCTTATCAAAGCTGTGATACCACCATTGAAAGGATCAGGCTGCTAGTGTGGTGTCAACTTGCCCAGTCCTACAGCAGTGCTGGAACAGCACTTGCTAAAATAGAAGGAGCTTAGGTGCATGGGCCCACTTATCTTATTGGCATTGGTCATAGCCTTGTTGTGTAAGGCTAAGTTCCCACTACATGACTTTCAACATCGTCAGATCGCCTGTGCTGTTCACACTACATGACTTGCTGTCTTGTAATCGGGAGTCATGAATTCGTTGTAGTGTTCACACTATATAATTGCTTGGTGACAGGAGGTCACACACTACATGATCTGAAATCCCCAGTAACAATAAACACGGCCTCAGGGTGCATGGTCTCCAACCTGCTTATGTTTCCATACAGTTCCTTGAGCGCCTGGTCTATGTTGGCTTGTGGGAGAATGTACACAGCTGTTATGATAACGGATGTTATTACTCTTGTTAGCCAGAATGGTTGACAGAGCAGTGTGAGGTATTCCATATCGAGGGAGCAAGAAGACGCAATAAAGTGCATGTTTCTCTGATCACCACATGTGTTGTTAATCATTAAGCATACGCCTCCTCCTCTATTTTTGAGATCGCAACACAGCTGCCATGCTCGGCAGCAGAGAATGAGTGTATCACAGTGGGGACTTTTTATAAGCTACCCATATGGGGTCACAATCACAACTTTGCTATTGGTTCATGGCAAGGAAATGAGCCAAGGGAATATATGGGAATACTCCACTACTTTTTAAAGAAACCACCTTGGTGGTCCTCCACTCATTCTAAGAACTACACTTACATTTGCATCCTTCTGTTTTGACCCCTCAGATAGTAACCTCTCTGTCAGCGACTGATAAAAAAAATAGCATAAGCTTTTTTCAACACAACTGGATCTCTAATATAGGATGCGTGTAGAAAGAGGAAAATGCTATAGTGGTGCAGTCTACAATATGTTGTACTCAAAATAACTTGCTCATTTCTTTCAGAATCTGTGCAAACAGCTCTATGAAAAGATTGACATTGTGGATGAAGAGCGGTACGACTATGAGGCTAAAGTGATGAAGCATAATAATGATGTGAGTATAGTGGGACTGCCCCCCACCCTGAATAGGTACTGTATGTTATCACTACAAGGGAAAGTTCTCAGGGAATGTGGTATAATAGCATGTTTTATCTTCAAATCTACCCATTATGCAAGATTCGTGAACTGAAGCTGAAAGTTGAGGATCTAGGAGGTAAGTTTAAGAAGCCAGCTCTGAGAAAGGTACGCGTTTCTGCTGATGAGATGATGCGAGCTCTACTGGGCTCCAAGCACAAGGGCTCCATGGACTTGCGGGCCAACCTGAAGTCTGTCAAGAAGGAGGATATCAAACAAGAGAAGGTATGAAGGGCTCTAGAAATAAACTTTTTAAATAATGTACAAAATAGAATGTTTTTTTTTTTTTAGTCAAAATATACAGTCTTACAGTATTTAAAGCAACAGTACTTTCATACGCCCACAATTGCTATTTAATATAACACTTTGGTTCTGTGGATAGTGCTGTAGCACTGAGATAATTCTGCGAAAATACTTGTTTATTGAAACAACACAAAATGTTATATTCTGGCTGATGATTAGAATGTTTTCCCAAGGGCATTCTGAAAAGACCAGTCTACAATTTTGTCCTTTTTTGTTCATCAGGTCCTGACTTCAGAGGTAGGTGACTGGCGTAAGAATGTGGAGGCCATGTCTGGTATGGAAGGAAGGAAGAAGATGTTTGATGCTGCTGGTGGAGGCCAGTAAACTACATCCAGATGTAACCCTCTGGAGTCCTCTGGATAGAAAACTTATAAGATGGAGCAAAAGAAAAAAGTAACAGAACAAAGAATGTTACAGTCTCTAGTTTTTATTGAGCTTGCCTTAATGAACAAATTATGGAATATTATTGGCTTGAAGATGACTTCACTTCACAGCTTTAATTGCATATTTATTAAAAAATAATATGAAATGTCCTGTTCTGAGTAACATTAGGACCATCTAATCAACCTTATATACTGAATGTAAGGTTATATCTTTATTTCTTTATTTATTAAAACAGTTCAGAGATAATACATAATTTCCATGGATTCCATGGTCCTAAGTGTATTATTACTGAAATATATCATTGTATAGATGTAGCAGAGGTAAAGACACGATGCCCATGAAGGATATGTCTATGTGCTGTGTGAAAGTCTTAATTAAAGATATGAAGCATGTATAGAATTAAACATTTATCTAGCAGACAGAGTGTTTTCTTTTTATACTATAATTTGAAACTTAATCTGCTGCTTTTGACGCACAGAGACAAAATAATACTATTTTATCTTCTATCTAACTCCATTTATGCAAACATACACTGTGACAGTGATGCATTTAGTTGTTATGTTTATTTTTTCAGGGACTGTGTTGGAATGCATGATGTTCTTCAGTCATGTTTTTGGACAAAGTTAATAGTTGTTGCCTCCAAGTACAGAAAGTTATTTTTTTTCTGTAATTTATTTCAAAAAGTGGAACTTTCATATATTCTAGGTTCATTACAAATAAAGCGAAATATTTCAAGCCTTTTTTTGTTTTGTTTTAACCTTAATCATTTATATGGCTTACAGCTCATGGAAATCAAACATCCAGCGTCTCAAAATATTAGAATAAATAATTTATTATAAAGAATGTCAACCTGAGAAGAGCTCTAATCAGCCTTTAATCTCTGTCTGGTTCAGTACACAACCACAATCATGGCAAAGAAAATTTTCATTTCATTTGGAAATCAAGGTCCCAGAGTCTGGAGGAAGAGTGGAGAGGAACAGAATTCAAGTTGCTTGAAGTCCAGTGTGAAGTTCCCACAGTCAGTGATGATTTGGGGTGCCGTCATCTGCTGGTGTTGGTCCACTGTTTTACAGAGATGCCGATTTCCTTTTCCGGCAGGACTTGGAACCTGCCCACAGTGCCAAAACTACTAGTAACTGGTTTGCTGAGGATGGTATAACTGTGCTTGATTGACCAGCCTACTCGCCTGACCTGAACCCCATAGAGAATCTATGAGAGACACCAGACCCAACAATACAGACGAGCTGAAGGCCGCTATCAAAGCAACCTGGGCTTCCAGAACACCTCAGCAGTGCCACGGGCTGATTGCCTCCATGTCATGCTGCATTGATGCAGTAATTCCTGCAAAAGGAGCCCTGAAGTATTGAGTGGATAAATTAACATACTTTTCAGAAGGTCGACATTTCTGTATTATAAATTCTTTATTCTAATATTTTGAGATACTGGATTTTTTATTTCCATGAGCTGTAAGCCGTAACCATCAAGATTAAAACAAAAAAGTCTTGAAATACTTAACTTTATGTGTAATGAATCTAGAATATATGAAAGTTCCACTTTTTGAATTAAATTACAGAAAAAAACAACTTTCCACAATATTCAAATTTTTTGAGATGCACCTGTAGTTTATCCACAAATTCATCTCTGTCTTATAAAGTTCTTTATCCAGTTTACAGATGTTTATCATAGATATGAGTAAAGGCTTGAAACTATTTAAATCAGTTCCTTCTGTTATACTTCAGTCTTGCATATGACACTGGAGGGTAAACAATATCGTTCAATAAGTAAATAATATTGTAAAGTCCATCTTTAGTCTCTTAGAATAGAGAATATCAAATCTTAGGGCCTTAGTAAATGACAACAGACTAATGTCTGGTTTCTGGGATGACCAGAAGATTGCTGATTATCTGAGTGACCTAGAATGAGCATATACATATAATGATGCATTCATAGAATCTGCTTGATGAGGATACAAATGTAAAAGTGTACCTTGCACATTTGCAATGTGCAGCTTCAAAAAGTTCAAACTGTTCAATTCAGTTGTGAATTATAACATGGTCAGCACTAGAATTCATTTAATGACTATTTGTATGTATGGTTGAAATGATTCAGGCCTTTAACGGTGATAAACACGCACGCACACACACAAGTAAATACTATTTGAAGATTCATCAGTGGTTCAGATTAACCAAAAACATTATTTTGATACTGAACATAAGGTTGGAATACACACTGAATGGGACACCAGGTGAAGGGAGGTAACAGTGGGAAAAATCACATGGAGAGAACATGTGACACTCCACATAGCTAAGGACCAAGGTCACTGGAGCTATGCGGTGGCAATGCCCCCCCCCCCCCCCCCCGCACTGACTTGTTAATGAATACAGTTGTTAATTAAATCAAATTCACACAAACCTATTTTTACACAGTAACACAAGACATACATTAGTATGACTTGCTAATAGTGCTATTTCATGTTTTCATAGATTTGATATACATATACTTTTACCTTTAATATTTACATCAGCACAAAACATATGCACGTGCAATGTATGATATCTGTAACAAAGCAAATTTTGTGACAAATTTGATGAAGTTAGACGCTAATGCAGTGTTTAGGTTCCATGTATTTATGCATGTAGCAACCTGGAGGCTCTGTGCAGAGAAATGCCAATCAAGTGTGCACATTAAAATATTAGACCATGATCTAATAGTTCTTAGCTCAATCTGATCAGCTGGATTCTGAGTAGTATTACATCATATTTCTATCTTTTCCCTTCATGCAAATAACTGAATGTAATATTGAAGTTCAACATCACACAAACACTTAACATTTTATATTGTGTTCCTTGGGACAAAATGAGGCAGGATTCCTACAAAACACTCCATTAAAAATAGTGATAATCTAAGAATATATGGAAATAAATGATATTTCATAATACCACCATGTTAACATAAAACAGCTTTAAAATAATATACAATGGTTTTGGTTTTAAACACTGTAGAAACCTAGAGAACATAACATCCAACAAAACAAAGTAAATATTAGTTCTGCCACATGCATAGTGGTTCAGTTCCACTATCCACAAAGTGGCTCTTAATATTCTCAAAGCCAAAGTATAACACTATATGTTGTAAATCAATTACTTAGTACACCGTGATGTGTACAAATGTAACACCGTGGGTGCCCTTCCAAGCAAATCCGCAGCCACATGCACGAGTTTATATAATCCAGCCCTCTCATGCAGGTAATCAGCGTAATCATGCCACACCTGGTCGTGCCTCTTTATAAGCACTCTGCATGCGGACATAGTTCTGTGCCAGTCAGTAGCATGGTGGCATGCTGCTTTAACTAAGTGGAGTTTAGTCTTCAGCGTTTAGACAGGAAAATGTAGAGAATTAAGTTTAGAGAAGTACATATTGAGAGTGGAAGGTAGGTAAGTAAGTATTGAGATATTGAATTGAGTGAAGTCCGTTTGCAGCAGTGTAAGAGGAGGTTCACAAAGGAGTCAATCTCCGAGAAGGAATATTTAGTTCTTTTACGTTTGGTCAACGGAAGGGCTCCGAGCTGCCGGAGCCAACCCAGAAGTTAGCTTTGCAGTTAGCGCTACAGGCTGGCATACACACCCTCCCTGCGCCCTGCTTAAGGCAGTTCACTCCGCTGTGCTTTTGTGTTTAGCCGTAGGCTAAACCCATATCCTCACACCTATCATCCCTGCAGTTAGCTCAGTGGCTAATGCTACAGTCTGGTGTACACAACCAACTGGTTCTCTTGCCACCTAAGTTGACTAATTACGCTGTGTTGTGTTTGCGTTCAGCTTCAGGCTCTAAGTTTTCTCAAGCTCGTATCATTCGCAGTAGTTTCATAAGCACTACAACTCTCACAATAGCATCGCTGCATTTAGCTCCGTGGTTAATGCTTCAGTTCAGTACACACAGCTTACCTGGTTCTTGCCCTAGTCAAGGTGTTTACCTTTGTATGGTGTCATTTGGTCCACTACTGTATATTGTCCTCTTGGACAAGCAGGTCCAAGAAGCTATTCTACATCCTAGTGCAGAGTCCCGTAACAATAGAAGTATTTAATGAGTAAGGATGTTGTGAAGTGTCCTATTCAACCATAAACAGTAGGTATATAGTGGTGAGAAATCACTCATAAAAGATGATTCAAGTTACCTTCTCTCAGCTGTGCCACTGTTGACCAACAGTTAGTTCCAGTCCACTAATTTGATTGGTCAAACAGTGTTACAAGACTTCTTACATCTTTTATAACCAGACTGGGATGTTTCACTGTGTGTATCAGTCAGCTCATCTGTGTTCACCACAAAAATTTCCACTTCCACTAGTCTGAAACCATTACTACAGTAGTGTTAGTGAAATCATAAGCAGACATGGCAAATGATACTTTTCAGGAATATGAATTTCAGCTTAAAATATGAAAGCTTGTCAGTTGAAGTTGAAAAGGAAGAAGGGATGCCAGTTTTACCAGAAGCACTTTTAACTGGAATGTACAAATCAATGTGAGTTAACTAGCCAGCTAGCTGACGTGCTATAAAGTAAGAGTTGCTTTTTCGTGATCTATTTCCACTAGCAGAACAAAAACTAAAGGACAGTGGTGGTTTAGTGGTTAAGGCTCTGAGTTACTCAGGGGTTCAAGCCACAGCACTGCCAAGCTGCCACTGTTGGGCCCTTGAACAAGGCCTTTAACCCTCTCTGCTCCAGGGGTGCTGTATCACCTCTGACCCCAGCTTTCTGACATGCTGGCACTAATATGCAGAACCTGGTCAAACTGGCTGAGGACTATATGTCAAGTTCATTAACATGATTCTAATGGGAGATGCACTATTTAGCTGTAGCCCAAGCTAAACACTGCTTTTTAAACCCACTCCAAAATAAACCCATATTTCAACCATATTCCTGTATGTGACACCCTAAATATTTGGTCACAAATTTTTATATTTTGAATGAATATGACAATAATATGTTTTTGTGGTGATGTGCTGTGTAACTATATTAAGGCAGCTGAAGATTCTATATACAGAACTATATTAAGGTGGCTGAACTATATTCAGGGCGACTGTGGCTCAGTTGGTAGAGCAGGTTGTCCACTAATCGTAAGGTTGATGGTTTGATTCCTGGCCCACATAACTCCACATACTGAAGTGTCAAGACTCTGAACCCCAAGTTGCTCCCCATGGCAAGTTAGTGCCTTGCATGGCAGCTTTGCTACCATTGGTGTGTGAATGTAAAGCGCTATATAAGTGCAGACCATTTGCCATATTATTTATTATGGACTGTTAACATGCAATTCCCTCAGTGGACAGTAGAGGGGGTGGTTTGCTTCTATAGTGACTTCTAAAGACTTTTATCGTGTACTTCTGGAGGTGACACAACTTACCTGTTGTTGGCCTCCCACCCAACGCAAAACGTCGGCAAAATAGTCTCAATCGTTTGTAAAGGTTTATAGGTCATTCTGAGATCACTCACCCGGCCCACATGCTCCAAATTCACCCCAAATAGTCTCCTTTGTTTGTGCTTCGTTTGCGCTGGTTTGTGCAACTAAAAGCTTCATTTGGGCTGCTTCCATTTTTAAAATATTAGACATTGAATTATAGGCGATTACTTATCACTTAATTAAACTCGGAACTAAATTCACTCTGTTAAACTATTTTCACCTCTCACCTTTCGTGTGTGTTTATGTGTTGGATTAGTTTCTGTGTCGTAAAATAAAGTCTAGTCTGTTTTTACACACGTCTTATTTGTTTACAAGGATCACTGCCTTGAATTTCTGATCCTGCTACATGCTCTTCAAATAATGTTCCACTGTATTTAGGATATTATTGCTACTGGCCATGGAGGTAATATCTAATGCATAATTAATGAATACGCTAAGTTCAACTTATTGCTGGACGAATAGTTGCTCAGAAGTACTAAATTGTTCAAAAAATTCCCCATTTTGAGCTAATCTCCTAGTCTATGTTGCATATTTGGTGGAGAATATAATTGGTCAATCTAAACAGCTAATTTTCATTACATATACTGGAGGAGAATATAACAATTTAACCCAAACAGCTATTTATTTATTTATAGATTTATATTTATACCAGATCCAATTAAATTGATTGGTTTGTCCTATATATATATATATATATATATATATATATATATATATATATATATATATATATATATATATATATATATATATATATATACAGTGCATACGGAAAGTATTCACAGCGCTTCACTTTTTCTACATTTTGTTATGTTACAGCCTTATTCCAAAATGGATTAAATTCATTATTTTCCTCAAAATTCTACAAACAATACCCCATAATGACAATGTGAAAGAAGTATGTTTGAAATTTTTGCAAATTTATTAAAAATAAAAAACAATAAAAAAACAACAACATGTACATAAGTATTCACAGCCTTTGCCATGACACTCAAAATTGAGCTCAGATGCATCCTGTTTCCACTGATCATCCTTGAGATGTTTCTACAACTCGATTGGAGTCCACCTGTGGTAAATTCAGTTGATTGCACATGACTTGGAAAGGCACACACCTGTCTATATAAGGTCCCACAGTTAACAATGCATGTCAGAGCACAAACCAAGCCATGAAGTCCAAGGAATTGTCTGTAGACCTCCGATACAGGATTGTATCGAGGCACAGATCTGGGGAAGGGTACAGAAAAAATTCTGCAGCATTGACGGTCCCAATGAGCACAGTGGCCTCCATCATCCGTAAATGGAAGAAGTTTGGAACCAGAAAAAGAGAAGGCACAAGTGAAATTCAGTTGTGGATCTAATGAACATAAACAAGGTAGATTATTTGCTCTATCATAATTTTCTCCCCAAAATGTCTTTTCTGTTTAAAATGTTTTGTATTTGGAGGAAACATGGCATGAAGTCAGTACAGTATTCCGAACTTGAAACATTGCCATGTAATCATTCTTATTATGCCTTTAAGGCCTCATGATATAATACAATAGTAATGAATGATACAATAGCAATGAATAGTATAATAATTACTTGATTTCAGCACACCCATCTATATCACACCCAACTGTCAAGGCATGGGAGTGTCTCCAAAAATTCCCTGTCAAAGCACCTTATTGAGATTTGAAGAGTTTGCTCTTACATATGCAACTAAAAAATGAGAGTGCATAAAGCAATAAACATGAAACATTGAGGCATTTTCTCAAGAGCATTTCCTGAAGGGGACAAAGATCCTGCTGAGCAAACACGGGTAAAATGGCTAAAATCCAATTTATAACATTGTCTCATTTATGGAAAATTAATAATGAGTTAGGGCAAACAAACACACGCGCGCACACACACACACACACACACACACACACACACACACCAACACACAAACACACAAGCAAAAAAACAGACAGGCAATAGATTTGTAAATGGTTCTAGTCCATGATGATCTGCTGGCTTTCCTGTAAATATCAAACATGGTAAAGTTGTAACCCCTTCCTTCAAACTAAAACCATGAACATGAACGCATAAACTAATGCCTCTGTCTTCTGTATTTTTGTGTAATTTGGAGACGGTGTGCTTATCTGCTATTAGTTTCTTCTGCAAAGTCATTTTGGGGTAATAAAAAAATAGATGATAGAATAGATAATCCACCTTATTTTTGTTAATTACACCTGTGACTGTATTTCGTGTCTCCCTTCTCATTCACTGATGATAACGTGTTACTGATCTGTCAGTTAAACCGATTAAAATTATGCAAATACAGGGTGGATGCACAATACAATAAATGCTTCTTTAAAACATCTGACACAGACAAGCTGACAGGGCAAAGCAATCTGAAATGTAGAACAGACACAGGTTCAGCAGGTTGGACTAGTCTGGGACAGAATCAATAACCAAAACAGAGCCAGTCATACCAGCATATTAAACACAGAATAATCAGGGTAACTTATGTAAAGAACATGAGTGGAACTTCAAAATGTTTGAATGAAAATCTGGGTTATTTAAAAGCATTGTGTATAAATGTGAAAAGTTGAGGCTGGGGGATATGAATAATGTAAGGTGCCATGTTATACAGTTTGTATGTTCTACTGTTTCAGTTCATGTTTCGCTAGATGCAGGTGGAATCATCACAGTTTCCCTACTAACTAGCTAAGCTACTAGCATGTTAACAATCAAGCTGAGGAGCACATTTCTATGCACGCAAGGCTTGACTTTTTGTAAACAATGGGTTTATTTCATTCAGATATTTCATTTCTGGTTAGCACATTTGCCTAACACCTCCAGGGTTGGGTGTTTTATTCCCATCACGGCCCTGTGTGTGTGGAATTTGCATGTTCTCCCCGTGCTGCCGGGGTTTCCTCTAGATACACTGGTTTCCTCCCCCAGTCCAAAGACATGCATGGTAGGCTGATTGGCAAAGTATTCGTAGTTTATGAATGGCTGTGTGAATGTGTATGTGATTGTGCCCTGTGATGGATTGGCACCCCATCCAGGGTAGGGATGTCACGAGAACCGATACTTCGGTACCAAGTTGTTACCAACATTCTTAATATGTGATGGTACTTGGTTTTTCTGCAGTAGTATTGGTAGCAATTGTAATGAAAGTATCGAGGTTGCGATTCTTTCGGACTTGATGTGGGCAGCAAATACGCGCAAGTGTTTGAGTCGGTCCACAAGTAGTGAAGAAGAAGAATGCCTACAAGCACACGGGAAAAACCACAGAAGATTAGTTTAACTTAACAAGTTTAGCTCCGCCCTGACTCGTTAAGAGGAAAAAGAAAGGAAAGCTAGTATTGGTTTCTGGTGTGCAACCGATGCTATCGTTCATTTCAAACAAAGTGAGGAAACACCTGGAATTTGGTGAAGCACCTGAAAGACGGTCCTATATTTTGCTTGCTTGAGGCAGCTGGCATTGTTGCCATGAAACCAGCTAATGTTATGCTCCATGTAATGTTTGCGATATCCAGTTATTTGTTCACACCGCTAACACATAGCAATGTTATAAACTACCTCAGAATGGGCCACCATGCATCGCCATTCAGCCCGTGTCCTGTCAGCTAAATGTAGCCCAGTGTCACTAATAATTATTCAAATGTTCACGCTTTTAATAAATCTTTTTGGTCTGCCACCATATCAGTGAATTTAAAGTAATGTTTGCATTCAGAGTATAAGGTGTGTGTGTGTGTGTGTGTGCGCGTGCGCATCTGTGTGCATGCGTGTGTGTGCACGCGTGTGTGTGTGCGCATGAGCGTGCGTCTGTGTGTGTGCGCGCACGTTTAGGAGTGCACCTCCACTCATTGTTAGACAGTGTTTGATAACTAAAATACCCCCCCCTCGCCCCCCCTTGCTTTTTTTTTGTGACGCTTAGCGCCTCCTTTGCCGAGTCCCTTACCACCCTTGTTTTTTTTTTTTTTTTTTTTTTTTTTAATGAATTTTATTGGATTTATGCAAAATATTCAGAAAGGAAAAAAAAAACGTACATAGTCAAGGTACAATTACACGCAAATAGTGTCCCACACTGAAGAATCTTTAAACCAAGATGTGCTGCTTTTTAGTCTTCTTAGTTCTTTTTGAATGTCTTTGAATACAACATTACTGGATATAAACGTTTGATTTATAGTCATTTTGGCTCTTGTTTTCCAGAGTTTAGATTTAGTCAAACATATTATGAACCAAATGAAGTCATGCTGAGTCTTGCTACAATTTTCTTTAAAAATGCCATAGAAAATTGAGTTGATATTTATTTCTATATTAAGACCAATGATTTTTAATTTATCCCATGTTTCTTTAGAGCAATAACACTCTAACAGGAAATGTTCGAGTGTTTCCTCTTCATTACAGTTAGGCATCGGGCATTTACTGGTTTTTACAAAACAGCTCCATTTTACAACTGCTCTTACTGGGAGCCTTCTTACAGCAACTAACCAAGTTGTATCTCTCACCTGTTCAGATAGGATTTTATTCTGTAAGTTTTGGAGACATTCTTTGTTTTGGTCTTCCTCCAGTGCTACTAATCAGTATTCATACTAATCAGTATGTGACTGATTAGTACGTACTCTTTCAACGGCCATGCAGTAGGTACTGTGTCAGTACGCGATTTCGGATGCAGCCATAGTCTTTACAGTCAGATGACACATTGGTGAAATGAGATTAATGAGTATAATACAACAAGACGGTTAAATGTAATCTTGCAGCATTTTTATTAACTTCTTTTCATATTTATCATGGAGAGTCAAATAAACTATAAATAAATAAACTATGATACACTATTATGTCCCAGTCTTAAATTACTAAACTTGTAGTTATTATAGTTAGGTAAATATAATTCTGACATAGGCATACTAAGTATAGTACACAGGTTTAAAGAGGTTCATGAGTTCTTATAGTTCAACAAATAGATAAAAAAAAAAACAATGCATACAAACAAAATAATATACAAAATTACAGGTATACACAAATAAAAATGCATGTGAAAGCTAGGGCAACCCAGACATTATCAAGCCATATAGTATAGTATTGATTAGTGCTTGTGCAGTACAAATGTTTCACAATTCCAAAATATTTTAAAAAATGTAAAAAAATAAATAAATAAACACTGAAACACTATTACTGTCACGATTATGCCCCCCCTCCCCTGCACAAAGCGCTGGAACAAGTAACGCACTACGGAGCTCAAAGCGCGAGGATGTGATTCTGGGTTTACATATGACGTTGACTTTGTTTTCTTCCTACACGTGTGCTTGTTATGGTTGATGTCATGTCTTCGCCCTTGTCACGTCATTGGTTGTCTCCTAATGTGTCTCAGGTGTTTGTCTTCCCCTTTGATTATGTTTGGTATTTATATCCCTCATGTGTCTATGTTCGGTGCGAAGTATTGTTAGTGTCTCTACATACCAAGCCATTGACTTCTTCGTTTGGCTTTCATGGTTTTCATCTAATTCTCGTCCTTGTTATCTGATTCCAGTCTTAGCCTAATTTATTCTGTTTGCTATTCGCCTGCCCATTTGCCTGTTTAGACGACTCTTTTGTCTCAGGTTTTGGATTATTCTAACTGTTTCATAATAAAGCTCTTTACTGCAAAAGTACCCATCGTCACCCCCTCGTCGACTGTGATGATTTGATTATAGATCTAGACCACATTAATTATTCTAAAATACAAACATTCACATATGCAATTATCCATCTAATGTATCAGTTAGTACATATTGTACCTAAATAAATACATACATTTAATGCACATGCACTACCAGTCAAACGTTATTAATATTAATAGTAAGGTTGCCCAGCCACCATGATTATTTAGTTTAAACCCACTATCTGCTAGAAATTATTATCCACCAGACAGAAAAAAATAATGCTCAGCATACAGAATCTTTGAAAATTTTCAACATTTTTCAAAGAGAATAGTAAATCTGTAATAACTGGGTTGTTATTGAAGGGTTAATGTAAATAATTAGAAATATATCATGGTTTTATCTTATTTAACACTGGTGAGTGTGTAATCTGCTATAATAGATAAGATGTTATAATAGATGTTCATCATGATTCTAAAATTTTAAAATAGAAAAAAAATTATATCACTTAAGAACACATTACTATGTGCTGTGTGTCCTTCCAGCTGTTTATGTACAGTACATGCTATTCAAGATTCATTCTGTGTTCCACATGCCTTGCTTTGAATGGAAGAAGTGTAAAAAATTCCTCAGATTCAGTCGTTCCACCTCCAGTTTGTTCAACAGAATTCTGAATAGTAAATGAGAGAAGATAACAGTGGATAAACCATGCCTGGTGCAGGGGATGCATTGTACTGCTTCAATAACACTGATTCAAGAACAAAAAAAATATTTGCTATACTGGTACTGGCTCTAAGGCCTTAATAACTTCTGGTTTGCTTGTGCCCGCATACTGAGACATTACCACACAGTTACATTGGTGATTTGTTTGACTTAGTATTTTGCTATAAAATATCCTGGTTAGTGGCTATCTGCCCCTTTATACTTCTTGCCTCATGCACATGTGGAACCTTTCTGAAAATAATAGGACCTACAGTATCTGTGTAACAGCTTGTGACTACAGTCAGTGCTACAGGTAACCTGTCCTCCAAAACTGCTGATCAATTCCTATGATCTTCATATTTTTCAGTTAGCTACCAATGGTTTTTATGAATTTGTGGGGCACTCATCTCTTAGGCTGTCACCAAGAGTGGTGTACCTTGGCACTCTGAGCTTTTCAAACATTACCTGCAGTCTAATGAACTGCAGGCCTGTGATATCTGTCTGTAGTGTGCGTGAGTGGTTCTCCCTCATCATACCATGCTCACACTGCTGAGCTTGCAAAGTTAATGTATAACAGTAGTGTACATACACAGGTAGGAGCATGTTACCCTCCCACAATTTTCCTTGTATTTGACAAAGAGTGGGGCACCTCTCTGTGTTTTTAGCTCACGCCTGGTTGACAGGCCTGTGGCTAATGCACTTGTAGCAAAGCTACTTCATTGATTGAACTACTGGTAGCAGTTGAAGTGCATCTGTAGAGGGAGGTGAGCTCTCTTCACTTATAATTTGAGTTCTTTTTCTCACTCCTCATCCAAAGAGAGCAAGCTGCTATATCTTTGGGTCCGGGAGACACTTTCTGTCACACTAGGAACTGCCGGCTGAAACACAGTTGTCATTGCTGGCTCCACCAGCATCCAGATGTGGCCTTGTTTGCATATTTAGTTGACAGGCTGAAAACAGGCCACAATAGCCACTCTCAAAATGTTTTCTGGTCACAAATGTTTGTACTGTGCCATAGTGCAAGAAAAAGCACTACAGTCAAGCATATGCTGCTCAAGCACCAAGTGCTGGCACACGGATGAATTTCTGATAAGAGCTTATGATATTAGCAAATACATGGCACTGGGTCTGTTGACATAGAACTTGTGAGCTTGTGGTTTTAAACATTGACATGTAAAGTATATCTGTACTTTTAAACACTGACATGACATCTTTCAAATTTTGTTGGTAAATTGGCCTGTTCTTACCTGTCCAGCAACTCCCAGTCTTCTCCTCCCCACTTGTCAGTAAATTCTTTAACGTTCATTCCTCCAATTCGAACCATGTCTGATTTATAAATGCCAATCAGACCATAACCCATAGTTTCCCAGAAACCTGTGTATTACAAAAACCTAGTTACTGTAACCTCTATAATAGACATGAGCTGTAGCACAAACATGATACTAACATTTAACTATCATACTCATTTTGTATAGTGTAAATGACTATAGAGTACTGCAAATTAATGAATTGTGTGATCATCTCTACCTCTAGGGGACTGCACTGTGGCTCCACATTCCAGTCTCATCACAACAGGAGCAAACACCATTTTCCCTTGCACACAGTGTTTACGCACGGTGTCTATTATTGTCACAGGAAAGTGGAGGTGCAGGTCACACAGGAACAAAATACTGTTCTCATCCTGATGCAGAATATGAAAATTAGTGAAAATATCTGATGAATAATTGATTAGTGTTAAATGTACTGATACAGCAGATTCAAGTGGTCCATTTAAGATCCTCAATTTTTTATTATAAAAGCTTCAATTATAAAGCTTCATTATTCATTAAATAAAAAAATAAATTGTTTCCCTACTTCAACAAGATCTATTCCAACTTGGAGTCCAGGTGATCTGCCAAAAGGTCCATCCAGTCTCTTAAACTGGTAGCTGTGTATAGTCCCAAAAAATTGAACACATAAATGACACGCATATATACATGTACAAAGCAAAAATATTTATCAGTGCTTATCAAAAATGCTTATCATGTACACCTGGTAATACCAATTGTTTCAATGAACAAAAGTTGTACCTTGGTATATTAGCATTTTTCAGTTCCTTCTCTACATCAATATCCGTGCTATTATAGTCTATGAGAATGATGTTGAAGTTTTTGTCTCGTGTGGTTTTGTATACTTTCTCCATTTCCTTTATGAAATGCATGACCCATCTCCCTTGGTTTTTCACTGTTGAAATAGAGATCAGAAAAACAGAGAATCCTGAGCACAACAGGACCTTATGCCTGGGACTGCAAGATTTAAATTTAGATGCACAATAAAAGATCCATTTGTTTGATAATCTTTTGACATATATATATTTACACACACACACACACACACACACACACACACACACACACACACACACACACACACACACACACACACTTGTGCTCTTATCATTCCCCTTGCAGAATCTGCAAAATGTTAATAATTTAGAGGGATAATAATAAGAGGGATTTCAAACTGCCTTGTGAGTTAGGATAGATGCAAGTGCAGATAAGCTTTATTAGAGTAGAGATAGGCAGACAAATCCAAAACGTGAGACAATAGCGTGGTCAAAAACAGGCAATAGGTCAGGCGATCTGCAAACGGGCATAAACGAGGCAAAACTAGAATCGAATAACGAGGAGGAGAACAGGATCAAAACTATGGCACAGGAACAAAGAACAATGGCTTGATATTCAGGAAAACTCACGAATATATTTCACTGAACATAGACACACAAGGGTTTAAATACCAAACGTAATCAAGGGTGAACACAAAACAGCTGAAACTATGATGACACATAAGTGAAACAACCAATGACAATACAGGGGCGGAGAGAGGACCTAAACCATAAGAAATGCACGTGTAGAATGTAAAGTCAATGTCACTGAAAAACCCGGAAGCTTTTTTCGGGTTTCAGAGCGCACTGCATGCTCCAGCACTTTGCGTTTCGTTGGGCAGGAACAAGCGATGGCTACTGCACAGCTAGCGGGAGTAATGAAGCTCATGGCGGAGACTGAGGGAGAAGCGTCATTCCCCATGAAGCTAGAGGGGGGAGCGATGTTCTTCATGAGGTCCGAAGGGGAAGTAAAATTCTCTGCAAGGCCGGAGGGGGTCACATGGGGAGGCGGAGCAACGTCTTCAGCTGAACAGGGAGACTGAAGGACATTCTTCATTGACTCGGCAGGCTGGATGAGATCCACAGTGGGGGAGGGTGGGTGATAGATGGCTCCATCCTGGTTGGAAGGCTCCTTCTTGACATACCCCATGATGGAGTACATCATGTCAAGCCACTTCTCGAATTAGGGAGAATTTGCCCTCCTTCTCCCACCTTGGCTTTTCCCTTTCATACAGGGCCTCTTGAACTCTTGAACGGATGCAATTGCAGTTAAGAGCTTTATTAAGAACAGGTAATCCAAAGGGCAAGGCAAAAAGCATAAACAAAGATTGGCAAAAGTTAGGCGATCGGCAAACGGGCATGAATAGGCAAGGCCAAGTATGAAATGAGAAAAGAGAAACTAGAAACAAAGTCAAAACCAGAATAACAACAAGAATAACAGCGTAAGATCAAGGTGAATTATATGCTCAGTTGATATTTTCTCTGTCGTTTACCAAACCTTGATGTGCACAAATGTAATGTTGAAAGCGATATTATTGCATAGTACATAGTTCTGACCTGCTAGAATAACATGGACCGTTGCTTCTGGGTTCCAGGAGAAACCATTTGGGCTGCAAAGGGTAGGTACTTTTGGATTCCGCCCTTTATTTTTGTCCTTTGTAGCATAAAAATACTTAGAGAGCAGCATGTTTTTCCCCTGCTTGTCCTCCAGCTCCAACTCCAACATGTATCGACTGACTGTAGCATTATCTGTCCTCTTCTCCACATTTAGCACACGTTTTATGACCAGATCACTGCACATCCATGAAAAGTCAAGTTAAATCCCGCTAATTATTTTCCATCACCACAAGCCAAAGCATTCAGAATGAAGGCGCTGAGGGGTGTGAGTATATACCTTGTGGTCTCTGTTGTTTTTAGTTGACTCATGAAGGCTTCAACTACAGGCATGACTTCTTTTTTGAGCATTATAATATTTCCAGCTCTATTGCAGGTGTGAACGACAAAATCACTCTGCTTTGAATGGAAATCCAAAGATTTCACACTGAAGACCTGTTTCCATTTTGGCTTGTTTTCTGCTGTGGAAGATTTACTGTTATCCTCTGTTGGGAATAACAGAAAACAAAGATTGATCTGTCTAATTAAACTTTTAACATTAGGTACATTTTAATATTAGAATAATCATGAAAAACACGTTGAAGGCATCCAGGTAATAGTAAGCTACCTGTTTCTTCTTCTCCTGTGTTTTCAATTTTCACATATGGACCAAACCCATCTCTTGAAAGAAAGCATACACATGAAGGCATAGATGAATAAATCAATGAATGTACATGCAATCAATAGAGTGGAAGAGAGAATGAGAAAATTCTACAATACCTTTCACCATACGTTTCATCCTTTTGGTAAAAACATAGCTGTGTGTCAGTCCCTTCATTAGCTAGTCTTGTGTGGTCATTGGGATACACTGAGGAGTAGTGAACCTAAAAAAACCCACACAGTTAACCACACTCTAAAAAGTAATTCAGAGGACCTATTACCACAACTTATTTAAGTGCATGGTTGCAAGACAAAATTTCTAATTTATTGACTTAATTAAACATTTTAATTTGAAAACATTATTTTGATGCGTTGTGTTGACATAACTATGCTGATAATTACATCAACTTAATATTGTGTGTCACTGAAACTGAAATTTCTGATCTAATTTATTTAAAGCTAAATTTAAGTTGTAGTAACTTAATGAAATTGGCTTGCTAACTTAATTTTTCTCCACCTTGAGTTCAGGATTTCAAGTCCCCTCTCCCTGCCCACTTAACATGCCTGGACAAGTTCAGACAAATAAGTCTGTGTGTTAGAGGGCCTTGCTGAGCAAAGCCGTACAAAGGACATTTCAAGGCGAGTATCATTTCATTTATTAAATAAATTAAATAAATTGTACTAAAGCAATGAATTTGGGCATATTCGTAATTGTTATATGACCAATAGTAGACTTGTGTACGGAGGTTTGGCTACACCTGCTAATAACGTTGATGAAATCGGTTACATGAAGCTAACGCTAGTCATATGTAGCAGTGTAATTTGACCATCTACCCTTTAGTTTAGAGAGTAGCTGTGGATAAGAATGAGAGAGTTTCATTTGACACATCTGCTCAGCTAGAGAAGGCTTTTCATTTGTGCCATAGGGACAGTTTTTGCTCATTTCATATACTGACCCCTTTTTAAAATCTGTTGTCATTCACAGATAGCCTTCACTCTCTGCAATTTGCTGTTTGACCAAAATTAGCTGCCTTTAGACTGGATAGTTCTGTGAGAGGGGTTAAAGTATAAGAGGTAGACTCTGTTTGTTTTTTGTCTGTATTGTTCATTTCATCCAATGTTGTTTTTATGTATATAAAATCTGCAGAAAGAGATGTTAGGTATGATATTTGTATTGTAAATGATTCTGGATTTTGGTTACTATTTTTAGACAACTTAATGTTTGTATTTTGTATTTTTTTTATGCTTGTTACATTTTACAGAATGTTTCCAGAAGTTTTTAAAACTAGAGTTAATATTTTACAGAGTTACACTGGCACTTTTGTTTTAAATATGTAAAGGCCTATAACTTTGCTGTGATGGAATAACTGATTCATTGTGACAGCATATTTTAGTATGTTTACTACTTAATTTCCCAAAGCAATATGGCCAATTTTTTAAATTATAATATGTAGGGCAAAATAAATTTGTTGTTGCTGTTTATTTTCCAAAATTTAAACATTGCAGTACAAAAACTGCAGTTCAAAAAAAAAAAAAGTTAATTGTCTAACAATATTGTTGTTGAATAAATTCATTTAATAAGCGCTATAAAATTAACAAAAATATGAAAGCTGTAAACTACTGAAGAATATCAAATTATAGCAAAAATAATTTTTAAACGGTTGTCAACTTAAAAAATTGTGTTCATAATTATGGTAATTAAGTACATAACACTTAAATTCCTTTTAAATAACATGAAAAAAAACTAGTTGGATCAACTCAATCTTTATGAGTATTCAACTTAAAGATGTGTGTTTACTCTACAAATTATTAAATGTTATTTGTTATTTTGTAAATTATTTAAATGTTAATTGAAAATACATTTGATTGTAGAGGAAAAGGTAATTAGTCTAACTCCATATAGTTTGTTGGTTGAACTTTCATTAGAAGTTGCCATAACTCAAAAAGATTGACGCAAACTGTTGCGTTAATTTTTTTTTTTTTGTTGGGCCTACACATTGGTTTTTAGAGTGCATCATCCCATGGCGTACTACAGTCTGGACACGTGAAAATATGTCAACAAAACATTTGACATATAATAAAACATATTTTCCTAGAGGTTTAAATACTCTTCCAATAAGTGCTACTCTTAAGACCAGATGGCTTTTTAGTAGCCATTTATGTAGAAATCCATATAATCAAAAAGTATACAAAAATATTTTCTCAAAAGTGCATAAGCTTATTATTTTGGTATTTCTTATATTTCCGTTCATTCATTCAGTTGTTTATTTTCTTTCTCCTGGTAAGGTTCTCAGTGGATCTAGACCCGGTCTGGGGTTTTAATGGGAGTCTACAGCAGGAGTGTGGGGAAGGTGCAATTTAACCTGTGCCCTATTTGTGAGTCTCTCTCTCTCTCTTTCTCTCTCTCACACTTGCAGTGACTTGAGCATGTGTAGGTGTTTGTTCACGAGCCTCGAGCCTGTTTAGGCAGGCATTTGTAGCAGCTGGAAAGTAGCCAAGTTTCAGCAGATCAAAGTTCCATTTATTTTCCCTTTGCTTTTTTTTTCTGTTTCTGAAGAATAGTTCCATGGCACATACTAAAAATAAAAGCTCACATGTGTCATCACATGCAAAACTCCACACAGTAATTTCTATAAAAAATTTTTTTAAGTACTATTCCTCACAGAACACAAATTGAAGATGTACTTACATAATTTATACCATCATATCTCTCAATGGTTGCGTTGTCAAATATATGAAGTGGATAGTAATCACATTTGAGAAAAACATTTTCCAAATAGGACTCCTTTAGCAGTGGTGCTGATGAAAAAGAGACAGGGTATGAGTTAGTATGGGTCTAAAATTTATACTAATGGGAGTTTATTCACACTAAAAGAAGACATACTGTACATGTATTACATTTATTTAGAAAGGAACTGAATAAACACAAAGTGAGAAAAATCTCATTTGAAAGTGCTTCTGCCAAAACAACTGTAGGTACATAACTAAGTAAATAAATGATTCAATAAGTAAGAAAGTAAATAAGAGTGTAAATATACATCCCTTTTGCACTTTCCATATCATAGCTCATGAAAATCTCATGAAAACATTTTTTGAAACACTCACTCCTGTATATAAAGTCTCGCGGATCTGCTTTGACCATGTCCACTTCAGACTTGTCTGTCTTGAAAATGGCGTCAGTGGACATTGTATGACTGGCTTTTGTTTGAGGGATGTGATCACTTTCCACCAGCTGTAGAGAAGACTCATCTGTACATATACAATGGAAAACACACACATTTATTCATTTAACAGATGCGTAAATCAGAATTTTCTTGCGGAGAGAATACAATAAGAGAGAATACAATGCAAACGTGAGAGGTTCATTTGTTTAAAGACAGAAAAGTGTCCATGGTTGTACTTTGATTTTAAGTCACAGAAAAGCAAGAGAATTTTACGATACTGCTTCATGCTGCAATACTTTTTCCTCAGTACACATATTATTTTTTGTATTTACAGATGTGCATGTTTGTATTCCATGAATAAATGGTTTGCATTTTTTTTTTTTTAGTATAGTGTACAATTACTTGGGTGGAATAGCAAATTTGGGCTTCTTAAACATGTATAAAAATACTTAAAAATATTTAGTGAGGTTTAAAAACACACAAATACTGTTGATTTAGAATAGTAAGAGCTGTGCAACTTACCAACATAGCGGGACAAATATTCTGCAGTAATGATCTCAAAATTACTGTCTTCATTATTGAGACGCCACTGAAACAAACAAACAAATGAAAAAATAATAAAATCTCTTAGTCAAAAACTTCTGCATCTCAGACAAGGTAAAAGCTTTTATTGCATGATGAAAACTTTCTCTTTATTGCTCACAGGTTAAAGCAAGATTAATGAAACTTTAATTATGACATTATTTTAATTCCATGAACTAAGAACCACAGGTAGAAACTACACACAGTAATATAATGTAGAAATGCTGAAATATATAATCCAGATGAAACAGACATACTGCAACCTCCAGGTGATCAATTCCGTCATTTTGTTTGTAGAGTACTTCAAAGAAATACTTCATGTTTCTTGATAGTCTAAAAAAGTATCATATTGGATTAATGCAAATAAACAGTTTACAGTTTACAAAAGCACTTGATTACATTTGATCTGAGCCATGGCATAAATGGAGGTCAGACACAGAAAGTAGTTACAGTTACAGTTCATTCATTCATATAATTTTCTAATAAAAAAATCTGTACAGTTCTGTACTGATAGAATAGATAACACTTACAGTACAGGCTGAGATATTTGAGATGAAAATTTCTCATACTCTCCTGGGGCTGCCCATTCCTTTCCTGTCTGACAAACAATGCACAAGGAAAATTAGGCATTCTCATAATAATAAAACACTGCACGTAGCCATTAATTTTAATATTACTATTACCAACGTACACCTTTGTTTACCAGTGTCATGCCTCACTAAACTGATGTTGGAAAGTAAGCATATAGGTCAATAAGTTTTACCTTGCCAAGGTAGGCCATGAGTTTGATGCTTTTAGTGCTTTCATCTGAACTCAGCCAGAATTCTGCATTATTATCAGAAGCAATAGCAAAAATGTATTCACCTGGTAAAGAGTAAGCAGAATTTATTAGGACAAACTTGCCACAAGAAGGGATGCCTAAACTTATACACCAAAGGCAAGTGTGGCTGCAGACTTTCACTTTTTGGTGTTCAATATATATATATATATATATATATATATATATATATATATATATATATATATATATATATATATATATATATATATATATATATATATATATACACACACACACACACACACACAGAAAGATAGACAGATAGATAGATAGATGAATTATATTTTATATATAGAACGCACCACTTAATACAGGATGAATGTATCCAAAGATTCTTAGACCATAGTTTTTCCATCCAGCATTAACAGCAAGCCTGCCGATTGTGGTGCGAGTCTAAAATAATAATACCACACAATTCAGGTTTTAGTAAATAGAGGTTAGTTTTAAATCACCAATTTGTAATTGTCTTTTGAAATGTCTAAATGTCTATTGATCAACAGTTCATATATACATAAAAATCAGCAGGAATTAATATGTCAGATGGCTTTTAAAATCAATACTGCTGGTAAAGAAATATCTTTGTTATACAATTTTGTTACCTAATTTGGAGCATAACTTAGGGAAGCCTTATTGATATACAGTGCAGTTTGTTAGTAAACAAGTAATATTGCCAGTTATTGCTTTGTTTTTGCACGCTAGCACATGGATTTGAGCTGAATTTGTCAAAGAGTAAAAATTATTTATTTACAGGAAATCATATAAAATTATGAAAAATTGCCATTATTTGATTAATTCATTCATCTTTCATTCATTCTTCTTCAGCAACCAGTTTATATCATATGATTTTCAATTTGTCAGGGTAATTTAGCAAAATAAATAAATAAATAAAAATACATTTTATAATTAAAGTCTCAAGAAAATGAAATATGTAACTGCTTGCTAATTAATTATTGTGTGTGCTCTCAGTTCGATACTTTCAATGTAATTTGGCTGTGCACACCAATCAAAAGGCTAATGTCATAAATCCCCCAATATAGCCTTTATCATACTATACATTCACATTTGAACACTTGATCTCTTCGAGACTGAGAAATTTATCAATGAAAATGTGTGTGTGTGTGTGTATGTGTGTGTGTGTGTGTGTGTGTGTGTGTGTTTGTGCATAAAAATAATTTCACTAACATGGGGAAAAAGAGGGTACAGCACGTTCGTTCTTAGCTGATGCACAGAACCTCCACACCAGTCTTCAAAAACATGCATGTTCACTTCACCTAGAAACTGTTCACATGATAAAGTAAGTTATCAAAAAAAGAAGATATTTTGACATCCTTGAGCAATCATCTGCTACAAATTTTTATGAAAAAAAGTTTCTCACCTCAGGTTTCCATAATGGCTGTCTATTTTGTGCTTTGTTCATCTGAGATAGATTTTTTTAAAAGGGGCATTGAATAACTGTAATACATTCTCTAAAAGGAAAAATCTATTATATCTATAAATTTATTAAGAAAAAAAAGTTTAATCTCACCTCTGAAGACCCGCTGTTTTGGTAGCTCTCCCAAAACCCTGAAACAACAAAAGTACTTCCAGTCATAGCACAAAAACATCTGAGTAAAGCATGCAACCCTGTTCCCTGATAAGGGAACGAGACGTTGCATGAGCTCCATGCTGTGGGAAGTGCCCTCGTGCGTGACTGGCATCTGAAGCTTGTGTAACAAGGTAATATCGAGTGATATTAATGGTCTGCACTTGTATAGTGCTTTTTTAACCTTCGTGGTTAAAAAAGCGCTTTACACTGTGTCTCATTCACCCATTCACACACACCAATGGTATCAGAGATGCCATGCAAGTAGCTAGCCTGCCATTGGGAGCAACTTGGGGTCCAGTGTCTTTCCCAAGGACACTCCGGCATTTGTAGTCACGTGGGCCAGTAATCGAAACATTAAAGTCCATAAATTAAGTTATTTGTAATAAAGCGGAATGACACAGTAAAAAATTATTGAACACACTAACTGAAATTTATTTAATACTTAAGAGGAGAAGCCTTTGTTTGTAATGACAGCTTCAAGGCGCTTCCTGTATGAAGAAATTAATGGGCCGCAGTGTTCAGGTGTTATTTTGGCCCATTCTTCTAAACATATTGTGTTTAAATCTTCTTCAATTGGATTCAAGTCAGGTGATTGACTGTGGCATTCTAACACCTTTATTTATTTCTATAAAACCAATTGAGAGTTTCCGTTGCTATATGTTTAGGATCGTTGTCCTGCTGGAAGGTCCACCCACATCTCATCTTCATCATCCTGGCGGATGGCAGCAGATTCTTCTCAAGAATCTCCCGGTAAATGGCTCCATTCATTGTTCCTTCAATTATATGAAGTCTACTACACCAGCGATGAAAAACAGCCCCACACCATGATGCTTCCACCTCCAAACTTCACTGTTGGTACAATGTTTTTAGGGTGATGTGCAATGCCATTTCTTCTCCAAGCATGGTGTGTAGTATGACAGTGTAGTATTTTGCTCTCATCTGACCAGACTACACTTTCCCTGTATTTCATAGGCTTGTCCAAATGAGCTGTAGCAAACTTTAAACAAGATTCGAAATGCCTTTTCTTTAGCAGTGGAGTGAATTGCCTATTGCTTTCTCTGTGATGATGGCACCTGCTGCCTCCAAGTGTTTCTTGAGCTCTTTCCCAGTGGTCCTTGGCTCTTGGGCCACTCTTCTGACTATTCGTCTGACTCCCTGGTCAGAAATCTTGCGAGGAGCTCCTGTGTGTAGCTGGTTGATGACAGAGTGATGTTGCCTCCACTTGTGGATAATGGCCCCAATGGTGCTTACTGGAAGATTCAGAAGTTTTGAAATACGTCTGTATCCGATTCCATCAATATGCTTTGCAACAATAAGGTTGCAAAGGTCTTGGGAGAGCTCTTTGCTTTTACCCATCATGAGATGTTTCTTGTGTGACACCCTGGTAACGAAAAAAGCCTTTTTATAGGCCATCAATTTACAAACCCAGCTGATATTAATTTGAACAGATAGGAGGTATAATTACTTATGGATTTCAGCTGGTTCCTTTGCTTTACCTTGCCTTGGAGAACTGCTTTGTCTTAGCGCATTCAATACTTTTTTCCTGTGTCATTCCACTTTATTACACATAACTTTATTTATGCACTTTAATGTTGTGAATTCTTTATATTTCTGGATTTCTTGAGATAATACTGATTATCAAATTTCATGTGAATAGCCTTATTGGAAATTTATTTACTGAAAAAAATGTTGAAGTGTTAAATACTTATTTCCCCCACTTCATCTCATACATTTAATAAATTATTTTAATGAAAACCTTTATTGATTTTCCAAAGTAAATGTTTAAAATATTACAATATATTGTACAGTAAACATTTCATTAAAAAAAAAAAAAACTGCATGCATCCTGCATTTTAGCCTATCACTTCTTTCCATAAGTGATAATGTAAATCTGCCACTGATTTACTCTAGGTTAAAACAACATGTGCTGTCATTTAGAGCAAGGCAATTAAAACATATTTATTTTGGTACATGCTTCCATTCCATAGTGCTATTCTTACCAGATGAATGCAATAAATAGGGGCCACCACTTATTTATCATCTAACCTAATTGCAAATGTTGTTTATGTTTTAATGACAATTAATATTATATTTATATGATACATTCATATTATGTGTACTGCTTTTATGAACAACACTGAAAAAGGTCCATGGAATTTAACTGATTCATATGTGTACATTTGTTCCACACAAATGAAATATGTTTCATCAACATAAATTCATCTTATGGTATGTTGTACATATCTTGTTAAGTTTATTGTTAGTTCCATGTGAGTGAGCTGATTTACATGAACAGCCACCTGAGCTGAGGAAAAAACTCAGGACCACTTCACCACCATGCCATGTATGATCTGATCAAGTTAATTTAATACTAGTCATTTCTTCCTGTCAGTGTCAACATCCTTGTGTTATTTTCTAGCGAAATTGGATCATATTGATACTAGGTCAATGGATCACATTTACTCTTCATAATTCCTGCTATTAGATTATATTTTTTTAAATTTTAATTTAATGTAAGCAATGAAATCACATTTTTATGAGTAGCTAATTATTTTTATGTAAACCACACATGATATTTTCACTTCAATCTGACAAACCTAAAATATTTTTTTTCAAGCGGGACAGGGAGTTAACAAATAAATAAATAAATAAATAAATACATAAACAGATAAATAAATAAATAAAAATCAAAGTTTGAGTGCACATTTTCAGTGACCAGGATTTCACTGTATCGCAGGGTTTTGACTTTGAAATTTGAAAATAGCAGTAAAACTTCCTGAGTGCTGGCATGGTAGAGTTTAAACAGTCCAGTGTTGCTCAGTGGTACATTTAAGGGTAGAATTATCACTGCTGTCCGTCCATCATACTGTGATGTTCATTTTCTGAATATTTAACTACGCTCTTTCACTCTTTCACAATTTACTAAATTTGGAGAATCAAATTTCCTGGAGATATTCATTACTACTTTTAGTCCTTTTACCAAGTATGGTTCATATAAAGACCATCAGACTGCTGCCCTTAGAATGACTATTACTAATATTTTAAACTGGCAGTAATAATTTACCCATGATCATGACTATACTTGAAATACAATGAAAAGTTTTTTTTTTGTTTTTGTGTTTTTAAATTTGTTACAATATAAATGTATCACAAAGCATATTTGTGTGTTATTGGCTTATTGATCATTTTACATGTAAATTAATGTGAATCTTTGACACTTCCTCACTTCTTCTATGTGTTTGAAAGTGATTTTTCTTTCCTGCTTACACAAGTTAATTGTTTTATAATTGCTTCTTAAATGTCTAATTAGCTGATTGCTAATAATTACTACAAACCAGGTATTCCTAAACTGCCTTCATCAAGGTCTGATTTAAATCTGATCTTAACATGTATAGCTACATAAAATACCATTTTATAGGTATTATACTGAATGTACTAAGAATATCTTTTGGATGATTTTTGCATAATATTTGAATAGCAAACCAATGATGAAAAAAAAAATCCCATCGGAATTCAAATAAACAAGACTCTGGTTTTGGTTTGAAAATAGGTATTTATAGTGTAAACCACCCCTTAATCCCAATCATGGTAATAATTTGCTACAAATTCAAATTTTAAAATTATTATATATATTTTTATATACTCTAGCACAGACTGCACACCATAGTAATAAACAGTAATTTGATAGTTAAAAAAAGAAATCACTACTCACCAAGAACTGAGACGGTTTTACTTTCATTTTGATAAACAGTGAAAAATGTGAGAACAGTCAGTGCCACTAAAGACAGAAACAGTACTCTTAACAGTTTGAAATGTCTGCTGCTGAAATTCTCTCTGAAATGGTTCAAATATTGATTCATCTTATTCAGAGTCTAAGTTGTCTCAGTGTAAGAGGCAAGAACACTAGTTTGCAACACTGTGTCATTCTAATTATTATACGTTCCTGTGGGCCACACCCCTTAAGCAAGAAACTAAGGGTGTGTGATGAGGTGAATGGACAAAACTACGTCAATCACATCTCAGTTCATTTGGGTGTCAGTGTCATAGTATCTTAGGACATAGAAATAATCTCATTTTAAGTGAATGTTTTCTTTTTACACACACGTATCTCTCTCTCTCATGCTCTGTCTAGAGAGGGAGACCTCTACATTTTATGCACACACACACACACGCACACACACACAGTGCCCTCCACTAATTTTGGCACCCTTGGTGAATATGAGCAAAGAAAGCTGTGAAAAATTGTCTTTATTGTTTAACCTTTTGATCTTTTGTTAAACAAGTTCACAAAAATACTCTGCTCTAATGGATATCAATCAATTGCAAACACAACACAGGTTCATATTAAAAAAAAATCTCTGTTAAATATAGGTGTGCAACAATTATTGGCACCCCCATGAATTCATTATTAATAGCATTCAAAACAGTGTTACCGTGAACGTAGACTTTACTCTGAAAAAGACACAGTATTAGCACAATTAGCATCACATAAATATATATAAATTCCTACATTCTTTTGAAGGTCCATGGAATAAAATTAAATATTAGATGCCATGAGTGTACCTTCTGCCATCATTTACACATTTGAATGACCATGTAGTCTAACATGAAGCAATGTGATAGCAATGTGATATGAAGCAATGTGTATTGTCGACTCAGGACAGCTGTCATTTACTGCTATTGTCAAGCAATTGTTTGATGCTGTACACAACAGCACTTCGCCTTTGCACATTTGCTGAGAGTAGGCTAATGGTTGAGAGGCAGGAATTTGGCTAATAGTTGCTGTAAGTCTTTTAGAATTGACCAATTGGTGTGTGAGAAGGCAGGAATTACAGAGCGGGGTTAAAGCAATGAAAACGTGCACACACGTTGCAGTATTAGACCATAAGAACATCATAATGAAACTAATGCAGAATCCCGGACATTTTCTCAAATTTAGAAATCCCGGATGGACGTTTTTTTTTAACGTTCGAAAGAGAGGACATGTGCGAGAAAAAGAGGACATATGGTCACCCTAACAAAAGAATTTCATAAAACAATTTGTTTTAATTTCTACCAAACTAACTTTGCGCAAACTTTATTTGAAAATGCACCAGGAGGTTGTGCATGTGAGCCATGACTGACAAGAGAGAACCAAATCTATAATAAAGAAGCTGTCTATATTGTGTTATGTCAAAAGATTAATTTATTTGTACATATATAACGCGTGTGTGTGTGTGTGTGTGTGTACGCATGTGTTTGTGTGGGCGTATATGTATAGGTATGTACAAACATATTGTATAACAATCATTATAAGTGGAATTTTAAGTTGAATTTTTTTATTTGGGGGTAACCACTTGAAGCATTTTTTGTGTTGAAATATTTTGATTGCTTTTGTTTGATTTGTTCATTGCAAATAGCTGAAAGTCTGTAAGTTTTGACAATAAACCAGATTTGCAATGGGGGTTCAATAATTGTGATTGCAATTGTATATATGCGGTATTTGACACACCTAAACAGGACAAACAACGTTCGTTGGTTTCCTTATCTATAATTAATATAAGTGCTCAGATGACTGTATATGGGTGTGTTGGGGTAAATACTAAACAGTAACAGAAGAACTAAGCAATAGACTCTTCTTTGCACTTTAGCTTATATAGTTTCTCCAGTACAAAATGAGTCATATTTTCCAGACTAAAATGTAGTAACTACCTACTATTTATATTTTAAAAATCTCATATAAAACATTTTTTTGGTAATATAATATTTACATTAATCAGCCAAAACATTAAAACCACCTGCCTAATATTGTGTCATGAACGCCACAAGACCTGGAGGTGTGTTGCGGTATCTGGCACCAAGACGCTAGCAACAGATCCTTTAAGTCTTGTAAGTGGTGAGGTGGGTCTCCATGGATTGGACTTGTTTGTCCAGCTCATCCCACAGATGCTTGATCAGATTGAGATTTGGGAAATTTGGATGCCAAGTCAACATCTTGAACTCTTTATGTTCCTAAAACCATTCCAGAATTTTTTTTTGCAGTTTGGCAGTGTGCATTATCATTAAGAAAAAAAAATTACTTTTTAAGTAATTATATAATTATTAACAATTCATAACAGGGACCGGATTTTAACGGGAAACATTTAGGCGTCTGAGGTCTTTTCACTTTGTAAGACATTTTCTATTTCCCAGAAAAATCTTATAGAGGAGTGTTATCTATATAATATGATCATGAGAATCTGAAATGTGATATGTACTAGTAACTAGACCATAGTGTATGGTGGCAAATGCTACAGAATAGTTGTGATGTATTTGAATGCTTTGTGTGGGTGTGATTAACAGTATACTGAGCATATTATTCTTATTAAGACTATTTATTCACGTGTGTACATGTTTCCTGCTTCACATTGTAACCAGGCCAAAATAATGCTAGGAATTAAAGCTCTGTATTGCCACTCCTACAGTGGTGCTTAAAGTTTGTGAACTCATTTGTTTAAATAGGTTCTCTTTATCTACTTTTAGGACTTGTGTGAAAATTTAATGATGTTTTAGGTCTGAGGTTCTCAACCTTTTGTAACTAAAGTCCCATATTGCAATAGACCAGGTATAATGATTATATATATATATATATATATATATATATATATATATATATATATATATATATATATATAAATCTGTTCTTGACAGATAGATAGATCAAATTATTTTGCTTTTATACTTTTTAAAATAATTTTTCTTAACTTTGCTGATTTTTTTAAATGATTTTTTATAAAACTATATAATGGACAGGTGTGGAACATGAATGAGAAAAAATGTTTCTGAACACTATAACTATTTTGAACAAGAGATCTAGGTTGTAATAACGTGGACTATTTTACATATAAAACATGTTGCATTACATTCGTCTTACGTTCTAAAAACATTCACATATGAATGACGCAAATTGGGACGAAAGGGCGTGTCACGTTAGTCATGATATTAAATCAATCAGTGGGACACCTGCGCTTTACGTTTATTTTTACATTCACGTCTATGTCAGTTGCTATGCGATCACCGGAATGTGCTGCTCCGGCTCTCAGCCACTCACTGAACAGAACAGATGCAGAGAGAGGTGTGAATGCATTGGGAAAACAAGACCTCGCGCCTGCAGGACAGTAATGGTGACATTTAGAAAGTTGCTAAGGTTTGTCCAAAAAGTTGCTGGATTTGTTGCTAGGCCCTTTTTTTTTGGCAAAAAAAAAGAAAATTGCTAAAGGATTCTGAAAAGTCGCTACATTTGCAACACTGGTCTGCACTGTCAGCTAGATAACAGGCGGGCTAAGCTCCGCCTTTCCCCAGCAAAAAGAAAATATAGAGGGAGAGGGAATGAGGGGTTTTTCATTTATGCACATTCTATTTGAAAAGCAGTAACATACACAGAGTACCCAAATGATGCCCTGTTTGTGTTTTGGGCCCCCCTTCCGATCTCTCTGCGCCACCCTGGTTGAGAACTCCTGTTTTAGGTAATATTTGAAGGTACTATAAATAATATAATATGCAGATATGTAGAAAAACTTTCAAGCACCACTGTATCTGCCTGGGGCAGTGAATATCACCTAAGATACACAGCAAAATCTCCAGTGTTAAATTAACACCCAGAATTCAATTGTTCACATTCAGAGTTCATTTGTACTTAACTGGGTATATATAAACACTGTTGGGTGTTACCTCACCACTCTGGGTGTTAATTCAACACTGGGGATTTTGCTGTGCATCTACTGTCCTCTTGCGCCAATCCTCATGACTGGAAATTGCAGCTCTTCAAAAGCTCACAAAAGGTACTTGTTTAATTTGGTTTTACTCAAATTCATCTAATTTAATGTGCAACTAATTTCCTACTTAATAGGAATGTCAAAACAAGACTTCTCATCAAGCACTATCATGTAAAAAAAAGAAAAGTCCTCTCACATTCAACTGCTTTTATTTCCAGCAAATTTGTTAATATGTAAATATATTTGTATTAACATAAAACATTCAACAATAAGTTTCACAGACATTTGACGAACAGAAATTTCTCATTATTCCTCTGTAAGAATATTTATTCTGGGAATAATGTGTTATCTACGTAATATGTTCATGAGAATCTGAAAGTGACATGTACTAGACCCCAGTGCAGTGTTGCAAATACAACAGAATAGGTGTGGTGTATTTGAATTCTTAGTGTGGGTGTGATAATATGGGTGTGATTAAATACTGGTAATATTTGTGCTGCTACATTAAAGAATAGCTTACAGTTTACAGTCCATGTTTACAGTCCTTGCTCTGTGTGTCTATTGTCCTGTGTATTTATTGTTGAGACAGGAATGGCTTAAACAAAAGATCAATGTTTTTGTGAATGACCAGACCTCAGATTCCAGACCTGAATCCAACTAAAAATCTGTGGGCTGACCTGAAGCAGGTTGTGCATAAGAGATACCCTCACATTCTGATGGATCTAGAATGGTTTTGCAAGAAAGGTGGGAAAATATTCAAAAAATAAGTCAAGATGTGCCACACTGATAGACTCTTACCCAAAAAGACTGAGTGGTGTAATAAAATCAAAGGTGCTTCAACAAAGTATTAGTTTAGGGGTATGCACACCTGTGCAACTACTTTATTGTCAGTTTTTTTATTTTTCCTTTTTTTCCCTAAAAAAAGGTTCTGATGAATGGGTGTGTGAAAGTGTATGTGATTGTGCCCTGCGATGGATTGGCACCCTGTCCAGGGTGTACCCCGCCTTGTGCCCCATGCTCCCTGGGATAGGCTCCAGGTTCCCCGTGACCCTGAAAAGGAGTAAGCAGTAGAAGATGGATGGGTGGATGCATGAAAAGGTTCTGATTGGATTTTGCATTATTTCTATACTTTGCAATGTCACATTAAAGGTGGGAAATGATCTGACATGATTTAGCTTAGCTTCATTCTTTTACTTCACAAAAAACTGCCATTTTAACAGGGTTGTGTAGACTTTTTTTTATATCCACTCTATAAACACTGCAGGGTGTTAATTCATCACTGGGAATTTTGCTGTGCACCTTCTATCCTCTTTGACTCAAAATTTCATTCTTCAAAAGTTCATAAAAGGTATTTGTTTAATTTGGTTTTACTAAAATTAATCTAATTTATATCCTACTTTAGAACTAAGTCACAATACCACATCCCATCGAGCACTATCAAACAATAAGTACACCCCTGCCCCCTCCATAGTTATCAAATTTGAACCTTTCCATTAACAAAAATGATGAAGGCAAACACAAAGATTCTAATGAAGAAGAACACTTGTTTTTTTCTTTATGTTTACACTGTAAAAGATTTAGTATGGAGATCGGGAAGTCACCTGTAGGAGAAAAAAACAAACAAACAATCTGTGGCAACGGTTTTGCAATTTGTCCTCTCAATTTATAAACCATACTCACGAATTCTTAAACTGTTCTCTCGGTTTAACAAATCGTGCCCATGGATAAATAAACTGTACTCACAAGTTCCCAATCCGTGTTCTCAGATTTGTAAACCATATCTTCAGTGTTTGCAATCCGTACCACGAATTCATAAGCCAGGCAAAACGCTTTCACAAGCTGTTCTGATGGGTTTGTAAACTATACTCAGCTTCAAGCTTCAAGTTCAGCTTCACATTTAGTAAAAAAAATTAATAAAAAAATTTAGTGGCAGAAAATACAATTTCATAATTTATGATAATATCCATAAGGAAGCTTGGACAGCAGGGATCAAAGCGAAATTGCACCATCTGTTGGTCATGAAAATCAAAAATATATAATGAAAGGGATAATAAAATAAATAATAAAGTTTCTTTTATTTCATTGAAAGGCTAATCCAAAAATGAAAATTTTGTCATCATTTACTCAAGTGAACTATCCCTTTAATGAAATAAAGAAAGTGTTTGCAGGCAGATTATCTTCAAACACAGGTAAATTTTTCCCCACTTTTCTTCTAGATTGACTGCAGTCAATAGGATGTCAGATGAACTAATACTGACATACGTCCCCAGATTTGGAGACCGGATAGCAATAAGACAGTACTGCGGAAGAGAAGTAGCTGCATTACAAGGAAATACCAGTACAGTATGTAAAGCCACGAAAAACCACATGTCAAAATTGCAAGGAAAGTGTGACAGAAAGTGGAAGCATTGTGATAATTGTTCAGAAAAACTCAGTGGAAACTCACTTTTGAGCTGTATTTGGTGTTACTATATCTCATCATTAAGTTTAAATCGCTGTTAACGTGCAAGCTAACTGACATCACTGCAAGCTATGGCTGGAAAACGCAAAGAGAGACAAAGTTCCAAGAATGAACCTCAAGAGATGTGGGTGAATGCTGAACAGGAAATCATGGAGGTGCATAACTATGCACAAATCCATCAGCAACATGAAACAATCTAAAGGTATGACCGAACTTGATTCGGCCCCGCATACTTCCGATTCAAAGAAATCAAAGAACGAGCCGTCCCTCCTTGACCTGCAAAACAATATATATATATATATATATATATATATATATATATATATATATATATATATATATATATATATATATATATATGCAACCAATAGTATTGTAAGGAATAATGGTTTACTACAAGACTTTGTAGAAAAAATCAGAAACATCTTGGACAGTTTTCCTTATGCTAAAAAAGTTAATGGAGGAGGTTATAATTCTATTTGGGATAATAGCTTAGACTGTATTCCTCCTTGTGGAAATAGTTTAAATAATTTCAATGAAGGACATAATTTGTGTTTAGGATTGGATTTACTTGATATTTGGAGCATCAGAAGCATCAGAAACTAAACAAGAATTTACATGGTGTACTGTTGACAGGAGTAAAGAGTCTAGGATAGACTTTTGGCTCATTTCCAGTGTATTAGAAAATCAAGTAAGCCAGGTTACTGTGTCCTTACTGACCATAAAGTCTTTATCTAGTTATTGGCTTATCTGGAAATATTGATAATAATTTAAGAACACGAACACACTGGAAATTAAATAAGGCAATATTGGAAAGTGACTTGTTTAAAAAGGAAGTTAAAAATATTATTTTCAGTTGCTGGAACAATACAAAAAAGGTCAAACAAATATGGCACCAATTGTGAGTACCATATTTCTTATAAGAAAACAAGCCATTGTTAGAGGAAAACTAATAGCACAGATTAAAAGACTAGATAGGAAAAAGTAATGAAAGTTAATCTGACAAGTATTAATGCAATGAAACAGCAGGGCAAACTCAGGTTATTTGAATTATAGTTACAGTTAGATGAGATGTATGAATATAAAGCCAAAGGAGTATTTGTATGGTCTACAGGGAAATGGCATGAAGAAGGGGAGAAAAACTCCATGTACTTTTTTAATTTAGTAAAAAGAAATGCTGAGTTGAATTCTGTGTTAAAACTTAACATAAATGGGGAGGTGTCTGAAGATCCTGTTAAAATTTCTAATTGTATATCAACCTTTTATCAGAAGTTATATAGTAAAAAGGATGATGATGGCAATACAAGATTATTTCTAGAAAGCATTAAAGCAGATGCCAAATGTAAAGATCAGGATTGTATGATGTTGTGTGACAAACATATTTCTATAGAAATATTAAATTTTATATAGTTAGATTTGGACTCCCGGTAACGGTGGTTTGGTTAGAGAATTTTACAAGGAATTTCAAGAACAATTGTCTGAGTTTTTATTAGGCTATGTGTGTTTAATGAAGCTATAGAATGTGGTGAGTTACCTCCATCATTATGTCAGGGATTGATTAGTTTGATACCAAAAGCTAATAAGGGCACTACCCTAATTGACAGTTGGAGACCTGTTACATTACTTAGTAATTATGTAAAGATTTTTTCCATTATTTTTGCAGAATGCTAAAAAATAATAATAATAATTAAAAAAATGCTTAGAACAAATTATAGATGATTGCCAATCAGGATTCATGAAGTAATAATATTAATATTAATATTATATTAATATTAATAATAAGTTTTATATTTTTTGTAGACTTTTAAAAAGCATTTGACACTGTAAACCACCAATTTATATTTGAGACTTTGGATTTTTTGGCTTTGGTAATTTTTTTTAAAAGAGCCATTTATACTTTATATAATGGGTGTAATAGCTCAGTAAAACTTGCAAATGGCACTATCCTCAGAGTTCTTTTAGAAAGAGGCATAAGGCAGGGCCCAATATCTCCTTTTTTGTTTTTACTTGTAACCCAGACAATGACTCTTTACATTAACAAATATCATTTTCACAGAATCAGGATCTTAGAAAGAGAAATAAAATCCTGTCAATTAGCAGATGATACAACAATATTTGTTAGAGATTCTTTAGAAATTAAAAGTGTGATTAATTGTTAGAATAACTTTCCATTGCTTTCAGGGTTAAAATTAAATTTAAACAAATGTGAGTTTTCCCTCTAAAAAATAATGAACTTCTTGATATTTATCAATGTAAAGAATGTTGTTACCTATTTTTAGGAATCAAAATATGTCAAAATGAATAGGAAAGGGGTCAGCTTAATTTTCAACCTGTGGTTCAAGAAGTTTATTTAATTTATGAAATAATTCATAAAATAGATTTAATGTATGGTTAATGAGAGACTTCTCCATCAATGGTAGAATTATTTTATCAAAAACTGAATGTTTATCTTATCTGCTCTATCCTGCTATTTCACTAGAAGTCCCCAATAACATCATTAAAGAAGTAGATACAAAAATCTTTTCAATTTTATTTGGAGAAATAGATCCCATTACATTAAAAAAGGTACCTTACCTAATTCAGTTGGTAATGGATGTTTAAATGTGCTTGACTTCTAATACAATTTTAAAGAATAGATGGATCAAGCAATACAAAATTTTATTTTTCAATACAAAAATAAAAATTGGTATTTAATTCCTAATCTAATCTTTGAAAAAAAAAAAGGGGTGGTGTTGCTTTTCTGTTGCGATGCAACTTTGAAATCATTAAGATTCCTGTTAGATTAAGCAATTTTCACAGGCAGGTGCTACACTCTGGGTGCTTACCTAGAAATATAATTTTTCTCCAAACAAATTAATAATTTGGAATAACATAATGTTTAAACATAAAAAACATTTTCACAAATGGGTTGATAATTGTATTATATTTGTTAAACGGTTATTTAATGAAAATGGGCACCTGTATACCTACATAGAATTTCTTCAAAGGTATAATATCCCAATAATCCCTAAAGAATATTGTATAGTGTTTGATGCTATACCATCCAGTTTAAAGTGTCTGTTTAAAGGAAATATGAATAAGGAGGACTGTGAGTCTTAGACTTGATGTAGCAATTAAAGGAGTTACTATTACTGATAGAAGATGAAATAATTACTTTATTAGGAAGTTCAAACATACTGGCATTCTATCTAAATAAAACTTCCTCTTGATTTCTCCTTGAATGTTCAGAGGAGGGTGCAAAGGTTACTCACTATTTGACACCATGTCATGATGCATAGAGCAGACAACATGGGTGAAGTTAAATGCAAACTTTAGTGAACACCTCTTGCACACACATACCACTCAAGCATGATAGCCAGAAGGCCACATAAGCTAGCATCCAAAGACTACCAAGAACCAGTTACATTTTTCTCAAAATATTGGGCACAGTAGACTACTTATGAGTCCCAAGCGTTTACTTTTAAATGATTTTAATCACCACCAGGGTGCAGTATGACACCATAAATAAATTCAGTGCTGACGTGACAGTTCCAAAACTTGCAAAAATGATTTTTTTTTTTCTGGCCAAAAATGTAAAATCAAAAATATCTGCACACACACACACACGCGCGCGCACACACACACACACACACACACACACACACACACACACACACACACACACACACACACACTACATACAAATATATATATATATATATATATATATATATATATATATATATATATATATATATATATATATATATAGACACACACACACAGTATCTCACAAAAGTCAGTACACCCCTCACATTTTTGTAAATATTTCATTATATCTTTTCATATGACAACACTGAAGAAATGACACTTTGCTACAATGTAAAGTAGTGAGTGTACAGCTTGTGTAACAGTGTAAATTTGCTGTCCCCTCAAAATAACTCAACACACAGCCATTAATGTCTAAACTGCTGGCAACAAAAGTAAGTACATCCTGAGTAAGCAAGGCATTACATGCATGTCACAGACACAGGCAAGCTATATGAATTATTGTGGGTTAAAATGTGCACCAGTGTTTACCATCCCAAACAGATGGACTGGTTGGGCTTTTCAGACATTAAAAAGTAGGTTGTAAGAAGAATATTCAGATGTATTTTTACCTGTACCCAGTCACACACACCTCATAGAGAACCACAATGAGACTGTCCGGGAATGGCTGTGTGCAGCAACCCCTATCATTGACGGTCAAAGTGATTTTGCAAAGAAGACATGTTCCTGGATCAACATCCTTTGTTGATTCTGGATCAACATTTCCATCAACCAATCACAGCCCTCTGATGTGATCACTGCTTCAAAACAATTTGGTCTTTCCCTCCCTTTTTTACCTGACCAACAAGAGGTAAGTTATTTTGTGCATTTCTTTTTATAACCCAAAGTATATTATTTATATGTATTTATAAAATGAAATATTCCTGAAATTCAACTCTCACATAGCATAATGTAATACAATGTTGAACTACCTAGTAGACAATTACATAGAACAGGTTTGTGCTAATTAGCTGAGTTTAGTTAGCTTAATAACCTATTATAATCTTTGTGTTTTATACACAAATCCACATTTACATTTTTAAAGAGATGAATACAATTTACTAATAATGTTTAATAATCAGGTTTTCCATCCCTGATTTATGTGGTTTGAGTCCAGATACAGTATGGGTTTGTCCTGGTCTATTAAAGCTCACTGCCAAATGCAGCCATGCACTCAATACACTAAGTACACTAAGTACACAATACACTTCAGTCTTGGGTGCCTAATTATAACGTATGAGTGTGCATGCTGAAATGGGTCATAACCGGAGAGTGGTGTAAATATCACAGACAAGTGTGGGGTGACTTAAAAATTATATTTAACTCAATCCAAATTGACTGAGATGGAGCCTACACAGTATGGTATATTTTTTGAAAGCTCTTAAAAATTATGGCAACAATATTACATGCCAGAATATTGAGTAATTTTAGAGACATGGTTTCTTTGTATTAGAGTCGACTATGGAAATAATATAAAATTGACTAAATTATGCAAGTCCAGATTCAGTCTAAAAGATTATAAATGTTTCTAAATATATTAACTTAACTACCAAAAGCTTAAAGTCAAATAACCTAGAGTACATCAATATAAAGGGCTGTTTATTGATATTTTACCAGATTAATCAAATACATTAATTTACCTATTCAAAAAACCCCATTTTACCAAAATACACATTATATACTGCACACATTATATACAAAATGATATATATATACACAATAACCTGCAAAATGTTAGTAATTTAAAAAAAATAAGAGGGATCATAAAAATAGCATTTTATTTTTTATTTAGTTCTGCCCTACTGCCCTAAATAAGCTACTTCACATTACATGTAAAAAATAAAATAAAATAAAATAAATAAATAAATAAATAAATAAAAATGAATGCTTCACAATCAATCCACTGTCAATACCATTTAAGCCAGGAAACTGAAATCACAAAAATTGTCATTTGTGTTTACATGCAAGGATTTGTGTCCAACATGCCTGTTTAAACATGCTGTGTACACAGAACATGTGATATGTTACAGATAGGATATGCTCATTGGTTTCTGTGGATAAAAGGCTGTTAATAATGATACAAAGTTGGAGCTTTAGCTGTGCTGCACATAGGTCACTGTTTAGTGTGCAGTTCTGAATGCTTTACAATTAAGGTAAGTAAACATTTAAAAATATTCATGTGTCTGGATATGTTGGGATACAATGCCAGCCAGGAAAGCCCAGTTATCTGAATGAGAAAAACCCTGGCCTTTGTGCAGTGAATTATAAATACACTACATGTTTGTGGACATCATCACACCCAAATGTTCTCGTAAACTGCATTTATCAAGAAAAGCTCACCAAAAGGTAAGGAGGTATGGATATGACCTGTGAGCTGACCTGATAAAGGAGATTAGCTTAACTATTGATGGTTATCTTGACCATGAGCAAATAATGCATTACACATACAGTGCCCCCCACTAATATTGGCACCCTTGGTAAATATGAGCAAAGAAGGCTGTGAAAAATTATCTTTATTGTTTAAACTTTTGTTCTTTTGTTTAAAAAAATGCACAAAACTACTCTGCTCTCATGGATATCAATCAATTGCAAACAAAAGCACAGGTTCATCAAAAAATATTTGTTAAATATAGGTGTGCAACAATTATTGGCACCCTTTTAGTCAATCCTTTGTACTACCTCCCTTTGAAAAAAGATAACAGCTCTGAGTTTTCTCCTATAATGCCCGATGAGGTTTGAGAATACATGGCAAGGGAGCTGAGACCGTTCCTCCATACAGAATCTCTCCAGATCCTTCATATTTCGAGGTCTACGCTGGTGGAATCTTCTCTTCAGTTCACCCCACAGGTTTTTTTTATGGGTTTCAAGTCAGGGGACTGGGATGGCCATGACAGGACAGTAAACCATTTTTGTGTTGATTTTGATGTATGTTTTGGATCATTGTCATGATTGAAGATCCAACCACAGCACATTTTGGTTTCATCTGACCATAGAACCCGATCCCATTTGAATTTCCACAGAGAAAACTGTGAAACAGGAAGTCATGGTTGAACAATTTTCTTTTTCTAGTCACCCAGATGTACTAAATTTTTTTAAATATCAATGGGAATATACTTCAAATATGTTTTATCTCACATGAATTCATAGGGGTGCCAATAATTGTTACACACCTATATATAACAAAGATATTTTTTATAATATTAGTTTGGATAAACCTATGCTGTGTTTGCAATTGTTTTATTTTGAGAGCAGAGTATTTTTGTGAACTTGTTTAACAAAAAAGGTTAAACAATTAATACAATTTTTCACAGCCTTCTTTGCTCATATTTACCAAGGCTGCCAATATTAGTGTAGGTCACTGTAAAACAGCAGTTAATTGTAGTAACACATTTAGTAACAAATCTAGTTTTGATACAATAAACACACGCACAGCTGCAAAATGATAATTATAACATGTTTGATGGTAAAAACAAAATATCGGTGTTCCCTTTCAAAGGGACGTCAACGTTGCCTGAGCTTCACACTGTGGGAAGTGCCCTTGCACATGACCGGTATCTGAAGTCTGTGTTAAATCATGCCTATTTATAGGCCTGGTGTGGTTAGGTGATGTGGCATTTGGCGCATTGCATGATTATAAAATGCCACCTGTAAACCACATCATTAGCCTTATTATCTTCAGCAAAGACCGCATGTCGGTTGTTTGTGTGAATGCTCCTAAATACTCTTCATTTCCTCTTTATTTTTTCAAATGGAAAAATATATCTCTTTACTTTTCTGTCCCTTTACAAAAACAGAAAGTGTGAGTCAGAGAGAGTTCAAGAAATTAGTTACTCCTTGCTCCCATTCTATTACGAAAGGGGATGAACACACTTTCTGTGTGAAGTGTTTGGCGGTTGAGCATGCTGCAGCGGGCCTTGAGGGGGCTGACAGCATGCATTGTGAATGCGTCACAATCAGACAGCTCTGCTCTCGGCTCGCCATCTTCTTAGACGAAGTGAGTCAGGTTCCGGAGCCTTGCAGCTCTGGGCTGACTGCTGCTGAGGCAGCCAGCCGGCTCATGTCTTGGGGATCCTGTATGGATCTGAAGGAGGAGCCGACAAGCACTGCTCTATCTCTTGCTCTGTTGCTCTCGCTTCCATCATGACTCCTCCTTCCGGTATGGAGATTCATCCCACCCTCTCTGACCCTGAGGAGCCAGAAGGGGGAGCCAGTGCACCAAAAAACGAGAGCAGCTCTCAAGCATATATAGAAAAGGGCTTTTTTTTCCTAGGGCTTTTCGAAAAACTAAATTCTCATGGGCCGCAGAGGGAAGTATCGGGGACGTGACTTTTTTACGGCACTATTACTGTAGGGCCCCTCCAGCCAATGTTGCCCCAAGTTTTCAGTCTTCTCTGGTCAGCAAGCTGTTATATGGCAACAAAAATGCTTTCCTTCCAAGAGGATGTGTAAAAGTTAATGTCACTAAAAGACTATCTGGCAGCATGGACACTACTGCCAAATGTTTCTCCATGGATTCCGTCCACCATAGAAAAGGGTTACTGGGTCCAGTTCAGAGCTTGAATGCCCTGGTTCAGGAGGTGTGCTCGCGATCCAGGGAGTTGGTGATTCAACATCGAAATGTTGTTCTCGCCCGCATGAGAAGCTTGGGGTTCAGATTGAACCCCAAGAAAAGTATGCTTTGACAATAGATCTAAAAGGTGCATATTTCCCCATAGCCAAGATCTGGTTCTTCCCTTCGAGCTAGCTTTATCCCCTTGCACCTTCACAAAGTGCATGGATGTCATTCTGGCTCCATTGTGACTCCGGGGCATCTGTGTACTAAACTACCTGGACGACTGGTTAATTCTAGCACGATCCAAGGAACTGGCGGTTCAACATCGAGATGTTCTTGCCCACATGAGGAGCTTGGGGTTCAGGTTGAACCTCAGAAAAGTATGCTTTCTCCAATGCAGAGGACAACTTTTCTAGGGGTTATATATGGGATTCTACTATGATGAGGGTGTTTCTATCCCCAACATGCGTAGAGTCAATCGTATCATTGAGCAAGATAAAGTTGGGTTTACAAGAGACTGTTGGGGCTTATAGCAGCAGCAGCCGTCATTCAATTGAGAATTTAGAGGAGAGAATTTAGAGGTGTTCCCGGTTTCTAGCCTTGGGTCACACTCTCGGGGCATCTCCTTATCGCAAGATGGTAATGACAGATGCCTCCCTCACGGGCTGGGGAGAGATCACCATGTATTAGTTGCGACATACAATACAGGGTTACGTTCGTGCCCCTGTTCAGGCAGGCACAACTAATTCTTCTCTGGGCGGAGGGGAAAGTTTTTGCCAGTGAGTGCAATGTATAACCGGGGCAGACATCCTGTTGAGGCAGGGGCTGAGGCCTGGTGATTGGAGGCTCCATCCACAAGTGGTGGAGTCCATATGGCAGAGGTTCGGCCAAGCAGAAGTGAATGTGTTCGCCCTCACTCCTCCCACACCATTGAGTCTGTATGCACATGCCCAAGCTCAGGTCTGTACACCTTTCCCCCAGTCACTCTGCTCCCACAAATTCTAGCGAGAGTTCCCAAGACCATCTACATCTGCTGCTAGTAGCATCTCATTGGCCTGATCAGATATGGTTTTTGGTGATAATATCCCTACTATATGGCACTCACTGCATGATTCCCATTCACAAGGATATTGTTGTCTCTAATTTTCCAAAAAGTTAAACACAGCTAAGTTATATCATCAAGTACTTACATCAGTTTGAGGATGACAAAAACTCAGAGAGCTGTGAGTGGGAAATAGCAAGGGTTTATTGCTGCTCACCACACGAGATCCGCACAGAGGGACATCCCAGAGTGATCTGAAAGTCCCCTGAAATGGGGCTCCCTTTTTGTACAGTTGAAACAGCCCTGGTTTGCCCAAAATACCATTACATCTGATGTCTGTCTGGGTGATGTCCTGTCTAGGTTTTTTTTTTTAAGATTCTTTTCAATCCGTTTATTTTTGCCTCAGACTTCTTGAGACCTGTTGAGTTTGCACTTTTAGGTGCTTTGTTTTTTAAAACCAACTTCTGCTTTTTCTGCTGGCATGTCTGAGCTGATTTTGAGTGGGGACATTTATCACCTGTGTGCTTTTTCTCCTTTATCATGGGTAAGCGTATGCTTTTTCTGCATTGTTATTAGCATATGTACAGTATGATTTAGTAAAATAATCTGATTACGCTGGGTCTGTGTATGAGTGAGTTCATGCTCTTGGGTGTGTGTGCTGTGTGTTGTCTATAAGGAAGAGAGCGTGACTCTGTTCTTTACCTTATTCTCACTAAATTCTCATTCTCCATATTTTATTGCCCTTGTGTTTTATTTCTATCCAAAATCTTATCCAACATTATACTGTCTCATGCCAGAATGTTGATTTATCATGCTCGGTCAGAACTATGGAAACTGTGGGTCTGGCCCCTGAGGGGCACCTGCTCATAGATTCTGGTCTCTCAACTGAGGTTGTAGAGGCCACATTGAATGCTAAAACACCATCCGTGAGAAAATAGTATGCACTCAAGTGGCGACCTTTTTTTTCTTGTGGTGTGAGGAACGTAGGTTAGACCCAGTCAATTGCGCAATAGCTTACAGGGACGTTTCTCAGTAGGGTTGGCTCCGTCTACAATTAGGGCCTACATGGCCACCATGGTTGCAGTTGCAAGTAATGCTTTTGTTAAAAACATAAAATAAAACAACAACAAAAAAAACAGACAGGCGACAGATCCAAACTGTCAGGCAAAAAAATAAAAATAAATCATGAACAAGAAACCAGCAGAAGGTCAGGTGATCAGCAAACAATGTTAACAGTGCAAAACCAGAATCAAGAAACCAGTAAACCAAAAACAAGATAATGAACCAGAGAATCTCAAACTGTAAACAAAGGTTTGGGATATCATGTACAGAAGACTTGATGATACTTCACAGCATGGGATTGTTAATGAGGGCTTTAGATATAATGTCTGTGTGTATGTGTGTACATGTATGATCGAGCCCAGTTGCAAGCAGTCAATAATCAGGGGAGAATTAATGTAACCGAGGCTGTTTTCAAAATCATGTACTGGCCGTTTATACAGTACATAACGATCGGTATAAATGTGTAGCTTGAATACAATCTGGATGTACTACTTCCACTATGTTGGCATTCTCATGTGACTCACAACTTAAAACATTGCCTTTTGCCATTTTGTATTCTGGCAGCTCTTCCACTTCTTCTTCTATGGGTTTTAACAACATCTTACATCCTGAATGTTGCACTACTGCCATCTTCTGAAATTAGTTAACTCCTATTTTGTCCAGTATCTCATATTTTCCTCATCAATCCTGTTGTTATTAGTAAGCTTTTCAAGCATCTTTTGCCTTTTTACTCCCACCACATTCTCACCAGTATACTCTTTATGCCTGTTCCTGCTATTTCTAATCTTTCAATTTCTTTTCATTTCTCTCTACAGTTTCTGTTACCTGACAGGGATCACAAAAACCAGTTAGATGTTGGATTAACCTAGTCATGGTTGTCTCCTCTTTCTGTTTCTTCCCTCACTTTCCACAATACTGACTCTACAGCTCTTCTGTGCCAGTCCCGTTGCCTTAGAGGGATAGCACAGTGTGCATTGGTTGCCTACTGCAGAATCTCAGCTGAAGCAGTAAGGCCTTAAGATATTTCTTGCCTACTGGTTTATGAAAATTAAGAATTGTATAGTAGGGTAGTAGGAATGTTTGGATGCAGCCAATGGCTGTGTGAAATTGGAAGTATAATACATGAATACATCAAATACATAATTGGGGAAATATAAATGGAGGGTTAACAATGTAAACATGTTTCTGTATTCTGATATTGTCACTCCTTCAGTGACACACATCTTAGCACAGACCAGGAGCACATTAAATAAAAGAAGGCACTTCTTGTTCGGTGATCATGTGTAATTTCCTTTGCCCTATGGCCTAACCTATCTATAAACTGTGAACTCTTTGTATGGTGCTTCCCAAAGGACTAAAGCAACTTGTCATTGGCTTGTCAACTGGTGATCACTTTTACATAGCTTTTAAGAGCTCCACTGGACATACGGCTGGCCTGGGTGCATCGCCATCTGCAGGAGCAGATAGGTTGATAGTTTCATAATTATACTGCGGTGGCACCTTTGGCTGGCATGCTGGGTTGACATTTGAATCCCAACTCACAACTGTAATGATGGCCAGCGATTTAAAAAGCTTAAGTGAAAGCCTCTTTATATTCGCATCTTTCATTGGTTGCAAAACTACTTAAAACCAGGTCCAGTGGGACCATTGCTTTGCATGAAAGTTGGAGACATTCTGCACCCTTAAGAAAAGTTTTGACTATTTTATATGCTCCCAGCATCAAATCATTAATCCATACCTGATGTTCAGACTATGCTATCATGTACATCTCAGAGATCCAGAAAGAGATGTTAAGTCTGCAAAAAACTAACTGTAAAGTTCTTTGTCCGATACCAGTCACAGAACCAGAACTTAGACCCTGCAATGGCTGATTTCCTCTCGTCTGGTACCTGGAAGAAATCACACCGACACCATTGTTCAATGAAAGCTTCTAAGTTTAATGATACAGAAAGCATTGTTTGTGTATGTATGTATGTGTGTATATATATATATATATATATATATATATATATATATATATATATATATATATATATATATTGATAAAGAATGATAAATGTCAATTGGAACAGGTCACATATAAAATCAAAACATCTATTATGTAGGTTTGAGTGATATAAGAACTAAAAGACATCTAGTCTACCAGATAATATGAGAAGAAGAACTGAGAGAGAGTGAGGGCAAAAGGCAAAAGGGTGATTAGGAATGTTCAAAACAACACATACCAAGAACACAAAACAATTTGGTTCTGGTACATTGTGACACAAACTAGAGACCTTCAGAATTGAGACACAGAGATCATGCCTTAAACTCATCAATTGCCCTCTTAGGGAATTGATGGAAATTCATCAATTGCCCTCTTAGGGATTAGGGAAAATGACCTGTGCATGCTCTCTGTGGACTCTACAGAGCAGCGTCCTGCTCGACGAGCAAGGCGTAATTACTAATCGCAGAAAGCACGAGCCGGCACAACACAGACATAAAACATTTTAGAAAACATGGGAGGAACAGCAATACTAGGAGAAAGATCAGACAGATAGGCACGGCAGAGTGCATTATCCAATAACCATATCCTCCCCCCAGGGAAAAGAACCAGGGAAACCAGGAATCATCTGCCTCAGGAGGAATCATTACGGCCTGTTTCATGTGATGTATGACGTTAGTTATATTATGTGAGTTCTCTGGGTTGTAGAAACATAAGGCGTTCAACATTTTCTCTTTATGTGGCTAGAGGTGTGACCTCGACAATGGTACGCACTTGGTCGCTGGTTAGGTGACGCTGTCCCTGAGAGATATGAAAGCCCAGATATTGGACCATTGTCTGACAGAGCTGAAGTTTAGTTAGCGAGTCCTTGAAACCACACTGAGCCAGGTGGGTCAAGAGTTTTAGGAGAGCCCTCTGTGCCTTCAGGTGATAAAAGGCAGCAGCCCTCCGGTAAAAGGAGTGATGAGAGCGCTTGATGCACCATGGTTAACAACACAACGGGAGCGTCAATAAACCCTGTGTATTGTTTTTGAAAGTAAGTGTATTGTTTTTGAAAGTAAAAGCAAATATAGGCTGTGTCTGCTCAGATACAGGGAAGTTGAAAAAGTGCTACATAAACCAACTATGCGTGTATATGAGGAATAGCGGTGAAAATAGAAGCCACGTCAGGTACAAGAGGGCTTATTGGAATTACTATATCATTACTTCGCCTAAGGTCCTGAGTGAAATGCCATACCTACCCATTTGGCTTGTGTACAGGATTAACAGGTGTGTTGTAGGGAGTTACTGTACGGACGACCATGTCCTGCGCGAGTAAAGAATCAATCACCGACTGTATGCTTAACACCTTTTCTGCTGATAGCGGATATCGCTTACAATAAACGGGCCGAGTTGATGTTTGCAGCATAAGGGGTTACCTTAATGATGCCTACTTCATTAGTATGCATTGCCTATAAAGTTTTAGGCACCTCCGCTAATGCTTTAAGCAGCGGACACTCCATGCAGTCAGTGTCGTGCTCGTCATCAACCACATGGCAGACAGGAGAGAAACACAATTTAGATAGAGTTAACAGAGTGAATCTACCATCATACATTGTAAGAGAACAAGTCAATTGAAACATTAAGTCTCTACCTAGACGGAATGATGACAAATTGGTTATAAAACATGATATCAGGATTGTCAGGTGATGTCACATGTAGGGAGTGTGTTTTTGAACAGGTGACAGGAACCCCATCTGTTCAAACAGAGTTAATGCTAGAGCTTGATACTCTCCCTTCATACTGTCTACCAAACCAGGTGTAAGTGGCAACCATGTCGACCATACCCTTGTCACAAAGGTAAATAATAGGCAGCGTTTCATAGGTTTAATTTTTTGCTTAACAGAGGCTTTAAAAGCCCTGGTGGATTCCATTTATCTGATGCGAATACTCGAGCTGTCATTGTTTGCGGATTTTGTTTCATAATTCTAATGGGTTGAGCGCACTTGATGCGCATATTGTTTAGAAACGTGTTTATAAATAAAATGGAATGTTAAAGACAAACGTAAATTGTTTTCCCAATTCAAACGTGAATTGTTTAGTGTTAGCCACGTGTGAAATATCCTGTTTCCCTTGAGTTCTTTGCTGCAAAAATGTGCATAACTCAGCATAAAAGTTAGCGAGATGATCCGGGTCAGCCCAGGCATATTCAAATGGTCTACTTGCTTGACCTGTGCCCTGAACACTATCATGGGTTAAGCCCAGTGTGGGAATGCCTGCGATTAAAAGATCCTCAGTGATAGCATGCCCAAGAACATTTAACAAAACACAGCGAAAATCTGAAAACATTAACTGAGCATATCTAGTCTGCTGTTTAAGTGCATCACCAAAATGACCAGGTTTATCTGTCGAAGGCAAAGCATCACATATCACTTTGAGTTCCATAATACTAGGAGGTTTCAATGTAAAACTTTTTCCTACCTGTATGAAAGGCACAGCGACATTGGTACCAGAGCTAGAGCAAGCTTTGGCTCCTTCTGACTCTGAGCCAGAGCTCGGCTTATCGGCGGTGGGCTTTGTTTTCTCAATAAACGTGGTAGATTTTGTCTTTTTCTTCTCTTCATTGATATAGGGTTGGGGTGCACTAGGTATTGAGCTAGATTACATTACTACTTTTACTGTTTGTACCTTTTCAGTTTTTCTATGCGCCCCATCAAAAGTTCCATCACAAGGGTAAGGATGGAACTGGGGCTGACTTTCTGTCCAGCCTGCTAAATTATCGGTGAAAGATTGCACAAAAAAAATGTTTGCCATGGTCATACATCCATTTATTTGGTGTGATTTTAGACTGACCATTTCCACCCATAGTTACAGCTTATAATTTAATAGTCATGAGAGGATATCAGACAGTGTTGTTTATAATATTCAATCAGATAACGGGTATCAGATGCTTTGCTGAATCACATGGTAACCTGCACACTAAAACAGCATGGACTAAAAGAGCATATTTCACGCTATATGTGGTTTCTTTTGCAGTAGTAACAGAATTTGCCAAATGACATACGCACAGCGTCTCTAAGACACTGTGTTCACGGAAACATTGTGAGCCCAAAATGTGATATTTCAACCAATACCTCAAGATTTATCCAGATATTTACACAGCGGTAGAAAGAATTCAAATCATTCACTTACCTCTGTCCAGATATCCTCGCTTCTGAAAACAGGAAACTGTTAAGTTCTTTGTCCGATATCAGTCACAGAACCAGAACCTGGACCCTGATTCTTTAACAAGTTTTTTTCTCTGAAACCAATTGAGAGTTTCCTTTGCTATATCCTTTGGATCGTTGTCCTGGTGGAAGGTCCACCCACATCTCAACTTCATCATCCTGGTGGATGGCAGCAAATTCTTCTCGGGAATCTCCCGGTTCAGTGCTCCATTCATTGTTCTTTCAATTATATGAACTTTGTCAGTACCATGTGATGAAAAACAGCCACACAACATGATGCACCTCCTAACTTCGCTGTTGGTAAAGTGTTTTAAGGGTGATGTGCAGTGCTATTTCTTATCCAAACATGGTGTGTAGTATGACAGCCAAAAAGTTCAATTTTGCTCTCGTCTGACCAGACTACACTCTCCCAGTATTTCATAGGCTTGTCCAAAAGAGTTGTAGCAAACTTTAAACAAGCTTCGACATTTCTTTAGTAATGGAGTCTTGTGGGGTAAGCATGGATAGAGGCCATGGCGGTAGAGTGCACTGCCTAATATTTTCTCTGTGATGATGTTACCTGCTGCCTATAAAGTGTTTCTGGAGCTCTTTCAAAGTGGTACTTGGCTCTTGAGCTACTCTTCTGACTATTCTTCCGACTCCAATAAGGTTGTGAAGGTCTTGGGAGAGCTCTTTGCTTTCACCCATCATGAGAGGATTCTTGTGTGACACCTTGGTAACAAAGAGTCTTTTCATAGACCATTGATTTACTAACCCAGCTTCACAGATAGGAGGTATAATTACTTTCTAACTACTTACGGATTTCAGCTGGTTACTTGCCTTACCTTGGCTTGGAGAACTGATTTTTCTTAACGTGTTCAATACTTTTTTCCTGTGTCATTCCACATTATTACACATGTAGACATGTCGTGACATGTGAGCTAGCATTAAGCTAGCATTAATTAGCATTAAGTCCTTTGCAAAAAAGTAGTTTTTAATGCAGACTTTCCCAAAAGTCAGAGCATATATCATGTTAATCTGAACTATGCATTGTCAAGATGGATATACTTTGTGTGGTGAGTTTGTGTGATGAATGGGGTTACACACAGTAATGCTTTAGGATTGATTGATAGAATGCACTTCCCTTTTGATAACTCGAATAAGGTCCTCGATGGCAGATGAAATGCTCTGCAGCTGCTGAGCATAAGTGCCTAGCAATTGAACTATAGGTTTAATAAAACATTTTTGAGGTGCTTGAGAATTATTAAAACTTTACACAAAATCCAATACACAATATAGAGAAAACAGCAAAGGGTCAAAACAAAGATAATACACAAAACATTATTGTCCTTATATGATTTGTAGAAAGGAATTGATACAGGAACAGGAAGTGGCTGGTCAGCTGGTGTGGAAATGTCATACCCTGATGTTACATCTGCAATAAGTGTACTACAGTGGCTTGCAGAAGTATTCAACTGCCAGATGTGTCTGAATAGCAAAAGTAAATTCACATTTTTCTTGTCAGTATTTTTACTGCAAACTCATGTTCTTATAATGAATTTTATAAGTCAAAATTAATTATTGTTCACAAGGATTTCACTATTAAGGAAAGCCACAGTCAGGCCAACAGTCACTCTGAAGAAGTTACAAAGTGTATTGACGGAGAGTGGAGTGAAGGTGCACCAGACAACCATTTCAAGAGTTCTGCATGATTGACTGCTTAATCTGGAATCCATTAAGAACTTGTGGCACTATTTAAAAATTGCAATCAACAAACAACATTCAACCAAATTGAAGAAAATGGAGCAAATTTGCCATGAAGATAGCAGTAAAAATCATACCCAAACAGTGTACATAGCTGGTTGGAACTTACACCAACAAACTTAAAGCTGTTATTGCAGCAAAAGGTGGTTCAACCAAATACTAGTCTTAACGGGTTGAATAATTATGCAAGTAGCATTTTTCACTTTTTAATTTTTTTAAAGAACTGCTGAAAAACAATGAATTGAATATGTATTTAAGATTATAAATGCAGATGAAACTGGTGACTTTTAAGTGGATTGAAGACTTTTGCAAAGCACTGTATCTGCACAACAGATATAATCTATTTGCACTACCTGTTTAAACAATTTGCATATTTGCTTGTCATGTAAATACTCATTCAAGAGTACTGTTTTTATGTTCTATTGATTCTATTTTTATGTGTAACAAGAAACACAGACAGAGAGAAGGTGTCACGTTACGAAGTTGACTACAGATGCAAGCGTTCCTTCCCTGATACATGACAGAAGGGTGCTTTAACAGTTTTTAAGACAACAAAAACAGTCCAAACAACAGCAGAAAGGTGAGCACAACAATTAAACCCAGGTGGAAGATTATCGGTGGAAACAAATACAATAAACTCAGAAGGGAACTTCGATGACTAAACAGGATATGTGTACATAAGAGCTAACCTGAACAATATGAGACAAAGAATCAGATCAGACAACAAGCAACACAGGCATTATCATGAATGGAAATAGTAATGGAGCAAGAGCACACAGGGAAGCACAATGCTGTGCAGAGAACTGATTAATGGGTGAGTCTTTTATAGTCCAGGTATTGAGCAGGAAACCATGTTCAGGTGTTAGTATTCTGGCAAGTCGGGGCACTGGGTTTGTATTACAGAGGGTGTTGGTTGAAATGTGGGAAGTTGATGGCTTGTTGGCTGGACTGGGCATGTTACAGAAGCTCCCATCCAAAGAGCTGCCCCTGAGATGACACGTTCTCTTCTAGTCAGATGACCACAAGTTCTGGGCCTGGGTTGTTGTCGATGGAATTCTGCCTTCAGAAGCAGATCCAACACATCCTTGGCAGGGACACAAGAGCACTCCTCCATACAATAGCCCTCCCAGTCAACCAGATACTATCTGCCTCCCTTATGGGAATCGAGGAGGGCCCTCACTGCATAGGCTGGCTAGCTGTGCATGGTGAGGGCTGGAGGTGGCATGTCACAGGGAGCAGTCTTGCAGGGGTCCTGGAACAACACGCCTGAGGAGAGAGACATAAAAAGAAGGGGAGATTCTGACCTGTGGAGGTAACTGAAATCTATATGTTACCAGGTTTATCCTGCAAGTGATCGTGAAAGGACCTATGAAATGCCGGGACATCTTCCTGGAGTTTACCAAGGTCAGATCCTTGGCTGATAGATAGTTAGTTAGTTAGTTAGTAAGTAAGTAAGTAAGTAAGTAAGTAAGTAAGTAAGTAAGTAAGTAAAGCAGCTTAATTTATATAGCACCTTTTTAAAACAATAACAGTAGATACAGGAAGTTGGTAGTAAGAATAGATAATAATTAAAGACAATAAGCAATAAAAGCACTAAAAGTAATAATAGACAATAAGGAAAATAAATAGAAATAAAAATTTTAACACAAATAAAATAGAAATAAAAGGATATAAATAAAATCTTGTTTGGTAATTAAATGGTTTGAGGGAAGGTCCCAGTGAACAAATGCACTATGAGATACGTTTTAAAAAAGTTTTTACTTTTTAAAAAGCTAATTGAATCAACTACACAAAGGTTGTCAGGGAGCGACTTCCACAGTTTAGGCCCATAGTGACTAAACGCTGACTCCCCGCTTTTCAGCCAGGTTTTGGGTAGAACCAGCAGGTTGCTGTTGGCTTACTTAAGTGATCTAGTAGGAATATATATAGTGATCATATTACAAAGGTATGTAGGAGCACCACAATGAAGGCATTTAAAAATGAATAAAAAGATTTTAAAATAAATTCTGTAAGACACAGGTAGTGAAGTGAAGTGATATGATTCTTCACTCTAGTATGTTTCAGCATTCATGCAGCTGCATTTTCTGTTTGATGAAGATCTTTGGTAACCCAACCAAAACACTGCTGCAGTAGTCGAGTCTATATGTAACAAATGCATATATGAGTTTCTCACAATCTGTGGGGGAGAGAATATCACATACTTGTTAGATGTTATGAAGGTGAAAATATTCTGTTTTACAAACATTGCTAATATGTTTTAAAAACACTATCTCTAAATTGTAGTCCTTAGCCTTAAGAGACATGATACGGCATAATTAACCGTGCATCATTTCCAAGAATAAGTACCTCTGTTTCATCCTTATTTAGCTGCAGAATGCTCAGTGTCATCCACAAATTTATGCTGTTTATGCAGTTCACAAGGGTGCTAATGGGCATCTGATGCAAGTAAGAGATAGAGTTGTGTGTCATCTGCATACTAATTGAAGGAGATCTTATATCAATTAATTACACCAGCTTATAGCAGCATATTTAAATTTAATAACAAATGACTCAAAAATTGAGCCTCGGGGAACTCCACAAGACATCACATCATGTCTGGAGGTGTGTGTACCTAGTGCAACATAGTATTCCTTGCAACCTAAGTAGGATCTACACCAATCTAAGACTAGGCCTGATATACAAAAAATAGCCAGACTCTCAGCTGGTAGTCCAGAGCCACCCTGCTGTGGAAATTGGCTTGGATCTTCTGTTGTCTGAAGGCTCTCTCCAGAAGTACATGAGCTGACTCCCAAACCTCTTCACTCTGACTGATGTTGATGAGTCCTAATGATTAGTGGACTAGAGAGTTCTGAGCATATTTGGCACAGGGAGGTACCTACGCCAATCATTATTAGAGTCTGTGCAGTAACTGTGCAGATATGCATGTGGGCCCTGGTAAGTCACAATGTCTTCAGATTGGCCATTGCAATGAACCACATGATGGAATATGCTTCAGCAGTTGGTCAGGAGTCCTGGGAGAGGGATCAGTGAACATCCTTTAGAAAACTGATCTGGCACCTTCCACTCCTCTATGCATACACCTTTTGCCATAATCACATATTCCAAGAAGGAGACATAGGAGAGATGGAACTGCCATTTTTCTGCCTTGACATATAAACTATGTTTCTGGACTCTCACCGACACAGAACTCACATGACAAAAACGATCTTCCAAGTTGAGAGAATACACCAACATGTCATCAGTGTAGACTATCAGATACTTGTGGAGCAAGTACTTGTCCTGAAATACCTTACTGACAAATGACTGGAACACTGCTAGAGTGATGGCTAGCCCATATGGCCTGACCCAGTACGCATAGTGCCCTGTGGTTGTGGAAAAAACAGTCTTCCATATGTCCCCCTCCCAGATATGGGTAAGGTTGTACATGCTCCTAAGGTCCAGCTTAGTAAATATGTGTTCTGAACATAATTGCTCTAGTATGGCTGGCATCAAAGGCAGGAGGAAGTGGAATTTCTTAATGATTTGATTTAGTCCTTTATGGTCGATACATGACATTAATCCTCCATCCATCTTGGCCACAAAGAATAAACTTGCAGAGGCTGGTGATATAGAAGGTCTGATGAACCCCTATCTAAGGGCCTCCTGGATGTACTCATCCATGGTGGCAGTCTCCATGGATCTAGATCTGCACTAGAGTTAGAGATAATGGTCTGAACCTTTGGCAGACCAGCTGATGATTTGAGGGTTTTCTTGCATGTATAGCACATTTCAAATCTCCCCACAACATTTCAGTAGGATTTAAATCTGAGCTTTGACTAGGCAATCTAGTGACTTTTCTCTCCATTTTGTTCTGCAAGGGCTGGGGGCCGTTTTTGTATCAGATGGTGGAGGGAGAGAAGCGCTCAGGAGTGGAGTGCAACAGAACCTCCAGGACTGAATTGAAACTATAATGTCATCATGAAGCCTAAGGAAAGAGGAAGGGTTATCAAGCACTTGATTGTTTTTAGTGTTTTTTTTTCCTCCTTAAAGATATAAGAGCTAAGATAACATCAAATTTATTATTGCTGATATAAAAATATAAACCTGGTACATTTAGCATCACATGATTTAGCATCACATCTTATATACACTTTTCCAGACAAAATAGAGAGCAGCACAATTTTATATCAACAATCCTGAGACTTCTGTAGCAATCCCCATTTGAGCAAACAGCTTGTCCTAATATCCCACTCAGACAAAGTATAATATTTTTGTCTAATTTGTTTAATTGGCTTCTCTTTGTCTACTTCTAGTACTTGTGTGAAAATCTGATGATGTTTTAGGTCATATTTATTCATAAATATAGAAAATTCTAAAAAAGAGTTCACAAACTTTCAAACACCACTGTATGTGTACTGCCAAAGTTACATTGGGTGGCTCAAGAATCATTGGGTTGATGTAAGGCCCAGTCAAAGCCAGACCTTAATCTTATTGAAAATCTGTGAGTTAAAATTACTGTTCACCAATGGTCTCCATCCAATCTGACAGAGTTTAAGCAATATTTAATTGATGAAAGGGCAAAAATATAAACATGCAGATGTTAAAAGGCGATAGAGACATATCCTAGGAGACTTGCAGCTGTAATTGCAACCAAATTTGGTTCTACCACATATTGACCCAGGGGTGTGAATACTTGGGCAATTTTTGCTTTTATGTTTAATTAGTCTTTGTCTCACAATTAAAAAAATAAAAATAAATAAAAAATCCACAATTAAATGGTAAAATTGCAATTAATTCCATTACACTTACATGTTGTAGCAGTACAAAAGCCCAATGGGGGATACTTATGCAAGGAACTTGTAATACAAAAATTTCAAACTCAGATAGTAATTGACTTACTGAGCCATGTAAAAGAATATTTATTGGTGGTTTTGAAGTGTTTGCTTGAATTTTGTCCCACTTTTACACGTCAGAATCATTGTATTGCTAACTCAGATCAATTAAAAATAACAACGCTTAATTATATAATGCATGGTGTTCTTCTAATCCTGTACCCTTAGCAAAGGAGCAAAATACAATTGTCACCACAAATCAACAACAATACCACTACTTTGTGTCATTGTAAATCAACTGTCTTTGAGCAATATTATTCTTGAAATGTTGGTCAGTTTAACAATCCACGCAGTTGTGGGTGGATTGGCATTTGTGATCTGTCTGTGGTGTCTTGTTAAATTTTTCCTATAGTGTTTTGAGGAAAATAACCATCAGGAAATGCTGGATTTGAACCAGAGAACATTTGTGTGGGCAGCTAGCACAGTTGTTGTGCTTCAGCCTAGACTTGGCATGTCTCAGCATTTTTTTTTGCTGTTGTTCTCTTGCTTCCTTTGTGAACTATACAAGCAGTGCAGACTTGCTGGGTTTGTCATTTTGCATCAGTGAGATTTATATTAATCTGCATGCATAATGTTAATTTGCTGGCACAATGTTTGAGCTGTGTCTTGTTTCATAATACATAGTGAGATTTGCAGCAGATCTGTTTGAAAGTGTGCACATTATGGATGAAATTGTTATACAGCCTTCTTTTATTATGCTTTTGGACCTTTCCATACCTTCCTGTGGACAGAGTTGAATGCAAGGTTAAAATGCCTATAAAGCAAGACTAATATGTAAATTGGGTTTATACTATCTAGGCCTAGACACCATCGACTGCATACTGCAGCATCACTACAGAAAAACTCTATCTGAGCAATAAAAAGCTTATATCATTAGTGTGTAAAATAAGTAAATGATAGAACTCACACTATTCCTACTTAGCCCTAATGGGGGACTAAAGAAGCATGCATAAGTGATGAAAGAAGAGAGAAACAAGAAAAACACGTGGCCTGCTGCTCGGTCAGAAGACGTAAGAACACCCTACCCAGTAGATACAGCTTCTGTGCACCATTCTGAACCTAACTGCATACATTCCATAAAAACAGGGAGAGAAAGAGAAAACGGTGCAAAATAAAGAAAGTTATGTGTGACATTTACAGGAAAGCAGATCAGGAGGATTATTTTTGTGGCGGCTGAAGTGAATCATTTGTTTTTTACATTACGTTCACAATACGGCCAAAAGTATGTGGACACCTCACCATCACACCCATATGTGGTTCGTCTCCAAAGTGTTGCTGCAAAAGCACAGACTTGTCTAGAATGTCTTTGTATGCTGTAGCATTACAATTTCAAACTTAGGAAACTAAGTTTGGCCCATGGCCCAAGTGGAAGCCCATATACAATACTTCCATCCATCGACTTCTTTGGATTTTCACGCCCGTCTTTTCTCTTTGCTATTGAGGTGTGTGGTGTCATCATGCCAAGATCTAAAGAGTTCTGTAAGGCCTTCAGAAAAAAGTTTGTGGATGCTTTTGAGTCTGGCTATGGCTTTTAAAAGATCCCCAAATTATTTGAAATACATAATTCCACTGTAAGGAAAATCATCTACAAATAGTGCAGATTTCAAATGCCAGTTTGTCCAGAACTAGCCGTCCCAACAATTTCAGCCCAAGAGCAGACCATCTGATGCAAAAAGAATTCTCCAAGAACCCCAAAATTTGATGACAGGATCTGCTAGTAAGTCTTGCAACTGTTGGTGTAAAAGTACAGGCTTCTTCAATCAGAAAGAGATTGCACAAATTTGACCTGCATGGGAGGCATGCCAGGAAAAATCCTTTGCAAGACTGCCATTTGCCAATGAGCATATAGGCAAAGACCAGACCTTTGGAATAATGTGCTCTGGACAGATGAATCAAAGATAGAGTTGTTTGGCCACAGTAACAGCAGACATGTTTGGTGCAGACCAAAGACAATTTTTCAGGAGAAGCACCTCATACCAACTGTGAAGCACAGTGGTGGAAATGTTATGGTTTGGGGTTGCTTCGCTGCCTCAGGGACTTGAATCCCAGTGAAATATTGTGGGGGGATTTGAAACGTGCAGTACATGCAAGAAAACCCTCAAATCATCAGCTGGTCTGCCAAAAGTTCAGACCATTATCTCCAATTCTAGTGTGGATCTACATCCATAGAGACTGCAACCATGCCCTTAGTCAGGGGTTCATCAGACATTCTACATCAGTGTTTCCCACCGGGGTGCCATCTGATGAGAGCAGCGGTGCCATGTAAAAATCCTTTTTAGCATATCTAAAATGCTAAAATGTGTATAAAACATTTAATATATATGATAAATATATGATGTCTGAAATAATAAGACAGAGATGCATTACAATAATAAAAAATTATATATATAAATAATTCCCTCCCCTCAATCCCCCTCGCTGACCTGTCATCAGCACGTCAACATTAGTATGCGTAATGTATGCATGTGTTTTATCGGAATCATTAGCTTGTGACAATTCGTGTGTTGTGCAAAAGAATATGGACAGATTTTTTTAAAAGAAACGCTCCAAATGCTTTAGCACCATCAACTTCATCCTCATGGAGCTAAAGCCTTGTTTATACGTTCACCTGGCTCCGCACCGCGAGCCTCCACTGACTGTGCACGCCTCCCCAAATGGACGAGGCATTTATACTTGATGCGCTCGCCATTGTAATATTCTTTGAAACGAAAGGAGGCGACTCAGAGTAATTGTCCTATAAACCAACAGCAAGTAGCTGAGAGAAGAAGTAGTTTGTCGGAACAACCATAGCAACGCTTACAAACATGGCATCTCATGTGGAGTTGCTGAATACTGAGGAGAAATTGTTCTGTTTGTTGTTGACAATGTTTGTTTTCATTACACTTCACTAAAATCCATAGTATGAGGAAAAGCATCAGAATAAGAATCATATAAAACCCAGTAAACCTTGAGATTATCACTTGTCACATTACAACAAAATATAGCTATGATGATAACTAAATTGAACAACCTCATTTTTTGTTTTATTTATTTCATTAATATTTTATTAAACATGGACCTCCAAAAAAGTGGGAGCTTCCTGCAAATGTCATTTCTCACATTTACAATATCAGGTGATTGTTTGCCCATCAGTGTAAATGTCTCTTTATGTATAGAGACAAAAGAAAGATATTACAGAATGATCACTCTGTATGGCCGCACATCAGTGTAAATGTCTCTATTTATGAAGACAAAAAAATGAGATTTAATCACTGTATGAAGGTGTATTGTAGTGGCTGTGTTTATTTGTGAAGATATTGATGAATGAAAACATGGTGCATGTTTTCATTCATCTTAGTTTTTCAACAGTATTTACAAAGCAAATCGAAATCACAATTTTTTAAAAAACCTTTCCATGAATTTTTTGTTCTGGCTATCTGGCTATCTCTATGGTGCCGCATGGATGCATCATAGAGATGCCCGTACAAACGTACCTTTTGGCAAGAGTCACCTCAAAGTCATTAATTTTTTGGATGCGAAATGAGGCCTCGCGCACTCAACTCGTTCGACTGCCCACTCCGCGATGGCGTAATTTATGTCGCACTCCCTTGCGCTATTGCGTACGCATTGAGTATAAACCAGGCTTTACGTTGTCTAGCATTAGTATTCATGTAGGGTGCTACAAATATAGAAACATTTTCAAAGGGTGCCGTGACTGAAAAAAGGTTGGGAAACGCTATTCTTCATCACCAGCCTCTGCAGGTTTATTCTTTGTGGCCAAGATGGATGGAAGCTTAAGGTCATGTATCGACTATAAAGGACTGAATCAAATCAATAAGAAATTCCACTTCCTCTTGCCTTTTATGCCAGCCACACTGGAGGAATTATACACACACTATGGGTGTGCTTGTTCGGGTGTCCACATACTTTTGGCCAAATCGTGTGTCTGGTTTATCTTCATCTTTGGTTTAATGTTACCTTTGATTATTTCACTCTGTGACTACATTTATCAGCATGACTTTACACTAACTGGATAATATTTCAATTATTAAGGCATTATTTTATTTATTTATTTATTTTTGCATCCATGAGTATCACTAACATTAGTATTTGATGCCTACAACCTTTTTATATCTGTTGTATGTGTGTGTTGTGTTTCTGACATGCATTTAGAAATAAGTAGGGAAGAGAAAGCTCTGAGACATTATTTACAGATTAAATATTAATAAGGAAATAAGGTAATGGTAACATAAAGATTATGTTACACGTGTTTATTTTAGGCTCCAATAATATGATCCTGTTACAGAATGATAGTATCAGTTTTAACCAGTTCAAGTCTGTTTGGTTGCAAACATACAGGAATGTCACTAAATGTATACAGAGCAACAAGCTTTGAATAATAACTGAAGTATGTCTTAGTCATAGTGCATCTCTGTATAACAATGTCAAACTAGTAAGAGTTTTCACATGCTTTCATTAGGGATTTTCTTACAGGCTATATCAGTAGCAGTCGTAGAGCTAGTTTGGCTGTCTAAATTGACAAAAAAATAAACCCTCTATATTGACAGAAACATGGGGGAGGAACAACCTGTAATTAAACGGCACAAAGCAGCTGATGGTAGCTGCATGTTTCTAATTGCATACTGTCAACAGGACAAAAATGTCTTGAACACTGCTGTTGCCTTGGCAACCAGGGGAGAAAATGATGGTAATTAATGAGTGCACAGAAATATAGAAACAGAGTCTCAACTATTTATACATTGATCTCTTTGTGCAGAGTATTGTCACAGAGTTAAGGGTTTGTTCTTCAGCAGAGAAGTTTTCAGGTTTGATTGAGTTTGTCCATAGTCAATCCACAGGTCAGTCTCTGACCTCTAACTCAAAAATAACTGTTACATCAGATCCAATAAAAATTCAGATGCCTCTCTGTACCTCTCTGTATATATTTAACTATATTTTCTAGTTAAAGTAATCTCTGCATGTCTGGGCTGTGAAATGCACACAGTAATTAATTTTCACTTCTGCTTTATTTCAAATTGTCTTCAGTTGACAGAAAAAAAGAGCCTAAACCTAGAAGAATGAATGAGTGACTGTCACAAAAAGAGACACCAACACTGAGCATTGCTCTGAAGGAGCTCCAGAGACTGTTTAGACAGTCCTGATCACAAAGCATTAATTATCTGATAGAAATATGTCATCTTAACTTCTTTATTTTGAACAGCATTTTGATGAAATGAGATTGATCCACTGTAACTGAAAACATTTGTTCCTTACTAGCTTTAAGCACATATCAGATATTGAATGTCACTGAAAAGTGTTTGTTATGAAAAAGAAAAACAGGCCTGTTTTATGTGTGTTGGACAGCCATGTTACATAAATATTCAAAGAGTTTCTGCTAGGCTGCACTGAAGTGTGTTTGGGGCTGATAGAGGTTCGATTTTTGTGTTGACAAAGCTTTGCATAATTGGTCCTGAACTGTATATTTGGTACTTACAAGTTGATAGCAGCTCAATTATTCAAACAATTAAAGTGCCATTTCAGCCTGCACACATTCTTTGAGGGAGGCATCTGGCATCTGATCAACAAAACTGAAAAAATACACCTGAAAAAATATATATAATGCAAATGATAAAACCTTCCTTATCCTAGACTCATTCATCAATTAGAGGTGGCAAATACTGTAAATGGTGTGAGGTAATTAAACTATAAATGGTGTAAATGGTGTGAGGTAATTAACTAGTATATATCATAACAATTGTGTGGGTATGTGAGGGGCTTTATTCCTTAATTTCTGCAATTTATACTAGAAGTGGACATGTCTATGCCAGTTGCCCCCCCCCCCCCCCCCCCCCCCCCTTTTAATGTTAACAATACCAACTGGGACCTGGAAACACTGGAAAATGGGCATGGTCTACACTAGTAGTGTGTTTGTGAGTCAAAATGGGGTTCTTTAAGCAGCATTTCGTTATATGAATGAATTTAAGAGAATATATTTTTTTAATGATAGAGAGTGATAATTTAATAATAACAAAAATGCATGCAACGAACTTATAAGTTTTGGAATATTTATAGGAATTAATTAAACAGTGTTTTTGTGCCCCACACAAATATGCTGCCCTGTGCACAGCACGTGGTCTGTGGTAGCTGTATGGAGGAACAGCTCTATAAAATAAAGCAGATTTGTTTTGTTTTTAGAAAAATATGGGTTTATTTTTAAACTGAATAATATGTCTTCATATAATGTTAACTATAGTGAATAGAGGATCTTCATATAAAGTTAATTTCCCCTTGGGGATCAATAAGGTACATCTGTCAATCTTTATATCTGGTTCTGTGACCAGGGTTCCCAGGTTCTTTGTATAATGTCTGTGTATTGTAGATATAGTATACTGCATATCAGAAATGTGCACCACTGTTATATATATATATATATATATATATATATATATATATATATATATATATATATATATATATATAGATAGATAGATAGATAGATAGATAGATAGATAGATAGATAGATAGATAGATAGATTTAGATCACATGACCCGATGTTCTGCTACAGCCACAACCCACAAACCTACATTTGTGCTCCAATTAGCAATGTAGAGATGGTAAGTTTATAGTTCATATAGTGCTACACCACACTGGGAAATCATGCAGCAGAGTAAAGCAATGTTGCCTTAAAACCAATTCACATAAGACACCAGGACAAGCTTTTCTTCTTCTTTTTTTCCTCATGAGACGAGCATTGTACTGTACTTGTTTTACATGCCAGAGTTTTTTTCACTTATATATAAGTGATGCATAAGCTTCATTGAAACAATCATACAATCACTTTCTACACTTTCACACTTTCTGTGAATCATTTAAAATCACAATATACAAATATTTCATGATTGTACAACTTGTTCTTGCATAGTAAAGTGTTCGTATGCTGTTTGTTCCCTGGCACCACTTTCTCATGCCACACTTTATTTGACCATATTGTAATAATAGCTGCTCTCTTTTGCTTGTTTCCATCCCCACTGTTTCATTAACACGGTTATACATTTGCTTAGTTCAAGTATAAATTAGAATTTAAACTGTGTTTGATTGTGAGTATCACAATGTCTTTCAGTGTTCAACATTTGAAAATATATATACATAATCTTATAAATGGCTAATCATATAATATTCTGTAATATTGGCATTTTAAAATCTTGATACCTGTGCCCCTTTTAAACTTTTTTTCTTACATTTACTGCCCTCTTCAATATACATGAGACCAGTGTTGCACCGACTGACAGGGGAGAGAGTAATTACACCCATCCTACTCAGAGAACAGCTTCTTAGACACTCTTGGACTCCCAATCATGCAAGACTATATCATTATTTTAACTTGTGGCTTTTTTGTTGAGCCGCTATGTGATAATCCTTATACTTAAATGTGATCTTTCTCTTTAAATTATAGTATAATGCAACCAGTTCCTGCTTGTTTTGGGGGCTTTTTATCTCCAGCCTTGTCTTCGGTACTTCAAAAAAAAATTCTATGTTTTTTTATTTGTTTTTATTTCTTATTTTATTTCTTATGTTTAGCCATTCATTGTCTTGTTTGTTCATGCAACATTTCCTATACTCAGCTGATTATGAGAGGATATTGCAGTGAGATATTAGATCATTTGTTTTGCTAAAATATTGAATTTCACCAAGAGTGATGAATAATATAGACCGATTTACACATTTAATGTAGAAACATTATTGTCTTTTCATGGACTTTAAAAGGTCAATACTATTAATTAATAAATAGTGCCATGAGCATGTATAGGCCTCAATTGGTATTCCATAGTTTTTTTTGTGTGTGTATTTATGTTCATGCTCAAAGCATGAATGTCAGCAAAACATATTGTGGGTACATCTCAGACAGTGGTTCTGGACTTAATAATGCTCCTCGCATGAGCTAATTGAATTACGTAAGCAAAATGGGCATAGGGCCAAGGTCATGATAAAGCATAACTCGCATCTGTTTTTCGGCAAACTCTTCCCTACCCATACAACCCTTGCCAAGACATTAAGTCCATAGTTATGATCCTTCCATCCATCCATCCATCCATTTTCTATACCGCTTATCCTACAGGGTCACAAGGAAACTGGAGCCTATCCCAGGGAGCATGGGGCACAAGCCGGGGTAGTTATGATTCAGGTCTAAATTCAGGTGTATGCAATTTTCGTTTTAAATCCTCACTACAAATGCTTAACTAAACTCTGAATGTGCCCAGAGACATTTAAGGCACTGATTAAACATGTTCAGATTCTTAGCTTTTTAAACAGCATACCCTTAACCCTACTAAGCCTGTCTTTTTCAGAACATAGGTTACCATGTTAACTGATTTTGATGTGTAATTGTGTAAAATGCATGTAAGAGCTGTAATGGAAGCAACCAAATTTTCATGAATCTTGACTTTATCATGGTTAACTCACAAATCCTGCTTTCTGTAAAGGACCCCTGGTTGTCTGAATTCTGCAACTCTTTCTGGATTTGAAATTTGTCCTGTTGACAAACTTTTTGATAATTAAGGCTGCACTTGGATATCACTGATATCACTTACCATATCACGGTCACACACAGATTTCCTCTAGCTTTTTGTGTGCATTTCAATAATTTTTTCATAACTTCAGAAACATATCTTTTGATATGTTTTTTTTTTCAGATATTTCAAGTCTTTAGTTTTAGAAAAAATTAAAATTATTTTCAATAAAATTAGACAATGTTAAGCTTGAAATTAGTAAATATAATAGACAGTCAGTGATGTATGCAAATCATCTTGATCTTCAACAGTTCAACAGTTTTTCCCAATGATTGAAATTACTACATAATCAACCATTTTGCTAAGTGTATTTTTTGCTCCCAAGGCTGCACATGAATGTGTGAGAGGGGTGCGCCAGTGTTCCACTGACACTGGAACAGGTTCTAATAAAGTCACCTCAAACAAGACAAACCCACCCCATGTGGATAGGATTGGACACACCTGTTTTAAAACATTGTAATGACCTGTAAAAATGGTCAATGTAGTCAAGAGAACAGAACTCAATTAATCTGTGATTATTTCCCCAAATATATATGAGCAAAGAGTGATCTGTAGAGTGAAGATAAATTATGAGGCTGCTTTTTAATTGTCATGACTGATATTTACCTCAGGTGATAAGACAAGAGAGCGCAATGTGGTGCTGATGATCAAAGTAATTACATAGTCCCCAACATAAAATTGCTAGGTAATATTGTTGCCTACTGTATTAGATCACTAATGTTATGTCATGTTATCAGGTTACAAATGTAGGCAGGGCATTTGCTTTCTGTTTCCTGTCAGCTAAGGTTTTATTAAATCAGGTTGCCATAGTTCCAACTGACATAACATAGCAATGATAACAGAACTATTATATAGTTTGTCATAGTTAAAATATAATCATTTCTAATATTGTATCAAAACTTGCTTTTTTATATTAAATAATTGATGTTGTTAAATATGGAATGAATAATAAGAGCTGAATTTCTGAATCATGTGTCAGTCTGTAGGCTATGACTAAAGGCTTATAAAAAGATTATAAAAGATTATAAAAAAAAGACATTAATTCACATATCCATTCTTATAATTTGCATATATCATATCCACTAATATTGGCACCATTGGTAAATATAATCTAAAATGCAATTTCTTCTTCTTCTTCTTCTTCTTCTTCTTCTTCTTCTTCTTCTTCTTCTTCTTCTTCTTTACCCATTGGTTCCCATGGTGGGTAACCATTTACACTGCTATAACTTTACCTCTGGGTGAAGTATGAAGGTTGTCCCTACAAGAAAAAAGCTTTTTCCTTCTTTCTTTTTTTACATTAATAGATTTCTCAGTGAAAGGTCATCACAAGGTTAGTAACACACACACACACACACACACACACACACACACACACACACACACACACACACACACACACACACACACTTATGTAGAAAACAACAGCTGACAATAGTTTTGAAGACATGCTAAATCATCTCTGACTGTTTAGCAATATATGCTATTCTGCTTAATAATCTAAAAAATATACACAGAGGTGTACAATATAATAACCAAACAAAAACCTTACTGAGAACCTTACTGCCTTGCATGTCAGCTCTGCTACCATTGGTGTGTGTGTGTGTGTGTGTGTGTGTGAATGGGTGAATGAGACACAGTGTAAGGTTCTTTGGAACTGCTAAGTTTAAAAAAGTGCTATATAAGTACAAGAAAAAAAAAATCCTACAATATCACTGTCACACCCAGATTTCCTCTGGATTTTGTGTACATTTCAAGCATTTCAATGTTTATATACACTGTCACAAACACACATGTATCAGTTTTGTGAACCCGAGTTGCTCCCGATGGCAAGCTAGCACCTTGCATGGCAGCTCTGCTACCATTAGTGTGTGTGTGTGTGTGTGTGTGTGTGTGTGTGTGTGTGTGTGTGTGTGTGTGTGTGTGTTTGAGTGTGTGTGTGTGAATGGGTGAATAAGAAATCTGGAGCTGTGAGCTGGCAACGCTACCACTGTGTCAGCACCCTGAATAGTATTAACACAGTATAATTAGTTCGAAGTGTCTCTAGTGAGCATGAAATATGTGTTAAAATACCAGGTGAAAACCACATTCAGTGGGTGTGTTTCAAATGGTATGTTGACTGTAAAACATTGGATTATACAACTTTTATTTAATGGTATGTATTTACACTGGATGGAAATTCTGTCAATAATTCAGTTATTTCAAGAGCTATTTTCTAGAGTGCATAAGCAGAGGTAGTACAATGAGCAGTAGTTTTTTGCTGAGATTTAAACTATAAGGCCAAATGTTTGGACACCTGACCATCACACACATATGTGAGCCTTTCAGAAATGGTTGCCACCAAGTTGTTAGCACACAATTCCGTAGAAAGTCTTTGTATGTGGTAGCATTGCCATTTACCTTAACTAGAGGTAAGGGGCCTAGCCCAAACATTTTTTTTTCTTTGCACCATTCTGTATAAAATCTAGAAACTGCTGTGCATTAAAATCCCAGGGTGCCAGCATATTATCATATATGTTTTGAACGTAATAAAGTTCCAGATTTTATATACATACATACATATATACGTGTGTGTGTGTGTGTGTGTGTGTGTGTGTGTGTGTGTGTGTGTGTGGGTGTGTGGGACCTAGTCCACAAGGTGATGTGATGTGACTAGTGCGGTAATGCAGTAGTTGGAGGGAAGCTGCATGCTTGCTTCCTACCTGCCTGCTAACCTCTTGCTTATAGCCTGCTGCCGCTGGCTAGCCGTGGACATTGTGAGACAAGGCTCCTAGGTGAAGGATCTCTGAAAGAAGTGTGAAGTTGGTACACCTTCTTTTGGAGAGGCTACCCCCATGGTGGCCAACATCAGCATGGTGTGGGACTAGCAATCAGGAACAGCCTTCTACCCAGCCTCACTGAAACACCAAAATGGAATAAGTCAGAGGCTGACGACCCTCTATATCCCCCTACAAATGTCGCGCTATGCTACTCTGCTAAGTGCATACGCACCCACACTGCCATCAGACAATAATGTAAAGGATAGCTTCTATCAGCCATTCGATGACACCCTTCACCATGACAATGACAAGATTTTTCTTGTGAGTGACTTTAATGCTAGGGTGGGAAGAAACAGTGAATTATGGAGTGGAGTAATGTATTCAGGTCAATGTGAGTGGCTTGAGATAGGTAACACTCAGAGCATGACCTCACCATTACAAACACACTGTTTCAGCAGAAGACTAAATACAAAACATCTTGGATGCACCCATGATCAAAACACCTGATTGACTACATCATAACAAGGCATGTTGACTACAGTGATGTCTTGTTGACACACGCCATGAGAGCTGCAGAATGCTGGATGGGTCACCGTGTGATTATGACCAAGCTCTGCATCAAAGTCCGTCCCCCAAAGTGCCTCAGGAAATCCAGTAAAACGCATCTGAACTGTGCTAAACTAAAGTCAGCTCTGGCAAGGAACATGTTCCATCATTCATTAGGTATGAAGGCACCAGAGTATGAAGCCGTCTTGTGTTCTGATAAAACCATGGATCAGAAATGGACCTCCATAACCTCAATGCTATACAAAGCTGCAGTTGCCTCTTTAGCCTATAAAGCCAGAAAACATCAGGATTGGTTAGTATCCCTGCATCATATCCCTTCTGGAAACCATGCACAGAACACACAGGACTACTCTTAGCTGCCCTGCATCCACCATTCTCTAGCAATAGTGGCAAACAGCACATAAGACGGTACAAACAACCGTATGTACTTTACAAAATACATGGTGGATAAACAAAGCTCAAGAAATCCAATCATATGCTGACAGAAAAGACATGCACAACTTCTACAACTCCATAAAGACCATATATGACCCTAGGAGCTGCTCAATCACACCTGTAAAAATGGCAGATGGATTGACAATCTCAAAAGATCAAAAACAGGTTTTGGTAAGGTGTGCTGAACATTTTGAAGCCTTCTCAAACAACACTCACCAACTGATTGCTCCATCCTGGAGGAGCTGCCTAATTGGCAACCCATTCAAGTCCTCGACCACCCACCCACCTTTCAAGAGGTATTAGCAGCCATCAACTCCATTAAAAATAACAAGTACCCCAGCAGTGATGGTATCCCAGCAGAGCTCCTCAAATATGGTGGCTACTTGTGTACCAGGATGGTCCACCAATACACCCTGCAGGTCTGGGACCAGTGGAGGGATGCCAACATAGTCACTCTTTACAAAAACAAGGGTGACAAATTCATCTGTGGCAAAAGTCGTGGCATATCACTGCTCGCTGTTGCAGGCAAGGTCCTGGCAAACGTTATGCTATGCAGGTTGGTAGAGAACCTAACAGAACATCTGTTTCCAGAGTCACACTGTGGTTACAGGAAGAACTGGAGCACCGTGGACATGATTTTCAGAGTAAGACAGCTACAAGAAAAGTGTCATGAATAACATCAGGATATTTTAATGGCATTTGTTGATCTGTCCAAAGCTTTTGACACTGTGAATTGAGAGCTACTCTGGAATATCCTGATAAAATTTGGCTGCCCAAGAAAATTTGTGAACATCCTGTCACAGTTCCATGATGGAATGGTGGCCCGTGTGACATTGGAGGACATGAATCGGTGGCCTTTAATGTACACACAAGTAAGACAAGGGTGTGTGTTGGCAAAGGTGCTCTTCAAAATCTTCCTCCTATGTGTCATAAAGCTTCTTCATGACAAGCTGGAAAGCAGTAGCGGAATCACTGTAGACTTCAGGCTAGATGGAAACCTTTTTAATATCTGAAGGCTCCAGGCAACCACTAAGGTCTCAGCAGTGCAGGTCCTTGAGTTGCAGTATGCTAATGATTGCATGCTTGTGGCTCACACCCCAGAAGAACTGCAAACCATCCTTGCCATGGCCGTGAAAGCATACAGCAGGATGGGCTTGTCAGTCAACACTACCAAGACTGAGGGGATATGCCAATGGAGGTCTGGCCCCCCACCCACTATGCCTGTCTTCACCATAGAACATCAGCCATAGAACATCAGCCACTCACAATAGCAGCATCCTATATGAAGGCTGCAACATCGACCATGAAATCCACAACTGGATAAAACAAGCCTTTGCAGCTTTCGGCAAACTCAGACAAAAGGTCTTTCAAAACAAGCACCTTCATCTGCACACCAACGTTTCCATCTATAAAGCCATCTGTATCACCACTCTCCTATACAGCTGTGAAGTCTGGGTCACACACTGCCGCCACCTACGGATGCTGGAATACTTCCATATAAGATGCCTACAGCAAATCACATGGTGTGATCGTGTACCACATTTCGAAGTCCTTGCGAGCACAGACTACAAGAGCATGGAGGCCACGATCACTGAACACCAACTGCACTGGCTTGGGCATGTTATTAGGTTGCCTCCACATCGCCTGCAAAAGCAAATCTTGTATGGACAACTTTATCTGGACCACCGGTTCGCAGTAGTAGTTCGCGGTACAAAGACCAGATAAAAACATCACTGAGTAAATGTAATATCGACCCCTCATATCTGGAAGAAGCTGGCTTTAACCGTTCCATCTGGCCGCAGCTCTGCCACACAGGAATAGAGCAGATGGAATCAGAGAGAAACATGCAACAAACAGCAAAAAAGACTAAGGAGACATTCAGGAATGTCATCATTGGACACGATCAACTACCATAAGTAAGTAAACAAGTCTGAATGACTCACACCTTATTCTGCAGCCAGAGGCCCCCAAGGATATATCCCCGTTGTTGCTTTCAATTATGGCTCTATAGCTCAAGGTTCCCAAATTTTTGTACTTTTCTCCTCCAATGTGACACTGCTTGTCAGTCACCAGTTCTAAAGGGAACCATATGCACAATGTCCTCTAATGCATGAACATTGCTGAGATTTTAGCAAGGTGTATTCTCTAATGCTGAATAGACATAACTTTTTTCTCTTGTATAATGCAGTTTTTACTGATGAACCTTACTATCTTTCTGTGACATTTGATCCATTCAATTATCTTTTAAAGAATTTTTTATGATACATTTTAATACCAGAAAAATAATTGAGGGGATGAGAAGAGAAGTGTCTTTCCTCCCTCATCCAGTCTCTACTTCTCTGTCTCTCTGTTTTTCCTCATCATGTCTCAGCCTCATTTTCTCATCTCCTTCATGGATCTCTTCACACACACTGCTTTGTGCACCAGGCTGTTTAACCAGGCGTTCCACTGCCTGAAAATTGAGACTATTATTTGTGCCATCACTGTCCTCTTTCTTGTCCTCCTCATACTAAAGGGACACTTAAAATAATAACATCACAAAACTGGTCATGGAGGTTAATAATGCAGCCATGATGTGAGCCACAGTGTAATATTATTTCACCTGTCTATTATTATCATAAATAACCTTGATCTCTCTCTCTATATTTCTCTCTCTCTCTCTCGCTGGGAGTGTGTGCGTGGGAAGGACGGAGCGCGGTTCTGAGAGTGACTGCGAAAAAGTTTATTTACCTTTTCTTTTTTTTCTTCCTCTGTTATCTTCTTTACTTTTTCCCTTTGTGTTTTTTCTTTTCCTTTTTCCCTTGTTTATTTGGAAGAAGTAAGAACAGAGGCAACAGTTTCTATCGTGTGCCCGGGAAAGTTTAGACGCCGAAATGGCGTCCACTCCCAGGCAAACACCACCAAACCTATCTCTCCGAAATGGGTGCAGGTGTGTATCAGAACCCGGAGTAACGATAGAGGAGCTACTTGTAGCTGTGGGAGAACAGGTAGGGTTCAACAACATAGTTTCGTCTTCAAGAATGAACAAAGCGGTTGTTGTGTTTTTAAAATCCGAAGCGCTGATTAACCAGTTGACTGGTTACTTCTGTGGCATACAATAAACTGTTTTTCATTTGTTTTTAGAGTGTACTAGGTTACAACCTTTGTTCCCAATAATAGAGGGGTGGTGTCAGGCCCTGGGAGAAGCCTTTTCACCTATGCGTTACATATATGGACCTAATTATAAAAAGAGTAAAAAGGAATCTCATGTACTGCTGAACTTTTTATTCGTACAAGCTAAAATGGCCATTTGGCTATCACGAAAAGAAAAACTGTGTGGCAAAGAGCCTTATGAAGTTGACCTAGTTGTCAGAGGGCTAATAAGATCAAGACTAAGAATCAAATACACCTACTCTAAATTGGTAAACGATCTTGAATCATTTAAACACAAATGGGGTGTAAAACAATGTATTTGTGATGTTGATCATAATGGAAACCTGAAAAATTTATTGTAATTTTTTTTTTTTTTTTGAGTGATCATGTGATGTGCTGAAACATGATACTCAACGAACTTTATGTTCCTTCTATGATGGAAAATTTTTAACTTTGGATATTAAAGGACCTTTTAAAGTCAAAAGTCTCACTTTGTGTGTGTGTGTGTGTGTGTGTGTGTGTGTGTGTGTGTGTGTGTGTGTGTGTGTGTGTTCATTGTGAGAGCTACAAACAGACTGATGGGCACTCTAAACAGCAAACAGCAGGTGAGAAATAGCTGTCCATAGAAGAATGGTTCTGTGAGACTGGAGACGTTAGGACATGAACTTCACATCCATAATTTTATGATAAAATTAATATACATCCAACAGAAATGGTGTCTTTTTTTTTTTTTTTAAGAACACCCTAACCAAAGGCAGCTTGTAACATCCAGTTAGTGTCCTTTCCACATCATCCATGTTATGAAATACACTAACTGCCAGAATTCTTTATAGTCATTATTTTCAAATGTTATGGCATGTTAATATGCCCATTCCCCCCCACACATGCTATTCACTATATATTCTCATAAATACAGATATATTTAATATATATTCAACAAAGTACACACAAAATTCCATATTTGTCTTTATTAAAGCTCTATAAATAACATAATGAAGTGCAACACTTTCGTAAGTACCATGGACAGCAAGCGTCAACTCACATATACTTCTCCTGCAGTCTCACACACACACACACACACACACACAAACACACACACATACACACACACACACACACACACACACACACACACACACACACACACTCCGCTTCAGACATGCTTCTGGTTGCTTTGCTTGCAGTTTTCAACAGTTTCTTGCTGTGATAAAAAAAATTATTTTGTGAGACTAGACCATGGAAAGGAGCCTATTCCTCCCGCTGCTATCATGGGTGGTTTCTGAGCCATACATTAAGAGGAAAAAAGGATAAACAAGGGACATGAACACGGATGGCTTCTGAGCTGTACCCTAAGGAGGGGGAAAAAGAAAATTTGTTACACCACTGAGATTAGTGGTTTTCACTTTAAAAGCTGACAGGATGGTTCTGACATCAGATCTAGTGGTTTTCACATTAGTGTTGAGATTTGTGTTTCGCACATCAATGCTGAGATTAAATCATACCTATCAAGCTAACACAAAACAAATATAGATATAGATTACTTAAAAACTGTGGAATTTCTTAAAATCCTTGATTTGCTGAACTCCCAAGATAAGATTGCACACATTTTGCCTTTCTTTACATTGTTGTCATTGTTGTCTTTGCAAAATGGGGATGACAGTTTTCAATGAACTGTTACAGGCATTGATATGAATCATGGAACATAATATTCAGTTGTTGTACAATTGTCTAGCCTGCTATTGTAGAGCATTTGTAGGATCACAAAATTGTAACATTGTCTGTCACTGTTTTCAGCAGTGCTGTTAACGTATAAGCTCCCATACTCTTCCTTTTGTCTGTGTGCTTTTTCCTGACTATTGTAAACACCCACTCACAATCTGCATTACTGTGCAGAAGGCTCAGAAAAGCCTTTATTACTTTAGAGAGACATGAAAATTCATGCCTTCCTAGAGCTGTTCCCATTCTTTCCACCTTTGCCCAGAACAGATCAAACCTTTAGGCTCTGTGCAGCTGGTCACTGGCAATTGCTCATCCTTAAGAAACTGTAGCTCCTCAAATTTATATTTAACTCCACTTCTTTTCACAAACTGTGTAGCGCTGTCTTCATCTGACAGCAAGGCTCTTTAAGCACTACCCACAGCTAAGACCTTGGCCCCTTGCTGATTGTTGTAGTTCTCAGTCAGCTTGACTTACATTTGCCTGACCTTTGATAAACCCCATTGGCGTGAAATTCAGCAGTGGTTTTGTCTGAAGTCAATCCATCTCTGACACCATGACACCAGTTTGGGTTTAATCTGCATGTAATTTCAAATAGATGTGCTGTTCATAAAAGAAAGGGAAACTTGTTTGGATTAGTTACATATACAGAGGATCATCACTTTCTCTGAAAGGGCTGAAAGTCATCTAACACAGGGAGGAGGAACATCAAGAACTGCAAAAATCAGTTCAGTTAATGGGTCTGCAAACCCTTCATTAACCCTTTTCCACATTCCTGGATTTTTTTTTGTGACTTTGTGAGTTAAAAAGTAACTTCTGGATGCAGATAACTAATCTAACACTCATCCTACCACTCTCCCTGCAGACAGCCACCATTTGGGACTTTAGCATATGCAGTTGTGCACCTGCACCAGTTCCTTCCAAGCCTCTTTCCCTTTGGAGTTAAAAGAACATTTATTACTAAGTGATAAAGCAATTACATTTATAATTAAGGCATATCAAGAGCTGTTGTACTGAATAATAGCATTACCTAAGGCACACAGCCTGTGGACTCATGCTTACAGACAAATGACAAATTACAGAAAAATGCCTAAATATGTAGACACTCACCTGAGTTGATAACATTACTTTAGCATATAGCTCACGGTAATGTTAGAGATTCCCATTCCCTTTTTGAAGGTTAGCATTAACCTTGCATTACAGCTGTTCACCATGATGTGATACAAAGAGTGGGTTAATGTTAACTACATTTAGCAAGTGTTTTGGACAAAGTAAGCTGAAGTAATTAGCATTAGGAGGATGGGTTCAAGCCGTATTTCTTCATGTATTCGGTGAATGTTAATGCTGGGTAACAGGTGCAGACAGTCAGTGGCTAACGGAACTTAGCTAGCTCAGTAATGTCGAGGCCAAAAGTTCTTCACAAGGTTAATGTGACAAAAATAGATGGGGGTTACAGTAGGTTGTAATATTTTCCACTATCTCTGTAATGTAGGTTGACTTAATTAGGCTGTATAAAAAATTGGAGGTGAGGTGCTAAAGGCTGGAAAATAAATATTCACAAATTTGCTAGATTTTCCTGGTGAGTCTACAGAGCTGTTTTGTTCATTAGGTGACTGGAGGTCACATTTCCAAAATTACACAATTTCTCAGTTAAAGTCCAAAGGCACCTGTCTATATTTTGTAGCTAACAGCTAACCAGCACTCTTTGATCTTTTACAGTATTTCAAATGGAAGGGAGCCGGACTCTTGTCTTCCCAGATGACAGAGATTTGTAAAAAGATGCATTAACTCCAATTCTTACATCTGTCAATTGTTTAAATGATTTGAATAAATGTCACCTGAATTTTCATGTAATTGTTTGTTTATTTTCTGAGCATTTTAGTAGAATTTTAGCATACAAACAAATTGCATTTTAGGATAATTGTAGGAAAAGGTATAAACAACACATCTGTGTTATTTTTTAACACATCTTTGTGTGGAAATGTTTAATACACAGCATGTGTTAAATGCACTAACACACTGTGTTAAAAGTGACACAAAATGTGTTAAACTAGGTGTTAGAATAGGTGTGTTAAAAAGTTAAAACATGATTGAGTGAAGTTTCATATTAATATATTTATCCATAAAACCATTACTGTACACTAGAAAAAGCAAAAATGTGATAACAGTCAGTTTTGCACTGCTGTCTTTGTTAGCTTTGGCTTACTTGTTTGTAATGCCCACTGGATTGTAAGTTGGTTACTCAGTTTTTTGGATGTTTTAAACATCTCCTTTGATCAAAATCCGATAGTTTTCTCTTAAATATATGACTTATTTGAGTCATTTACTTCAAAGTCTATATATGAACACCACTTTAGCAGCTATAATACAATAGATAGCAATACATTTCTGAACACCTTCTTGTGTATAAATAAAGGAAATACAGTGTTGACCTATTTGTTTTTAATATGGTATATTTGACATTTTCAAAGGGTAAAAATAACCCTAAAAAATATTGACCCATTTATGAAAAAAATTAACCAAGCTTTTTTTTGTAAAAATGAAACCATCCTTTGGGTTGAAAAACAACTCATTTGCTGGGTGAAAAATTAACAGCTCAATTTGATGTGTTAGTTTAACCCAAAATGTGTTCTGTCCTATATTTACCCAGCCGTTGGGATAAAAATAACCCAATTTGGGTTGTTTTTAACCCAGTGTTTTTTAGAGTGTAAGGACAAAGTTTCTCTTTCCTGTCATAATTGGGTTGCCACTTGCTAATCCAAGACAATTACTCCATTACTGTGAAGCAAATTAATATTTATTAGTCTAACAACCAACCAGTGATCAAACAGAACTATTATTACTGCTATCAGAACTATTATTACTATCCATGACCTCTATGTATATACATTGCTAGTTCATTTAATGACTGAAGGAGATTCTCTTATATCATGTACTCTCTTATATTAACATCCTTTATTATAGCTGACACATGTATTTTCCATACCTTGAGAGACTTATTTTTGTGGTATGCCCGTGTGCTTGGCGTAACTGTCTGAACCTTTCTAGCACATTGCACAAGTAGAAACCGCCCACGCACTGCTGTTTATCTATGTGTATAAATACTCCTGTTCTGCACGAATAAACTCAGATGTCTCTGTGAACAGCATGTGTCAGTGTATGTTCCTTCAGACTCTCCAGGCCTGAACGCTCTGTGGTCAACCACACTTTCTTGCTCCTAGCACAGAACTAAGAGTTAAGAGAAGTAAAGGCTGAAGGCTGACGGAAGACTGAAAGACATAACCTAAGATACTTTTTATCCAACAATGACAAATCAGCATAAGCTTTATATTCGTACAATAAAACTGTTTGCTATGACTGGCAGCAAGTTGGTGAAGTGGTCATCCAATGGTCGTTGGTAGATTATGTTATGCTACCAAGTTGTTGAATAAATTTTCAGCCCTAGTAACTGACTCAGTTGTAAGCGTTGTATCGGTTTTCTGAATAAACATCATGATTGAGGTGTCTTGGTGATTTGGCCTTTTTATTGTCTGTGTGAATTTTTTTTGAGGTGCATTTTAATGTTGAACACCACCTTTATATCCTGATATTATGCAAAAGGTATAGTGTTCCCCTACTTTGGACTTCTCCATGCAGTCAAATTGAGCACCCCATCTGGAAGAAACTTTTGTTGCATATGTTGCAAATGTTTGCTGCAACATCTGGAATTTTATTAAACAAATATTTTGGTGGTATGAAAGCCCTGTGAGTAAGTCAATGAGTCTCAGGGTAAACCGTGATGTTAAAGGTTTTGACACTTACATGGCTCACAGTGCTGTGATTAATTTATAATGGATTCATCCTTTTATACATAATACAGATTCAGCATAGAGCTAGAATAAAAGAGTTAGAAGAAAAATAGATAGAGGTAGAGAAAGCAGAGAAACAGGCACATGGAATGAAACATAAATGTAAGGTAATAGAAAAGGGTAGAGGAAGAGAGAATTGGTAGGAGAGAATGTGTGTATGAATGAAAATTAGCACATTCAGAGACTGAGGCTCTGGGTAATGAGGTACCTCCCTTTCTCCATAATTTGTCAGAAGTGTCCCATTGATGAAAAAAATTGTAATGCCATTTTAGACAATGAACTGAAATGATGATATGATGAAATGATTCATAAAAATGCGCCAGACTAATTTCTGCACACTGACCTTCATACAGTTGTTTATTGTTACCTCCCACCTCATCCCACCTCTATCCTCTGTTTCTGTTCGCTTTCCCATGTCCTTGTGTCTGTATGCACAGGGAGGTAAATTGGAACACAGCATTACAGGGACAGTACACATGTACCTACTGTATCAATCAGTTTAACTATTAGATGACATTGCCATCAGTACTGATTCATAAATCTTGTGATAAATCAGATTTCTTGCAAGTAAATGATTGTGCTTTTGTGATTTGCATTTTCATTTTTAAGATAAATGTTTTCTCCAGTGGAGCTATCCTTACCAAAGTACAGTATTAGTTTAGTACATTCATAATGAGTACGATAAATGCATTAAGCACATTTACACTAAGGTACTATTGCATTCTCAGTTCTGATTAAGAGAGTTGGAGGCCAGGTAAATCACAGGTTTACATTTAACACGTGTGTTCTAATATGTTATAATGTCTATAATAACAACAAACTCACAGGGACTTGCACTGTATTGCATCATTTTATGCTGTCAGAAGTTTCCCATTTCAGGAAAAGTTTTTTTTAAAAATACCTATGTATTAAAAGGTTCACAGAGAAGGGCGCACGGTGGTTAGCACGTTCGCCTCACACTGCCAGGGTCGGGGTTCGATTTCTGCGGCTCTGTGTGTGCGGAGTTTGCATGTTCTACCTGTGCTGCGGGCACTCCGGTTTCCTCCCCCAGTCCAAAGACATGCATGGTAGGCTGATTGGCGTGTCTAAAGTGTCCGTAGTGTATGAATGGGTGTGTGAATGTATGTGTGATTGTGTGCCCTGCGATGGACTGGCACCCTGTCCAGGTTGTACCCCGCCTTGTACCCGATGGTCCCTGGGATAGGCTCCAGGTTCCCCTGCGACCCTGAAAAGGAGTAAGTGGTTGAAGATGGATGGATGGATGGATGGATTACAGAGGATTGGCACCCTGTCCAGGGTGTACCCCGCCTTGTGCCCGATGCTCCCTGGGATAGGCTCCAGGTTCCCCGTGACCCTGAAAAGGATAAGCGGTATAGAAGATGGATGGATGGATTACAGAGTTAATCTGATGTTTTTAAACTTTACAGGGAAACTTATGAACTCAGTTAGTTAAAATATTACCACAGTGAAGCAAACACAGGAGGATAAGAGAACAAAAGAAGAAATACAGTGCCTTGCATAAGTATTTACCTCATTGATCTACAGGGAAGTTACTGTATCTAAAACAGGAAATTGTCTGGGGCCTCACATACTGAGAGGGCCTCCGAGGGCTGATCATTTAAATAATCAGAAATTTTCATCAAAAAGTAATTCACAGCAATCCCCTTAAACGGTCTGCACTTATATAGCACCTTTTAACCTTAGCAGTTCTACAAAGCCCATTACACTGTTTCACATTCACCCATTCATACACATTCACACAACAATGACAACAGAGCTGCCTGCCTTCGGGAGCAACTTGGGGTTCAGTGTCTTGCTCAAGGAGCAAGGCACATGGATGCATGTGGGCTGTATATCGCATGCCAACCCTGCGATTAGTGGACAACACACTCTACCACCTGAGCCACAGCCACCCTTAAATGCAACCCCTTTGCGGGGCACTATCTCGTTTGAGGACTCATTTATGCTCCTATACCACCCCATGACGCTCGAGTCGTGCAAGCTTTAATTCCTGAAAATGAATCAGAAAAATTAACCTATGTGGCACCTAGAAGCTCAAGAGAAACAAGAGGAGGAGGAAAAGTGGAAACAGTTTACGGGATGGAGATAATGATGAATGAATTAGGCATAATTAAAGACAAACAAACCCACATCTACTTGTCCAATTTCAGTTTTAATTCACCCTTTTATAAGATGAATAACTGGTAATATTTAACTAGGGTTAGCATGTTTTGAGTAGTGTTAGCATTTATTAATATGGGCTGAAATGCAATAGATACCAGGAATGATGCACACAACACCGGTGGCACTGCTTGTCATGTATCATGTATTTTCTCAGGGGCATAGCCCCAAATAATTCTCCACTTGGAGTGGTTTGTCACTACATAACTGAACGTAAATCATTAAAAGAAGACGGCAGTATTTTCATTTTGTAACTTCAGTGAACGGAATGTTGTATTTTCACTGAACAGTGGCAAAAAAGGATGTATGCTGTTTAGGTTTTATTATTATTTTTAACATTAAAGAGACATCCTCTCAGGCTGAGCAGGAAAATAAGGTGTGTAAATGTCAATATGAATTCCACTTTACGTGAACATGATATGAGCCGGACACAAGGACAGCTAACGTACTTTGCATGGCACTGTAGCAGCTAAACCCATACAATGACAGCTTAGTTGTGCTTCCCCTTGGCTAGCAACACCAAACTAGCCTAGTCTCGTGTTAGATAGCCAAAACATTTTATATTTTATCATCTGGTAAATTAGCCCTCACATGCAAGAAAAAAATGGATAGAAACCGTTTATTTAGAAATAGTTTTTTTTGATGGAGAAGAATCTGGGCCCAGCCATGGATGATTAACAGTCACAGGAGGAAGGGACAAAGTTTTGAGACCACCTTCAGCAATTGTAGTGTAGCCCCTTTCCTTATTCATTTTTCTACATTCATATGACTGTTTTCAATAAAGAAATGAAGAAAGAAAAGAAGAAAAGGGTCACAAGAGGATCCCTGGGTAACATGAAGACATAATAACAACATAAATGTGGGCCCCACATCTAAATTCACCTCTGCATTAGACATCACATAATTAGGTAAATTGTGTCCACATGTGTGCAATAATCACGTGATCTCAATATTAAATGCATTTTTTCGAAGGCCCCAAAGGTTGTTAGAGAACTTACCTGACAAGTAGAATAATTAATACCAAGGTGCTATCAAAATAAATCTGAGTCAGTGTTTCAGGTTTTAGTTGTAAAAAAAAAAATCCAAACTTTTAACATCCTGCAGAGAACAATTAAGTCTATTATTATTATTTTTTTTAAAAAAAAGGTGACTAGGTAAGGAGGCCATTAGTTAGAGAAGCTAACGAAAAGCACTGTATCTGGTAACTGGGCTGATTCAAAAATGAAGCAGCTGATCATTCATTCATACTGCTGATGAAATTGTTCATCAGGCAAATGGTACACTCGAGGCAGGTTGCTTTTTCATGAGCTGCAAGCACTGAGAGTGTGGTGGAGAAAACTGTGGCAATAAATAAACTGAATGGTTTGAAACAAAGTCCACCAAATCCGTCAATTAAATAGCACTTGAAGGTGGAAAGTTCAAGAGAAACAGTCTGAAACATTACCAGTAAAGGTATGATGCTAAATTCCTGTGTTTTGAGTTTAAAAAGAACTCAAGAGGGAAAAAAGGAGAGAGAAGAGTATTTGTGACCTATTGACTTTTTATAGCTTGCTATAAAATACTATAGCAAAAGTAACAGGAAAACAGGAAAAATAAAAAAGTTACAATAACCTGGTTTCATAAGTATGCACACCCTTTTATAATTGGGGATGTGGCCGTGTTTAGAATGAACCAATCACATTCAATCTCACGTTCAAAAGTAAACATCATACAGCTGTCATCAATTAAATTATTCTCATTAACTCCAAATATAGAAGACCAGCTGTTTCTGTAGGATTTTCTTTCCTTGGACATCTTCTTGGTTTCGTCTCACTGCTGAAGCCATGGTCTGCAAAGAGCTGCAAAGAGCTTAAATCAGGTTGCCATAGTTCCAACTGACATAACATAGCAATGATAACAGAACTATTATATAATATATCATAGTTAAAATATAATAATTTCTAATAATGTATCAAAACTTGTTTTTTTATATAAAAAATATATGTTGTTAAATATGGAATGATAATTAAATGATAAAGATAATTCTTTTCAAAAGTTTACATCCCCCTGGCTCTTAACGTATTGTGTTGCCTTCTTGAGCATCAGTGAATGTTTGCACCTTTTGTAATAGTTGTGTATGAGTTCCTCACTTGTCGTAAGTGTTAAAAGACAAATCTCATCATCATATAGACGCTGCTGGAAAGGGGTCAAATATGCAGAAGATGCTGGAAAAGTAAAGAATGTACAGGACCTTGAGGATTTTTCTGAAGAACAGTGGGCAGTTTAACTGCTCAGGACAAACAAGGGACTCATGAAGAACTCTCACAAAACATAAAAACAGTCTCTGATCATCCAGGTAACGACACACAGTATTAATAATCAAGGGTGTGTAAACTTTTGAACGGTTTCAAAATTCAGCTAAATTCTGCTATTATTGTGTCTAGTTTGTTATATGTAAACATCTGTTATATGACATAGCTTCTCCACTTCAGTAAGAAATAAAAAACTAAATGCAATTTTTATGATCCCTCTTTACACACACACACACACACACACACACACACACACACACACACACACACACACACACGCACGCACACACCATGCTGTTAAGCAAAAATAATACACACCAGAGTGGTGTGGTACAGTTACCATTAGTCTACTCATATTTATACCACAGAGATTTGCCAACGGTTACAATCTTTAATTCATTACTGAACAACATCATGTATTTTTAAACAGTTTATATTTACATTTAATGTTATGAAGCACTTGTAAGACAAGTGAGTTCCTCTTAACACTTCTGTTATAAACAGTATCACCAGCCTCTCCTGAATTAAAAAAGTTAATTAGACAAAATATGTCAGAGCTTGCGATTTTAATGAGAAACTGGACAGCGCAAATTCTTCTGTCCTGAAGACTTTCTAGAGCCTGGATTAATTAGAGCACTGTGATTGTAACAAAGTGCAGACAGTGACTTCTTCCATAAATTTTACATAAATGTCTCCTAACAAAACAAACAAACAAACAAACAAACAAACAAACAAACAAACAAACAACTTCACCACATAATTATAGGCCTACAGTTTTCTTTTGAAACAAAAACTCGTTTTGAATTTGTTTATTATTAGTCTTAGTTCAGTGGTTTTCAAAGTGGGGGCCACGGCCCCCTTGGGGCCCGCCAGGGGGCGCCCGGGGGGCCTCAACAATTTGGTGTGAAAAATAAATAAATACATGATTTTCTCTTTCTCACTCTCAGACAACCACACACACACACACACACACACACACACACACACACACACACACACACACACATACACTCAATTCCTAATCTAATGTAATGTAAAGAAGCAAGATGTAATTATTAATAAAAAAAAGAAAGGGGGATATATTCAGAAATCTGTAGTTTTAATGTATTTTAAAGACATCTTGCAAAAGGGGGGCCTCGGTCAAATGTTACTGCCATTTGGGGGGGCCTTGCCCTGGAAAAGTTTGGGAATCCCTGTCTTAGTTTATGTGGAGCGTCTACCATACAGGTCCCTGTGTATAAGCTGTCACTATAGAGGCAATACCGGAGAAAGAGCGCATTCATATAAACACATCGCTTATTTTACTGCCGGAACTACTGTCCGAGCCGAGCTATATATAAAATTAATCCACACCTTTTGACCAATCAGATTCGGAATTCAACCGCGCTGTTCTACACGCACGCACGCACGCACACACACACACACACACACACAGTGTGAACAAGTGTGTTTGCAGCTATGAGATCAGTTGAGAAAATAAAGGGAGAGAGAAAGAGACAGTGGGGAAGAGAGAAAGAGGGAGGAGTGAAAAAGAGAGTCAAAGTGATCGAGACAAAAGGGGTGAGAGAGGCAGAGGGAAACGAGCGCATTTAGTGTTTGTGCGCAGCAGCAGAGAACTAGAGAAACTCAGAGAGAGAGAGAGACGGGGAGAGAGAGACGCAGATGAAGCGGATGATCTAAAGGCAGCTGGCTGCTTGTGGCTCGCGGGATGCAGCATCGCATAAACGAACGCTAATCCGCGTGCACTGATGCGGGATCCAGTCGTGAGCGGGGCCGCGCGCTGATCACGGAACGCACAGAGCCTCTCCCCCCCACCCCCCACGTGCTGCAGGCGGATGTGAGCCGTAAAGAGCGAGCGGCGGGGCCGAGGATTCAGGAGCAGCGCGAGCTGGAAGTGATGCTGCGTTAAGTTAAGGCGCTGGTAAGAATTACAGTCCGACTGCAGTGTATCTATACATCGATGACTTTAGCGACCTGCTGTAACACTGGATAATGTGTGAATGAGTGCAGGTTAAAAAAAAAAAAAAAAAAACTTCTCTAAGAAAATCTCATTCCCCGGTGATGTGAAGGATAATCTCACATTAGGCAACCTGGGGCGAGTGGGCAAGCTCCTGCTTTAAGGATGGTATTGTAGAACCGCGATCCGTCCTCTCTTCCCACACTGTGGCTCATTTCAGTCCTGTGCATGGTACAATTCACATCAGGCAGACTGGAAGAGAAATGCGCACTCCCGCTAAAAATAGACATACACACGGGTGAAAAATGAAACGAAAAGAAGGAGGCTGTGTTATGCTGTGAGGGGCTTTTTTCTGGCACTGTTTGGGTCAACTTATCTGCAAGTTATTTTAACTGATCACCTTTATCATATGATGAAACATGTCTATCCTGATGGGAGTGGTGTTTTCCAGGATGATAGGATGTGGTCCCCATCCACAGGGCACAAGGTGTCACTGAAATCACTGGGCTTTAGAAATGTCTACATATAATAATTTCTAGAACTTAAAGTTCTAAGTAATTACCAGGTGATAATTTTCCAATTTTCAGCTGTCCAGTTTCAGTGAGCCTGTGCTCACTGTATTCTCAGATTCCTGTTCTTGGCTGACAGTAGTTTAACCCAATGTGATATTCTGCTACTGTGGACCATTTGCCTCAAGGTTTGGTATGGTGTGCATTCTGAGATGCTTTTCTGCGCACCACAGTTGTAAGGAGTGGTTATTTGAGTTACTTTAGCCTGTCAGTTCAAACCAGTCTGGCCGTTCTCCTCTGACCTCTCTCAACAATGAGGCATTTCCACCTGCACTAACCCAACTTTGTATATTTGAAGTGGATACATGCAGGGAAGTATAATAAATAACAACAAATATTATCTGAATACTTATTTCCCTCATGTAATGCTAACTTTAAATGCGTGTGTAATGCCAAACTAAAATGTAAAATGCTATCCAGAAAACCGAATGCACAATCCAACCGATGGGTTGTTAAAATCAGTAATGAAAGAAATAAACCCAACTAACCTAAGATATAAATATAAACAAAATATAAGAAAATGCAAGAAAGCAAAAAAAGTCCAACTCAAATGTTACTTTGCCTTTTTTTAAAAATTTTTTTTATTATTTATTTTTTTTTTTTACTGTGAAATATACCTAATCTATTCATAATTAATTTGAGAAACTATTGGTTATGAATTGTTAAAATATTATATATTTCCTAAACACTGTTATTGTGGTAAAAATGCGTAGGACAACATCTTAATATGTAGCAAATTTGACTTTTTATTATTAGCATGCATTGACCATGAATTGGTTGGTGATTTTTTGAAATCCTGGCATTTAAATTATATATATTGAAATTTGAAATTGAAATCAGAAATTTGAACTTGTGTTCATGCCATGAATAAGTATGCAACAAATTCATAATTTTTTTTAAGTGTGTCCCAAATTTACAAACACGCTGTCCCAAATGACCAAACATGCCGTCTTAAATTACCAAACAGCGTAAGCCATGCTCTCTTAGAATATAATATAAACCTCTTTCCTACAGATGTAAATTGTCAACACTGTGAGGATTTCAGAAATGTATTGTATAGTGTGGAATATGTATCATCCTGTGAAAATTTTAAATCTGTTCCAATATATCTGAATTTGCATTACAATTAATTTTAATATATAGACTTTTTTTCTGTAATCAGATTATACATTATATATGGTTAATGAATGAATTACTCTAAGTGTTATCTACAAGTTTAGTTTGGATAATGGTAGTTAGCTATCAAATGATTATTTTTTAATTGTTTATTGTTAAAGCAGTTAATTGTTGTGTAGATAGCAAATGCTAACAACAGTTAAGTTACTTAGCTAACTAAGTTTAACTGTTAGTTATTATTAGTTTAAATATTATAAATGGAATTGACACTTTAACGTGACTTTAATTAACTCATCGTATTTATGTGAGTACAGCTTATCTTATAAACATCGAAGCTTTAAATCAGCCCTGTAAGTATACAGATTTGTAAGCCAATAATGTATGCATCAGTTACTTCATTTACAGTTATGTGTTAATTCATGCTGTTGGCACACTTTGAGTGTTGGTGGGTGTATGCAATTCTATGCTATAGCACAATCTGACTGTAAAAGTGTTCCAAACACTAAAACTATGAAATATAAATTAGCACACATGCTGTTTAACTGCAGTCAAACAATTGTCCTCCATTTCTTTGCAGTGACTTAAATTGTCAATGGGGATTGAGGACCTGAGCATGAGGAATGGCCGGGCGCTGTCCGACCAGTGGGCCGACGGTGTGGTGGTGCGACCCCGGACCACTGAACAGCACATCACTGTGCACAAGAGACTTGTGCTTGCCTTTGCCATCTCCATCCTCACACTCATTGTGGTGACAGCCATTGCCGTGATGCTGGGTGTCCGCTTTGAGAAATGCAGCGGTGGCAGTGAGAGAGTTGTTCTACCTGGTACTGGGACTAATCAGTCACGAGACGGAAATTCTGAGCATAAAGGGGAAGAGTTGCAGCCATGGCGGCATTCACGCTTACCTGCCACGCTACGCCCACGCCACTATGACCTTCAGCTCTCTGTGTTCATGGACAATTACACCTTCTCTGGCAAGGTGAGCATCGAGTTTGAATGTGTGAACGCTACCAAGTTCATTGTGCTACATGCGGACAGGCTGGATGTGGATAAGCTGGCTGTCTACTCAGATAGTAAAAAACCAGGTGCAATGAGGATCCACCGTCACTTCCACTATGCTCCCAACCAGGTCTACGTCATCACTTTGCACAGAGAAATGAAGCCACTCAGAACATACAAGATCAACATCACGTTTGAAGCTCAAATCGAAAACGAACTGTTGGGCTTCTTCCGCAGCTCATACATGCAGCACGGAGAGAAAAGGTAATTAGATAAGTGTAGTTTGATACTACACAGCAAAATCCTCAGTACATGTCCAGCTGGGCTTACATAAACATTGTAAGTGTTAATTAAAATTTTAAATTTGTAATACAGTGTGTGTAGGAAGTAAAAGGTATTAAGATGATTAAGGTCATATACACAAAGACATTCCATAGTGTTGAATTAACAAGCTTTGAACAATCATATACAGTTCAGTTCAGTTTTAATTTAACATATTTTTAAATGAGTTCTTACAATGTATAAGTACGGATGTCAAGGGTTTAGTCCCCCTGACTGTGCTCTGATCCTTCTGTTTTAAAGGTTTAAATGCTTGAAATTTGAAATTGAATCAGTGAAATTAATATCCATCCAGTTTCTATACTGCTTATCCTGCTGGGTCATGGGGAACCTGGAACTTATCCCAGGGAGCATTAGGCACAAGGCGAGGTACACCCTGGATGGACACTATGGACACTTTGGACATGCCAATCAGCCTACAGTACTATGCATGTCTTTAGACTGGGGGAGGAAACCCCTTCAGCATGGGGAGAACATGCAAACTCCGTACACTCAGGGCAGCGGTGAGAATCGAACCCCCAATACTGGAGGTGTGAGGCAAATGTCCTAACCACTAAGCCACCGTGTGACCTGAAATTAATATATTTATTTTCAAAATAAAATTTCTATGAAGAAGAAAAAGAAAACAATAGAAATACTATACAGTATTGTTGGACAAGCAGCAAAGGGGCTCATATAACTGCTAAGAGACGCTCTGATTGTGCAAAATTTTATTAAGGCTACTTTATTAAGGCTACTTACTTATGATTTGTTTGGTTGCTACACAATTCTATAGTGTATGTAATTTCATAATTTTAATGAATTTACTATCATTCTAAAGTAAGGAAAATAGTCAAAATAAAGGAACTATTCTATGAGTTTATGTGACCAAACCTTTGACTGGTACTGTAAATGAGCACAGTTCTTGTTAGTTTAATAGTGTGGAAGTTAATTAATCAGATGTGTAACAGTATGTGCAAGGAGGACAAATACATTCTGTGTGTTGTGCACCTTTGCCTTAATGAATAGTTTTGGGCATTTCTACCTAAAAGATAAAAATCCTGCTTGTCAATGTTAATTGATTACCTTTGGACCATGGAGGGTTGTTTATTCCACTTAGTCTTTTATAGCAGACATGTACTTTTGAACAATTTTGCAGTAAACCTACAATGTGTGTACTTTTGCACGTATTTCGTAACAACTGTGGGGGAGTTGCTTTAGAGCTGACTGCTTGTCGAGAATGTGATACAAGTCATACTTTACCAGTGTTGGGCATGTGAGATATAATTATATTATCATCTGTACATGATATTAGGCTGCTGTGATATCCAGTTTATCACAGACTATATTATATTATCTGACCTGCTAATGTGGTGGAAAATCTCTTCAACCAACGGTAAAAAGGTTGCCAAAAAACAGACTTAATTGAAAATACAACAAAGCTGAGACGTCTGAATGAATACAGTTGTAGCACAGGCTTTTACAGCACTTACTTTTCCAGCCTTTTGTTGACCCTGTCCCAACTTTTTTTTAGACGTGTTGTGGCCATCAAATTCAAAATTACCTTATTTTTTCCTTAAAATGGTAGATTTCCTCAATTTAAACATTTGATATGTTTTCTATGTGCTATTGTGAATAACATATGGGTTTATGAGATTTGCAAATCATTGCATTTTGTTTTTATCTACATCTTACACAATGTCCCAACTTTTTTGGAATTGGGGTTGTATATTATCACAGTTTAAATGCTCATGTCATCCAGTCACTCTTAAAAAGCTTATTGTTTTTCAGTAACTCTTAATCATATGCTTAAATGCTGATTTAACATTCTTAATCCTTTACACTGTCATCTTAGTCTTCTACATTGTCAGCACTGTCAGCACTAACATTTTCATGGTTAAAGCATGTTCAAACATATTTTTTAGGCCTCTGACAGATACAAAACATTTCTTGTTGATTAATTCACATTTTTTATTGAACCTGATATATAATAATCATACTCAAATCAAATTGTATTTAGGGAGCTATTTATGAAATTATCATTCATCTTCAGTAACCTCTTTGTCCTGGTCCGGGTCTCATGTAAACAGAGGCAGAAATCCAGAAAATCTCTGAAACTGGGTATGTGGCAGGAATACACCCTGACTAGGATGCCAGTCCACACGCATGCACACACACAAACACACACACATGTACACACACACACAGACACAGACACACACACACACATCTACAACTATTTAGCATAGACAATGGAAAAATTAGACAGATTTATAGCTTATACAGGTGCGTATAACATAATTTGGCATTAATCTTGTGGGTTGTGGAATGTTAATCTTGTGTATTGAATAACTAGATAACCTTACCTTAATTATTTTCGATACAGTTTGCAGAACTGAAGCTATTAAATAAACCCATATATATATATATACCTACCTACCTACATACAGACACACACACACACACACACACACACACACACACAGTGGGGGAAATAAGTATTGAACACGTCAACATTTTTCATTTTTCAGTAAATATATTTCCAGTGAGGCTATTCACATTAAATTTTCACCAGACATCAGTATTAACTCAAGAAATCCACAAATTAGAATTCACAACATTAAAGTCATAAATAAAGTCATGTGTAATAAAGTGGAATGACAGAAAAAAGTATTGAACACGCTAAGAAAAAGCAGTTTTCCAAGGGAAGGTAAAGCAAGAAACCAGCTGAAATCAGTAAGTAATTATACCCCCTATCTGTGCAAATATCAGCTGGGTTAGTAAATTGATGGTCTATAAAAAGGCTTTTCATTATCAAGGTGTCACACACAAAACATCTCATGATGGGTAAAAGCAAAGAGCTCTCCCAAGACCGTTGCAACCTTATTGTTGTGAAACTTATTGATGGAATCGGATACAGACGTTTTTCAAAACTTCTGAATCCTCCAGTAAGCACCATTGGGGCCATTATCCACAAGTGGAAGCAACATCACTCCATCATCAACCGAACACGCACAGGAGCTCCTCGCATGATTTCTGACCAGGGAGACAGAAGAATAATCAGAATAGTAGCTCAAGAGCCAAGGACCACTCGGAAAGAGCTCCAGAAACACTTGGAGGCAGCAGGTGCCATCATCACAGAGAAAGCAATTGTCAATTCGCTCCACTGCTCACGCTCACCCCGCAAGACTCCGTTACTAAAGAAAAGACATGTCAAAGCTTGTTTAAAGTTGATACAACTCATTTGGACAAGCCCATGAAATACTGGGAGAGTGTAGTCTGGTCAGACGAGAGCAAAATTGAACTTTTTTCACATCCCCCTAAAAACACTATACCAACAGTGAAGTTTAGAGGTGAAGCATCATGGTGTGGGTTGTTTTTCATCGCATGGTACTGGCAGACTTCATATAATTGAAGGGACCCTGAATGGAGTCCTTTACTGGGAGATTCTTGAGAAAAATCTGCTGCCATCCACCAGGATGATGAAGATGATATGTGGGTGCACCTTCCAGCAGGACAACGATCCAAAGCATACAGCAAAGGAAACTCTCACTTGGATTCAGAGAAAAAAAATCAAGGCATTAGAATGGCCCAGTCAATCACCTGACTTGAATCCAAGTGAACAATATTTAAAGACAATATATTTAGAAGAATGGGCCAAAAATCACACCCGAATACCGCGGCCTATTAATTTCTTCATACAGGAAGCATCTTGAAGCTGTCATTACAAACAAAGGCTTCTCCACGAAGTATTAAATACATTTCAGTTGGAGTGTTCAATAGTTTTTTCCTGTGTCATTCCACTTTATTACCCATAACTTCATTTATGGACTTTAATGTTTGGATTTCTTTATATGTGTAGATTTCTTGAGTTAATACCAAAGTCTGGTGAAAAGTTCATGTGACAGATTTACAACTGGCAAGTTTCAGTTTTCTTTCAGGGTCGGTTTGAGACCCAAGCAGGTTGGTAGGTTGTATATGATCTATAGAGTGAACATAAACCCAAATGCTTATCTGACACTCACTTTGTTTGGTGACATTAAGATAAAAAATTGGGTGAGTGTTAAAAAAGTGTAGCCTCTTTGTGGACATTTAACATACCAGAAAGTTGAGATGAATTACTCACATTAGAGAGCAATTCTTTGTACTGCCCCAATAATTACGATGAAATTGTACACATTTCAGTGTAGATAATATTTCCAAAATAGTGATGGGTATACAGTGTACATGCTGTAAACTTACATGATATAAAATCATGCTGTGATTTTTTTTGTTTAGCTATGTAGTTAATTATTTAGCTATTTAAAAAAAAATAAAATAAAAAAATAAAAAAACTGATCCCGAGTGCTTGGAACTAGTCCAGGATTCATTTTCATCTCCTTAATCTGGCACATGAATGGCCTGCTCTTGCAAACACTGCATATACTTCTGCCCTTCATATTGCTGTAATACGTCAATATGGAGTCTGCAGATGATTCACCCATGCAGCAGCTGACCCTAGTGACCATTCGTGCTACAAGCAGACCACTTTATATTGACACATTATACACACACACACACACACACACACACACAACACTTTGCCTAGGATTCAATGTAAAACAAAAACCAGCTATAAACTTAGGGTTTGAAAAAACCCCAGTTTAACACAGGGGGTCTGGGCTGTGGGAAGCCCCAGGCACATTCTGTTTCACAAGAGGATGTTGGCAAACGATTTGACACAGGCCAACTCCTAGTAGCTACTCTGAAATCCCAGATTACTTTTGGCATTCTGGCCAAAAACATTGTGACTCTCACATCAATGTCAATGAAGTCCTGCATCCAAAATCTACAGCCACCAACTGAGTTCATCCACACTAATTAAGTAGGCTAGTAATCATCTCAATCTGTTTGGCTAAATATGAGGTTTTTTCTACTCAGCCAAATCACACTTTGCTAATAAATCTGGATAACTAGTTTTTTCAGTACTGTTGACTGCTTGCCTCTTCCTTGAATCTACAGCAAAACTAGCTATTCATTCATTCATTCATCAATTCAGTCATCTTCAGTAACTACTTTAACCTTAACTATGAAATATGCTAAATAATTTACTAATTTGTTTCTGTTGTTGTACTTAAGTATGTGCCCTCACAGGAATAGTACCTGGCAATGCTGGGCATTTACAAAGCTATTATAAAAAAAATCTGTGCAGTGTCTTATCTGTTCAAACTGGGAGGGACCTATAAAGCTGAAATGGATTGGCAATATGATGTTTCAAACATGGATTTGCAAAGTAAAAGATCTGATAAAAATGTGTTAAAAAAAAAGTAATATAAAAAATAAGTGGAACAAATAACAAGTGGAACAAAGCAACAGCAACCTTATTTACAGCTGTTTCTATGGTAACTGCAATCGTCAGCCCAGAGAAATGGCTTGCTTCTTTCTACATACTGTATGTGGAACACACAGGGCAAAGCATAATGGCCTCTACAACCTATGTAGGATTTGTCCTGTGGCTTTCAACTCATTTTCCTGAAGTTTACCTAATCAGACTTGTATAGTTTGCAAATAGTCATCTAACTTGGGGTCTAAGACAGAGTAAAAAACATATGAGAGATATGTAATATGGACGAACCTGCCAGAAGGACAGGTTTTTCCAAAAGGCACCTAAATGTTATGGAATAGGGAGCTCATGCGTAGGTACTCTAGTTTTACAGATACATCCATGTAGCTAATCCATAATGAACTATAAAATAGATAGAATACCAGAATCTCTGTAATCTCTTTATTCAATTATTTATTTGTATCAAATGCTTCATATTAGCTGTGAGGTTTGGTTGTTGCTTTTAGGCATGGGACAGAGACAGAGGTGCCCTATATCTGCACATGTATCAGTGTAAGAATCTGAAAGGACTACCTTTTTTTTCTAGACAGGTCTTTGTTAACAAAGTGACTGACCCTTTTTTCTTTGTTGACTTTTGTAGTTTTAACAACATAATGTTCCTCAGATATTTCCATTCTATTTGTAATAGTAAGAATAATAAAATATTCTGCAACAATATGTAAGTCAGAAAACCCATGCAGCTACTTCCATGAGTTTAGCATTAGGCACATGAAACAAAACAAATTTGAGTGGCTGACCAAAATGAATCCTCAGCCACACTGTACAGCCTCCATCTTTCACATCTGCTTAGAATTCCTTGGTTTGGTCTTGGCTGGAGATACAGTGACACTCTTCCAGGAAGAAGATGATCCAAATCTGGGTGGGGAAGCCACATTTCCTCCACTTCCTATTAGAATAGCTCTTAACTTTTACTTTGGAGAGCCCTAATGGGAATCTCCATCAAGCTGTCAGCTGCTGAGCTGGTACGACTGTGTGAAGAATTATCCCCAGCTACTCACTGAGATTGTCTTTATACAATTTCCCCATTTGTGGAAATATCTAAAAGACTGAAATAATATCATAATAATATTTTAGAATCTGCCCCACAAAGCACAAAAAATATATAACTAATTATATAGAACTAGATTATTTCCAAACATGTTTGAATTTGTTTAGCTATGATATAGGCAGTTTTTTTTTTTTTTCAGGAGTTCAGGATGCCTCTTTTTTATTCCTAACATAGCAACAAAAGAGAGGTAATTGATCAGTAATCTTCTCTCTGGCAGTTTCTAATGCAGGTAAAGCAATTGCAAGGCAGGACTAATTGTAAAATGTGAAACCTTTGAGGTCACAGTTCTTCTCAGCCCACACATTCCCTTGATTTTAACTCTCTATTTGACATTCTCCAGGAGCTGTGCACAATATAGGGATCGGGAATTCAAATCTTGATGATGCCATAGCCATCTGTGGCCAGGGGCCCAAGATAGCAAAATTGGCCGTGCTCTCAGGGAGGGAGTGGTGGCATACACCCTTAATTGGCTAGTGTCGCTGTGATTGACACCCATGATTGGCTAGTGTCGCTGTGAATGAGTGTATTTCCCCACCCCCTAATGTTGTATGAGCAGCAGTTTGAAAAGATGCGGTTGGCTGGCTTCACGTGCCTGCTGCCTGATGGGTGGGAATTGGCCATGAATAAATTAGGGAGAGAATCGGGAAAAAAATCTGCAGCCACTCTCAGCCTTATCCAGGTCATGGTGGATGGCTAAAGGGGTATTTTATGAAATCATATATTTATTGAATATTTTCATGAACATAAACATTTAACACATTTAATCTTAATTATAAACAGCATATAAGTTTCACATTATATGCTTAAGAACGTCTAAGTGTACATCAAATGAAGCTGCCATCAGGAAATCATCCACCATCATTTGAACTTTTAAAAGTCACAGTTAAACTTTTAAAAGAGCTGGCACAAGGTGAAATTACCTTTTCAGTTGTGATTGTTCACTTAAAAACTTTTCACATATATTCAGGGTCTCCTGTTGAATCTTTTTTCTATTTACTCTTATTTTCCTCTCCTTTTGCCTCACCACTCTTTTTATGTGGGCTCATTTGTCCTGATTCTTCTCTTCTTATCTCTCTGAATTCCTTTTCTTTGTCCATGTCTCTTAATTTCTTCTCATTAAATCCGATCTTTGTCTCACCCTCTCCTTTCTCCATTCTTTTTTAAACAACCCTTTTCTCTTACTTTCTCGCCACCACAGGTATCTCGCTGTGACCCAGTTCTCACCAACTCATGCGAGGAAGGCTTTCCCGTGTTTTGATGAGCCAATCTACAAAGCCACTTTCATTGTGAGACTGAGGCATGATGCCTCCTACCAGTCCCTCTCTAACATGCCCATTGAGGAATCGAGCCTGGATGACGATGGCTGGATTACCAATCACTTTTACAGGACACCTCGTATGTCGACTTACTATCTGGCCTGGGCAGTATGCAACTTCACCTACCGAGAGTCGATCACAGATAGTGGAGTTGTGGTAAGTTTTACACAAGGGTTTATAACCCACTCTGCATTAACATGTACAGAATGGAGATTTACTGTGCTTTCAAATAGGTATTAGGGGCCAAGCACTGAAGGTGTGTAGGCATCTGTTGTATCCGTTAGTTGTCCTATTCTTCTTCTTCTTCCCCATTGGGAGTCTATGGCAGCCCTATGAACCATAAGTAGGAAAATTCTTAAATTTGGCAAACTCATAGTTTATCATGATGACTAGTATCTCTAACAGTTATGGGCTCTCTATGACCAACTGTATAGCGACACCACTAGTTCAATAATTTACTATTCAAATTGTTATAATTGTTGAAGACTTTGCCCTAGAGAAAACACATTTAGTTAATCCGATTGCTCTCCTCATATTGATCACAATCCATATCTTACATTAAGACTCCACCAATTACAGTAGTCACCATTTTGAAATGTACAGTATTCAGTTTTTTCGCTACTCTTTGTTCAAATTTTGTCAAATTTTTTACCAAAATTGGCTGAGATGATCAATGGACAGAACCGCATGAAAATGACTGAACAGAATGTTGTTATTCATATTTTTTCAAAAGTTATGATGTTGCAAATTTTGCGGTGACCCAAAATTGGATCAGAGGCTGTATCTTGGCCATACTTTGATCCATCTTAACGAAACTTGGTAGGCTTCATCCGCAGCCTGAGCTGGGGGTCCATGCCAAATTTGAGAACAATGCCACCTACAGGCCATGAGATATGAAAAATGAATTTTTTTGCATATAACATTTTTATACTTTGTCAGAAATGTATGATCTTGGTGTCTACAGATTCAGTGGACACTGCAATTCATACCAATTTTGCCAGGATCGGACCGGCTGTCCATCATTTTGAAATTTGCCATATATTGTAATATCTTTTAAAATGTTTGACATATTACCACAAAACTTGGTTGGGATCATTCATAGCATGTCCTATAGGTACCTGATAAATTTGAACACCGCACCACCAAGTGTTCTAGAGATATATGGTTTTCTGTAAAAACATAACTTTTGAAAACATTGTCCAAAATGAGTTTTTTTTGGTAGCATTACATGTCTGGCGCACTGTGATACATGACAAGCATTACTTCTAAAAGTCCTGGTTTTGATTCCTGCGTAGTGTACGTTCTTAAAGGGTTGTGACTTTCGCTTCCTTTCTTTTGTGACTCAGCATTGTGGTAACCTTTCAACCTCTTATCATGTGAATAAATGCCTCTGTTCTTTTCATTTCCTGTGCAGATCTTATTCTCAGCTGTGTTTCTGAACCTATCTTTTATTCATTCATGTACATTCTTTTTCTCTTCATGTTCTTCAGGCTCCGCATTGCGCTTGCTGCACCTTTGGTGCTTTGCCCCTTTAAATGCTGGCCCCTTTAATTTATATTTAGAACTAGAGCTAGTACATTAAGAATGTGTGATGAACCAGACTTGGGATGAGGATCTATGTATATTTATTAAAACACAATCAAAATCCAAAGTTAAAAAACAGGAAAACATTACACACAGTCAGACATTAATAATCGACATGGTTAATTCTCAGGGATATATTGGCAAGACTTTGCAATAACCATGTGCTTGAAAAAGTCAGCAAGTGAACAGAATATGAACAAATTAATTACAATTCTGAGAACAGTGACCTCTCTTTGCAGGGAGGTGTACTATCCTGGGCTGTGACATATACTGTAAATATGAGATGAAAACCTTGAAAGTAATGCAAATAAACGTATACAGAAAGAAGGAATATGCAGTCACATAGGATACTGATGTAAAAGAGGATCCAAGAACTCTGTGGTCCTTTCATACACCCAAGCATATCTGAAAAGCCTTGGTCAGCTACCAGATTAACCTGTGGGGATAAGTCTGTTGAGGTTTGCAACAAGTCATATGTTTTAAAGAAAATAAATGGGCACAGTTATGAAGTTAGTCCCACAACACTATGGAGTAAGTTGCATTTTATGACTTAAAAATTTCTTGCAACATTTGCATCAAATGAACCTACCAGAAATATTCTTAAGATCACACTGCGGTTTTCAAGATAAGATGGCAGGATTCTGACTGCAACCTATGTTTGGCATTAGTGCTATATTCACACAAAGAGAGAATAACATGACAGCTATACCCAGCGGAAACCTCCTAGGTATGGGGAGAGCATGCAGGTCCGTGTGGACAGGGTGGAGGTGGGATTTGAACCCCGAACACTGGAGATGTGAGGCAGCCATGTTAACCACTAAGCCACTACGCCCCCAGCAGTTACACTACATTTTTGCATTGAAATTTTGTCATTGCGGTGAAGATCAGGCGATTATGTACAGTCCAAGAGTGACATGTTTCTGGAGAGAAAGTAATAGTTCAATGAACAGTTATCTTTAGCCAGGTAGCTTGTTTGTTTGTTGTTTTGTTGATAATGTAAATGTTGTTTTGTTGACATTATGTTGACAAATATAATAAATATATTCAAAAGTGGTGAACTGCAGGGTCCCAGCAATCTTTGCAAATACCGTCCACAATGGCTAATTCTTGCCAAGTTACATAGAACAATAAAGAGACCAGAGTATTGTGGCAGTACTTCAGTGATATCCATGAGAAATGCCTGCTAAAAGCTGATTGGTTGACAGTGGCCATGATTTTGAAGCAACCTAGTACTAGTACTAGTTTGAAAAAATAGGTTTTGCATATTGTGCAAATTACTGTATACCTGAGAAGCAGCTATCTAAACTAAGCTCTGCTCCCAATATACCTCCTACTTTCAGTGCTTACACTTCTAATAATAAGCAGTTTCTCCATGTTCAGTCTTTCAAAAAGACAAGACCCCAGCACAAATTGTGGGTCTTATTGCTCCACACATCCAAGATTGGCAGATTTTTGCGTTTAAAGATGAATTTGGCACAAAGCAAATCCATTATTTGCTTATCGAATTCTCTCTCATTCAAGTGAGTAGGCTTTTTGGTCATGCAGATTTTATTTGTATGATGTATGACTGCTACTTTAGACGTACATGCTATACATCAGCTACTAACTTCAGTTGTTTTCTATAATAAACATTTGGCTTACAGTTAGACATGGCCTTTGTTTAAGGTTGATTAGGGTTATGACCAAGGAAGAAATGATGGACACTTTCTACATATATAATTCATTTATGCTACTACAGTTTATTGAATATGTAAATAATTGGATCCATTTACTCAAACTGTACAGATGAAATGAGTTAAAACATTTTAATTAGTCTTAAACTCAATCTCTAAGGTTCCTCATAGTCTCTACAGACTTTAGGTGTTTAGTGAATATGCTCACATCTGTTGCAGTATTAAAGAAAAGAAGATAATTGTGATTAGAGTGGAATCTGATTGATAATAACTAGCATGATCATCTGTTTAGTAAGCCTCAATTATTTAATACCTCTGGCTGTAATCAGCAAGCACAAATGTTCAAGAAGAATTCAGCAAGATAAAATGATGTGAAAAGTAACATCTGTTATTTATTTATAGGGTGTGCTTTTTTGTTTGTACATTTCAAGCAATCTGAAATGTTTTCTAGGAGTCTTTAAGTCTCATTCTCGTTTTGCAAGGCAGCTAATCTAGCTGCTATTGTCACCTTGGACTTGATGCTATCTCCCTCATTTCACAGACCATGAGCAAGGTACTCCCCATGCAGACAGTATAAAGTTTCCAACTATGTGTGTAGAATATGCAATATATTTTATCTTGTTAGATTTTGCTTGTTTGTTTTTTCTTTTTAAAAGAAGAGGATAGTCATGGTCTCATTCTGTCTTGTGTGAGTGGGTGACTAAATACTTAAAGAAAATTATTATAATTTCATATTTATGTATTTGTTAAAGTTTACATTCAATATTCATTAAATTTGAAGTTGCAAAATTTGTGCCCTGAGTTTCCTGGGATAGGCTCTAGGGATAGGGATAGGCTCCCCCATGACCCTGTGTAGGACAAGTGGTATGGAAAATGGACGGATGGATGGATGTTCTATTGTGTTCAATAGGTGCATCTCCTGCTACCTTAAATGGGCAAATCAAGCTGGTAGATGTCCATAATTCCTAATCTAAAGGTTAAATCTTAAAAAAAAAAAAAAAATGCTGTTGATTGTGATTGTGATAGTAAGAATTAACATTGTTTTCAAGTATTAACGAGTATATTAACAAATCTATTAACAAGTATTTCAGTGCATGCATGTTAAAGATTTAAGGAACACCAACCTTAAATGCAGTATCTGGCTTTGATATTTAGATGCTAATGAAGTAATTAGTAGTAGATCATCTCCATCAGCAATAGACACTCATTCTAGCACCACTGTTCAGTTTTGAGCTCGCCTAGTCCTCACTCTTCCCTCTAGCACCTTCCTGAGAACATAATCAGTGTCCTTGGCCAGCATCCTAGTCCTATTAGTGTAATTACTCCCCACCATCTGGGTCATTTCTTTCACCAATGACAGCTCTCATTTAGTTTTACATTTACTTTCAATATTGTGATTTGTAGCAGTTAGCCATGCACTAGCTCTTTCCATAAATCACATTAGATGGGAACGCTCATCTGAGCAGCCCATCTGTCAAATTGGTCAAGCTGTGTCAGAAATGACAGAAGAGTTAAGTGTCAGTCTGGTGTCAAGATATAAACATGGTCATACCTAGTGTGTGCTCCTATACAGTACATATCACCATGAACACTGACTGTGTACACATACACATGCTCATACACACTGTACAGTAAACTCAAAGTATTTCACCTTTAAAAGCTTAATTTCTTTAATAATTTTTAATCAGTTTGCAAAAAAGACAAACAGATTGTTTACACAATTTTTATTTTATTTTGTTGTTTTTAAAAACCTGCGATTTATATTTTACACAAGTATTCAGGCCCTTTGAGTGAAACTACCAAGATTCTTTGTAGACATGGCCACCCAGCCAAACTGAGAAAAGAAAGGAAAATGGCATTTGTCAGAGAGGAGAACAAGAACCAGAAGGTAAATCTGAAAGGTCTAGAAGGACCTGTCTAGATATGGGAGAACTTGCCAGAAGAAGAACAATAACTGAAGCCATCCAGACAAAAACTACTCTGAGCTGAGTATGCATAAGTAAATGCATGTTCTGTGCAATTGCATGCTTAGGATCCTTGACCTGTTGGAAGGTAAAACACAGATAATTAATTGTTCATGTTTTATGAGTGTCCAAATTATATTTTATATGGCTTCTTTTCAACAGTTGTTTTCTTCTCATCATTCCTCCATAAAGCCCAGCTTTGTGACATGTCCAAGCTACACAGCTGTGCTAAATCTGGAATGGTATGTTCCACAAGCACATGTGGGTGTCATTGATCATTTGTCCACATACTTTTGGCCATATAGTGTAGCTTTGGGTAGGACAGGTGTTCAGTGTTGTGATGCTGGAGGTGATGTTGCCAAACCTGATGGACTGGGGTCTCTTGGTCAAAAGGTCCATGGTCCAGTTGAGGGGAGGTTTTGAAACCGAGCATGCTTGGCTTTCCTATAATTCGATGTGTGATGATTATGTGAATACTGAACTAAAGTCTGTAAACAGAATACTCACATAATTGTACTTTTTTGGTCCTGTTGGGTCAGTGATATGTGAGGGCAGAGGATAAGGTGTCCTCTGTTGGCCTGTCATATGGTGGGAAGCTCTTTATGGATTTCATTACTAGCTTTTCATAGAAATTTGTGATGATTTATCTGGAGTGCTACAGGCCAGTATTCATTGAGGTGGGACATATGATTTATTTGGCACATGGAAGATAGTAGTCATCTTGAAGCACACAGGGACAACTTGCTGGCTCAGGGAGATATTGAAGATAGTCAGTTAGGACATCTTCAGATTGATCAGCACATCCCTTCAGCACCTGATCAGGCAGGTGCAAAGATCGTGTATTGTTGACCTGAGAAGAACTCTAATCAGCTAATTAACTCAAAACACCTGCAAAGGTTCCCTTAGCCTTTAATCTTGCAGTCTGGTTCAGTACACACAACCACAATCATGGGGAAGATTAAAGTAAATTTTGCATTTCATTTGGAAATCAAGGTCCCAGAGTCTGGAGGAAGATTGCCTCATTGCCACACGTGTTGATGCAGTAATTCATGCAAAAGGAGCCCCGACCGTGTATCGAGTGCATAAATTAACATACTTTTAAGGTAGACATTTGATTTTGATTTGCATTAGCTATAAGCCACAATCATCAAGATTAAAACAAACAAAAAAGTTTTGAAATATTTCACTTTATGTGTAATGAATCTAGAATATATGAAAGTTCCACTTTTTGAATTAAATTACGGAAAAAAATCTAATTTTTTGAGATGCACCTGTATGGTTGCACTTTGCTTCTCTGATAGACTGATAGACTGGCCCTTGCTATGTGGAAGGCAGACTTGTCATCTAAACTAAAGGCAGTGTCTTGGGTTTTCAGCAGTACACACATTTCTCCAGTGAGCTGCGGCTTCTGCTTAGTGTGTGTGGTGATGGTCTTGAAGGAAGGACTATGCTCCAGTCTGTGTGCTCAAACAGTCCTGAAGTGATGAGAGGGTTACAGTGTGCTTGTCAAGCCGTCACCATTCAAGGGTGTGTTGTTGGAGAGCAACAACAGTAATTCATGCCACATTAGCTATTCATGCCACATTAGCGGTACTCAACTCAAACAACTACCGTATACTCCTGCACTTCCTCCCATTATGGTGTCTTGCAGCTGCCCTACTATTGCTCAGCTCAACAGATATGATGAAAACCCTTCTAAATGTCTGGGATTTCTGGTGCAATGATGGTTATAATATACAATATATCATTTTTTTCTTGTGATAGTCAATGTCAGAAAATACCAATATACCAAAACGTGTTTTAGCTTGGCCAACTGACATCTGGTCTAACCGGGAGTTAGTTTCAGGCAATGGGTGAAATGAACCAGTCCTCATAAAGGATATTGTCAAAGAATTTATCTTTAGACACGCTAATGAACTTAAGTCTTGACATTTGTCACAATAGAATATTAGTAGAGAGATTAATCCAGCTCAAGCTCCTGGTTCCACAGTGTGAGAGGAGACTCTAATTCATGAATTAGAAATTGGAAATACCAGGTTAACCACATCAGAATGTCAGAAATGACAGGAGAGAGGTCTGTGCTTCTGCTACAGGGAAACAGCTCATCATATCGCCCAGTGCCCCATACAATCCAGAAATCCATTTTTGTAGCTGTGACCTGTTAAGGCATGGACTTCACAGAACCTCTAAAGGTGTGCTGAGGTTTCTGGCATCAAGACATTGGCAGCAAATCCTTTCACTCCTGTTAGTTGCGAGGTGGGGCCGCCATGGATTGGACTTGTTTGTCCAGCACATCCCACCGATGCTTGGTCAGATTGAGATCTGGGGAATTTGGAGGCCACCTTGAACTTTTTGTCATGTTCCTTAAACCATTCTTCAGCAATTTTTGAAGTGTGGCAGGGCACATTATCTTGCTGAAAGAGGCAACTGCCATTAGGGAATACTGTTGGCATGAAGGGGTGTACTTAGGTAGGTGGTATGTGTCAAAGTAACATCCACATGAATGCCAAGACCTAAGATATCTCAGCAGAACATTGCCCAGAGCATCACACTTCCTCCACCAGCTTGCCTTCTTCCAGTAGTGCATCCTGGTGCCATTTCTTCTCCAGGTAAGTGACATACATGCACCCAGTCATCCACATGATGTAAAAGAAAATGTGATTCCTTAGACAAGGCCACCTCCGTCCATTACTCCATGGTCCAGTTCTGATGCTCACCTGCCCTTTCGGGCACTTTTGGCAGTGGACAGGGGTCAGCATGGGTCCTCTGAAAAGTCTGCGTTTATGCAGGCCCCAAGCTGCGATACACTGTTTGTTCTGACACCTTTCTATCATAACCAGCATGAACTTTTTCAGCAGTTTGTGCTACAGTAGCTCTTCTATGGGATCAGACCAGACGGGCAAGCCTTCGCTCCCCAGGTGCATTAATGAGCCTCGAGCGCCCATGACCCTGTCTCTGATTTACCGGTTGTCTTTCCTTCGGCCACTTTTGGTAGGCACTAACCACCTACCAGAAGCACCCCACAAAACCTTTTGGAGATTTTCTGCTCCAGTAGTCTAGCCAACACAATTTGGCCCTTGTCAAAGAACTTTGAGAACTGACTGTTCATTCGCTGCTTAATTTATTCCATTCAGTATATTCCTTGACAGGTGCCATTGTAACGAGATAATCAATATTATTCACTTCACCTGTCAGTGATTTTGATGTTATGGCTAATCGGTATACATATTGTAATGACAATATTAATAAATAATAGGTTTAACGAATAATAATAAATAGTATTTAGTATAAATCGTATAAATAGTATTTCTTAATAATATTTTAAATAATAATATTTAACTTGTAAAATTAATACAAATCAACAGAAATTGCCAGTGAAGCTGTTTCAACACGTGTAGTTTTTGTTATTAGTGAGTGGAATTGTTTTCCTGGTGGTATTTTTGGAATAGGTCATTAGCAGAGTGGAAGATGTCACTGATGATTTTTCCTGCTCGCCTCTTCGTCCTGGCGATGTAGAGGTCTTCAAGTGATGATGGACTGCAGCCGATGATTTTCTCAGCGGTCTTGATAGTGCGTTGCAGCTTACTCATTTCTATGAAGGAGGCTGCACAAACCAGATAGTGATGACAGACATAAGGAAGCTTTCTATAATAGCAGTATAGAATTGCACCAGCATAGCCTGAGGTAGATGGAACTTTGCCAACTGCCATAAGAAATACATCCTGCATCACTGGAAACACAGTCATTTGTATAGTACGAATATAAGATTGGTGAAAGAACATAATCTTGTGGTGCTCCAGTGCTGAGTGACTGGGGTTCAGACATGTTCTGACCAATTGTCACAAACTGCTTCCTGTCAGAAATGAAGTTTGTGATCCATGTACAGATGGAGCCAGATACTTGCAAAGTGACAAATTTCTCTTGTAGGAGCTCAGGGACGATGGTATCGAAGGCAGAGCATAAATCTACGAAGAAAATCCTAGTGGTGCTTGAAAGTTTGTGAACCCTTTAGAATTTTCTATATTTCTGTATAAATGTAACAAAATTTCTAAAAGTAGTTGATCGAATATTACATATTACGTGTTGATGGTGGGTAGAAAGACTCCGATGATCTTTTCAGCTGTCCTCACAATTCACTGTAGGGCCTTGAGATTGGAGGCTGTGCAGTTCCCCTGTCTCACCTGCTGGTACAGGAACTGTACAGCCTCCGATCACAAGACGCTACAGCGAAGCGTGAGAACAGCTGAAAAGATCAACCGCTGTATCCGCAAAGCCACCAGTATTGAGAACAACCCTGCTCACCCCGCACATGGACTTTTCATCCTAGTGCCATCTGGCAGAAGGTACAGGAGCATCCGTGCCACCACCAGCAGACTCAACAGTTTCTTCCCAACAGTTTCTTCCCTGAGGCAGTCAGATTACTCGACACCCTGCTGCCTCCCAACACTCACCTGGGCTAGTCAAACACCTAACCCAGTACAACTCATACCACGGCACAATGCACTTTGCATAGCTGTGTCAGTCACTTTATATTATGGAATTTATATTTTTTTTTGCCAGTATTGTGGCTATACTTGTGCTGCTACATTACACAATAGCTTACAGTTTACAGCCCATGTTCTGTGTTTTTATTGTCCTGTGTTTATTGTTTTGCATTCGTCTCACACTGTTGTGTATTGCACTTTATGTAGTCTTGCGTACTACTGTGTTGCACCATGGGCCTGAAGAAACATCATTTTGTTCCAACGTATACACTCTATATAGAGGAATGACAATAAAATCCCACTTGAACTTGAACTTCATATCTGTGAGTGTCAAATGTGTGTGAACCTTTGCTTTTAGTATCTGTTGTGATTGTGCAACAATAATTACCTAAACATTTCCGGTAACTGATAGTCAGTAATATGTTATATTTTTAACAAAGATATATTTTTTGGATAAACCTGTGTTGTGTTTGCAATTGTTTGATATCCATGAGAACAGAGTATTTTTGTGAATTTTTTTTAACAAAAGATCAATCAAAAGGTTAAACAATAAAGACAATTTTTAACGGCCTTCTTTGGTCATATTTACTAAGGGTGCCAATATTAGTGGAGGGCATTGTATGTATATATGTGTGTGTGTGTGTGTGTGTGCGTGTGTATATATATATATATATATATATATATATATATATATATATATATATATATATATATATATATATATATATTTAATTGACTATACATCGGTGCATCTCTAATTATATATATATATATATATATATATATATATATATATATATATATATATATATATATATATATATATCCATGTGTGTGTGTGTGTGTGTGTATATGTATATATATATATATATATATATATATATATATATATATATATATATATATATATATATATATATACACATACACACACACAGGGCTGTGAAAAAGTATATGCCACATCCTGTTTTTTGTTTTTGATTTCTTCTGTTTTTGTGTATATCTCGTACTAAACTGTTTCAGAAATTAAAACAAAATCTAAGATAAAACAAAGGCAGCTTGAGCAAAAACAAATTGCTGTTTTAAATTTACATCTGGTGTAAACCAAACACCAAATTCCACAAAAAGAACATCATACCTACAATCAATCATGGTGGTAGTAGCGTGATGAGTAAATCCCAGTCCTAGAAGTAAGTTAGGTCGGCTGTGGATCAGGTGGTAGAGCGGGTCGTCCACTAATCGTAGGGTTGGCAAGCTAGTGCCTTGCATGGCAGCTCTGCTACCATTGGTGTGTGAGTGTGTATGTGAATGAGAACCAATGTAAAGCACTTTGGAACCACTAAGTTTAAAAAAGCGCTATATAAGTGCAGAACATAAGTGAAAAACTGATCTCCAGTTATCAGAAGCGTCTGGTTGCAGTTATTGCTGCTAAACGTGGCAGAACCAGATTTTAATTTTAAAGGGCATTTAGTTTTTCACATGGGTGATAGGTGTTGTATAACTTTTATTGCTTCAATAAATAAATAAATAAATAAATGAATGAAAACTGCATTGCGTGTTTACTCGGCTTGCTTTTGTATTATGTTGTATTTCGTTTGAAAATCTAAAACTATTTAGTATGAGATATATTCAAAAACAGAAGGAATTGGATGGAGGCAAATACTTTTTCACAGCACTCTCTCTCTCTCTCTCTCTAAATATATATATATATATATATATATATATATATATATATATATATATATATATATATATATATATATATATATATAGGCCAAATATATATGGCCTATGTGTGTATGTATATGTATGTATATGTATTTTTGCACTTCGATTCATTCCTGAGTTAGTCAGTGAACTGCTGGAGGAAGGATGCATTTCCAGATTTGAAACACACTATCTGTTGTGTGCTAATGGAAAAGACAGGAAAGGGATTTATTTCCCCCTTGAGTGCAGCATATCTGCCATATGCTGAGTGCTAGTATCCCCTCTCTGGGTATGCAGGTTACCTCAAGACAGCACAGCCCAAAAGGAGCCTAACAGAGACAGTGGGAAAGAACAGTGGATTATAAAATGAGAATATTCGTGGATTTCAACTTTGGCCTACAATATCTGTAAGATCAAAACAGCATATGCTTTTTTTTATTCAATTGATTTTTAATAGCTAAATAGCATAAATACAAGAGGCACCATTTATCACTGACCAGGATCCATTAGCAGAATCACACACCTGGGCTTCATGAACTAGTGCAAACCTTTTGTTTGAGGTTATTACATCATTTCAAAAAGCTGATTTTTTTCCCCTTCATTTTGGGTTGATTTTCTTTTCACGGTTTTTTAAAATTAAAATTTAAATGAATCTGACTTTAGCTAAATCTGACCTATTCATGTATTAAATGACTATATAGTAGTCAAGTATTAAACTGTCTATGCTCAACTACAATATACTATTACATTGGTCAATTGGGACATTGGGCAATCCTTTCCTCCATTTATTTTATTTTATTAGATTTTTTGAGGCTTCTAAAAAGCTGCAATTTAAAAAAAAATCTCTAACTCAGCTTCACAGAAATATATATATTTTTTTCTGGATCATGAATACATGTAACTCTAATCTGTTACATGCTTTCCTTTTATTGGCTCAATGCCATAACACCGGCACACATTAGCGTGTGTTTCATGAAATTATATTCTGTATATTAGGGTAATCATCAATTATCCTTACATGACCATTTGTGTTTGATTATTTACAACTGTTTCCAGAAACAGATGCAGAATTGTTTCTTACTGTACATCGTTACAAACTGTCATATGTGCTCATTTGTCCAGAACGTTGATGAATAAAGGCCTTTGTAATTCTAGTACAGTGTTGGATTATACTACTTTAATTTCTAGAACAGGACGAAAAAGACTCCCTAGAACAATTTAAATGGCACAACGTTTGAGTTGATGGCAGCACCCACATAACCATAAAGCGCTTAACTCATATTTCTGCTCTTCTCTTTTCCTCTCCTTGCTGATTTCTGCAGCTCATGCAAATATGTTTTCATGTTTTCCTAGTTTCTATTAATTTAGTCATACAAAAGCGTGACTGATACAGCTCCACATTATCTCAAAACTCCTACCACTGGCTCTTTTCAGGCTTGAAACTTACAGAGTTTCTGGATCAGTGTGTCCTGCATATGAAAGAGGCTCTTTTGCTGTAGAGTCAAAAGGTTTGAATGCAATAAAATTGTTGATTGTAATAAATAAATGTAAACCGTTCAATGATTTCCTTCTCCTCAAGTGTCTCTTGATTCTGTAATGTACAATACACGGCCAGATATATCATATTATTCCTTGTTTTTGTGTTCTGCACCGGTTTGCTTACGATATGTATGTGTAAACATATGGCAAATTATTATTTCATGGACAAACATAACATTAATCAATTAATTAGGCTTGTTAAAATCCAATCCAGCATATCTGAGAGACTCTCTAACAGTTTTAAGAAGACTGATCTGAAGTGTATTATTGTCTCTAATTTAGTCTGTTGTATGTGTATGGCTGCAGCTAGCCATTCTTATTCAGGCTGGTCTCAGCAGCCTGCATCCTGTCATGATTGCATTGAACATTGCTCTCTCTGGACTCTGCTACATATGGTTTCCTGCCACCAGTTTGGCCTCCAGGCTCTGTCACAATCATTAATTCTGCAACACAAATACCAGTGTTACTGTGGGATGTCAGACTGTTAAGCTTTGTTCTCAGTGCAAGATTAGAGTAACAGAATCAGCTTGAAGTCACTGAGAATTCATCCAAAAATCTGAGACGACTAATGTAATAATATAAGTCAGGTTTTTCATGGTAAAGGAAAACTTATAAAAGTATACCACTGTGGATTTTTACCTGATGAGGGTTGATTTCTTTTCATCCTGAGTATTCAAGCTTTTGTTTCAAACACCAGTTATGTTTGTAACTGGCTGTAGGAATAGATTACCAGTAAGGATGGTCAGAATCAGCTGGATACCTTCTTGCGTGCACTGCTGTCTTCACAGCATCTTTCCTTTGACCTCCTCACTATGACGGCATCAGTTCCCTGGCAGTTATCCATAATATATAGAACAGTTGCATATGTAACTAACATTTTATGTCCCCCCTTATAACTGCCATGGGTTGGGTGGTGAGAATAACCTGGATAATGTACTGTATGCCACAGAGCAAAAAATTTGTGGCGGTCTGCAATTAAGAGCACAGTCCATGAAAAGTGCCACACAGAGGTTGGTTTGGCTGAACTGCTTACATAGTTAATGATGTTACATAGTGACATAACTTATAATTTATAAACATTTTTTAATTGTCAAATTCTGTTTATAAAAACAGATAATTTCAGTTCTAAAATCTGGCTGATTTGCTGAGCCATGTATGAAGCCGTTGTAAACACAGCTGTGACCTCATTGCAATTGAATAATATGTGCGCCAGGTTGTAAGCCATTGTTCTGCCCATAGAATACCCAGATCTTTGTTATGTTGCTTAGCAACCAAAGCTTATTGATTTACAGACTAAATTGTGTGGTGGAACACTGAAGAAAATGTTATCTTACCAAGCTTAAACATTCTGACAAGCCATTTGCTTGCACTAGCTAGTAAGCAGAAAGATCCATTTTGTGTAAATTTAATCCACTGCACACTAATCGAGAGGAAGAAGGGGAAAAATGCCATGTATCATAGTGTTATTTATTGCAATACTGGTTCATACTTCATTTCACTCAAATGAAGTATTTTCATTTCACTACCTTTTCATTTCACTGCAAGTTATATACTGTATATAATTGTTTATGTGACAAATAAAATCTTGAATGTACTGTATGTCACTAAACAACTGTGAAAAGTCTTGGCATGCACGCATACATGCACAAGAAGGTGTCCAGGACAATCTCAACACCCCTGGCAGTTAGAAGGTTTGGTATAGAACATAATGTTTCAAGGAATTCCTTACATTTCCATCCAAGTACTTGATTCTGTAAGATTTTATTTTTATTTTTATTTTTTTCCATTTCTGATTCTGGAGTTCTAATGCTGCATTGATTATTTTAGCTGCACATGTTTTCTTCCTGTGTGTTTCCCCCCTTCTAAGACAGTTGAATAAACTCACTAGCTGATTAACGTGCCATTCAAGGGGTAAAATGAATTAATAGATTTAACATAGTAAAATGTGCAGCACAGGATTGGGAATCCAGGAAAACATTTTGGTACTCTTGTCTAGGGACTGGGGTAAGTCAGGAGTCAATTTGTTTGGATGGTTTAGCTGTGACGCGCACATGTGATACTCTTTCACCTCATTGTTTATTTTCAGAGTGCTTTCCACTAGCTCTTAAGTATAAGACTCCTCCTCTGTGAAGATCTGATAGGGCAAGAGGCATTTCACTAATGGAAAGTGAGGCACATTGCCATGAGAATCTGATACACTGAATGTATGCATCACCATTTAACACATCTGGTTTTGTGTCTAAGACATAAACACAAATACACATGGAATAAGGTAAAAATAAATTCAAAGGTTAAACATACTAAAATGTCCATAAGAATGTTTGAAATGCCAGAATATATACTTACCATCCACTTTCCACAATATCAGGAAATAAAAGCTGAAATCCTCTCATATTCATCTTTTGATCCCAAACCCAAATTAATTCAGTGTACAGCAAAAACAAAAGAATTGCCCTTGCTGTTCCGTTACTTTTGGAGGGGACTGTATACAGGTGGTCCTATTAAATTGGCCAGTGGGTGTATATGTAAGAGATACAATTGTAATAAAATAAGCTTAATGTTAAAATCATGCTTGAGTCCACACCCAATTCTGTGTTTTTTATGGGCTCATGATCGAGTTTATATTAAAGAATTCCTTCTAAATCATGGATCGATTGCACAGTTCACTATTTATTCATGCAGGTTTACAAAATGTTAGGCACTATCTATTAAACTTCAGTTTGATGTTTAAAAAAAGAAACACTCAATAACAGAGAACAGCAAAGAACAGCATTTTTTTAATATATGGATGGCATGTCATTGTGCAGGAATACCTGCAAAGCACTTGCCCCATAAAGGTGAGTTAATTGCATTGCTCCAGTCCTATGAAAGTGTGGTTTTATATCATAACCATAATAATCCTTTCTCCAGCATCATGAAAGGAGAAAAAGGAAGGATGACAAGTTCAACCACGTTACTCAACGCCAAGCTCAAATATCTTCCACACCTGATACGCACTGCACCAGGATTAAGCTGGTACAAACCTCAGACCACCATTTTTAAGAGCACCAGGGATTGGATCTATGGATCACGCATGTGCTTGATAACACATTCACGCTACATCATGCCACAATTCTGGCTCAAAGGGCCAGCGTGAAAGTGTGAAAATGACCAAAATTAAATAAGAGTGTTTTCAGTAAATAAGAGAGTTTTCAGATCTCCATTTGTATTTTCAAATAAAATGCCATATTACAAATGGACTTGGAGCCATTAGGTAGATGTTTGGGCCCATGCTATGGACATACTGTATGCCTGTGGTATGTAATTTTGTTGTAACAGCTCAAATATTTAAAGGTCTGTGGGCTTTTGATGTTTCATTCCATTATGTGACAGTGCAGGTTGTGTGACTCAGGAAACTTAAGAATTCTCTCTTCCTGTGTGTGGGTTGTATGTGGGTTGTATTCTGTCTTGGCAACTTTAACACACTTAATTCTGTTCCACTTGTCCATGAAGCATGAGTTGTGCAGATGCTAAAAGCTTTGTTTAGTGTCATTAGCCTCCAGTCAACAATAGACAGCCCTCTGGCACACATACAGTCTATTCTAGACCAATTAACTCTTTTAGTACCACACCAAGCTTTCTTCCTACAAACAAACAAACCAACAAACAAACAAACAAAACTAACAAAAAAACCAACCAACTGACAAATAAATCCTTGTAAATTGATATTTCACAGACTCTAAATAATAGTTAATCAATCCGGCAACATTCATTTGTCCATTTAAACACACATTACATGCTTTATATAAATTACATCGATTCAAAATAACTTCCATACTGTTCTATTATTCTTCAAAAATCATTAAATAATTCACACAAAGAAATGAATCACTAAAGTATCAACATGTTAAGTGAAAACAAATCAAAGATCACTGTGAAACATTATTCTTTTCTTTGCTGGTGACTGTGCGAGTCTGTTATGCCTGGCTCAGGAAGCCATTTCTTCTATCTGGGTGAAAGACTGTGTAGAAAAAGACAAGTATCAGCCTCAGCTAGTCTATTATTTTTACTGCTGGAGTGCGTCTCAAACAAAGGTTCATATTTTCATATTCTTTCACTCTACCCCTGTTTCTCTTTTGCCTCTAATTTCTCTCCTCAACTTCTATTGCTCTCTTTTATTGTGTGAAAATTGCTGCAAGCTTTAAAAGAATACACACAGTATTCTTTTAAGAATACACCTTCTTTAAGTTTAGACCATCTCTTTAAATTCTGTTTTAAAACTGAGCTGAAGTTATGAAACATCTCTCTCTACTTAGGACCATTGGTGACTTATTTTCTTAGGAAAAATATGGAGGCATAAGGGGTAGTGTGCAATATTAATTACTGTAGTGTGCAATATTAAATGCTTCTCAAAATAAAGCATGCTTCTCAATCACAACTCCAGGTTTCCTGGTTCGACCCTGAGCTCAGTACGTACAGGATTTCGCAGAGTTTTTTTGTGAGTTGCAGCCAAAATGCTTTATTTTGCATGATCTTCCCATTGCTGTCCTAATGTTTTTTTGTTTTGTTTCCTTGGCTACTCTAAATTCCCTATAGGTGTGAATGTGGATAGGGGATCACGGCAACCAAATGAAGGAGTGTCAGGTTTTTGTCGCGGAGGTGGATGCAAGTGCGGATGTTTATTAAAGTGAAGCACACAATACTAGAGACAAAGAACATGAAACAAAACAACAAGTACTAGATACACATGGCAATAGTATGAATACACGGAGGACTAAGTGACACAACACAAAAGCTAAACAATGAGACACACAAGGTACATCCCAAATCGCACACTTATGCACTGTTCTACGCCATTTTGTATTATAAATAGTATGATTAGTGTGTTCACACTGAAAACCCCCCCAAAAACAAAGTGCACTTTAAGTTCCTGGATGATGCACTCAATGGTCGGAGCTTTCCTTACATAGTGGATGGGGAGGCCACAACCACAACTTACTATGTTGATTTTAAATTGTGCATGCAAAATTTGCCTGCAGAGACAATTACACGTCTGTCTGACAGTGACCCAGGTCTTGTTGGGCATAAAAGGAAACATTAACACAAACAGTAAAATGTACTAATTCTTTTTTGTTATCTCTTTGGCTATTTTGCTAATGCCAGGGCCATCACATTACATGTGTTTGATGTAATTTGCCTTCGACTGAGAACAGCATATACTTCCGGTTAGTACAAAACCGAAAGTTTGCCATTTCAGACGATACTACCCTTCTAAAATTCATTCACTAGAGGGCAGAGTGTATAGTGCATAGTGTAAGTGTATAGTATGTTATTTGGGACACAACTAGGGGCGGCTGTGGCTCAGGTGGTAGAGCGGGTTGTCCACTAATCATAAGGTTGGTGGTCCGATTCGCGGCCCACATGCCTCCACATGCCGAAGTGTCCTTGGGCAAGACACTGAACCCCAAGTTACTCCCGATGGCAAGATAGCACCTTGCATGGCAGCTCTGCTACCACTGGGGTGTGTGTGTGTGAATGGGTGAATGAGAACCAGTGTAAAGCACTTTGTAGTATACAAAGTTCCACATAATCTACAGAATCTGCACATCTACAGAAACTAGTGACACTAATTAGGTGAAACAGGAAACAGGTGCAGGTGATCAGAGAAGAATGTGACTTGATCATGTGATGTGCTGGGGATGATGGGTAGTGTAGTTCTGCGCTGTATTCGACTCTACCATGACAATGAATAATTATGTTTATGTTTAACACTTAAATGAGAAAATGAAATATTGTGATATAAGTACTGTATTAAGCAAACTATGTGTGATTATTACTTTAGCCATTATCACACAAGCACTATGAAGAGTACATTCAATGTTGTAATGCTGTAGATCCAAGAAGGGAAGCTACAAATGGTTGTACATCTGTGTGAATTTTTTTTTCCTGTCACAAGAAAAGTTTGAAATCATCTTTAAAACAGAATTACTTGACTTAGCACATCTCAGCAAGTGAACATATCTTGAATAAAGGAAAGTCATTTAATATTTATCATTATGAAAATATTATATAACAAATACAAGACTATTAAGCCTATTTCAAAACATATTTGCTCATTTCTAGCTTGAAATTGTCAGATAATCTTGAATCTAGAAATAAACACTTAAAATAAGCAAAATGATCTGCCAATAGAACAAGACAGTTTCAAGCTGGAATAGAGTAAAAATTCTGTATATAGAAATAGGCTTAATATTTAAACTTAATATTAAAAGCAATCTATTGAGGAAAAATATCAGAGATATAATTTTTTGAGTGCAGTGATGTGAAATTTCTCACATTTATATCTGTGCATGATCTGTGCATGGTCACACTTAATTTTTGTTATTGTGTTTTTGGGACAGATCCGACTGTACGCCCGACCTGATGCCATCCAGAGCGGATCAGGAGATTATGCCTTGCAGATCACCAAAAGGCTTCTCAACTTCTACCAGAATTATTTCAAAGTAAAATATTCCCTGCCCAAACTAGGTAAGCCTGGCTGTGTGTGATGGGACTACTTGTATCTTTGCTATTTGACGGCAGCATAATGTACATGTACCATATTTTGGTGTATGATTTGTGTGTTTGTGTGGTGTCCATGTGGATCTGATTTACTCTGAGTAATTCTTGTGTGTTATTGTGTGAGTGTTTTGTGGGTTAGTAGCCAGCACCCAACTATGTTTCACACAGGTGGATTTCTGTCAGTTTGACCTGTTCATTTATATTCAGCTATCAATTTCTGGTCTACAGTGCCTTCTCTCCACACCTCTATCTACATTGCCTTGTGTCCACACCCCTAACCCATTGTCTTCTTGTTTAACATTACATAACTGATCAGACTAAGGGTCTTATATCAGTCATTAAAAATTTCATTCACCTTTTCCCTTCTTAGAGACAATAAAATCACTGGTGATTTTCATGCATCTAAATAAGACTCTGGATTGGCTGGAGTGTGGCTTAGTAGCGCTAACTAAGGTAGCAGGAAAAGTCTGATCTACATACAAAGAAACAGCTTTATTTTGAGAAAGAAATGGTTCACAGTGACAGTATGACTTTTGCTGTTTAGGCTGATGGCATTTCTCTTACTCAAAGTACAGAGAAGCAGAGACACTGTCACAGTGATCACATGTTGCTGTAGGGATTGCTATAGAAAAGGATTAAAGACTTTCTACAACTGACACACAAGTTACAAAGCAGTAATCACTGACCTACCTGGATACATAATGACTTCTAGTGTGATTGCTTCCTGTCTGACAGCATTGGTTGCAGGATGCTCCTCAGGTGTGACCATGTCCTTAGAAAGCTCTCTAACAAGGCTATTTCATTTAAGGTTACACTATTGATTTATTGTTTAAAGGCTTGTCTTGTTCAGTCTTGTCAAACAGAACAAAGCCTATTAATAAGCCAAGGGAGTTTTTTTCCTTTGAGTAGTCAGCTGGTAATTTGAGGTCAGCATATTCACAAAAGTCAATTAAGACTGCTAAACATGTAAAGATAACATTCTGCCAAACTGGAGGGCACAGTGGGTTAGTGGTTAGAAAGTTTTCCTAGGGATGGGAGTTCAAATCCTGCCTCTGCCATGTTGCATGTTCTCCACACTTCAGGGTTTTTTTTTCTGGGTACGCCGGTTTCCTCCCCCAGTCCAAAGACATACATTTTAGGCTGATTGGCATCTCTAAATTGTTAATAGTTTGTGAGAGTGTGTCCAGGGTGTCCCCCACCTTGTGTCCAAAGTCCCCTGGGATAGGCTCCACGCTCCCCAGTGACCCTATGTAGGATAAGCAGTACAGAAGATGGATGGATGGATGGATGCTGACAAATTTTATGCTTTCATCATGCAGATATTACTTTTGAGGTAAATATTTTGCTACTTTTTAAACTGCATACACACGTCCTCAACATTCACCAACATTATCATTCACCATCACTACAGTTTACTATCAGAGACCAGCACTGGCTATCTATCACTATGATTCATCAAACACCAACATATTGCCATTTGACTTCATTATAATGAAATAAAACAAATACAAAAATTAACTAATGTGAATGAGAATAAACATTCTAAACATTTACCACAATTTCACACAGGTACAGCACATTTGAGTTTTAAGCTACATGTTGTATTTGCTTGGTTTGTGCACTCTGGGCTTTCAAGCTCTAATTCTATTTAAACAATATGACTTGTTTAGCCACAAGATGTAAAAGACATCTTATGCTTATTGTGTTAAACTGGCTCTTCAGAATAAGACTGCTTTTGTCATAATTTTGCATGTGGGGTTATATTCAGGAGCAAGAGTTTGTTCCTGTGTGAATTGAGTCCTTGAAAGGGAAATGATGTGGATGTAATGCTTGCCTCACTTATGTAAAGGCACCATCTGTGTACTGAGGGAGGCAGCAGTTGCAGGGCCTCAGGTCTCTGATGGCAGGACACCGTCTTTCTGCTCATCCAGAAATAAGTTCGATAAAAATACAGAGAATTAAATCAAATCCTGCAGATTATTACCACTAAAGCATACAAGTGCTACAAATACATCAATACATCTCTTAAGTCTTTACAAGGCACAAATAGGTTTGATTAACAAAATATATCCTTTTTTTTGATAACACAACTATTAAGACCACTGCTTATGATTGCCCATGGATATGAAAAGGTTATAATTAACTTTATAATAATAATAAATTTTATTATTTATTTTATTATTTATTTTATAATTAACCTTAATAATTAACTTAATAATAAACCTTATAATAATAATAACCTTTATTTTATAAAGCACCTTTAAAAGCCGCTTCTCAAAGCGCTGTACACAAATTAAACAGTACACAGAATTAACTTTTAAAAAATTTTTTTTATAAAAGATAATAAGCATAACAACAACAACAATAATAATAATAATAATAATAATAATAATAATAATAATAATAATAATAATAATGACCTTATCGGGTTTACAATTCCAATTTGGGCCATTAATTTAACTGAATTCATAGTGTCAATAAAATAACTCAATAGGGACTTGGCACAGGTGAAAATTCTGATCTTTGTTTTTATTTCATGGGAGTCTTTATGCCAGGGAGCTAAAGCTGAGTTAAAGCTGATGGACACAGTTTAGCCTTCTGCTAATTACCATTTTTGTATAATGTTCTTAAAATCATGAGAAGTTAGATAAAATTTGATCTTGTGTCATGTTTATCAGAATTTTTTATTTTATTTTATGTTTTGAATAATAGAAACAGAGATCCAATATAGTAAAATGTTCATATCAGTGGAATGCAGAGGTTTTTGCTTTTTCCATGTTGGAAAAACATGCTCTTTGTTCTTTTTATTGTATTAAATAAAATCCATATTACACCAGAATATGTATTTTGCTTCAGGAAGCAACAGGAAATAGGAAATAATTGTTGATAAATATTGATATCCTCTGCATACACCTGACACAACCTTAAATGAAAACAAAAGAGATGGTTTAGGTTAGAACAGGAGGCTTTAGCAGAGAGTAAGAAATATGGAAAGACATTGTAAAGAGGGGACTAATAACGCACTATTATAATTATAATGTGTGGTTGTAACACAGGTCTTTAATTAATGTAAAGAAATTATGCGGTATCTATGTAATTGTAACTGTGAGTGGCAGAGAGCGGGTATTTGTCTACATTTTTTTTTCTGTAGCTCAGAATTTTTAGACTCATATCCCTAGCACTGACATGGTGGTGTGACCCCTCATCTTGGATGATGGATTGTTACGTGCTGTTTGATGCTCTGCAGACACCTCTGCTGATCTACGGAGGGCAGAACATAATATACGATAAAAGGATGGGTAAAAAAAGACAAAACAAATGAAAAGACTTCACTGCTCTCTTTCCCCTCACCTGTCAGACAGCCATGACTAGTTTGACACCTTATGTTAACACTTGGCTCATACCCTCTGAGAGCAGCAGGGTATCTCTCACCCTCTGATGTGCAAATGTCAATTAGCCATCTAAAACCCAATTAGGCATTTAATTACTGCCTTCTTGTCAAATGGAAGCTTAAGGAAGAAAGTGATGCTCTGGGGAGTAATGACGCTAAACCAAGAAACTGAGCAGCATACACTCTGATATTAATGAACGTGGCATTTCTTTCTTTCTGGCTACTGGCTTCCACCCGCATGAACTAAAGTTATCCGCTCCCGCAACTTTTTTTGTAGGGTACCCCAAGTTCAGTCAAAGCTTGGGCACTCATAAATAGAAAACGAAGGTCTGTCCTGAGTTTGACTTGCAAAACATTCCAAATACCTAGTGGGTTGGAAAAGTTAATTCTAGGCAATAAGCACCTTAAAGTTTTGATTACCAGTACAGATCTGGACTTAGTGCCAATAAGATTCCAGAGACAGCTAATGAAATTGAGTACAGCGTCAAAGTAGAATAATCCCCTAGAAAGTAATGTGGACATACTGCCACCAAGTCCACTACAGTGCATAAACAAATCAGAGACAGAGTGTGATGTAGCTTTCCATGTTAATGCAGTTGTCAGTAACCTGCCACCCAACCCACACAAACTGAGTTTGATTCAGTCAGCCACACAGGACAATAGCCAGCTACAACTGTTGTGACAGATCATAAAGGAAGGCTGGCCAGCCTGTCAAGGTAATTGACTTTTTCTTGTCAAAAGCTTCACTTTAAAAATGTGAGCAACTGATCACATTAGGAAATTATATTTCTGTACCCAAAACAATGAGGATGGAATTCATTATATGTATTCACAACAGGCATCAAAATTTGGGCAAAGTGTCTAACAGGCTGTATAGTTGCTGGGAATATCAGTAGATATAAACCATGTGGTGGAGACATGCAAGTTCTACCTAGGGAACAAATTATCATAGCAAAAAGAACCATTACTGTCCACACCACATTGACAGATCAAAGCAACAATTTTCTACAGACATCTATTAATGCAAAAGGAATAATTATCTTGTAATATCTTACTATAACTCATGTTACTTAGAAATTTTGCTCTTACCCTCAATGAAAACAGAGCAGGTCATGGAGAATCCTAAGCCAACCTTTGTGAAATAGCTGAGCATAACCCACATAAAAATGTACCCGTAGAGCTAGTGATCGAAATAGCAATGTACATACTTAAACATGGAAATCCAATTCTGGTCCTCTTATTCTACTTGCTGCAGCATCAGTCTAACAGAACTACTGATTGGATGGAAAATCTGCAACACTTTGCCAATGCTGAGAAATTCTCAAACCAAAATGGCCAAAGAGAACATAGCAATAAGCATATGAGTTCCTGGTCAAATTGGATGGGGAGAAATGATGGCGAGGTCCTGCATTAGTTACGATTGAGAGTAGTGGGTAATTGACCACCAATTGACCATCCTGGGGACCATCCTGTTATTGTTTGTCTTTAAATTGATTGTCTTTGCATCTATTAATCCAATCAAAGACTAGAATATATTATTTCAGTTAACCCAAAATATTGTTCCAACATTAAGCTACAGTCTTCACACTGATAAATATAATTTTATGTTATATTGTATTTTATAGTAGGTTGCTGAGCAAGATGAGAGATGTCAAAGTATTAACTGATTGAAAACTGTAATGCCAGATCAGCAGAGAGCATTTGCAACTCTGTCTTATGTAATGTGTTAGTTCGGTTGAGCCATTTTAGACTAGTTGTGAATAACTGAGCCTGGTAATAAAAAATGTAAGTGCTAATGCGGACTGGACTGGATAATTGATTATTTGACAAGAATATGTCAACAAGAATATATTTAGGTATGTCCTGTATAAAAGAGGTGGTCTATTCTGGTACATTTATTTTCAGAAGGAGAGAGGAAAAGAAAGAAAGAGAGTGTGTGTGTGTGTGTGTGTGTGTGGGGGGGGGGGGGGGGGGGGGTCAAAGGAGGGAATGATCAATGGACAATGAAATCTGGATGAACTGTGGGGTGTCAACACTTCGGATATGGTCTGATGGAGCATCTGGTCTAATGAGGATGCTGTGATAATTCTATGTAATTAACACAGTGTCAAAAGTTGATGGTGATGAACAATAAACCAAATATTTTCTGAATTGAGTTGGATTGGATGACCAAATGATGACTGGATGACTAAAATGCCAAAATTATTTAAAATATTTTTTAAATAAACCCCCCCACTAAAGATTCTGGACTTAGCTGTTACTGTTTCCCTGTTGTAATGTTTTTGACCCCTTTCATATCAGGTTTCCTCCTAGATTTGTCTAAATATTTAGCCTTACGATTTATCAATATTGTGACAATATTGTCTCTATCTCTCTCCCCTGCCCCCATGTTTGTAGTTAGGTACCTCTTAGCTTTAACTCCCATTAAAAAGTACCATTCTAATATTCAACAATGTTACCTTTTGTCATTCTTTGTAACTATAACTTATTGTCAGTAGCCTGATTTCTAAAATATTTCTGTGGCAGAGCAGGCCAAAACAAGGCATCTAATAATAATAATATCAATGTCCAATAGACAATGGGAATATTTATCAGTCCAGCTTACTAAAGGATATTGCACAAAGTGGAGAGAGATTAACTGCAGCATAGTGCCAGTATCTGTCTGATGATTGTTAACAGCTCACCAACCTGTGAACCTCTGACCCACTTTTTGTATACACAAGTAAATTACCAAGCAAACTTCAGGTGTCTATCATATAAATTTTGATGCTTAAGAGATCTTAGAATAAACGGAGTGTACGCTATGTTGTGAGGGATGGTACAGCAATGTGAAGACCAATATGTGTAGTCAGATTTTGTTTAAAGTACTTTTTATGTTCAGTTCCTAAATCATAAAGCATGCATAATTGAATTATCTGGAAATTCACAAATATAGTACAGTCTTTACTGCCCTATTTTTTCTCTGTTATTTCTCCTTAAAATCCAGCTCATTCATATTGTTTATATCTTACTTCCTTCTCTGCATTTTGCACTTGCTTATTCTTAGCAGCGGACCGTTGAAAACATCTCAGTTTTCCCACTATATCCATTTTTGTTTGTCCAAATCAGGAAGCTGCTGACAGTCTAGCCCTCGAGATGACTAAATTGTCTGTCTCTCAGAATCTCTCGCTCTTTTCGGTATTTTGAGTGTTTTTCCCCCATCCATTCTGCAGCTGTGACAAAGAGGAGATCTAATTCAAGCTCAACTTAAGAGCAGCCCATTGTACCAGCCTTGCAAATTCACCCACTCATTTAGCATCTACTAATGGGATTTGTGTGTATGAGTCTCTATGTGTGTGTCCCTGTGTTTTGCATTTGCTTGTTTATCAGAAGAGCTTATTAGCACAGAGATTAGATGGCAGAAAAAGAAAGCATCTCTCTTTCTATCTAATGCATGCTGTCTCTCATTTCATACACTGGTGTAGGAGGGTTCACACGCATCTGTGAATATGGCAATTAGGCATTGTCCCACCAGTAATAAACAGCAGTGACCTATTATTCAAAATATTGAAGTAAGACATGCTTATCAGCCATTGTGTAAGTGACAAAGCAATACAATGTTATACTGTTCCTTATTGAAATGGAATGGATTGTGATATACAATACACTATATATTCATTCTCTTGCATTCTTGTATGGAGTTCCACAGTGAGGATATAAAGGATCTCTCGTGTTAAATAAATAAATAAATAAATAATGTTTGATAACTGATAATTATATTTATTGAAAAGGAAGGGAAAGGGGTATCTAGTGGATGTGAAGAGAAAACTTGGTGGCCATTGCATAAGAGAGAGAGACAAAATGAGAGAGACAGGGCGGGAGAGAGAGAGAGAGAGTGAGAGAGAGGGCGGGAGAGAGAGAGAGAGAGAGAGAGAGAGCCCTCTTTTAACATTCCCCTACCCGTGCAAGTATAGTGCAAGATGGAGCCTGTGTTTGGCTCTGTTACTGCCACTATCTGTCTACCTCTTTTTGTGTTACCTGTCCTGTGTGCCTATTTTTTTTGCTGCTTCTTAATGATGGTCTTGCTGCTCAGGTGTATGATCGCCAAACTCTTTTATACATAAGATCATCTATGGTAGATCATAGTGCTCTACCTCCATGGGATGATATTCCACAATCATTACTGTCCACATCAACGCTGTTAGCCGGTGATTCTGGTGGTGGTTTTCAACACTGAAGTTAACGCAGACATTGCAGGAAGCGAGGGAAAAAGGCCAGAATTTAGATGAAGCTGATGCGTTTCTGGAAGCGACGGGTTGTCGGACTACGGAGTCGATCGCTGCAGATGAGTTTAGCCCCCGTGTATCCTGCTTATCCGTGGACTGATTCTCCATCTTCTATGGCTAGTAATGTTTGATTGTCCTGTCTCTGTCCTGTTTTCCCCGATATGCATGTGGAGACCATTTTCCCACCAGCGAATAGAGTTTTCGCATGCGGCGTACTGAGTCCTCGTGAACTCCATATGCTTCCTTGCCGAAGTCGTTACTATACCTCTCAAGATGGCACTGGTAAAGGCTCGTTCAATAACTAACAAAACTTGTGTTGAACGATATTATTCAAACCAAGGATTTGGACTTTTTGTTTTTGACTGAAACCTGGCGATATAGAAAATGGTCTGTTTTTAGAATCATGTCCAAAGGATTACACTTTTATTAGCCTGCCTAGAACCTCAGGCTTTGGTGGAGGACTTGCTGCTGTGTAGAAGACATTTCTTTAGTCAGATGATAAATGTTGGGTCTTTCTTCTCTTTTGAAGTGAAAATGTTTCAAGTTGGACGTACTAATCCCTTTTATTCTATTTTAATTTACCATCCACCTAGCCCAAACAGTCATTTTTTAAAATAATTTTAGTCATGTATTCTTATATTCTCTCGTATTGTGATTCTTGATTATTTTAATATTCATATTGATGATGTCTCTGATAAATTTACATCTAACTTTATGAGTGTCACTGAATCTTTTAATCTTACTCAACTTGTTACTGAACCCACTCATATAAAAAGGCATACTCTAGATCTTGTCTTTAGTTTTGATTTACATATCAGCTCTATTTTGTCTGAGGACCTTTGTATCTCAGATGATAATTGTAGCTTATTTGACCTGCCCTTTAATCTAAACTCAACATGTGGTAATTGGGTAATTAATTCTTGCATCCTAATTAACCATTTGGTAGAAAAAATTGCTGCTGCTTTTGAAAATACTACCATTATTATGTCACATAGAAATGTTGATGTTCAAGTGCAATCTTTTAATGAGTATTGCCTAGAGCAGCTCCTTTGATCAGTTCCAGCCCTGGATGAATGAGAATATTCGTTCTTTTAAACTGATTTGTCATAAAAATGATCATTTGTAGAAATCTACTCATTTTCTAGTTCACTATCAGCATTTAAAAGAACTCTTAATGGATTTCAATAGCATGGTTAAGGATGCCAGAATTAAATACTTCTCCAATCTTATATCTAGTAGTACACGCAATCCCAAAATTCTGTTTAACACCATTAATAACATTGTCTCTCCTCCATCACCTGCTGTTCAAATCTCTACAGTTGATGAGTGCAACAGCTTACTTTCTCTTTTCGTGAATAAGGTAAACAATACATGAGAAAACATTATTCCTTCTCATTCCCTTCAAATATCCTGCATCTTCAGGCCAATAATCCTGAAGAATTTTTCTGCGATAACATTAGAAGATCTTATCAAACTGGTTAGTCCTAAAATGTCCTCCAGTTCTCTTGATGTGGTACCCACTGCTCTGTTCAAAAATGTAATTGACACTATTGGTCCCTGTGTGCTTTCTATAATTAATAATTCACTGATATTTGATAATGTTCCGATTTGTTCTTCAACCACTTCTTTAAAAAAATCTTGATCCATATTTACCCCAAAACTATAGGCCTACTTAGAATTTACCATTTATGGCTAAGGTTTTGGAAAAAGTGGTTGCTAATCAACTTACAGCTGTTTTGGATGCCTATAATATGTTTCAGAAATTTCAGTCTGGTTTCTGTCAATTGCTCTCTTTTCAAATGATTTGTTAATGCAAGGTGATGCAGGTAAATGTTCTGTACTGATTCTTTTAGATCTTACAGCTGCTTTTGATACTGCCGATCACTGTATATTAGTTGAAAGGCTTAGAAAAGGTGTTGGTATGTCTGGATACCTTGAAGTGGTTCTCGTCATACTCATCAGACAGGGCTTTTTCAGAGTTCAAAATTATGTCTTATCAACAGCATCTGTGTCCTGTGGTGTCCCCCAGGGTTATGTTTTGGCTCCATTGCCTTTTGCATTATACAAAATTAGTTGCCTTTAGGACAATTAATAAGTACATTTCAGGGTGTCTTATCACTGTTATGCAAATGATATTCAACTATATATTTCTTTTAAGCCACATGAAATTACTAAATTGTCTATTCTTCTAGATTGCATAAACTCTATAAAAGATTGGATGGCTGAAAACTACTTGCAGTTAAATGCCGAAAAAACAGAAGTTCTTACTTCTGCTCCAGCTGGTGTTCACCCAAAGGTTATGGAAACTCTTGGTCCTTTATCTCATTTTGTTAAGCCTTCCATTCAAAATTTAGCTGTTTATATGGGATAGAGCTTGAATCTTGATCAGCATGTAAATTCTCTTGTGCGTACTTGTTTTTATCAGTTGAGAAATATTGCGAAACTAAGGCCAATTGTGTCCACAGTAGAGATGGAGATGATTATACATGTGCTCATTTCTTCCTGCCTTGATTATTGCAGTTCTCTTTTTACTTTTCTTAATAATGCATCCTTGAAATGATTACAAGTGGTTCAAAATGCTGCTGCCAAACTTTTAACTAAGTCATCAAAGAGACCACAATGTAACACCAATCTTAATTTCTTTACATTGGCTTCAAGTTAAATTTAAATTTAGAATACAATGTAAAATGATTGATGGTGTTTAAAGCATTGCCTGGTCAAGCTCCTGCTTATATAAAAGACTTCTTGCAACCTTATAACTCCAGCAGCAATCTGAGATCTTCGGAACAGGTCTTGTTAGCTGTTCCTCGCTCTAGTCTAAAGACTAAAGGTGACTGTGCCTTTGGGGTTGTTACTCCCAAATTATGTAATGCTCTCCCTTTGGATTTAAGATCTGTGGACTCTGTTTTCATTTTTAAAATGCAGCTAAAAACCCACTTGTTTAAACTTGCTTTTGTATAATTTGTTTGTTTTGTCTTTGTTTTTTATGCTTCCTTGTTTTTATATTGTGGATGCTAAGCACTTTGCGGCATCTGTTGTAGAAAGGTGCCATAAAAATTAAAAATTACTTACTTACTTAAATTACTTTTATAAAAAATGACAGATACAGACTTCTGGCAGTTTTAAAGCATCTCTCCAGTTTTTTTTCCCCCTTGTATCCTGGGCTATAGGAACAGGAAATGTAGAGAGCGAAAGAAAAGAAGAGATATACAATCACATGAGCACACACTCAGGCACACACAATAATTATGTCTTTACGCTCTGCACCGAGCTTCAGCCACCACTTTGGAAATGTGCCCTTGATTCTGTGAGCTTTGAGGTATAAGCATTGCAGGATTACATTCAAACTCATAATCTGATGGTTGAGGTTTTTCATACAGTTAATGAACATGAGTGGATTGTGGTCCATTTATACCGCAGTAGGAGCAGAGGAGTAGTGAGTGGTGAGACCATGGTGGCCAAATTGTGGCAAAACTCCCTGTAGTAGCCACTTATTCATGAACAAGTGGAGTTCTCAATGTTTGGTCAATACTGGAAACCAATGGATGGATCCTACCTTGGCTTCAATGGGCCATACCTAGCACTGCCCTACAACTTTGCCTACATATGTTACTGTGGCTTTTCCAAAATCACATTTGGCAGGATTCACAGTGAGATTTGCTTCAGCTTGATGTATAAACAGTTGTTAAATCTGAACAAGATGTTCTGACCAGGAAGAGCTATAAAGGACAACATCATCCAGGTAGGTCACACCCAGATAATCCAGACAATACCTGATTTACAAAGCATTGGGACATGGCCGGAGCATTAAAGACTCCAAAGGGTAGCACTTTATATTGTAGAAAATGTTTAGAGGTGAAGAAGGCAGACAGTCCTTTTTCTTGAGCTGATAAAGGCACTTGCCAATAACTTTGAGCAACTCAAACATTCTTACATATGTAGCAGATCTGACTCTGTCTACACAATCATGGTATTGGGTAACAATCCTGTTTGGAGAGCAAGTTAAGCTTCCTATAGTCTGTGCAAAATCTATATAAGCCATCAAATGTATTAACAAGGAGACAGGACTATCTCCATGCTCTAAAACTAGGCCCAGCCAGATTATGAGCCATCAGATATTCCACCTCTTTTTAAACAGGTCCCTTTTCCTGGGATTAACATGGGTATGGTTATTGCTTAATTGCCTGAGCTAAGCCTACATCAATGCAATGCTCAAGGACTGCTGTGCAGCTAGGAACATCAAGGAAAATAGAGGGAAAATAAATGATGGAACAAGCAGCCAGATGCCAGCCTCAGACAGTTGTGAAAGATGCCAGGCTAGTTCAGCAAGCATTTTGGGGTTTTTAAGGCATCCTCCAATCCTCCAATGTCTTCAGTGATTAGATTGCTCAGATCTAGGCACTGCAAATTAGAAATTAAGGAGACCAATGGATTTTCAGCAACAGATCACCTAACCAGGAGGACAAAGCTGACACAACACCAACAGGTAAAGATGTCACAGGGATCAAATAGGGTTTTAAAAAGTTAAGTAGTTAAGTTTGGGCAGACACTTAACCATAATGTAGGGGCCAGAAATCTTGGATAGAAAAGGACTAATAGCCACAGACAACAAAGCTAATAACTGATCACAAGTTTTGCAACAGCCTTGGCCTTGAAATCAAACAGTTTCTGCATTTGACACTGGGATTTTTCCAGTTTTCTATAATCTGCACCACAGGCTTGGAAGAGATGGTACTGAAAACCGCTGACATAGTTGAATACCTTATCTGGTGGATCAAATGTTGGCCACTCATCAGTAAGGATACAACAGTAAGCAGAAAGGAGTGTCTGGCCTTAGATTGGGGCATGGGATCACACAATCATCACAATCAGATGTTCGAAGGAGTTAGAAATAGCTTGGAAACATTGAAGTGGAGTGGCAGGCACCTTTTGGTGCACAATACAAGGTTTTCACAAACAAAGTTATCGATATTACAATGACAACTTACCATCGAGTGTCATAGGCAACCAGCTGGTTCAAGTGTAGAGGGATGCGAGACCTATTCTACCTACCAAAAGCTAAACCACCCTTCTCTATTCTTCTGAGTCATGCCAGTCTTGAGGCAGCATTTAAATGCTAACAATGGACTAACAGTCCATTGGCAGATTGTTCGAAGTATGCCCCCGACAGAGGTTTAAATATCCACCTGGAAGTATATCAAAAATAGAAAAGAAATAGAGAAATAGTGTTCGTATGGAAGCATTAAGCCAAAGTTTTAACCCAGCAGAAACACTCTTAACTACCTGGCAGTTACTTTTCTTACTTGGTACACTCATGACAAGTTTAAAAGTAAATGCTGACACAAAATTATATGTCTAAAATGTGCCTATGACACTAAGAGACCATACACACTAAGGTTGTGGCAATGTGATTTGTGTCATATAAATTATTGTTCATTAATATTTGGTAAAGTTAAAGAAGGCAAAATAATGTATACAGTGGGTATGTACAAAGTAAACAAATCCTGGACCTTTGATATGTGACCCTTATTTATATTAATACATTCCAAAGTATGCACTAACGACAAATAACACAACACAGCAAACACATGACACTGTAAATACATTGTTAATATACAGTGGGGGAAATAAGTATTGAACGCATCAACATTATTTTCAATAAATATATTTCCAGTCAGGCTATTCACATGAAATTTTCACCAGACTTTGGTATTAACTCAAGAAATCTACACATATAAAGAAATCCAAACGTAAAACGAAAAGCCTTTTGCAGACCATCAGTTTACTAACCCAGCTGACATTTGCACAGATAGGAGGTATAATTACTTACTGATTTCAGCTGGTTCCTTACCCTACCTTGCCTTGGAGAACAGGTTTTTCTTAGCGTGTTCAGTACTTTTTTCCTGTGTCATTCCACTTTATTACGCATAACTTTATTTATGGACTTTAATGTTGTGAATTCTTTATATTTGCAGATTTCTTGAGTAAATACTGATGTCTGGTGAAAATTTCATGTGAATAGCCTCATTGGAAATATATCTACTGAAAGGAATGTTGCCACATTCAATACTTATTTCCCCCACTGTACTTAAATCTTTACAGAGCAACATAGTGCAATAAATCTAAAATTAGCAGGTGCATGAAGGCAAATCTGCCACTTTAGGTTTACCTCTAGACTGCAAATCATTGTTTGCCACATTTATATTTAGACTTATTGTTTAATGTTAAAGTTTCATTACCGTTTCTGCATTGGCGGAACTCAAGCTTATATTCTATTGAGAAACTAATAACTTAAAAAGTAATAATGTGTGCCACTCCGAATAAGAACATCTGACAAATAATGTAAAAATAAGTAAGCTAGGTTAATTAGAATGACCTCAATGTCTGAGTATATGATAGCCGAATAGCTGCTTAATTTAAGTCTTAATAAGAAAGATGGATAGTTTGATATAACCAGAGAGCTTTCTATTTGCATCTGAAAGGTGATAAAATGCAACCTACAGTTTTGGACCATAATGTGAGAACATCTTTACAGTTTACATTTGATTGTATATGTAAACAACTTGAGATGTTTTGTTTCTTTAGAACAAGTAAATCATTATTAAAGACTTGGTTCATAAATTAAATCTGACTCATTTATCAGAGGGACTCATTTGGTCAAATGTCTACAGGAAGCCCATTCATCATCCTGAATGACTGCTGGTGCTTAGCTGAGTGGCACTTTGTGGACGACATAAGAGATTTGCTCTTTATAAATGCCACATACTTAATAATATCTGCAGTTTCCAAAATGAATGGCCTTTCTTCTTCCCCTTCCGCTGTCTTGTTTGTGCTGATTCGTGAACTGTACTTCAATATGCTTCCATAGACACATAATACAGAGTTTATTAGCACTAAACCATCTTAGAAACACGGCTTTATGATGGAGAGGATTTTTTGGCAAAAGTCAATGAATAAGCAGTGATTTGCAATGACAATTAATTCTGTAATAGGGATTACATCCAAACAAAATGTCCTCTTGAGCACTGGTCAATAATCTGTGATGTAATACCATAATTGGATTGATAATGACAAAGAGGAGACAAGCTGCAGGGGAAAATGGCACATTGGCCATGATTCTGCAATTCAACATACATTTACATAAGCTTCTATAATAATGTAAAACTGCAGTTTGTTTTGTTGTCCATAAGATCTTCAGGATCCTTTGAGTGGCAAAACATTTCAAAATGACGACATGACGACTAGACATATCAAGTAAATATATTGTGTAATCTAATGCCAGACATCATTCTAGTCCAAAGGGAGCCAGTAAAACCGACAGTGATGATAACCAGATGACTGAAATGACATGAGCAGAAACTGCGGTGCACTTCCTTTAATGTAAAAGGAGTCTTGTCTGAACTGTGTAAAGATGTTGGTGCCATATAGCATAGAGCAATAGCATAGTATAACAGCACAGCTCAACAAAAGTTTGTTATCTTAAATCTACAAGAGTTAAATTGAACTTTGAGACTGAAACCATGTAGAAATTAATTTATTTTATGTGGGTTTATCACATTAGCATCCTTTATGTTATATCCTGATAAGCATTGAGGTTCAATTGAAAAACATTTGAACCTCATCAAAAACAGATGGACACTGTGGACAGGGTGCCAACCCATAACAGGACACAATCACACCCATATTTACACTATGGTCAGATAATGTGAGGGGACAGATGGCCTCACATTATCTTCAAGTACTCTTTGATATGATGCAGAATTCATAGTTGAATCAATGAATGTAAGCTGTCTAGTCCTTGAGGCAGCGAAGCAACCCCAAAGCATAACATTGGAGTGCTGATCAAATCCCAGCACTGCCAAACTGTCACTGCTGGGCCCTTAACCCTCAACTATCTTTACCTATACGCTCGCTGGCAAACTGTAGTCTTGCAAAGGATTTTTCCTGCCATGTCTCCCATGCAGGTCAAATTTGTGCAATCTCATTCTGATTGTAGATGCAAATCTTACTAGTAGATCTTATGATTAAATTCTGGGGTTCTTGGAGACTTCTTTTTGCATCAGACATCAGCAACCCAAGTCTGCTCTTGGGTTGAGTTTGTTGGGATGCCAGTCCTAGACAAATTGGTTTGAAAATTGTGCCAATTGTAGATGATTTTCCTTACAGTGGAATGATGTATTTAAAATCATTTGGAGATCTTTTTAAATCCCTTGCCAGACTCCTGGATAGCAAAATATGGGATTTTCAATGATTTTCAATGATTCTGATCCAGATAACATTTTAAAATTTGCTATTCAGGATCATTTTACTTTCGTGTCGGTTTTTCAAAGCAACATTGGATTGGATCACCTTGATCCAGATACAAACCTTTAGTATTACCAAATCTGGATTACTAGTGCTTTAAATCGAACTACATATCACGATGAAGGCTACTAGCTATGTAAAAAATGACAGGTAGATTAGCCAGCATGGGGTCACTTTAAGTGTTTTTATTTGAAGAGACAGAAAACAGCACAATAAAACAATACAAATATCTCCTTCCTACAAACAAGCAAATATACATTATTCACAAATACATTGTGGATATTTTGAACATATGTTTTAAATCATAAAAAGACTAAATGTCCAATAGTTAACAAAATAAGAATAAATAAGGGTTCTTCATGGGTGGAAAGAAATAAGGAATTGTTAGAAACTACTTTCACTGGTTCATCTCTGATGATTTTGGCATTGTAATTAATAAACAGTGACAAATGACAGTTAAGTTAAATATATTATTTTTGTTTAATATTGACAGCTGTTTGGGGGATTATTTATGGGAACAACATCTTTTTTCTTTTTTACTTTACTGTACTGAAAGGCTTAATTGGTAGCTTAATGTATACTTTATCTACTTTATCACTGTAATGGTTAAATCAAGTGCAAAATATAAATAAAAATATATACGACATGATACAGACATTTTTTTTTTGGTAAAAATTATTTGACCAGTTTTAAAGTTTTATTACATTTTGTTCCTGAAATCCTCCCTGAAACCATCCTTCTGCTGGCATCAGGATAATCCCCAATTTTTTGGATAACAGGTATCTCAATCCTACTAAAAACTCATACTGAAGGTTTGATCCAGATCAAAAGCAAGAGTGGATTACATGATCTGATTTCAGAATCCTTTTTTGTAACAACCCATTTTCAAGATTAGATCCAATCCGATAGCTGAAATCTGATCAGATTACTTCTGAACGACTGGGCCCTATAGTTTAAAAAAATCCTTGTCTTGTGTGTTTTCATTACATGATGTATGTGATGAGACGTGATGGAAAAATGGAAAATTGATGGTAAGGCCGCAACAGCACTTTTGTGCAAAGTTTTGTTATTGACAGTGCTCCTATTTACAGTCCACCAAATGTGCACAAAAATATGTACATCCATGTGAAGGCCCCCCAAAAAATAGTCAAAATAGGGGAAATGGGGAAAATGGAGGAAAACTATACAAAAATATATACACTACAGCACTGGGCTGGTAACTGGAAAATGGGTCGATAGTGGATTATATGTGTGTGTAAATGTAGTGCTGCCACAATTGTGACAGAGCCCTCTGTCACAATGTACTAACCCCATAACAGATTTTTAGGCCTATGGTATTCTTAGTCCCTGGTCTAATAAACTAGTACGAGGATATGTTTTTTAATGGAGACTAAAAAGCACTGGTCTACAAAAACCACATCCCACTCTCAGTCAGGCAAATCGGGTTCTGGATACAGGGCAAAAAACATGAAGACGAGCACGGCTGTGGCACATGACACATGACATACACATGACAACAACAAAAGCTTGACAGCAAGGTGCAGAAACACTAGAACTTATATATGGGTGCTAATTTGGGTGAGACAAGACACGTGTGAGTGCTTGGTGAGTCATGTGACAGGGTAATGTGACATGCTAGGCCTGATGGGTGATGTAGTCCTGCGCTGATTTCAGCATAAACATGACAGAGCCCCCCCCCCCCCCCCCCCCCCCCCCCCGACACACACACACACACTTTAATGCACAACTCCTGACATGAAAAAAAGCCGGACAACCAGACAAGACGTCACTCAGCTGATCAGAGTCCTTAGGAGCGCTACCCATTGAGGAGCCAGAAGAAGACATGATGTTCTCCTCAGCCAATGAGATCTCATGATCTCCTCTGCATAGCTGAGGGGTGGAATGAAATCCAAGGCAGAGCACGAGTGTCCTCCATGTAGCTAGAAAGGGGAGAGATGTCCTCAGCTAAGCAGGAAGGCAGAGCAACGTCCGCAGTGGTGCAAGGAGGCATAGCAATGTCTTCAGTGGACTCAGAAGGTGGAGCAACATCCAAAGTAGAGCCAGGTGTAGCGACGTCCAGGGTGGAGCAGGGAGACAGAGTGATGCCCATGTCGAGGCCGTGATCTATAGTGGTGCTTTCTTCATCCTCAGTGGAGCAAGGGAGCAGGGTGACATCCTCAGTTGGGCAGGTAGACTGAACAATGTCTGAAGTGGGGCAGGAAGGTGTGAAATGGGTTTGGTTGGGTCAGGTGCCCCACCCTAAAAAAAAAAATCAGAAGGAGCACATAGAATCAAGCCATTCCTGAGTGGCCTTGCCCAAGCTCCCTTCCCCTGTTGCTCGCACAACAGGCAGATCCTCTCTAGGAGGGCTTCCTGGACAGCGAAAAAATCTGCTGCATCCATGTTTCGTGTAAGCTTTCTGTCATGTAATGGAGGCAAAGGTAGATGCAAGTGCAGAGATTTATTGTGAAATGTTCAAAACAAACACCCAAAACAATGAAAACAAAAACCATAAACAAACAATTGATACTGGGCAAAAAACATGCAGATTAAGGGAATTTTCACACTTGACTTTTTTGTTTCAGAACCTGCTACATTTTCTCCCTTGGTTCAGTTTGTTTAGCCAGATATGAACATGGCAATTGCTCTTGGATTTGCTCGAGTGGTTAGCTTGTGGTGAGAAAGCAATTTGACCCAACAGACTAGTTTTGCAAATGGCTCGCACCATGAATCGCGGTTTTACTTGGACCAAAGATGAGGTAAAATGCCTCAGAGAAATTTGGTCTGACTAACATATTTCTGAACAACTTTCAAAAATACATAAAAACACAGAGGTTTACAAGTGAGCATCTCAAGGAGATGGTCTTTAATCTCTAACAACATTTAAATGAGATCAATTATAATAACTGTAGCTAAAATAGAAAGCCACAATAAGTTTGCGAAGCTGCTGTCTATCCATCTTGATGGATGACCTCTCTGGGTGGAACCCCAGAACATAAACAGGTGCACTCTGACCAATGAGAGGATAGTTTGCTCACTGTGACTTGCATAAACACATTTTGGTATGCTTTTAAATGTTGCCTTGTTAAAGCAAACCGAGCAAATGAGAAAATGCAATATTGTAACAATTTCGAAACAATTCCCTGTTTCGAAACAAAGCATACATATAACAACAGCAAAAGCTTGACAGTGAGATACAGAAACACTATAACTTATATAGGGGTATTAATGAGGTTGAGACGAGACAGAGGTGTGAGTGCTTGGTGAGACATGACAGGGTAGGGCAGATGGGTGATATCGGCCAGCGCCGATTTCGGCATAACCTTGATGATGAGTTATCCGTTCAGTCGAAGCAGACTTTTGGTCACTATATTGATCATCATTCTCCACGCTTTTCTACCTTGAGCCGCTTTATTCAGTTCTTTCATGTGCATATTCGTGTCGGCTTTGATTGTGTCCAGCCAGCAGGTTTTTTGACACCCTCTTCAGAACCTTGACAATTACCTAAATGTTTGTGCCTGTCACTGTCATGAAGAGTGTGCTAATTGCCTCTGGTTGCACAATACAAATACTATGTTGTCATCGGTTGCACAATCATGACATCTGATGTAAATCTTTTCTGGATGATTAAAATGCTTCGGCTCAACCAGAAGTAAGATGCTTGGAAAATCAGGAGACCAAGATCCAGGGTATAGTCTAAGAGATGGTTTATTATGCGTGCAGAGACACCCTGGGCAGTACAGAGTTTTGTAGTCTCAATCTTAGTCCAAACATAAATTGGATACAGTTAGCTTTTGTACGTGCAAGAAACATACCCAAGGCCAGTTAAGGAAAACATGAGAGAAAAACAAAAGACAAAACACCTTGATAAAACTTACTCAAGGATAGAAACCCAAAAACTTCATGAGACTATGAGTAAGCAAAAATTACATTGAACTGATCTTAATCATGGAAAATATTTCACAGTTTCCCCTTTGGATGACCTTAAAATCATCCATTAAGGCAAGCCTAAACCTTTTATACTATTCTATGTGCTATGACCACTGGCCATGTGATTATCCACCTAGATATCTTAAAAGAAGGATAGGTCACACCCATTTATCCATGTACCAAGCATGTTAGATTAAACGTAAGATCAGATTAAATGTAGGCATTAGGCCTATCAACCGGAGTTAGAAAAATTGTCCCTTCTGCTACTTGGGCCTGGGTCATGCTCTTAGAGACACACAGGCAGCACCAGCGAAACGTGACATAAATTTACAGGAGGGTGACAAAAAACATAAGAAAACCCAGTAGAATTTCCCGGCCATATCGCCACCAGGAGCCTAGCCAGGCACCTAACCAGTCACTGTTAACTTGATCAATAGCGTTAACATGGTCAAGTAATTCACCTAAGTCATTAATGTATTGCCTCAAATTTAGAGTAGGGTCAAACACATCCGTACAGCACTCAGGAACTACCACTGCACAGGTGCCTCCTTGTTGTGCTAAAATATAATCTAAAGTGACCTGATTCTGCAAAATCATCATCCGATGTGATTACAATGTGTTGGATACGTTGTCTAAGGTTTGTGCAGTATCATTAGCCAATTTCTTGACTTCATGAGATAACAAACGTATTTGAACAAGGCTAATCATAACACCATAATTAGGGAAAAGAACACCCAGAAATCTGCTCCAAAAAGTTTGACTACAGGTAAGATACTCAACACAACGACTTTGATCAATTAGTGATGACAGTGAGATACTAAGGGTACGTTTCTTGTTGTAATGACAGATATGGATTTGATAACCCACTGAACACATTACTCTATTAATACTGAAGGCAAATGTGGCGTCAATATCTGCAAAAAAATTGATGTCTTGAAGTCTCTGAGGTGTAATGAAACGATTAAGTCTTTTTGCAGTATCAATGGAAGATCGATATCCCCTATTAGGGGGTATGAAATCTAACATGCCATTTTGATAAAGTTTAGCATTAGTAGGCAGACTATAACCGAAACGACTTACAAATGTGTAACGCTCACCATTTTTATACCAGATACAGTCAACCTTATTACAGTTTACAAGACCACAAAAATTTGGAACATCTAAAAGACTGTGTGAAGTATCGGTGTTAGGGCGATGTACTCAGATGATATGAGGAGCATGTTTTACTGTTGTAGACACAGATAAGACTACTTGGGTCTTAAGATAAGATCGGGGTCACATGGCAGGAAAGAGATAAATCAATGAACATCGACCGTTGAACCTGGCAGGTAATTCACTATAGGCAGTGCTACCACACAGCCAATAAGTACCTAAAAGGGCTGGAACATGACAGCATTCATTTATTGATAAGCTGTTTATACAAGGACCAGGTTCAGAGATACAATCCTTAATTGATAATTAGATCATTGCTGTCCATGTAAACGTAGTCAGTGATAATACAATATGTATATGTGCCTGTGTGGCTTTACAAAAATTGTTTTGTTGTTATGCATGCACAATATTAGAATTAGTGATTGGTAATGTTAGTATATTATAGTTTAGGTTTTGTTGTTGTTATCAGCATGCTGATTGCCCATCAGTTATGCATGTGCTGAATGGTAGTGTAGGTCTGAAGTTTTTAAGTAAAGTCTTTTAATATAAAGAAAATGTATAGCCAGATTATTTCTTTTAACTTAAACTTGATTTTGTGAATAAGCTACAAACAATACATTCAATCATTAAGTCTCTTCACATTCATTCTTCTAATTCATCTAGGGCACTTTGTCTCCTCAGGTATGAATCACATCAGTATTCATGATAATTCACACCACCTCGCATGCAACCTTTCTGACACTAAGGATGGGTTGCACCAATAAGGATTAAATTAAGCACAGTTTAGAGCTAATCTAGGTTTTGTTGATCTGGGCTTTATTTTAAATCGAGTTGTGTTGCACCGCTTAATTTTAAACACAGATTAACAAATTGGGGATTAGATTTCTAACCTGCGATTAAAACCTCCATTTACGATAAATTTTGTCCGTCATGATGGATTTGCCATTGACAACATTGCGGCAGTGCAAGCGGATTTCATAAACATGGAAATATATCACTTCAAAGGGCTCGTGAACTTTAAACTTTGAATTTTTAAAACATTCAACTGCCGTTATTAACCGCTCTTTCGCATAACCGTTACAGGCTGAGAAAAGCTGCGCAGCTTATTAGAAGCTCAAATTTTACAAGTGATGAAAAATTTATTATATCAATTAATGGAGCAATATGGAACAAAAATCGAAGACAAATGACAGATAACATGCCAATTAAAAAGAAACAAGACACCTGGGTCCAGCTAACCGCTGATTTACATGCTTCTGTGGGGATTAAAGATAAGCAAGATGTTACTTATCTGAAAGCCTGCTGTAAAAACCTCAAATCGAAAGTGAAAAAAGATGCAGCACAGGAGAGAAGGGACACATTTCTTACTGGTGGTGTTGCGACAGAACTCTCCATTTTCTCCACCTGAGTTTGGAATGGGAATATGAGTACAGTCAATTGCTCCTATAACTCCTATAGCACTTCTATAAAATCCAGCATATGTTTCTCCTGTTGGGGCAGGAAGGCTGCAATTGCCCCCGATACACTTCCAACAATTCTGCTCACAGTTGATTTATGTACTCCAAAGAGGTCCCCATGCACCATTAGGAAACAACCAGTAGTGTAAAAGCGCAAGGCTATTAAAAGCTGAAGCATGGGTGGCGTGGCTGCATTTTGGTCAGTGCCATGTCTAAGTGCAGGTTCAATTTTTTTATTTAATCTAATCACAGTTTCCTTCAGCACCATCATAAAACTCAACAGGGTTGAGACAGTCCCTTATTTTTCTGTGAGGAACTCTTTCATTTTCTCCAATCCACCAAATAAGTGCTGCCATTGTGACAACCACCTCAATAGCAAGTTTCAATTTAATCCCTAAATGAAATTTAAATCTGAGTTTAAAGTGATGGAGCAACAAGATTATAGTTAATCCAGGTTTATTGTGAAATTAAATCCAGGATTAAAGTGATGGTTTAAATGTAAGCCTGCTTATTTTTAAACAAGGTTTAAAATTTTGTGCAACAGAATTATTAGATAAACCTTGATTTAATCTTTAAACTTAATCCTTATTGGTGCAACCCACCCTAAAAGTGTCTTACAAAAGTTAAATGACTATATTGTTTTGAGGTGATGAGGCTGAGTGATGAGGCTGGTTTTCACATCAATTTGTAGCAAAAACTCTAGGCAACAGATACAGTTATCCAAAGTCATGTGAATAAATGTATATTTATAGTGTTATATAGCCATATTTCAGTGATTTAAAATGTTAGTTTTTTTTTTTTTTTTTTTTAAAAACATGCATAAACTTTATTTTCTCAAAAATACAAACATGTACATACATGCTGCTCACATATTATTGTTGCTCTGTTTGTGCTGAATACAGTGTAATCAGACTTTAGCAATTAATATGATTATAAGCAACTGAAAAAACATGTCATATAGCGGCTGAGCTATTCGGGCATAATCTTCAATCCATGGGTGGCAGTAGTTACACATGCCCAGGAATGAGCCTTCAACAGACAGAGGGCTTCGATTAGAGTATGTACAAACTGATCTTAAATAATTGAATCATAATCATGGAAAATGGGGAAAAACATTTCATACATCTTTTATGCATTATTAAAATAAAATGCACAGCATATATAGTGCTCTGAAAAAGTCTTTGCCCCATCCCATTTTGTTCTGTTTTGTGTATGTCTCATAATAAGTTCAAGTTCAAGTGGTTTTATTGTCATTTCAATCATATACAGCTGGTACAGTACACAGTGAAAGGAAACAACGTTCCTCTAGGACCATGGTGCTACATAAAACAACACACTAACCACATGAGACACAGAACTAAATAAGATCTACAAACATTCTATATAAAAAAAGTGCACATGCAGACATGTGCTAACAACACAGGACAGTACAGTAGCTACTAAAACAGGACAATAGGCACAGTAAGTGACAGTGTAGTACTGAGCAGTACACAGTTTTAGTGTGGAAATGTCTGATATTTAACAGGTAGTGCAAAAGATTGGTGCCAAGGAGTAACAGTATAGTTTAAAATGGTATAAATGTAAATATAACATGCTTTACTCAGTATTCAGTAGATTAGCTTATACCAAACATGGACATAGCAGTTATTGTGGTAGCAGCCAGGTAAAGTGTATATAAAGTGTATATAGTGACAATAAATTAGATACTATATTTTTTATAATACAGTAGCATCAAAAAATGCAACAGTGTCAATGCAGGAATGTGCAAATATTTCAATGAGAGTGGGATGGTGATCAGTTCAGAGTGTGTGTATCAATCCAGTCTCTGTGTATTGAGGAGTCTGATGGCTTGGGGGAAGAAGCTGTTACACAGTCTGGTTGTGAGGGCCCGAATGCTTTGGTACCTTTTTCCAGATGGTAGGAGGGTGAAGAGTGTGTGTGAGGAGTGTGTGGGGTCATCCACAATGCTGGTGGCTTTGCGGATGCAGCGTGTGACGTAAATGTCTGTGATGGGTGGATCCCGATGATCTTCTCAGCTGTCTTCACTATCAGCTGCAGGGTCTTACGATCCGATGAGGTGCAAAACCAGACAGTGATGCAGCTGCTCAGGATGCTCTCAATAGTTCCTCTGTAGAATGTAGTGAGGATGCTAGGTGGGAGATGGGCTTTCTTCAGCCTTCGCAGAAAGTAGAGACGCTGCTGGGCCTTCTTGGCTATGGAGCTGGTGTTGAGGGACCAGGTGAGTTTCTAGGTTTGATGCTCTTGACGATCTCCACAGAGGAGCCGTCGATGTTCAGCGGAGATTGGTCACTCCGTGCTTTCCTGAAGTCAACAACCATCTCTTTTGTCCACATGCAGAGACAGGTTGTTGGCACCGCACCAGTCCATTAGCTGCTGCACCTCCTCTCTGTATGCTGACTCGTTGTTCTTGCTGATGAGACCCACCACAGTCGTGTCATCAGAGAACTTGATAATGTGGTTGGAGCCATGCATTGCTGCACAGTTGTGAGTCAGCAGAGTGAACAGCAGTGGACTGAGCACACAGCCCTGGGGGGCCCCAGTGCTCAGTGTGGTGGTGCTGGAGATGTTGTTCCCGAGCCAGACTGATTGAGGTCTCCCAGTAAAGAAGTCCAGGATCCAGTTACAGAGGGAGGTGTTCAGGCCCAGTAGGTTCAGCTTTCCAATCAGGTGCTGAGGAATGATTGTGTTGAATGCTGATCTGAAGTCTATGAACAGCATTCGAACGTAGTGAGGGTGAGGGCCAGATGTAGGGTGGTGGCGATGGCATCATCTTTGGAGCAGTTGGTATGATACACAAACTGCAGCGGGTCCAGTGAGGTGGGCAGCGGAGTCTTGATGTGCCTCATGACGAGCCTCTCGAAGCACTTCATGATGATGGATGTGAGTGCAAATTGGACAGTAGTCATTGAGGCAAGACTCTGGAGACTTCTTTGGCACGGGGAAGATGGTGGTAGCCTTGAAGCACGTTGGAATGATGGCGCTGCTCAGTGAGATGTTGAAGATGTCAGTGAAAACATCTGCTAGCTGATCTGCACTATCTGAGCCAGGAATGTTGTCTAGTCCAGCAGCCTTACGTGGGTTGACTCTGCATAGAGTTTTCCTCACATAAGCCGTGGTTAGACACAGCACCTGGTTCTTGGGAGGAGGGGTTGTCTTCCTTGCTGCCACATCATTCTGTGCCTCAAACCGAGCGTAGAAGTTGTTCAGCGCATCTGGAAGGGAGGCATCACTGTCACAGGCAGGTGATGTTGTCCTGTAGTTGCCGATTGCCTAAATGCCCTGCCACATGCGCCGTGTCGCCACTATCTGTGAAGTGACTGTGGATTTTCTGGGTGTGTGCGCGCTGTGCCTCTCTGATTCAATTCAATTCAATTCAATTTTATTTGTATAGCGCTTTTTACAATAGACATTGTCTCAAAGCAGCTTTACAGAAATATCAACACGGTATACAGATATTAAAGGTGTGAATTTATCCCAACTGAGCAAGCCACTGAGTGGCGACGGTGGCAAGGAAAAACTCCCTAAGATGTTTTAAGAGGAAGAAACCTTGAGAGGAACCCGACTCAGAAGGGAACCCATCCTCATCTGGGTAACAACAGATATTGTGAAAAAGTTCATTATGGATTTATATGAAGTCTGTATGGTGTTAAGAGCAGCCGTAGTCCCAGCAGTCTGGAATTAAAGAAGATTTGAGCTCCATCCAGAGGCTGAAAGGATCAGGATCTCTAGTATCTCCATAAATTCGTGTGGGGCTCGGCGAAAGGAGAGAGGGAGAAAGTAGAACAGAATCTAGTCAGGGTAGGCTTGAGTAAACAAATACGTTTTAAGCTTAGACTTAAACACTGAGACTGTGTCTGAGTCCCGAACACTAATAGGAAGACTGTTCCATAACTGTGGGGCCCTATAAGAGAAAGCTCTTCCCCCTGCTGTAGCCTTCACTATTCGAGGTACCGTCAGATAGCCTGCATCTTTTGATCTAAGTAGGCGTGGCGGATCATATAAAACCAAAAGGTCGCTTAGATATTGTGGCGCGAGACCGTTTAGTGCTTTATAGGTTAATAAGAGTATTTTATAATTAATGCGAGATTTTACTGGGAGCCAATGCAGTGTGGATAATATCGGTGTGATATGGTCGTATCTTCTAGTTCTAGTTAGGACTCTAGCAGCTGCATTCTGGACTAATTGGAGCTTATTTATATTCCTACTGGAACATCCAGACAGTATGGCATTACAGTAATCTAATCTAGAGGTGACGAATGCATGAACTAGTATTTCCGCATCATGTAGTGACAATATGTTTCTTATTTTAGAAATATTTCTGAGATGAAAGAAGGCTATCCTAGTAATATTATCTACATGAGCATCAAATGATAGGCTGGAGTCAATAATCACTCCAAGGTCTTTAACTGCTGCACATGGCCTGCTCTGATGGCCTGGGACAGTTTGGCCCTCGCTGTTCTTAGGGCCACCTTGTGACCTGTCCTGAAAGCGGAGTCTCGGGTCCTTAGTGGTGCTCACGCCTCCACAGTCATCCACGGCTTCTGGTTGGAGCGTGTGGTGATTGCACTTGCTGATGGAAGCTGGTCACTGATGCCGTGTATTCCTCCAAGTTGGTGGAATTGCTGTCAGTTGCAGCCTCCCTGAACATGTCCCAGTCAGTGTGCTCAAAACAGTCCTGAAGAGCAGAGATGGCTCCTGCTGGCCAGGTTTTCACCTGCTTCAGAACCGGTTGGAGTGTCTAACGAGCGGCCTGTATGCTGGAATTAGCATAACAGAGATGTGGTCTGAGTAGCCGAGGTGGGGGCGGGGCTCTGCCCTGTATGCGCCGGGGATGTTTGTGTAAACAAGATCCAGCATGTTCGCCCCTCTCGTTGCAAAGTCAACATGTTGGTGAAATGTAGGGAGCACTGACATGAGATTCACTTGGTTGAAATCTCCGGCGATAATAAACAGTCCATTGGGGTGTGTGTTCTGCATAAATCAAAACTAAATCTAAGATAAAACAAAGGCAACTTGAGTAAACACAAAATACAGTTTATAAATGATAATGTTATTTACTGAAGTAAAGAAGTTATCCAATACCAACTGGGCCTGTGTAAAAATGTATTTGCCCCCATAGTTAGTAATTCCCCAAATCTATGAAACTGCATTCATAATGGGGTTCAGCTGGACTAGACACAACCAGGCCTGATTACTGCAAACCCAGTTCAATCAAATCAACACATAAATAGAACTTTTTAAACAGCATGAAGTTGGTTAAAAGGTCTTACCCAGTAACACACTATGAAAAAACTGTAACAAATTAAAGAAATAATGAAGAAGAAGGTGATTGAAATACATCAGTCTGGGAAACGTTGCAAACCTATTTCAAAGGCTCAGGGACTCCAGAGGACCACAGTGAGAGCCAATCTCTCCAAATGGAAAAACTCGGCAGAGTAGTGAACCCTCCCAGAAGTGTCCGACCTTCCAAAATTCCTCCAAGAGCACAGCACCTACTTATCCAGGAAGTCACAAAAGAGCTAAGGACAACATCAAAGGACCTACAGATCTCTCTTGCATCAATAAAGGTCATTGTTCATGACACCACTATCAGAAAGACACTGGGCAAAAATGGCATCCATGAAAGACTGTCGAAGTGAAAACCACTGCTAACCCAGAAGAACATTAAGGCACCTCTGGATTTTACCAAAACACACCTTAATGATCCTCAAACCTTTTGAGAGAATGTTCTGTGGACTGATGAGTCAAAAGTGGCACTGTTTGGAAGACATCTGGCATAAACACAGAATTCCACAAAAAGAACATAACTACGGTCAAGCATGGTGGTGGAGGTGTGATGGTGTGGGGATGCTTTGCTGATTCAGGGCCTGGGGAACTTGCAGTAATCAAGGGAAACATGAATTCTGCTCTCTACAAGAAAATCCTAAAGAAGAATGTCTGGTCTTCAGTCCTTAAGCTGATACTGGATCAAGCGCAACTGGATTATGCAGCAAGACAATGATCCAAAGCATAGGAGTAAGCCCTAGTCCTAGAACTAAGTGAAAGACTGCTATCCAGCTATCGGAAACATTTGGATGCAGTTATTGCTGCTAAAGGTGGCACAACCAGATTTTATGCTATTAGTTTTTCACATTGGTGATAGGTGTTGGATAACTTTAAGTAATTAAAGCTTTATTGTGTGTTTACTCAGGTTGTGTTTACTCAGGTTGCCTTTGTTTTATTTTGTTTGAAGATTAAAACTATTTACTATAACATATACACAAAAACAGAAGAAATCAGGATCGGGGCAAATACTTTTTTACAGCAATGTAGAAAGATTTGTTTTGTGATTTCAATGGATTTCTTCACTCATGCATGTGAGAGAAAAAATAGATAAAGCATAAAACATGGACAGAGCTTTGGTTGTTGTGGATTGAAATGATTTTTAAAAGGTCTACATAAGGTTTTAAACATGGTCAATGAACATTTAGCTCTGCTTGGCTCAGTTTATGTTTCCTCAGTTTAAATAGTGGCCATGATAAACACATATCTGTTCACAAACATAGGCTACTAGGCTCCATTTTTAATAAGTTAACCAGTTGGTTCTAAATGAATTACATTTGCTAGCTAGATTTGTTAACTTGGATTGATTAGGGTTGCAGTGAAGAAGAGCCAACACCTGATACCACTAAGGATTTATTACTCATGATGTTGATTACTCAAGGGCCGTTTATACGGCGTTATCTTCTCTGTGTAAACATACAAAAAGGACAACATATAATAGAGGGTAGGCACATGACGTCACGGTAGCCGGAAATCGCCACGGTCACACCCACTGAGTGGCAAAAGGACTGAGCGACAGCATTAGTGTACAGCGTAAATTCTGCAAAAACACAGAAAATTCATCTAAAATAGGAAAAAGCTGTTGTGTAATCAACTGTGCTAACACAATGTGTCATCTCGCATCCTCACTCCAGACATAACTACAAACATCAGTGCTGCTACATGCGAACATGTCCTGCCAAACAATTCATTCATTCTGACTGTTTTACCTTCACAAATATATAATGTTAGTAAGTGAAAGCAGTGTTAGCTACAGACAAACTAGGACTAAATAGCTTACGGTTTACCAAATAAAATTATATAATAAAATATAAATATTTGTACATACCTGTCCACATACAACCAGAATGTTTATTAGTGTTTTTGTCACTTTAATTTCTCCAACAAATCCCACCTTGAAGTAGGACCAAGCATCAAGGCTTTTGTATGCCTATAGGCTTTGCTTAGTGTATTTCCCCGGTGTCAAAATCAGGTACATATGAATGTTGGGAAAACCGAATTCTGGCCACATGTCCATGGACCACAGGTTCTTGGGCAAGTTGTAACACCTACTGTTTCTTGCCTACTGAGAATTTGAAGATACTACCCCTCTGGCACACTGCTTTTCACCTACTGTGTAGTAGGCTAATACGCGATTGCAGACGCAGCCTCTGTCTTCGTGAATGACATATCGCTTCTCCAAGCATCACAGTCACCTACCTTCTCTCTTTGTAGTTTTGCACAAAATCTCAGAAATGCATCCTGGTGTGAAGTTTTTGTATGGATGTCATGTTCACATTTCTGCAGATCAGTATGTTTTGAACGCGGGTGACTTATTTCTTCTGTGGGCAGAGTGCCAGCATTGGCAGAGAGAAGTCAGAGTTGGTCATGTTTAAGGGCTCAGTTAGGGAGTTTCTGCGTTATCCAAATTCAAATAAGGTTAGAAATGACTGGGCAGAGACAAAATTCGTATAAGCAGAATCTGACTAAATCTCTCTCTCTCTCTCTCTCTCTCTCTCTCTCTCTCTCTCTCTCTCTCTCTCTCTCTCTCTCTCTCTTTCAGTGCGGTTTTCTATAATACCCAAATCTGTGCCATTTAGTGTGTGTTTTATTTAATATATATGAATGGCTGGGAGAGATCTACTGTGTTTTCCCACAGTGTCAGGATGATAGCTCATCAGTTGCTCTCTGCTGTGTGATGATGTAATGTTGTGATAGGAGACAGTGACAGACACAGACAGAGGAAGTGAGAGAGAAGGGAAAGAGAGCACGATAGAGCGAGAGAGAGAGACCAAGAAAAGAGTTTGAGATGGACATCAATTGCCCTCACATCCTGGCATAGGGTCGACTGATCTACACATAGGGTTATGAGAGATACTCTCAGTCTCCTCTTTTGTTTTATTCATTTTGTTTTACAAATTAATATTCTAAATATGTAACTAACTATGAAAAAGGATTTTGTGTGCTAATATTTTGAAATGTTACATTCAGTCAAGCTACATTTTAAATTAAGAGTGCAGATGGTGTTTTAGGCTTTTTCACTTTCCTGACACTGTAATAGCGTAGGAGTTCAGCAGTAAAAATGGAAAATATTTCTATCCACCTACATACCACACATTATGGTTAGTGGTTGAATTTTTAAAATCTCTCTTGCGTAGAAGTGTTCTAGATTGCGTAGATTGTCTAAATTAGTAAATACTTTTGAATGGAAGGTCAACATTTTCTATTTGAGACACAGCTCATGACAATAATTATGATTATGGAAAGTTTGTCATGTCAATAATTATGGAAAGTTTTAAAATAAAGAGAGCTTGTCAGTAGGTTCAAACTGCTGTGCATGAAATCGCTAAACATTTTTCAGTTTGATTTGGAAACTTGATAGGCAGATAGAATATGTTTCGCCACTGACGTCCCATCTTGTGGATGCCACTTTTTATCCCTCAGATGTGTATATAAATTTACAGGTGATTGTGGACAGTGCCACTCACATTGCTGCTGCTTTTGAGTGCACACATGTCATGCTGGACCTACAGCAGGCAGTACATCACCCACCTTGGCATGGATTATTTTCCTAAAACAATGCACCCTGTCATGGTTTATTATTTATTGGTAAAAAATGGTATTTATTGGTAAAAAATGTGACAAAAGAAAGACATGGACCCTTCTAAACACACCTCCTGACTTTTTGAAAAGCTGTGTAAAGAAATGCAAACTCACTGTTCCCAGTAGAGATATAAGTCGGGGCAAGGAATCTGATTTTATATATATATATATATATATATATATATATATATATATATATATATATATATATATTATACAGGGCCCTCCACTAATATTGGCACCCTTGGTAAATATGAAGGCTGAAAAATTGTCTTTATTGTTTAACCTTTAAAAAAGAGTAGAGAGGAGAGATGAGAGTAGAGGCTTTTTTCTTGAAACCATTCCAAACAACTTGTGGTGATGTATGTGACTTCAGATTGTAGTTTTGGAGACTTTCTGACGCCAAGAAACAACTGATCCTTGAAGATTTTTTGGCCACTCGAACCATCCTCTTCACAGTGTGTTGAGACGATATAGACACACATCCAATTCCAGGTTGATTCATAACATTTCCAGTTGACTGGAACTTCTTAATTATTGTCCTGATGGTGAAAATGGGCATTTTTAATGCTTGTGCTATTTTTTTGTAGCCACTTCCCATTTTGTGAAGCACAACTACCTTTAGCTGTACATCACAGCTATAGTCCTTGGTCGTACCCATTGTTATGAATGACTAAGGGAATTTGGCCTATATGTTACCTCATATTTATACCCCTGTGAAACAAGAAGTCATGGTTGAGCAATTTCCTATTCCTAGTCACCCAGGTGTGCTAAACTTTTTTAAAATATCAATGGGAATATACTTCTCATATGAATTCATAAGGGTGCCAATAATTGTTGCACACCTATATTTAACAAAGATATATTTTTTTTGATAAAGCAGTGTTTGTTTGTTTTTTTGCTATTGTTTGATTTCCATGAGAGATTATTTTCATAGCCTTCTCTGCTCATATTTACTAAGGGTGCCAATATTAGTGGAGGTCACAGTGTGTGTGTGTATATATCTAGAGATGCACCGATGTACTGGCCAATAATGGATAGTTTAAAAACATCCAATGATCAGGGTGATTATATCCTGTCAATCAAAAGAGGGTGGGAAAACACATCCATACATGCTGTGTAAAGATGATGTCTCTTGTGTGGAATGATGACAGAACTGCAGTTTGTAAGCCCTGTACTGCTAAAATTTTACACCAGACGCTGCATAAGTGAAGCAGGAGTTTCGGTGTCTAATGAATTTTTTTTACAGCGAAGATATATATATATATATATATATATATATATATATAGATAGATATAGATAGATAGATAGATAGATAGATAGATAGATAGATAGATAGATAGATAGATAGATAGATAAATAGTGTATAGAAGTAGTGGCTTCTGCTTGGTTGGGATGAAAACCTGCACCTACACCGGCCCTTTCCGGATGAGATTGGACACCTCTGTCTAGACAATCATGCAGCTTCATCTGGCAACAGTAAAGACTGAGACTGGCACAGGATCAGCCAGAGTTGAAAACACAACTTTATCATTGTTTGGAGGATCTGATTCGAAGTCCAATGGACCACTCATAGATAGATGCGAGTTTCTCAGACTTATATGGTTGAGTGATGAAGACTGTAAATTTTTTTCTGCCATCCTTAATTTGGTACTCCTAATTAGTTAGTAGATATTCTGGGCTATAATTCAAGGTCTGTTCCTTGGAGACAAATTTATGTATGTTTATAAGAGTTCTAGATCACTGAAATGTTGTGCATTCATTAATCTATGGTGCTTTGTCCTTTGGGTGTTATCTTGTGTTATACTGTTGTCCTCCATGTGTTTTTTGTTTGCAGGGCTGTAACTCTCACTAGAATAGGTCTCTTTGTCAATTCATTGAATTGGTGCTTTAGCGTTACCACTGCCAGGACCTGCAGCAGGTTCAGATTATTCTCACTCTTGGAGCAACATACCTTTCACTGCTGTTATTGAATAAGTCATAGCATTTGCTACATGATATGCTTTTAGGTGAATAACTAATATGAATAATAAGCCATGATTATAAGGGGTTAACCTATACAGTTAAACTAATTAACTAATTATCAAGGTGTGCGTGAGTTAGTTATATTAGGGCAAAGTAAACACCAACACGTGCAGTGCAAAAGACTAACTTATTTTATTTATTTTACTCAGAACACAATGGCCCTTGTTCATCAAATTTGCAAATAGCCAAATCTGATTGTGAAACAAGTGTATTAATTGATTTAATCTTTGCTCTATCTGTGTGATCAAACTAACATCACATGATTCATTCTTATGTTCAAGTGCACTGGACTTCTTGAAATATCTGACCAGACTTTCAGTTACTCTTTGCGAAGTCTCACTTCTACTGACAATTGCAAGCATTTTCTTTTGCACTCCTAGGTTTGACTATAGTTCGTTTGGCTACTTTGGAGCCTACTGTGCATCAGAATTCAGTTTGCTTTTTTTTGTATTTGGTTTATATGAAATAAGGATTTGTTTATTTGTTCAGAACACAACCTTGGCTTACCTCTAGTAACAAATAAAGCTTAATTTAAATCTGACTTAAATTAAAGGTGATCTACTGATGTTTTTCAATTAAAAGAAAATGAAGCTATAAATAGAGAGAAAATAGTTCAGTTTCCTAAATGGTTGTGATCTTATAGCTTTAAAAACAAACAAACAAAAAACAACAACCAACAAACAGAGTAAACTTCTATTGCTTTTTTTTTTTTTTTTTTTTTTGAAACAACCTTGGGCAATAGCACATTTAAGACACCCCCCCCCCCCCCCCCCCCCCGCACTCACTGTGTTTGCACATTTCCTTGGAACTACTCCAATCCGAAACTACCAAGTAATGATCTTTTTGCTGTGATGTTTATCACATATTAAACATTTCTATGAATTCGGCCGATTAAACTGGATGCTGTTTCATTTAGAGCAATTTATATTGGTGTTGATTTTTACCTATGATTAAGAAAAGTACATTCTGTGTTATGAGCTCAGTTGGGACGTTGATCTGATACCAGTGGACCATAAGGTCAAATACCCTTTATCTGGCCAAAGCTGCCATGCCCTTGAGCATGGCAGTTAACCCAGATTTGCTCCAGTGATGCTTAAATGAGGACTTGCTGTGTCCTTTTCCCTCCAAGTCAAAATGGTTCTTCTGCAACCAAGCATGTTACAACCATACAAAAATAAAAGTAACAAAAGGTTATAACTGCATCAAATAAACCATAATAACCTAATACCTATTGCAGCAAACCTAGTAAAATTAAGGGTGACATTTTCAACATCTGTCATTACTTGGACAAGTAATAGTGAGTGGATGGTTTTAGATCATTTTTGGCATTTTGATAGTATTAAATCCTTTGAATTGAGTAATAACCTTCAACAGTAGATTATTAATTATTCCTCTTTATAATTAATCCTGTCATGTCAGCTTTGAGGCAGTTGTTTCCAGTTTGCTTAATACTCTTTTTCTCAAGATGTTCAGGTTGATTTAATAATTTTATAATTTATTTAATTTTATATCAGAAATGCATTGCTATTATAACACCATATGTTTGGTACCATCCTCTCTCACTCTCAATCTCCACCTTTATCATGATAACATATCATCAAAAATTCACATATTAAATGTTAAGAATGTGCAAAATCAAGAGAGGTTTGACAAGGATGACACACTTTTTGTGTGAAGTGTCTGGGAATGGAGCATGCGACAGCAGCCCTCGAGAGGTCTGATTGTGTGCATTGTGAGTGCCTTAAAATCAGGCAGCTCACTCTCTTCTTGACCGAAGGGAGTTGGGTTTCAGAGCCTCGCAGATATGGTCCTGGGAATCTTGTATGGATCAGGAAGAGGAGCCGGGGACAAGTGCTGTTCTACCTCTTCCAGGTCCGGCTCTCCACTGGATTTTCGTGCTTGCCTTTTGGCTCCTTCCATTAAGGAAAGCCAAAACACCCTCCAAAAAGACCAACTAGCAGTGTGGAAACTACTGCCAAATGTGTCTCCATGGGTTCAATCCACTATAGAAAAGGGTTACTGAGTCCAGTTCAGAGCTCAGTGTGTACCAATATTGGGTTCTTCCCTTCGGGCTAGCTTTATCCCCTCGCACCTTCACAAAGTACATGGATGCTGCTCTGGCTTCCTTGCAACTCCAGGGCATCCGTGTACCTGCACGACTGGTTAATTCTAGCACGATCCATGGAACTGGCAATTCAACATCGTGATGTTGTTCTCGCCCACGTGAGCAGCTTGGATGCTCAGGTTAAACCTCAAGAAACGTATGCGTTCTCCAGTGCAGAGGACATCTTTTCTAGGGGTTATATGGGATTCTACTACAATGAGGGCATTTCTATCCCAAACACATGTAGGATCAATGCTATCAACATTGAGCAAGATAAAGCTGGGTTTGGGCATCCCCTCCAGTAGCTACGAGAGACTGTTGGGGCTTATGGCAGCAGCAGCCAACCTCATACTGTTGGGCCTATTGCACATGAGACAGTTTTAGTGGTGGCTGAAAAGTCTTGGGTTTCATCTGAGGATGAAGCTCTCTCTGTTGTCCCTTCCTGCCTTGACTTTGCCATCTGGTAGTGTTGCAGGCTTTCTGCCCTCCTCTGTTCCACACAAGAACAAGAGAAATTGCCCCTACTGTGTCCAGTAAGGGCTCTTATGTCCAGTAAGTGTACTTATGTTCAGTGATGTAAGTTGGAGCAGTTGCTGGTCTGCTTTGGCGGTGACTGTAAAGGTGATACTGTGTCGAAGCAACGCATCTCTAATTGGATAGTGGAAGCAATCTATCGCACTTATGAGGCACGTGGTCTCTCTACGCCTTTGGGCATAAGGTCTCATTTCACTAGGGGAGGCCCCCTCCTTGAAGGCTTTATCCAAAGGGGTACCCTTACAGGATGTGTGTGCTGCATCGGGGTGGAATATGCCGCACACATTCATTCGATATTACAGTCTGGATATGCATTCCACCTGGGCACGAGTGTCTTGTAGTGACCCTCGGGCTCGGATCTTTGGAACAGGCAGTATGACTTAGTATGACAGAGTGGGTATTCTTGTTCCCACATCGTGAAGCTCACGCAATGTTGAGTTCCATTTGAAAGGGAACGCCTGGGTTAAATCTGTTACCTGAGAATGGAATAAGACGTTGTACAGCTTTGTCATCCTTGGGCATGCCTGTGAATTGCATCTTTGCTTCAGATAATAGAGGCTGATGGCTTTGTTCACAGGTGGCGTTTTATATTACGTGACATGCTTAATTGCCACGTCACCTGATCATGGCAGTCCTATAAACAGGCATGATTTTACATAACCTTCAGATGCCAGTCACGTGAGTAACCCAGATGTTATGTAATGATAGTCATACACTTCAGAACTTTGTTTATACTTTAATACGATTTTTTTCTTGTAAAAAAAAACCCTTTGAGACAACAAAGAAGTAAAAAAAGTGTTGCAAAGTGAATTTACTATTTAAAATTCCCTAGCAACCGGTCATTTTCCAACATTCATTTTATGCCTTTATCCATGAAGAAGTTATAAAAGGGACCTGATTGTCTATGAATTAGTGTGTTTTACCCATTTCAACCACAAAGGGCAACTCATTTTTGCCTAGAAAAGGCATTTTCGCTCACATACTGATTGACCCATTGTTGAAACGTGAATTCCAATCTAGCTACCCTTAGCTAGCAAGCAATGAGCAATACCAGAGACATTCTGTGATATGCCTGGCTCTGCTGCTTTTGTTCGCAAATTAGCCCACCTCTGCTTCATTTAGTTATAGTTGCAGAGAGAGAGGTAGGTTAGCTAAAGTTGTGTTGTTTCATGTAGGTGTTTGTCCTTGCTTCAAATTTTATTGCAGCTAATAACATTTATTACTGTGAGTGAAGTGATGCAAGGATGTACTTTGGCATGAATGCATTTGTAGATACATGCTGGCAATATTTACTGTATCTCGACCGTTATGTTGTTTATTTACATCAGTGCATGTTCTGTGCTTAGTAGCTAGCTGTCTAATGTTAGTCACATTTTAATGTTGATAACATTAGCTAGCAAACAGCAAATGATTTGTATGTATCTGCTGAGTTTGTTCATAAGTATCCGATTTCTGCATGATTTATCAGTAGTCACTGAGAGTAGAGATAGACGTAGGTGTAATTTCATAGGGGTGCGTGTCCATGTTTGAAATATTATTGTAGTGAATAACTTATATTTAACAAAGGGGTGTGAGGATGTACTGTGGCATGAATGCATTTGTAGCTACATACTGGCTAAATTTATATCGACTGTTATATTGTTTATTTACATAAATAAGTGTTCTGTACTAGCTAGGTAGCTATCTAACAGTGCCATAGCACCTCTTTGAAACATAGGGCATTGCCCAAAACTCAAAATTACAGCTCAGTGACTTCTAATAAGAGGAAGATATCTTTAAGGTCCTATATAAATGACTGCCTTGCTGTTGTTGAAATGATGTCTGCAAAAGTATTTACAAATGTTATTAATTATAAAATTATTTATTTCTGCAATAACAACATTTTGTTGGTTTGTACAAAACACCCAGTTGGGTTAAAAACCTTAAATTAGTTCTGGTGTAACCACTTGCCATCAGAAATCCCATATTTAGTTGAATGGAGTCAACCTGTGTTGAATTAAAGTGTCAGATGTTCTTAATATAAATACACCTGATCCTTAAACGATCAGTCAGTGTTTGGATATAAAAAAAAAAAAAAAAAAATCTGACTCTTGGTGGTTGGCCTCCTTTAGATTCCTTTAAAGTAATGTTTGTGGCATATTTTTCCATTTTTTACTAATTGATTAAATGATGCTTCACCGGATGGCCAAGTTTGGGATATTTTTCATAACCAAATACTGATATGTCCTTTTAAGAATTTTTTCCTAGACTTGACTTGATAGCTCCTTAGTCTTCATGATTTTATTTGTTTAGGTATTTTTTTGACGAAAATGCAGGTGGATTTAATAACTGGAAATCCATCTAAATCTTGAGAACCACAGCCAAATCTTGAGATCAAATCTGCTGCAGGTCAATATTAATACTTCCAGCCACTTTGCATCATGGGTCCACAATACACATTTTAATGCAATTTAATCTTTACAAGCAAACTGCAATATAAAATTCCTACAATTATATATAATGAAACAAACGTGCATTTTTTCACTGTTCCACTGTTTTTAAAAAGTACACTGCCTTGGACAGGTCATGTCCCCAGCTTTACCCTCTTTTGATCAAAATAAAGCCTTTGTTAATCTCTCTCCCTTTTATTTCTTCAAATTGACACAGGACTCTGCAGGATTCACAGAATTCTGCCAAAAAATTCTTTGGTCACACTAATTTCTGCTTAAGAAATATAGATCCATGCTAATGTTCACTCTCTTCTTTCTTTCTTTCTTTCTTTCTTTCTTTCTTTCTTTCTTTCTTTCTTTCTTTCTTTCTTTCTTTCTTTCTCACTCTAGTTCCACCTCTCTTTCACACTCATTGGCTTCATCTCAAATCAGACATCATTACATTTATGTTCATAATTTATTTAACATTTTTAACATGACTGGCTGAGATGTCTAAGGGGAAAAAAATTCAGCGTTCCACATTGAGTTCTAGCACACATAACTTGAACTCATTACTCAGTTTCAAGTAATAAAATAGGTCTCACATGCTCTCCTGCATTCAGTCTTTATACCACAGTAAAAACTAGCAGACAAGACTGTTAGTGTTCTATATCGCTTCATTGTTTTTCCACATACACTGTGTAGCAGCAATGTAGATAATTTATTTATAGGATGATTTATTCTGTAAGTTGATATAGAGAGTATCATGATTGGACTGCTAGAAGAATAAGACTGTATTGTGCTTTTACTCTCAAAAGATTCTATACAAATATGGTTATGTTGTTAGACATGCTGCCAGAGTTTGTTGTTGTCTTATTATATACACTGCTGTAGGAATTTTCAGGGTTTGCTTGTAAGAGTTAAATTGCATTAAAATGTGCATTGTGGACCCATGATTCAAAGTGGCTGGAAGTGTTATTCTCAAGATTATTTGATCCCAAGATGTGGCTGTATGTCTCAAGATGTAGATGGATTTCCAGTTATTCAATGCAGCTGCTTATTCATCATAGTCATCTGCTCCTTCACCACTTTCTGTCTATGAATTGTCACAGGCCTCCACCATCTGTGACATTCTCACTCACACAAAGAATCTCTGATTCTCTCACTTGCCTATTCATCTTTCTCTCTCTCTCTCTCTCTCTCTCTCTCTCTCTCTCTCTCTCTCTCTCTCTCTCTCCCTGTGTCCCTCCCTCTCTACTGTCTCTTGTCCAGTTGCATTCTTTTTCTTTTTTCTCTCACTCAATTTTACTCTCTTTGAACCTATTTTTGTGCTCACTAGCCTTTTCTCTCTTACTTCCCTCCATTTTTACTACTCCCTCTATCTCTCCTTTTTCAACATGTTGTTTTTATTTCTTTTATGGTAAGGATATAAGGCATAGTGGCTTAGGGGTTAGCACCTCCAGGGTTGTGGGTTCAAATCCTACCTCTGCCCACCTCTCTGCTCAAGTACTCCAGTTTCCTCCTCCAGTCCAAAACCTGTTTTGTAGGCCAATTGGCATTTCCAAGTTGTTAAAAATGTGTGAATGTGTGTGGGATTGTGCCCTGCTATGGGCTGGCCCCTCATTCAGAGTGTCTCCTCCCTCATGCCCCAAGATCCCTGGGATAGGCTCCAGGCTCCCTGCAAGCCTGTGTAGGATAAGCAGTACACAAAATGGATGGATGGATGGATAGATGGATATAAGTATGTGGATTTTGACAATAACATACGTGAGAACATGTATACCTTGCACACTAGTGCTCCTGACCATCCCATGAACTCCAGAATGATCCCAAAATGTTGTAAGCTGTCAAAAATTGAAAGCTGGCTATCCCAAATACACAGACTTCTCTATTTAATTTATTGTACTGCTGTAGATTTGTCCACATTTCTGACCTGTTAGACTTCTACTTCAGATTTTTTTTAATTACAGCATCACTAATGGAAACGGATTGGTGCAGTTTTCTCAGTTTACTTACAGTTTACTTTCCTCAGTTTACTTTTGCCTTTGTCTACAATTGACTGACATGACACTTACACAGTTACACAGTTACACCTTTTTTAAAAACTATTATTTAACATTCAATTAGCTATAACTATAGAGAGGTAGTGTTAACAAACATAATACTGTATTATCATCATAAAAACATCCCAAAAGATTTTATCATGTTTTATCAGTCCCCTACACAGACAGGATGGCATGAGTCATGAACTTAATATTCACATACCCACCTTTTGTGCCCATGGCACAGATGCCACACCTTTTTAATTGGTACTGACAGACACAGACACTATGCCTCTCTCATTGGGACTGATAAGCACCAAGACCATGACTGCTTCATCAAAATTGACCTTTGTACTAGCAAAAAACATCACGAGTCATATTGCTTCACTTGTCACGGACCTTTTGGACCACTGTGGGAAAAAAACCCTCTCAAGTCAATTTATCACATAGTGTGCTTATGAGAACAGTCAGTCCCCAGAAAGATACAGCAATACTTGTGTGCATGTGTGTGCACTTTCATTGGTGATAACCAATTCTTGTCTCTATGCTCTCAAGAGGCCGAGAATACAGAGTCCAAGATCAGCTTTTGTCTCATCCTGACTCATATCAGTGGAACTTATTATCTCCACTTGTCTGTCTCTCTCTGTCTCTGTCTCAGCTCATGTTATTTGTGCTTGTTAGTTTGTTTGTGTGTGCATGTATATATGTGTGTGTGTGTGTGTGTATACGTGTTTATATCAATGCATGTGCTCTGACTGAAGCTGTGTAGCGTCAATATCAAAGTGTTGAGAGCTTTTACACCCATGAGTATGTATTATGAGGATTATATACAGTCATACGGTTTATTATTATGTCTCTCTCCTCTCTCTGACTTTCTTGCTCTTGTCTTTCCATCTGTTTGTGTTGTGAGAACCTTCTGGACTGACAAGCTTCAGCTTGTGTTGTGCAGTGACTAGTGTCAAAGATAATAACCCAAAGTTTGTTACTGTGCAAAATTATAATGATAAGCACACTCAGGAACATAATAAAGTTTCACATTTGTCAGTGGGAATCACTGCCTCACTGGACAGTGAAGAGGGTATTGAGGGAGGCAAAGAAAAGTCAGTTTCAGGATTGCATAACTTAGTTGTTTCTTGTGGGTGTCAAGTTTCAAAGCCAGCAATTGATGCCACCTACTTATCAACAAGCTATTTGGGTGGAAGTGAGTAAGAAGCCCGTCCTGAGAGCAACTCACACAATGCAGCATTTGATGCCAAGCAGCCTTTTTCCTACAATTGCAATAATTTTGTGGCTAGTTTACACCAAATTGAAACTTCTTGGCTTTGCATGTCACCATAAAGTTTCGTAAACAAGAGAAAAGCATACTAGGAAAAGCCTAAATGCCCACCATTAAATATTATTGTGAATTCTGAATGCTTTGTGGATGTTTCATGGCTAAAATATGGTCTCCTTCTCTCTCTCTCTTTCTCTCTCTCTCTCTCTCTCTCTCTATTTTCACATGTGGAAATTTAACAGTAATTAACCCAGGAAGATTGATGTGGAAATTCACTGATATGAGACCTAGTACAATTCCTGAGAACTTATCAGTATGGGCCCATGTTTGAACAGAAGCTGGGATACTACTTGGAAAGATGCACTGACATATTTTAGGTACATTATTTTAAACTTTAGTGGAGTAAATGAAGTTATGAACAAGTGGAAAGTCTAAAACTTATGAGTAAATAAACAGGAGAAATGTGTAGAAATTAGAGCAGTTGAGAAATGCAAGGGCTTTGGAGCATTGGTGATGAGATGAAATTCTGGCTCAGTCAGTGTGCACTGTTTATGAACAAATTACTAGCAGACTGAGAATGTGGTATAAACCGGTGTGTGAATGGTGGTAAAATACTGTTTTAAGGTTGCATGTCTGAATAACACAAAACCTAATCATTCTCTGTAAAGGCATGCTGGTATCCTGGGATTTCCAGTATAAGCATCTATTTCATAATATAAAGTACACACCTATGCATACATGAACATTGTACCCTGGCTGGTCCTTGCCTTAGGCAACACAGGCAGCAGTGTACATGTATGGTTCCAGCTAATGTACAGAAATAAATAAATGAATAAAAAGTCAATGCCTATCAAATGTATCACTGCCAGCCTTCTGAGCAGTTCCTACACATCTGCTGATTTACCCAACAGATGTTTTCCAACGACGTGTGATGTGGTGTTGCTCATATTAAAGAAAATCCTAGCTCCCTATCTGTGGCAGTGTGTGTCCTGATGTATACTAAATTCTGCTGTGTGTGTGTGTGTGTGTGTGTGTGTGTGTGTGTGTGTGTGTGTGTGTGTGTGTGTGTGTGTGTGTTTTACTGTGGCCACTCACTTACAATGCAGTCAGAATTCTTCTCCATATTGAAGCAGCATAATGAAGCTCTCAGCTCAACGACTCAGTGGTCACGGCTTTTTCTTCTTCTTACTTTTCTTTCACCAGCCATCTACTGGCATCGTTTGGCTGTTGCTCCCTTGCTCCTTCTTAAATTCTTGCTTCCTTCTTTCTCCTTTCCTTTCCTTAATTCGGTTTAGCAGTGCTTGAATTCAATTAATTCAATTTCTGCCAAAGGAGAGCACAGGATATTTCTTTCACTTAGGATTCATAAGCAGCCCTGTTTCACTCTTTTAATGTAAGTCTACAACAAAATTTACTTTAAGCTCAAGTTTGTACATATAACTGACTAATCTGGCATGACACTCTTGATGTATATACTATATAGTAACTACTGATATTCTTACAGCATTCTCTCCTTGTAGCTTTGTTTTTATAGAATGTGTTTCATTTAACAATGTGTGAAATGCTTAAGAATATTTAATTACTCACAGGAAGGACAACCAAGCTGCAATAGATCCTAAATGGCTAGATACCACAATACCCATTAGCACACTTATCTGTATCTAATATGTGTGCCAACATGATCTGACCATTTATAATTTGAAGATTAATCAGCTTGTTTTTTTTTTCTATATTAGCAAAAGGTATCTAGCCTAGGTACTAATATGTTTATTTATATATAAAATAAATGTTCAAACATTATATATTTATGGATGACACAATGGGTAATGTTGCCTCTACACAGCCCCTCACACATATTATATGAAAACATGTGTTTAGTAAGCAGCATACCATCTGGATTGGAGCCATATACAGTCCCCTCCGAAACTATTGAAACAGCAAGGCCAATTCAGTTGTGTGTTATACACCAAAAACATATGGGTTTGAGATCAAAAGATGGATATGAGTTTAGGATTTCAGATTTTATTTCCTGGTATTTATATCTAGATGAGTTAAACATAAAACATAGAACCTTTTGTATCAGACTACCCAATTTTTAGGTGAGCAAAAGTATAGGAACAGATAAGTCTTGAAGTAAATTAAAGTAAATAACACTTAATATTGGTTGCACATCTCTTGCTTGCAATAGCTGCATCAAGCCTGCAACTTACTGACATCACAAAAATGCAGTCTTCACAAGTGAAACTGAAGGCTAAAACCAAGATAGATGTTCAGAGCTTTTTATTGTTTAATGAATCAATCTAACAGGACACACCTGGGTAACAAGAAACACCTGTCTGTCACATGTTCCAGGATTTTTGCTCACCTACAAATTGGGTGGTCTGATACAAAATGTGTTATATTCTACATAGGAAATAAAAGCTGAAATTTTAAACACTCTTCTTATATTATTCTTTTGATCTCAAACCCAAATGTCTTCAGTCTACAGAAAGTAAAAAAAGGGAAGAAAAAAAAAATTGGCCTTGCTGTTCCAATAGTTTTGGAGGGGACTGTTGGTTGATTATATTAGAATATGAAACCCTCATTTGCGTGTTCAAATATATATTCTACTCTACTGCTCTCATCTCTCAGTAATTGAAGTAGAACTGAAAGGTCAGCCTGAAACCTTAGTAGGGAGTCATTTGTTTCCCACAGAGTGCTAATTGAATGAACACCTGGCTGCTGGCAGGCTACCCTCTATTAAAGGAGAAAGATTCCCCTCTGTGTGTGCTCATTTATAGCTAAACAGTTTTACAGAGGCATTTATGATGTTTTTTGGTGTTAAAGCAAGCAAGACTCCGGGTTACATTCGGGTTACTTCGGGTTACATCTCTCTCTCTCTCTCTCTCTCTCTCTCTCTCTCTCTCTCTCTCTCACACGCACACTCACTCACTCACACACACACACACACACACACACACACACACTACAGACCCACTCACATCAGTGAGACATATCCTGCTCTCTCCTATCAGAATGAAAGTACACTCCTTCATTTTTCCTCCTCCTCTAGACAAATGAGTGAAATATAACAATTTCACTTTAATAATTTAAAGTGTACTTTAATTTAAGATTAATAATTATAGGAATTATAATACATCAATATTATAAGCAATAAAAATAAACAGAACATAGCATTAACAATCACACGTTTGTCTGAAGGAAACCTTGTATTATTACTAATGGCAGAGAAAACGTTGGGGTTACGCATGTAACCCTGTTTTCTGAGAAGGGAACGAGACGCTGCATTTAGCATAACAGTATGGGAACGCCTTGTGCGCGTGACCGGTATCTGAAGCTTGTGTAAAATCATGCCTCTACTTATAGGCCTGATCAAGTGATGTGGCAATTAAGTGCGTCGCATGATATATATATGGCACCTGTGAACCACGCCGCCAGCCTCTATTATCTGAAGCGGAGACGCAATTCACAGGCCTGCCCTGGTATGAAAGTGCTATGCAACGTCTCGTTCCCTTCTCAGGGAACAGGGTTACATGCGTAACCCCGACGTTCCCTTTCAAAGGGAACTTTGACGTTGCATTTAGCATAACAATATGGGAATGGGAATACCCACTCCGTCATACCGAGGTTTGGCCTGTTCAAAAATACCCAAGCCCGAGGGTCACTGCAAGACACTCCAGCTCGGGGTGGAATGAATATCCAGGCTGTAATAACGAATGAATGTGTGTGGCGTACACCACCCTGCAGCCGCACACACATCCTGCAAGGATACCCCTTTGGACAAAGCCTTCAAGGAGGCAACTGCCCTAGTGGAATGCGCTCTTATGCCCAGAGGCGTGGTGAGACCGCGTGTCGTAAGCCCTAGAGATTGCTTCCACTATCCAATTAGAGATGCGCTGCTTTGACACAGCATCACCTTTCCTGTTGCTGCCAAAGCAGAGCAGCAGCTGCCCCAACTTACGACACTGGCCGGAGCGGTGGACGTAAGTACAGAGAGCCCTTACTGGACACAGCAGGTGCATCCTCTCTTGTTCCGGTGTGAGGAACAGAGGAGGGCAGAAAGCCTGCAACACTACAGGGTTGGCAGCCGATGTAGGCACTTTAGGAATATAATCCGGCCTAGGATACAGGAAGGCCTTGGCTAATCCAGGGGTAAAGTCAAGGCAGGAAGGGGCAACAGAGAGAGCTTGTAGACCTCCCACTCGCCAGTAAAAGAGCTGCCTTTAGAGTCAGAAGCTTCTGAGAGGCTGACTCTAAGGGCTCAAATGGGACCTCTGACAAACCTTCCAAGACCACAGCAAGGTCCCAGCAACGTTTAACATGGTCTCTACCACCTCAATTGTGCGACCAGAATCTATGAGCTGGTGCCCCTCAGGGGCCAGACCCACAGTTTCCGTAGTTCTGGCCGAGAGTGATAAATCAGCCCTCCGGCTTGAGACAGTAGATCCACCCTGAGGGCTCAAATGGGGCACCCGACAGAACTTCAAGGACCACAGAAGGTCCCAGGACGGTATGCGCGGCCTGCAGATGGGCCTCAGCCATCTGACACCACGCATGAACCTCGAAGTTAGAGGATGTTGCCCCACGGAGGCTCCATCAACAGGGGAATGGCTGGCCGAAACGGCGGCCACGTAACCCTGATTGTAGAAGGAGCCCAGCCCGTTGAGAAACGTTCTTGTAAGAACTCCAGGACTGTAGATATTGCGCAGTTCACTGGGTCTAGCTGACGTTCCTCACACCACAAGACAAAAAGCTGCCACTTGAGTGCATACAATTTCCTTGTTGATGGTGCTCTAGCATTTAACATGGTTTCTACAATCTCAGTTGTGAGACCAGAATCTATAAGCTGGTGCCCCTCTGGGGCCAGACCCACAGTTTTCGTAGTTCTGGCCGATTGTGATAAATCAGCCCACCGGCTTGAGACAGTAGATCCACTCTAGGGGCTCAAATGGGGCACCTGACAGATCTTCCAGGACCACAGAAGGTCCCAGGAAGGTATGCGCGGCCTGCAGATGGGCCTCAGCCGTCTGACACCACGCATGAACCTCGAAGTTAGAGGATGTTGCCCCAGAGAGGCTCCATCAACAGGGGCATGGCTGGCCGAAACGGCGGCCAAGTAACCCTGATTGTAGAAGGAGCCCACTCCGCTGAGAAATGTTCTTGTAGGAGCTCCAGGACTGTAGCTATTGTGCAGTTTACTGGGTCTGCAGTGGATCCCTGCGGACAGGAATTTCCCAAGGAGTGCCATCTCGCAGGGATAGTATCTCTCAGAACCATGTTCGAGCTGGCCAAAAAGGTGCTACTAGCAGGCTGTTTTGGCAACCTCTCACTAGAGCTTGTGGGAGCAGAGCAATGGGGGGAGCAGCATACAGATGTGAACTCGGCCACGTGTGTGGACTCCACCCCAAAAGTCTCCCAAGATCCAGCTTTATCTTGCTCAGTGTTGATAGGATTGACACTACGCATGTTGGGCATAGAAACGCCCTCATCGTAGTAGAATCCTATAACCCCTAGAAAAGTTGTCCACTGCACCGGGGAAAGCATACTTTTCTGAGATTCAACCTGAGCCCCAAGCTCTTCATGTGGGCGAGAACAACATCTCGATGTTGAACCACCAGCTCCCTGGATCGTGCTAGAATTAACCAGTCGTCCAGGTAGTTTGGTACGCAGTTGCCAGGTAGTTTGGTACACAGAGTGACATCCATGCACTTTGTGAAGGTGCGAGGGGATAAAGCTAGCGATATTCCTATGTGGAAATATGCACCTTTTAGATCTATTGACACAAACCAGTTCTTGAACTGAATCTGTGGCACGATAAGTTTGCGCGTCAGCCTCTGAACCTGTATGTCCGAAGAGTACGGTTCAGATGATGCAGATCTAAAATTGGCCGCATACTCCCACTTTTTTGCGTTACAGGAAATAATGGCTGTAAACCTCCCTCCCTTAGGGAATGGGGTACATGTTCTATGGCCCCATTGTCCAAAAGGTAACTTACTTCCTGTGCTAACGTTGGGCTCTGGTCTGTGTTGTCTGCTGTGGTGAGCACACCTGTGAAAGTTGGGGGTCGAGCTATAAACTGGACCCGGTAACCCTTTCTACAGTAGACAGAACCCATGAAGACACATTTGGCAGTAGTTTACACGCTGCCCGATGGTCTTTTAGTGACTTTAACTATTCCACATTCTATTGGAGGGAAAGCATCAGATTTTTGTTGCCCTGTGACAGCTCGCTGACCAGAGATCACTGAAAACTTGGGGACGGCCTTGGCTAGGGGAGGCCCTACAGTAGCACTGGGGGCTACCTGCCCAACAACCTCATGTCCCGAGATACATCTCTCCACGGCCCCTCAGGACCGCTCTTCTTTGCCTCCTTGGCCTTTATGACCATTCTCAGATCAGGCCTAGTAGCAGACCGCGACTGTGGCCACCCGGTTCCCCTGGCTGTCTGCGGGGGTTGGTGGGCTGCCATACTCGCCTTCTGGGTCTCCCTCACACTAGTGCTAGCCCACGCTTCACTCGTTGACACCCGGGTGAGCTCAAGACAACAGGGAAGGAACTGGCTTTTTTTTTTAATGCCGCCATATGTCGAGCTCACTCAGAAGGTCTGTTTGGTAGGCCTGCAACCTTGTCATTGTCTGCAGTGACCCACAAGCAAGACTACTACTGCATAGGCTTGCCCACCACGGTGGCCTTACATGGCTTGGATGCAAGCCAGCCCCCATAATTACCTGCCGTCGGTGGAGAGAGGTACCTCGCAAGCGCCTCCTCCACTTTAAGCATAGCTAAATAGCCATGCCGCTCATTCCCACAATGGCTGAATAATCCAACATCGTGGGGTTATGAATATGGCTTATGCGTGGTTTTCTCCCAGAAGCCTGAAATTTTGTCATGCACTTCTGGAAGACAGGGGAGTTTCTGCAGTATGAGGGATTTACTTTCACTGGGTAATCACTTCAAGCAGCTCTTTATATGCTGCTCTCAATTTTTAACACATCCTTCTAACTCCTCAGAGTCAGAGAGGAATTATTACCTTTTGGCCTTCCATAGCGGAGATAGAGCAGCACTCGTCTCCGGCTCCTCTTCCGGATCTATAAGAGATCCCCCGAACCTGCGACGGCTGGCTGCCTTGGCAGTGGCCAGCCCAGATCCGCGAGGCTCTGAAACCCGACTCGCTTCGGCTTCCGTTTTTTTTGTTTGAAGTGCGCGAGTCGCGAGCCGAGCTGCGTAATGTAGGCGTTACCATGCACAGCCTCTCGAGGCTGCCATCGCATACTATACCGCTAACACTTCACCCAAAAAGTGTGTACTTTTCCCCGTGATGAAACGGGAGCAAGCCGTAACACACTTCTTGAATTCTTTCTTGCTCATTACTCACCTCTCTTTTCCTCTAAAAAAGGATAGAAAAGTTTAGAGATTTTGAGAAAATATCGAGTAGAAATTAAGCGTTTTTGTCACATAAACAATAGACATGCAGTCTCGCTGAAGATAATAAGGCTGGCGGCATGGTTCACAGGTGCCATATATATATATATATATATCATGCGACGCACTTAATTGCCACGTCACCTGATCATGGCAGGCCTATAAGTAGAGGCATGATTTTACACAAGCTTCAGATACCGTTCACGCGCACAAGGCGTTCCCATACCGTTATTCTAAACACAACGTCGAAGTTCCCTTCTCAGGGAACAGCCATACCTTAAGAAGAACTGCAACAGGTATACCCAATCAATTGTCAAACTGCCCATTTCAATTTAAAATAAAATTTTTTAAATATAATTCAAAAAGCTTTTCTGTTAGTCTTGTTAAATCTTTACTCAGCTAGTTTAAAATCAACCTGCTAAACAATCAGATATCTAAATATGAACTCTTTCATGTCACGGCAAACCAGCAACATTTCCCAGAATGCACCATGAACTACAAACATGGCCGACAACTACAACTCCTAGTGGAACACAGCACCTTCTCCTGAGAACTGATCACACACACCTGTTCTCAATCACACCACACTACTTAAGACAGTCTCACACACACACACACACAGCCATTGCGAAGTATTGCACTCAGTTGACTTGTCTTTGGTGTTTACCAAGCTGTTACCTCGTTGGTGTGCTGGTTTTTTGATTTTGTTATTCCCTTGACTTTGAGTCTCTGCCTTGCCTAGTTTGGATTATTTGCATAATCGTTTGACTCTTGCCTGTCCATTGTTATTGATTTCTGCCGAACCCTGTGGATTTATCTTCTCATTAAACTGCCTTACCTGCACTTGTTTCCATCTCAGCCCCCACTACGTGACATTCTAGCTAGAAGTTAGAAGAATGGTATCCTATGTACTCTTTCAGCATTTATCAATATTTTTGGCATTATTTGGATATTACTGTGATAAATTGTGATGAATATATTGGGTATGTAAAATCTATGTATCAAGCAACATGTATTCTGGTTATAACAATTTGGACCATTGTATTCATCAATATGTGGTATCAGTATGGAATAGTACATCACATGCTAGATTAAATGATATTTTAAGAATTCTTTAATATCTAATGATGATAATAATAATAATACATTGTGTTCTTTGTGAAAAAAAAACATTAGATTTAATACATTTCCTCACACACACACGCAAGTTATGGTAAAAATGTACTTATATGCTGATGTAAATCCAATCAGTTAATCAGTCAAGGCGAAATATTTTCTCCAAGCCATGACAATATAGGTCGATCACACTTCCCAACACACAATTTTTAGGTCATGCAGGGGGTCTGTTGCTATCTGCTGAGATTTTAAGCTAAGGCACAGTATGGGTGATAATAAAAGGAATGAATAACTTTAATGCCACTTTATTCATGACCTTTAAGTGCAGTTTTACTGTTTCATTAGTTCTACAAGTTCAAGTGTACAGTATACTCAAGGGTATGGAATACTAGGTGAGTTAATGTTTATTACTGTTTAATAAACTTTAGTTTTCATTAACATGATCTCAGTTTGTAATGTTCTTACTAGTTGGTACTAGGTATATTTGAAATTTCGATTTCGCTCATTTGGTAGGTTATGTTTCATGATATAAATAAGCCATGCTTAGGCATGTATTGTGTGAGTTTTAGCTAACATTATGTCACTTGATCAATTTATGATGTTGTAAATGTATTTTTAAATGAACCTTGTGATGCTATGTGCTTTACGGTGCTGTGAAAAAGTATTATTGGTCTTTTCTGTTTTTGTGTATACCTCATACTAAATAGTTTTAGCTCTTCAAACGAAATACAACATAAGACAAAGGCAACCTGAATAAATACACAATATAGTTGTTGTTTTTTTTTTAATTGAAGCAAAAAATAATAATTAGCCAACACCTGTCACCTATGCGGGAAACTTACTGCTCCCTTAAACTTAAAATCTGGTTGTGCCAACTTTAGCAGCAGTACAGTAACAGCAGACAAATATTTCCGATAACTAGAGGTCAGTCTTTGCAAAACTGCAACACTCCATTTTTCTCTGAATATACTGCCTCATTATCTCAGCATGTAGCTATCCTGTTGTAGTCTTTCACCCGGGACGGGACATGTACTTCATGTTCATGTACATGTCCTTTCCATGGTTTCCTCAACAGGTTATTGCTTAACACCCCCTGAAATTTTATTGAAATACAGCAATGAAATGTTTCTATATTGAATGTAGATATGTGTACATATTATTTTTAGTTTTTAGCTTTAAAATCTACAGTAACCAAGTGAAGTTATCCACTGAATAATGAATTACACTTGAGTGGCACATCATGACAGATACAACTAATGTTAGTCGACCTGATTTTGAAAGCCTTTTGATGTTCTTATTTATGGGGGGAGACTGAGAATTAAACAGGAGGCCAGACCAACAGATGAAACAGATAAACCAGAGGACACACACACACACACACACACACACACACACACACACACACACACATATATATATATATATATATATATATATATATATATATATATATATATATATATATATACATACTTCAATAACAAATGCCTGTGCTTTTCCTATTTTAAAAACCATGGTTAACTCATACCTCCCAAAACATACCATGTGCACTCTCTACATTAAATTGCCCCAGGTGTGAATGAGTGTACATGTGTAGATGAACTGGTAACCCATTCAGGGAGCTTTCCCACATCTTGCCCACTGTTTCTGGGATTCGCTCAGAATCCATCATGACCCTATAACCATAAAGTAAGCATAAAGCAGTTACAAGTCAATAATGTATGGATGATAAATGTATACTATTAATTATTAGTCACATATTATTAATATTATGTATAGTACAATAAATAAATGAAAAGCAAAATTTAAAGAGGAAGCTAAAACTTCCCACAAAAGTCCAATACTGAATAAGCAAGGAGTAGTTTTTCTCCATCATCCCTCTGAAAGGAGTGTAAGGTGACTTATGGTCCTCTCCCATGACAAATTGGATTTGATGTGAGTGTGAATCACTGCTCACTTTTATGTACTCCATTTGTTAAGACCTCCCAAAGTTCCCCCACCTAGGCCTCAGCTGTGATTAGTGGAGGATTGAAAACAGTATGATGAAGGGGGAGAGAGACAGATGAAGATGGAGGCAAAATAGATAAGAAATGAAGATGGAGCCTGACAAATTGGGAGAAAAAGAGGGAGTGGAGCAGATTTAAGCTTAGTGCATGCTACACAGTTTTTACCCTGATTTCCTACAGTGACTACTCGCTGTACTTGTAGTGTGCATTGTGCAGCAATGCGATTTTCTCTGACTGCGAGCGATCCCAGAGGCTCCAGTATTTTCAAGCATGTTTGATTTTTGATTTTTATTTTTTGTGATGAATCATGTAGTGTGAACCCCTCTGCAACTAGTTGCAGTGATGTACCTCAGTCTCATTCAGCAGGGCACGCCTTGGGGCACGGAGAGATCGGAAGGGGGGTGCAAATTGTTTTCAAGAAAAAAAACACAGACAGGGCATCATTTCGGTTCTCTGTGTATTTTATTGCTTTTCAAATAGAATGTGCACTAATGAAAAACCCCGCGTTCCCTCTCCCTCTATATTTTCTTTTTTCTGGGGAGAGGCGGAGCTTAGCCTGCCTTTTATCTAGCTGTCTGTGCAGACCAGTGTTGCCAACTTAGCGACTTTTCGGACCCCTTTAACGAAAAAAAGCACCTAGCGAAAATTCTTGCGACTTTTTGGACAAACCTTAGCAACTTTCCAAATGTCGCCAGTACTGTCCTGCAAGCACGAGGTCTTGCTTTCCCACTGCACTCTCACCTCTCTCTGCGTCTGCTCTGTTCAGTGAGGGGCTGAGAGCCAGAGATTTAACAGTGTTGTTGATAACGAGCCACGCCCTTCGTCCCAGTTTACAGCACTCATATGCAAATGTTTTTAGAACGCAAGACGAATGTAATGCAACATGTTTTACATGTAAAATAGTCCACGTTATTACAGCCTAGTTCTCTTGTTCAAAGTATTTATAGTGTTCAGAAGCATTTTTGATAAGTCATGTTCTATACCTGTCTATTATATAGTTTTATAAAAGTAATAAAAGTTATGAAAAGTAATTAAAAAAGTACAAAAACACAAAATCTATCTGTATGTTTTATATATATATATATATATATATATATATATATATATATATATATATATATATATATATATATATATATAATTATACCTGGTCTCCTCCAATATGGGGGGGGGCGGGGCATGCCACATGATATTGGAGGCTTGGAGGGGGCTTTAGTTACAAAAGTTTGAGAACCTTTGACGTACAGTATTGAGAAAAAGCCAACGTGAGTCTGAGAGGATGTCAAATTCAGTAACATTTTATCATCCATCTATCTGTGCAGCAGTGCGAGGCCAAAATTTAAGCACAATAATATTGCTTCTATAAGAAGTTATTGTGTTGGCATGTTAACAGAACATGGTTCCTGGCAGCACTGGGTATAAAAATAGCTCCATTTCTTTTCAATATACACTGTCTGCATCTCCCCAAACAATATTTCCTCCACATTGTCTCTTATTTCTCTTTTTTCTTGTTTCCATACAAAATAGTGAAAGTTGTCTGATAGACAGCTTTGACATGTCGTTTCATGAAAAGCAGGATTTGAGGATCAGGCATGATTTGTTAGAGATCTCTCCAGTTGAAATATGTGCCTCATGTGAAAGGAATTGGCAATGTGCAAATTCCTACAACACAAAATAACTGATTGTAAGCAATTAAAGATGCATAGTGTGAAAGGGTCGGCGATTCTGAGATTTTGAAAATCCCCTAGTGTGCACTCAACCTTAAATGAAAGGACAGGAGAGGGGTGTCGCTATTGATTAAGAATGAGACTAAGAGAGAGTGGTTTAAGGTTTTACCCCTATTTAATTGAACTGTTTACCTTTTTATATTAATTGACCTTTTGCATATTAATACAGTATTGTTTAGAATAAGTTTGATCTGAGCAGACCGTTATATTTCCTCCATTTTTTGTGGGATTCAAAAGAAGTTAGAGTACACATTGATAGGCAAGAACCCATGACCATTCAGGGGAAGGAGTAAGAGCATGAGAAAAGTGAATTCTGAAAAACACTGATAATCGACTGGGAGAAAATTTCACTCACCTCATGGTGATGTCAGTTCACTTTTACACTTTTACTTTAATTTCCCCAAACTCTCCTAGCTCTGGAATTTGGAGGGATATAAACTTGTCTGCAGATTAATTTTGTAGGGAAGCAGTTATTCACCTGGTGTACTCTTTCAGATTACCCAACCCTCATTAAACAGCTCTTTATGCTGTTGGATGGCAGACATCTGTGGTCTCATTTATCAAAGCGTGCATAAAACAAGTACTACATTTGTGTGTAAGACCCACTTGTATGCAGGAGAAATTTTTTATTTATCACATGTATATACACACAGCTGTACGCAGTGGCCATGGAAAGATCCATGATGTGCTCATGCACTGCCTCACTCATTTGCATAAAGAAATTGCCTTAAATCACCATATATGGTCAATAATTTCACATTAAAAAGCACAGTAGCCTGCTCATGGTGCTGAGTGTTTCAGACGACATGGAGCACGTGAAAAGGTCTGAGAAGTTGAACTTCACCGACATTGAAATACAGATACTGTTATTTAGTGGAGCAAAACAAAAAATGGTTTATTTGGCACCTCTACAAATAGTTTGTTTAATACATAAATAAGTACAATTTTAAAATATATATTTCATAAGTACGTGTGTGCATTCTACTTCCCCATTTACATTTTCATGCAATGGCATTAAATGTGTCATTTTTGTTGTCTTTTCCGCTGCTGGTTTTGGAAATGTAATGTATTGTAGTATGAGTGATATGAGTGAAGGTAAGACAAGTCATTATTCAACTCATAGTTTTTTGGAAAATGCCAGTTCCGTCTCCAGCGTCATTGAAATGTACATAATCCCATAATCCCAATTCATCTTTAAGTGTTCCTTTTACAGTATACAATTTTACGATATGTTTTTGTCACCTCTCTGCATCTTGTGAGCGCCAAAATCAGTAATTACTCTCTCAGTTATGCTGATATGATAGACAGTCTGTGATATAGAAGCTCTGTGTAGTCAGTTTACCTACTATTACACTTGTATACAGATGGTCAGGAGTGTGTGGAAAATTTTTCGCATCCTTACAGATAAGCAAAACTTGATAAATCCCATTCAATGCATAGAAACATAAAAAACATACATATGCAAGGATTACTTACAAATATGCATATGCACAGTTGATAAATGAGGCCTCTGGTCTATACTACAGGTCTGTACTACAAACAGTCCATAGTCCAGTCCCTCAACCTTGCATTGTTCCAATACATTAAACAGTTTACCAAGCTCTTAGTATGGGCCAGTAAAAATAAGCTATAATGAATAAGCTAGTTCACATAACAGATTTTTACATATAGTCCACAATATAACTGAATTTACACAAATGAACCAGTTCAAAAGTTTACATAACCTTGGTTCTTAATACTGTGTGTTGTTACCTGGATGATCAAGGACTGTTTTTATGTTTTGTGATAGTTGTTCATGAGCAGTTAAACTGCCCACTGTTCTTCAGAAAAATCCTCCAGGTCCTGCACATTCTTTAGTTTTCTAGCATCTTCTGCATATTTGACTCCTTTCCAACAGTGACTATATGATGTTGAGATCCATCTTTTCACACTGAGGATAACTGATGGACTTGTACACAACTATTACACAAAACACTCATTAAGAGCCAGGGGATGTAAAAATTTTTAATTGGATGATCTGTTTATTAAAATTTTTGAAGTGGTTCATCTGTGTAAATTCAGTTATTATTGTTTATTGTGGATTCAATTTAAACCTCTGTTATGTGAAATAGCTTATTCAGGGCAGTACTACATAAAAAACAAAATGAAATTTTTGTCATCCCTTTTATTATTATTATTCTGCTATGTTTATGTAAACTTATGACCCCAACTGTATGTAGGCAGAACAGATAAAAAGTCCCTTCTAGCTTTTGCACTCTTATCATTCATGATCATTCATAAATCATTTATTATCATTGACAATACAATTTCCCATTAGAGACAGAGATAGACACAGGGACAGTGATAGAGAGCGTCACAAAAGAGAGGTAGGAAAAGAAGATTTAAAATTTTAGCTAGAGAGAGAGAGAGAGAGAGAGAGAGAGAGAGAGAGAGAGAATGGCAGTTTGAGGGTGAATTTGTGATTGTGTGTGTGATCATTTTGAGATTGAAAAACCTAGAACTGCTGTGGAGGATATAAGTGTAAAGGTGCAAATATACCTCCTTTTCAACACATGTGTGCATGCAGCTGCTACACGAGTGGCACTGTTTATATACTCACTTGTTATGTACATCTGGAGGATTAAAAGTGGTGACCACTAGATGGCATGAGCCTAAATATCCCTGTCTGTCTAGTTTAAGTCAAACTCTAATGTTTAGAGATTTCATGCACAATGATGATAAACAGACTGAAAAGCTCTGTTTCTCTTTAAAACTTTCTGCCATTGGTGTAATTGTTGTCATTATCTGCATATCAAATCAAAAATCCTCACCATACAATCCAAAATATTTACAAGTTTAGAAAATCCAGAAGACTGGTATACAAAGCAGACCTTTTGATAAGTTTAAGAGGTTTTTAAAATTCAAACACTAACTGTTACAGGAATACCATTAGTGTTAGTACTCATTAACAGTCAAGAATAATGTGTAAGTATGCAATTTGAGACACAACATTGGTTTGTTTATTTCATTGGGTACACAGTGTCACATTGTGCTATGCTGCTTCCACTATATATGTTGATATTGCACCATATGGATGTGTCACTTTAATTTCTGAGGACATCAAATGACCAAATGACTGCAGGAAACACGTGACAGCCATATTGTGTATGCATAGTTAGCAAGTATAAGTCAGCCTTAACATCTTCAACAAAAGTACAAATGAGAAGTAGAGGTAAATGGAAAGAGAACTGAGAAGACATGAAAGGGAAAGAAAAAGGAATGTGAAAGGGGAGGTAAAGAAGTGATAGTGAACGATCAGTGAAAGATGAACAGTGAAAACTGTAAGGAAAGAGAGAGGATTGGTAGGGGGGAAAGAGTATTGAAATAGAACAATGAGACAGAAAGGTGGTGAGAGAGGAAGTGACAAAGACATATAGACAGGGAAAAGCTGTAAACGAAAGGGGGTTGTATAGAGAAAATAAGAGTGGAAGTGATGAAAGCAGTGCAAAAACTGAGAAACAGTTTAAGAATGTGAACAGGTATAAAGAAGCAAGAGAAAGAGAGACTGAAAGGGAAGGGAAAAGGGTGGGACAGATGGGGTGAGAGAAAAGGTTGGGTAGAGATGTGGGAACATCTGCATTCAGTGCTTACAGTATGTGTTTTGGCTCTGTTTCAGTTCAGTCCTTTCTAGTGTGTTCTGGTAGTTTGTTTTTGTGTGCTTTCTAAAAGAAAGAAAAAAAAAGAACGTCAAGTAGAAATGTAAAGAAAACTAAAAACAAAGAAAACCCCATTGGCATCCCAGACTGGTGCTAATGTAGTGTAAATGTAAAATCTGAGGCTGTTACTGATTACTGTAAATCTGAGCAGCTACTGATTCTGAAAGGTAATACAATTTTCGAGCAGTTTCTTAGCTTCATTTAAAAAATTTTTACTGAAACGAAATATTAAGGTTGAAGATTATTTTTCTAATAGCAGCTTTTACAATTAGCTTCAAAAGTACAATCTTAAACTAGAGATGAGGATTAAGTCCTAAACAAAATGAGTCTCAGTTTTTATATGCTATTATATTTGGGTTGGTGTTTATTAGTTTCTTTTCTAGGAATGGCTCGTACAGCCACAAGAGCTCCACTAGTGAAGGTGCTGCCTGTGCTGTTATCCAAAAGCATTTTAGCACCGTTTTGTGAATATGAATAAGTGGTTTCAGGTGGTTCAAGTCACAGCTACATACAAAAACACCCACAACAAGGTAGTGCCAATTGTATGTGTTTGGAAAAAAATTTAAAACCTATCAACCAAAAGAGACACACAATTAGACTATACATAAAAGTTTGCAAACACCTGATCTTGCAAACGTCTTGGCACACCGTGGGCCCGTTAATACCAATCAATCATCGCTTGATGCCACAGCCTATTCAAGTTTTGTTGCTTACCATGTGCATCCCTTCATGGCCACAATTTACTCATCTTCTAAACACTGACAATTACACTATATATATGGCCAAAAGTTTGCAAACACCTGACCCTCACACCCAAATGTTGCCACCAAGTTGGAAACACAGTTCTCTTGGATGTCTTTGTATGCTGTAACATTACTGCACCCCAGTACCCCTCATCTGATATCAGTGCCTGATGCTCACTAATGCTCTTGTGACTGAATGAACAAATCACCACAGCCGTTATCTAAAATCTAGTGGAAAGCCTTACCAGCAGAGTGTAGGTTATTATAACAGCAAAAAGGGGACTAAATCTGGAATGGGATGTTAAAAAACATGGGTGTAATGATCAGGTATCCACAAACTTGTGGTCATATAATGTATTTACTTTTAGTGTTAGATTTGGTAGCACAGGCAATATTTTATATAGGAGCTATGCAGAACCTCGGCTGGTATGTATAATAGTATAAAGCTTCTGAGAATTACTCTGTAAAATATTCTTAGAATTTTATCTAAGACAGAAATAAAATCATATTTGAAACATGGGAAAATGTATTATAAAGGTTTCCAGAGCAGCTCTTATCAAGCAGCTACTCTTAACAGTTTGAGACTCTACTTTGTTTGTGTGTGTGTGTGTGTGTGTGTGTGTGTGTGTGTGTGTGTGTGTGTGTTTGTGTCTGTGTGTTTGTATATGTGTGAATGTGTGGCTTGATAAATTTTTCCCCTCAAACGTTCACATTGTACTCAATTCTCATTGATAAATAATAGAGGTGAAAACACATTCTTCCATCACACACGGCTTTCATTAGCTGAGTGAATGAACTTCTTTTTCTTACAGTTTTGGTAGTGTCAAGCAGGTGATTTTGTTACCTGCTGGACTGATTAGCCATGGGAGAATCTGTTAACCCACAAGAGAGAGGTGAACATAATTATGGAGGCTTTGTGATTTGTGACTCAAGAATGTTCTGAGCCGATACCAAGTAATGGGCTACAACAGCAGAAGACCATGTCAGGTTCCACTTCTGTCAGCCAAGAACAGAAAGCTGAGGCTGTAGTGGACACAGGCTCACCAAAACTGGACCATTGGAGACTGGAAAAACGTAGCCTGGTCTGATGAATCTTAATTTCTGCTGAAGCACACAAATGGTAAGTTTGGAATATGGTGCCAACAGCATGAATCCATGGACCCAACCTGCCTTGTGTCAACAAGTACAGGCTTGTATATGTGGTGTAATGGTGTGGTGAATGTTTTCTTGACACAGTGTGGGCCCGATAATACCAATCAATCATTACTTGAATGCCACAGCCTATTTGTTTATTGTTGCTGACCATGTGCATCCCTTCATGGCCACAATTTACCCATTTTTTAATGGCTATTTCCAGCATGATAATGCACCATGTCACAATTCAAAAGTCATCTCAAACTGTTTTCATGAACATGACAATGAGTTCAGTGTTCTTCAGTGGCCTTCCCAGTCACCGGATCTGAATCCATTAGAGCACCTTTGGGATGTGGTAGAATGGGAGATTTGCAGCATGAAAGTGCACCTGAAAATCTGCAGGAATTGTGTGATGTAATCATGTCAACATGGACCAGAATCTCAAAGAAATGTTTCCAACATCTTGTGGAATCCATGCCATGAAGAATTGATGCTGTTTTTTAGAGGGAGGGAGGCACTACACAATATTAGTATAGTGTTCCTACTAAACTGTTCGGTGGATGTATTTTACTACTTTGATTGTCAAACAACATGAAACCACTTGCATGAAAAAATTGTTAATATGATGATAAACTCAATTGGTAACTGGTAATTTCATTCATCAAACAAGACGTTTTGGTTCATTCTTTTAAAATTTCTTTCGGAATTGATTTGCTGCTATGAAAGTCATGTTCACATTGTGTAACAAGAATTACATCACATGAAGTCATTAAATAATTTATTCAAGCATAAATCCTGAAGATAGAAGGATATATATTTTTCTGCAAGCCTTGTATTTGAATTGTTGTTTTATGAATTTGTTTGAGAGTGCATTACACAATTTAGCCATGATATGGTGCCCCTGGAGCATAGGGGGTTAAGGGCTTTTACAGAAAAGGTCCAAAAGTACTGGGATTTGAACTCATGATGATCTAAAAAGGAGCCCTTAACGTTTTGTTAAATGAAATGAAATACAGTAAATGTTCTCTTTTTCAAGAGAGCATATTTTTTTGTTTGTTTGTTTGTTTGTTGTTCGTTTATTTATTGCTTTATTGCTTTGTTTGTTTGTTGGTTTTTATTGAGCTATCATAACGATTTTGTGTAACTTTGTGTAAATGTTCAACCCTGTTATCTTTGGATGTGTCCTTTGCCTGTTCATTTGACAACACCTTGACATTGGATTTTTCTCTGATTTTGTTGGCCAGTTCCTGATTGTGTTTTGACTGCTTTACTGGTGTGGATTTTAGATTGTGTAATGGTTCTTCCTGCATATGGATAATAAAATATTCCAGGAGGTCTCCTCCCAGAAGGGAGACCTCATCTGTTCATTTGAGTCCAGCAGAGGTTTGACCTGAAGTTGACTACTGGGAGCTCATGTTCAACAGCTACATCATGTTTCCTCCACCATCAAGAAGTTGACCTGTGTCTGTCAATCTTGCACCTGCCGAACTTCAGAAGCAGATATGAGTCATAGACAGCAGTCAATTAACCCAGAAGTCAATGAGCTCATGCCTCATAGTGCCCTACATGAAAAGTGTAATGGATCCCCAGGCAAACGCGTTGGTTTCTTAATATAATTCTCTCCACTTTTCACGAGCTTTACCATACTCTACTTTTGAGACTTCAACAAGATAACCTTCATAATAACAATACACACTGGAAGAGTGCTTGATTGGGCCACAGCCCCTTGTCATCCCCAGGAGTCACAATAGTCATTTCTAAAGTTTGAACAGGCATTCTGAGAGGTCTTGGATCATCTTGTATCATGGAGAGACAAAGAAGAACAACTATTTTCTCTCAAACAAATGAAACACTCAGCACGGGACTATGCGCTCAGCTTTCATTACTGACTATTCATTGACTGATTTTCAAAAGCATGTTGTTTAGTACATCTCCTCAGATTGGTCACTGTCATGGAAGCAGCAGTATAGGGTTTAATTTACATCTCATGTCTGGAAGGCATCCTTCCTGTCTTCCACTGGATTCACTCCACTACAGTGTGTCTTTGGCTATATATCACCTTTAACTCTGTTCACTTCCTCATTTCTAAAATACAGTACATGTTCAGTAGTTCATTCAGTAGTCTCTAATTGCAAGTTCTGAGCCTTGTTCATTCCTGTTAACCTTGAATGCATCTACACCCTTTGCCTGTCAATTTGACGACTCTTTTGATTATCATATGTTTGATACCTGATTGTGTTTTGACGCTTGCACCGATTAGTGGTTTGGATATTGAATTTTGTATCGGTACTTTCAATAACACCTTCCTGCATATGGATCCTAAACCTTCTCCTGGGATTTCTGTGTTTTCTCTTTATTCTCACACTCACAGTGTCTAATTGCACCTCAACTTCAAATGTAATGTCCACACTTGTTTAACTTGATTGTGAAAAACTTGACTTGGCTTCATGAGTAAAATTTTGTGCTTTTATTATTCTCATTCATATTTTCTGAAGCCAGCTTTCTTGAGAAAATCCTACATTAGACTTACTTCATAGTATAGCCTCTAGTCTTAAAATTTTGTTGCTGTTGTTGTTGTTGTGTGTGTGTAGATCTCCTGGCTGTGCCAAAACACCCATATGCAGCGATGGAGAACTGGGGTCTTAGTGTGTTTGTTGAGCAGAAGATTTTGCTGGATCCAGAAGTCTCATCTTTCTCCTACCAGATGGAGCTCACCATGGTGGTGGTGCATGAGATCTGCCACCAGGTAACACACACAAACACACACACACACACATTATTTTTTTTTGCTGTGGCACATAACTATCCAGCAACTTGATCAAGGTATGACATTCACTGCATAAGGAAATCACATTTCTTTGGCAAGCTAGCAAAGGTTTAAACATTTTCTTTAGGCAGACTGATTGTTTTTATTGTTTCTTTTTTGTTGTGGTTAATTTGTCTCATGATTTTTGCAGGCAGACATCCAAGTCAAGATAAAAAAGAAACTAAAAACATTTCCACTTAATTCTGGTAGACTATATAGACTTGATTTTGGTGGAAACCTCATTTTTCATAATTTTTGCAGCTACAGCTACATCCAATTGTTTTCCCCAGACTACCACACAAACAAAAGCATTTCCTTCTGTGTAAATGGCTGCACAGCTGTAAATGGCTGCCCAAAATTCCTTTCTCAAGTCTGTCTTTGGAGTTTGATTCTGATTATGTCATTCCCACCCACATCATTTTATTTAATGGAGGCATTTTGGCTCAGTGACAGATTAACACCAAGTTGTCAAAACACATGATTGGAACCTTTTTAAACTAAGTGGCAGTACACGCCTAAAACATATACTAGAAAAAGTATTATTCCAATCTCCTGTGATAAGACTGGACAGGTCTTACTGTAAAACAGTCCCCCGATTGGACATTTGGGAAGCCAGTTTATGGAAAATGGAGATGGATATCCAGCTAAAGACATTGGTCAGAATATAATTGGGAAGAATAATATGTTTCTGATGTTTTTCAGTTTTCACCATTTTGCTGTTGTTGCTAGTGGTATGAAATGATATATTATAAGTCCAAATGATGTTACTTCCCATGGGTGGATCGGTGGGGTTATGTCTGTGGTATATATCTGTGTTTGTAAGTACATCCAGGTTGACAGTGCCACATAAAATGAGAGATCATTTAAAATTAGAGCAAGTTGTATAATTTAATTTTGTTGTGTATCCCTGCTTGAAGTATTGTAATATCTGATATGAACTGATCCATGGATGTATAGGTGTTGGGATGACAGTATTTATCTTGAGTATTATGCCATAAACATATGCTAAGTCTTTTAAGCTATCTAGTGTGCTTTGAGTAGGAAGATACTCTACTCAAGTTCAATACTGTTCATTCTGATTCTTCCTTAAGTGAGAGCATCTTGTTAAAACTCACCTGTTGAATATCTTCATATGTTTCTCTCCATTCTATCATCAACTGTAAAAGCTCTCACTTTTAAATCACCATTCTTCCTCCCTCAAGGAGGTGTCCACTAACATGGAAAGCCATAACTGCCGGAACTAGAAAATTTACAACCATGCATGCAGTTTTGTACTCATCCCAGGATGATTGCTGTTCCCTTTCAAAGGGAACTCCACGTTACGTTTAACATAACTCTATGGGGAGCGCCCTCATGCACGACCGGCATCTAAAGCTTGTCTAAAATCATGCCTATTTATAGGCCTGCCGTGATCAGGTGACTTGGCAATTAAGCACGTCATGTGATATATATGGCACCTGTGAACCGTGCCGTCAGCCTTATTATCTTCAGCGAGACTGCATGTAGGTTGTTTGTGTAAAGAAACAAAAAGACGCTTCATTTCCTCTCTATCTTTTCTCAAAATCTCTGTACTTTTCCACCCCTTTAAAAAGAGAGAAGAAAAAAAGGAATGAGCGAGAGAGAAAAATATGAGTGAGAGAATTCAGGAAGTGTGTTACGCCTTGCTCCCGTTTCATCACGGGGAGTAGTGCACACTTTCTGTGTGAAGTGTCTAGGGCTGGAGCATTCGACGGCATTATAACGCCTACATTAGGCAGCTCCACTCGCAACTCGTGCTCTTCTCGGAAGCTGAAGCAAGTTGGGTTTCAGAGGCTCGCGGAGGTCCAGGGGCTCTCTTATAGATCCAGAAGTGGAGCTGAGACGAGCGCTGCTCTATCTCTTGCTCTGTCTTCCTGGTCCGGCTCTCTGCTGGATTTTTGGAGTTTCGTCGCAACTCCGCCTTCCGCTAGGGAAAGCCAAAAAAACACACACACACACAAAAATAATAGTAATAATTCCTCTCTGACTCTGAGGAGCCAGAAGGATGTGCTAAAAACTGAGAGCAAAAAAATAAAGAGCAGCTTGAAGTGATTACTACGGCTGGATGAGCTTTTTTCTCCCCATTGAAAATAAATCGTCTGGGTTACGCATGTAACCCTGTTCCCTGAGAAGGGAACGAGACGTTGAGTTTAGCATAACAATATGGGGGTCCAGTTTAGAGCTCGACCCCCCCCGGTTCAGAGGTGTGCTCACCACAGTAGTCAGCACAGACCCTGACCCCGACATTAGCACAGGAAGTAAGATCCCTCTTGGACAAAGGGGACATAGAACATGTACCCTGTTCCCTGAGGGAGGGAGGTTTTTACAGCCGTTATTTCCTGGTCAGCAAAAAATAGAGGAGTATGCAGCCAATTTTAGATCTGAGTCATCTGAACTGTACTCTTCGGACATACAGGTTCAAGATGCTGACGCCCAAACTTATCGTTCCACAGATTCAGTTTGAGGACTGGTTTGTGATGATAGATCTAAAAGGTGCATATTTCCACATTTGAAATATCGCTAGCTTTATCCCCTCGCACCTTCACAAAGTGCATGGATGTCACTCTGGCTCCATTGTGACTCCAGGGCATCCGTGTACTAAACTACCTGGACGACTGGTTAATTCTAGCACTATACAGGGAACTGGCGGTTCAACATCGAGATGTTGTTCTCGCCCATATGAAGAGCTTGGGGCTCAGGTTGAACCTCAGAAAAGTATGCTTTCTCCAGTGCAGAGGACAACTTTTCTAGGGATTATAAGGATTCTACTACGATGAGGGCATTTCTATCCCCAACATGTGTAGGGTCAATCCTATCAACATTGAGCAAGATAAAGATGAATCTTGGCATCCCCTCCAGTCTCTTTGGGAGAGTATTGGAGCTTATGGCAGCAGCAGCCAATGTCATACCTTTGGGCTTATTGCACAGGAGACCATTTCAGTGGTGGCTGAGAAGTTGGGGGTTTCGTCCAAGGATGAAACCTCTGAGAGTAATCAGTGTCATGCAGCGATGCCTACGTGCTCTGAGAATTTGAGTGTCCCCGGTTTCTAGCCTTGGGTCACACTCTAGGGGTGTCTCCTTAGCGCAAGGCGGTAATGACAGACACCTCCCTCATGGGCTGGAGCGCGGTCTTAGACAGCTGTCCAGAGCACGGTCTCTGGAGCGGCCCTCATCTGGAGCAGCATACAAATTGCCTAGAAATGTGGGCCATATTTCTAGCACTGAAATTCCTTCTTCCTCAATTGAGAGGTCACCATGTGTTTACAGACAACACAGCGGTGGTCTCATATATTGACCTCCAGGGAGGATTATGTCCGCGCCCCCTGTCCGGCATGTAACACATGTAACCCTTGCGTAGCTTTGTCATCCCGGGGTAGGCCTGTGAATTGCGTCTTCGCTTCAGATAATAGAGGCTGACGTTGCGGTTCACAGGTGCCATATATATATATATATATATATATATATATATATATATATATATATATATATATATATATATATATATATATATATATATATATATATATATATATATATATATATATATATCACATGATGTGTTTAATTGCCACGTCACCTGATCATGGCAGGCCTATAAATAGGCATAATTTTACACAAGCTTCAGATGCTGGTCGTGCACGGGGGCGCTCCCCATAGTGTTATGCTAAACTCAACGTCTTGTTCCCTTCTCAGGGAACAGGGTTACATGCGTAACCCAGACGTTTTTTCCCCAATGATGGTTCAATAGTACAGAGACTCACTAAGAGAGGGACAGACAGACTGAGAGAGAAGGAGAGATGTGGAGAGAGAAGGCAAGATAGATGGAAAGATTGAAAGAGAATAAAACAAACACAAAACAAGCACACAGACACACACACACACACACACACACACACACACACACACACACACACAAACAGAGGAAGAGTAAATTGGATATCTGGGGAATCTAAAACCATGAGGCAAGCATAGTTTCTGTCTGAATACCACACAGGGTCTATTGGGATTTTCTGAATGAGGCTAACTTCCTTGTGTTTTTTCTAAAAATGGTGTGCATAGGAACTGTTCTCTTAATTAACTGATTCATTAATGTATTTGCACTAACAGCATCCATTTAACACGGTTTGGTCTCTTGGCAACATGAAGTAGAAAATGAGAGTGAACAGTAAGTAGTATAAGAGTCAAAAAGCATTAAAAGATGAATCATTAGATTAATGATTTTCTTTCTTTCTTTCTTACTTGCATTTGGTGCATTCTAGAAAGTGGGAGTGAGGGTGATCACTGGGGAGGGAACAAGACCCTTTAGACTTTCATTCTCTAAAACAATTCAGTTTACAGTTTATGGTTTGCAGTGCATAATGTGTATTTTGTGTGATAATGCCAGTGATTTTATCAAAAAAAAATCTGTAAATACTGAGGTTGTGTCTTTCTAAAAATAGCAACAGCAATTTATGATGAATCATCTGAGGTACAGTCTGCTCCAAAGCAGCCCACAGTTGACACAGTTGAGAGTGACAGGCATTTTGATTAGTCCAGCAAGCTTGAGATTACAAAGGAGGCTGTGCTCTCAAAATTTAATACTGAAATAACTGTTGAGAAGAGAATCATTTCAGCAGTTGAATCAGTGAGGCCAAATATAGAAGCAATGGATGATTTCAGACATAGCAGAACTGGTTTCATAGTGCTGAGTTGTTGTATTTAAAGGAGAACATAAAGTTTTAGAATTGCATACCTTTTCACCCAATGATACTGCACTTAAACGCAAAAGTAAACTATGTGTGTAGGATATGTAGTATATTTTATTTTATTGTAATTGTTTGTCTTTTTTTTTTTTATAGAGGGTGATTCTCTTATAGAAGATGATAGTCTTATAGAGTTTAATAGTCATGGTCTTGTCCTGTGTGTGAGTAGACTATTTGACTACATACATAAAAACATTTGATTGCGCTTTCTTATCTAAGCACTTTGAAAAGTTTACAAATATTTATAAAATTTGTAGCTGTCCATAACTCATCTAATGGGTGAATTTGAAAACAACAACAACAAAAATCCTGAAATTCTGAATATAATCCAATTGGCATAAATTATTATTATTATTATTATTATTATTATTATTATTATTATTATTATTATTGCACAAAGATTTCATTGTGTGTCTGTTAAAGGATTCATTACTAAAATGACACATAAGGTCTCTTTATGGACCTTTTTGCACTATTTGTCTTTTCTTTATCTCTTTTTGTCTAAATGAGGCTTTTTTCAAAAGTACGTGGCAAGAATAAAAAGGGGCTGACAGTGGGTTATGACTGGAACTGCACTCCACTGCACTAACTTTATTTTATATCATTATGGCAGAACGCCTCATATGGAAACTAGTAGGATGGTCCTCATCGATCTAAAAGTCTTTGATTTATTAGATGATGTAGGAAGTACGGTTTAGTAAATAGAGAAGTGTGCATATATAGAGTCTAGCATTACGATGCAAGATTAGATAGGTTTTATACTTAAGATTAGTTAGGTTTTATACTCAAAACCAATAAGTGGTTTTACAGTGAGGGGAAAAAAGTATTTGATCCCCTGCTGATTTTGTACGTTTTCCCACTGACAAAGAAATGATCATTCTATAATTTTAATGGTAGATTTATTTGAACAGTGAGAGACAGAATAACAACAAGAAAATCCAGAAAAATGCATGTCAAAAATGTTATAAATTGATTTGCATTTTAATGAGGGAAATAAGTATTTGACCCCTCTGCAAAACATGACTTAGTACTTGGTGGCAAAACCCTTGTTGGCAATCACAGAGGTCAGATGTTTCTTGTAGTTGGCCACCAGGTTTGCGCACATCTCAGGAGGGATTTTGTCCCACTCCTCTTTGCAGATCTTCTCCAAGTCATTAAGGTTTCGAGGCTGACGTTTGGCAACTCGAACCTTCAGCTCCCTCCACAGGTTTTCTATGGGATTAAGGTCTGGAGACTGGATAGGCCACTCCTGGACCTTAATGTGCTTCTTCTTGAGCCACTCCTTTGTTGCCTTGACCCTTTGTTTTGGGTCATTGTGATGCTGGAATACCCATCCATGACCCATTTTCAATGCCCTGGCTGAGAGAAGGAGGTTCTCACCCAAGATATGATGGTACATGGCCCCGTCCATCGTCCCTTTGATGCGGTGAAGTTGTCCTGTCCCCTTAGCAGAAAAACACCCCCAAAGCATAATGTTTCCACCTCCATGTTTGACGCTGGGGATGGTGTTCTTGCGGTCATAGGCAGCATTCCTCCTCCTCCAAACACGGCGAGTTGAGTTGATGCCAAAGAGCTCCATTTTGGTCTCATCTGACCACAACACTTTCACCCAGTTGTCCTCTGAATCATTCAGATGTTCATTGGCAAACTTCAGACGGGCATGTATATGTGCTTTCTTGAACAGGGGGACCTTGCGGGCGCTGCAGGATTTCAGTCCTTCACGGCGTAGTGTGTTACCAATTGTTTTCTTGGTGACTATGGTCCCAGCTGCCTTGAGATCATTGACAAGATCCTCCTGTGTAGTTCTGGGCTGATTCAGATTGTCTTCAGCAAACTTCCAGTGACCAAGTGAGGGAGTGTGAGAGCGATGACACCAAATTTAACACACCTGCTCCCCATTCATACCTGAGAACTTGTAACACTAACAAGTCACATGACACCGGAGAGGGAAAATGGCTAATTGGGCCCAATTTGGACATTTTCACTTAGGGGTGTACTCACTTTTGTTGCCAGCAGTTTAGACATTTATGGCTGTGTGTTGAGTTATCTTGAGGGGACAGCAAATTTACACTGTTATACAAGCTGTACACTCACTATTTTACATTGTAGCAAAGTGTCATTTCTTCAGTGTTGTCACATGAAAAGATCAAGTATCAAGTATTTACAAAAATGTGAGGGGTGTATTCACTTTTGTGAGATACTGTATATAGTTCAAATCTACTTATTTGGGAAGAAATTAACAATATGAAATATTAGAATGCAATAGAATAGAACTATTTTTATAGATACTACACCCCCTTATATGATGTTGTATAAACTGAGTTATGTCATTTGTGTTAAACAGTTACACTACAAGGGTTTAGTAATATAAATTTTGTAGATAGATAGATAGATAGATAGATAGATAGATAGAAAGAAAGAAACTTTCACTAATTAGGCCCAAAACGTTAAACTGCTAAAGGGAAAGCTATACTGTCCTTATTTGCTTGACATCCCGATATACTTGAATTTACACCTTTCCAGTCTTTAGGGAAAAATGTATATGGACTTTTATGCTGATCTCTATGAGACCATAAATGTACAGAACAGCTACTCTCAAGATTCCTTCACTATAACCCAGTGATAGAGGACAGCAACATAGGTATTGAGAAGCTCTTAGAGGCTATTGAGTATCTTTCCATAGGTCGTACACCAGGAGTAGATTGACTGCCTCTCTATAAAACACTCTACAAACACTTATGGGGCCTACAAGGCAACAACATTTATGATGTACTTTAGGAATGCTTGCAGAGGGGCTCACTACTAATGAGCAGTAAGGGAGACATACTTTCAGTTCTTCCCCAAAAGAAAGGAGCCTTATGCCTCTGAGTCTGGACAATAATATACTATCAAAATATTTAGTCAACAGACCTAAGAAGTATCTGCCCAAAAAATGCCAATGATGTGTCTTGGGCCAATGGAACAGGGTAAATAAATAAGTATGCGCATAATTTCTATTGCTCATTTTAAGTGCAACATAAAGTGCAGCATAAATTACACTAGAGTACTTAAGAAACAGACACAGTATACACAGGCATTATTACACTAACATTAAGTCTTGATTTAAAGACTGTAGCAGTGGGAACAGATCTGAGCACAACAACTGCAAAAGCACAGTTGGTTTTTGAGTCTCAGCTGGGACCATGGAATAGCCAAATGAGACAAATCTAAAAACTTCAGAGACCTAGGGGCATAACAGTGACTGAGCAGGTCAGTAATGTAAGGTTGCAAATACCTGATGGGTTTGCTTATAAGGTCCTACAGCTTAGAAAGGATTTAAACTAGTTCAGTACTACCCCATAAAGTGTAGTGTACCGTACATAAAGTGTAGGATCTTGTGAATGTCAAAGCCGCACTGAGGTCTAGTAGAGCAAAGTTTCCGGAATCAACAGTAAAGTATGTTGTGGATAAAAATGACATGAAATAAACACGAGGGAGATTGAGTATGAGTAAAAATGTAATTTTATTGGTAATTCACAGGACGGGTGGGTGCGTAGTCTGGAGGAGAGTAAGAGGGGGAGGAAAATGGGGTGCGTCCTGGGGACATGGGGAAATCAGGGTGGGTGAAGTGAGCGGACCACTGAGAGTCGGGCGGACTGGTGGGTGAGAAGAGGGACGGATGGTCGGGGCCCGGATCGGAGAAGACAACATCATCATCCTCGGATTGGAAGCTGGAGGGGGGTTCTAGGTCTGACTGTGTAGAGGCGTCAACACGCACGTTCGTGGGGCAGATTCTGTACCGAAGAAGAGGGGGGAACCCCGGATCTCCATTCTTAGGGGGGGTGCTGCGAAGATAGTTAAGTAGCATCATGATATCAGCAGTGAGATGCACAAGCTGGTAATGAGTGTCCAGATCCAGGTCCAAACCCTGATCCAGGTCCAGTAACGGAGAGAGAGGGGACTGACGACGGGCACCGGCACCTAGACACATAGAAGCGGGATTAGGCGGATTGGAATTACGAGCAATTTAAGAGCAGTAATAGTAAAAAAGTCAAAAAGAAGTGTACGAGCTGAGGTGTGCTAAAAACACACACACTCGTACCGTCAAGGGCGGGCAGGTAGACACAACATACATACACACACACTCTCTTCCTCATACACACACATGAATAACTTTAATAGAATCTTATAGTAATAGAGAAACTCTATAAAAAGCAGAATTGTAGGAAATGCAGGACAGTAGAACTGTAATGATATTAAGAAGTTGGAAGTACAGTAAACCGCTTTTCAAGTAGTATAAATATATATAAACTAAGAAATATAGTGCAAATATGAAAATAAATTATAAACGAGAAATACAGGAAAAAAAGGAAAATATAACTTACTCATGATTCAGATGGTGAAGATTCTCGTCTCGCAAGGAAAGCCTTAATTTTTAGAGAACCATGAAGAAAGCCAGTTATAAGGGTGGCTGCCCCCCCCCTCGAGATAACGATAAGACCAAGGTCCCTCCCGGTTGTTTAGTCGTCTTGCTTACGTCATTTTTTTAACCTAGGGAATTGAGAATCCTGGTTTTTGAAAACCTAGGTAAATGAGAATCCTGGTTTTTGAAAACCTAGGTAAATGGGAATCCTGGTTTTTGAAAACCTGGGTAAATGAGAGTCCTGGTTTTTGACAACCTAGGTAACTAGAAATTCTGGGTTTTTGTTTCCTGGGTTGTTGGAAATGCCTGGGTTCTGATTTTATGTGTAAATTAAAACCCCTGGTTTCAATTCTATGGGTAAGTGAAATAGGCCTTTTCTGGAAACCTATGGGGTATCTAGTGTGTAAATACAGTATAAATACTGGAGCTTAAGCTCAGGATATTGGGATCACTTCTGAGAATTCTCATTGGTGTGGATCTCGTGTGGTGGAATGGAACAATAAAGCTGGACCCTTGCTTCTTCTCACTCACGGCTGGTGTATTTTTTCTATCTCCAACTGGGCTCAGAGGTAGATGTGAGTATTGGCTTCTAAGTTGAGTTTTAAATGTTTTTGGGTAATAGGCTAAATTCGAGCCAACAAGTAACAGATCTTTTGTCAAATGTAACAGGACGCATTCTGTATTCTGAGTAATTTCTTGGTTGGTTCTAAGAATATCATTTTTAATCAGATGAGCCCATAGCTGAAAAAAACAAATATATATTTTTTTTAAATTCCAAATTACTTTATAAACAAAGGGTAGTTTTTTATTAATTTTTTTCTTGACAAGTGGCTGCATGTTTGAGACATGTTGGAATGGTGCCAGAGATTAAGCAGGCTTTTATTTGTCTCTTTTACAATATGTGGAGAAGTAATTCGCTTTGTGTGTGACACAAAGTATTTTTGTCTAAGATAAACTACTGAAACAAATTTTGAAGCATGAGTACAAATTTAATTTTAAAAAGCAGTTTTTTAAAGGGTCTGTCACAGCTTTTAGATATACTATCATCAAAGTAATTTCCATTTTAACAGCTTTCTGAAAAGCAACCAGTCAATTAAAAAGAAATCTTTTAAGATGTCCAGTGCCTGTCAAATAGAGCCACCTCAGCTTACTACAGTAGGGGAGGGTATAAAACGTCAGTGAGTTCTTAGGCACTGAAAATGATAAATTACAAACAATCTTCAAAGTACATTATTGTACTTAGATCACTGGACTTGTACACCTGTTTTGTGCACCAGAAGATGAAGGGCAAGGATCGGTGGACATAAAGATCTGTGTTCATGACCTTGGACTCTTAAGACTCTTGTATTAGAAGAAGTAATGCAAAACTGAAAATGCTTGTGGTATTCTGAAGAATTGTGATGTTCTGGACTTGAGCAACCTGACCAGTCCATGTTAACAGCTTGATATATATATATATATATATATATATATTGACATAGGAGCTTCTGTTCCACAAATCTTTAGTATGGACCAGACGTGTGGCATCCAGAAGATTTAGGAACTGTTTAGTGATGGTTGAATGCATCATGCCAGGCCATTTAAGAGGAGACTGGGTGGAGAACTTTGACTTTCTTCCAGAATGCAATAGGACTCTGATCTCTGTGTATTACAAGTTGTTTTGGACCAATAGCAGACAGTGCTGCCAGATGCCTGCAGGGAAGCTCTTAAATACCAACCTCTGCAGGCTCCAGAGGAAATACTGTTATCTGTCCATTGGTGTCTCTGCAGAACAAGAGCATGAAGCTGTAGAAAGCACTCTGTCTTTCCAAAAACCAGAGTTGGGAGAGGCACTTTATATCACATGGGTAAATGTGAGCCATCAGTCTGCCATGAGAAGTGTGAGAGTGTGAAAATAGTCAGAATTGTTTGGACAAGACTTCACTCAGAGAGAACAGTGGATGTCCCAATATTAACCCCAAATTAGAAATGTGGGGCAGATTTATAGTGGAGAGTGATTCACAGGGCTGTAGATACAAACATACATGGGGCACAGCTGTGTCCATTTGTGGGGCTGGGGAGACAGTTAAACAGCTATTCTCATGGGAGGTTGCACAGTCTTTCTAGCTTCTTAGAGGTCTGTCTTAGGTGACAGTTTGAAGTTAAATTAATCTTTTTGTTTTAGAATTATCAAGAGATATTTCTCAAACATTATAAAAAGTCACTGGCTTTGCAATTACACTGATTACATGGATCAAAGGGCTTTTGTCAACTTGGATTAAAATGGGACAAGAAAAGTCCAGTACACTGATCTAAGTGCAATGCTAATTCATTAATTTACTGTGGCTGTTGAAGAGTATCACAGTGTTTTGTACTCCTTCTCTCTCTCTCTCTCTCTCTCTCTCTCCTATGAGAGGGCATTTTATGTTTAATAACCTACTTTTAGGAACTATGCATTGTTGCAGTTAGTTTGAAAAAGATCAGACCACTGTGTTTTATTATTATTATTATTATTATTATTATTATTATTATTATTATTATGCTGAATATATGGTCTCTTTTATATCTTTTATCATAGTAGATTATAAATAAAGCAGCAGGATTTAAGTCATGCGCAGGCTGCATATTAGATGGGAAAGTGAGTAGTAATTTTGACCACTACGTATTGCTGCTTTCATGAAAATCTTATGTTGGGGCAAGAAAGTGAATATTACCTTACTACTGCATCCTCTGGCTGTCAGTTGTTGTTTGTTTTTGTCTTTTATTAAAGAGAGACATTGATGAGAACCTTATATTAGATATATTAGGTTTTCTGGATTCCACCAGTCATTTGACCAAGTCATATAACAGTGTGGGTGTGATGACAGACAAGCCCTGGAGCACAGTGTTGCTAGTGAGGGAGGTTTTGCATCCGTAGTTGATAGATAAAACCAGGCAGATTTTTTTTACACAGTGACTGCATGAGCTGTACATATTCATTGCTGACATTTATGGTTCTATTCAGGTCAAAAAAAGAAATTCCTCACATTCTTAGCTCTGAGGTCCTCACATGACTCTACTATGCCATCTTTATTTTGGTGCACAAGGCTTAGTAAAGTGAAGGGAAGAGCTCTTTCAAAATATTAAGCCATTCCTTATTTGGCTTAGTGATTTTGAATTAATAGGGTCCAATGATTCTGCAGAGAATATGATTGAAAGAAACATTAACAAACGCATAAGGCATTAAACGTCATAGCATATGTCCATTCTGTCCTTACTTACTATATGTACTATATGTAACATATAATTGCAAATAATGAATAAAGTGCTGGAATTTTCCAGAATTATAACCATGTCAATGTTATGCATTAGTTTGCTACTTTCCCACTTAGTGTCCACCTGCTGTGGAGTGTGTATCTGTGAACAGCAGGGATAATTAAGGGTGAGCAGGCTGTAAATGAGGGTATATGGAAAAGTCAGAGGAGTTTAACACCATAGCTCCAGTGTTCTTCTCTCCTCATTAGCAATAGAGACACTCTCTGTGGAAATTTGCATGAGCTGTATTAACATTGCTAACATTTGTTGTTCTACTTCGGTCAAAAAAAGAAAATAATCAGTTCTTATCTCTGAAAGTCTCACATGATTCCTCTGAGACTCCATGCCATGCTTACATTAATGCTCAAGGTTCAAGATGATAGGAAGAGCCCTTTAGAAATATAGCACGCTCCACTCTCCCTGTTTGCAACACACACACACACACACACACACACACACACACACACACACACACACACACACATATACAGACAGTAATCAAATTAAGATTAAGATGTCTGTGCAGTGAAACCGTTCAGGCATACAGGCCCAATTACAGAGAGCACGAGTGAATGTCTGGGGGTGGTTAAGAGAAAGAGACTAAGGGGTATGTGAGTGTTAGTGTGATATTACCTGCCAAGCTCATAAAAATGCTTGGGCAAGCTCCCTTTCTTCAACTTTTCTCTCTGGAGATTTTTGCCTGTTGTATATTAATCTCTATGGACCATATTCAAAGTCAGCTATGCAAATCCAAATGTTTTGTCAATATTTACACAGGGAAAGTTATGTGTATTCAAAGATGGATTAGGCATCCTTTTTTAATCTATTTTCTGGGCTCCCTGTTCAGATTTTGCAAATAACCTGTGTGTAGTTCATGCCTCTGACTTTTCCAGATTTTTCTTTAATGGGTTTTTTCAATAGAGTCTAGACCACCACCTTTTTTTTTTTTTTTTTTGAGATCACACAAGCCCCCCAAAAAACACATGATATATGAATGTTTAGTTTGACAATATTTGAATGAAGCAACAAAACACTAAACTGGGGCCACACAATTTTTATGTGTGTGCAGGATATAGGATATATTATCGCACTTTTAGTTTGCTATTTTGAGTTGTCAAATTAATAAAATAATGCTTGTGTTAATTCAATGTACTCTCCTGTAAATAAAATGTGCCTACAGTTTGAAGGATAAGCTGTCCGAGCACTCATCTGCTACACTTACCTCTCACTTTCAGTTAATTCATAATGTTATTCATTTGAATAAAATGGACTTTTATGAAGTTTTAAAAAGTAAAAATATCATGAATATACAGTAGTCAAATTTATCCAGTACCATTTAAGACAACAATAAACCAAATGATTATTATTAAACCTTTTTCTAGACAATTTAAAAATTAATTTCAAGCAATTCAAAAACTGAAATTGTCTTGTTCCCTTTCAAAGGGAACTCAATGTTGCATGAGCTTCACGCTTTGGGAAGCGCCCTCGCGCATGACCAGTATCTGAATCTTGTGTAACATCATGCTTATTTATAGGCCTGCCATGATCTGGTGACTTGGCAATTAAGCATGTCACGTTATGTAAAAACGGCACCTGTGAACCCTGCCGTCAGCCTTATTAATCTCAGCGATACTGTTACATATGTTGGTCATTTGTGTAAATCTCACAAAAAGACTCTTCATTTCCTCTCTATCTTAAAAAAAAAAGAAAGAAAAATGTCTTTACTTTTCTGTCCCTTTTTAAAAAAGAGAAAAATGTATGAGTGAGATAGAACTCAGGAAGTGTCTCACGCCTTGGTCCCGTTTCATCATGGGGGGACGTGGGGGGGGGGGCACTTTCTGTATGAAGTGTCTTGGGGTGGAGCATGCCAGAGCAGCCCTCGAGAGGTTTGACTGTGCATATTGTGAACGCCTTACAATTAGGCGGGTCTGCTCGCAGCTCACTCCCTTCTAGGCCGAAGGGAGTTGGGATACAGAGATTCATAGATCTGGTTTGGCCGCTGCTGAGGCAGCCAGCCGGCTCAGGTCCTGGGGATCTTAGATGGATCCGGAAGAGGAACTCTTGCTCTGTCTTCTGCTTCTGGCTCTCCACCGGATTTTGGAGCTTGCGTCAGGACTTCTCTGACTCTCAAACCCTCTCTGACTCCAAGGAGCCAGAAGGGGGTGCCATTGCACCAAAAACAGAGAGCAGCTCTCAAGCAGATAAAGAGCTGCTTGAAGTGATTACTAAGGCAGTGAGTATAAATCTCTTTCACACACTAGCTGTTTTTATAACCCTGCAACGTTGGACTATTTGGCCATTGTGGGGAATGAACGGGATGGCTATTTAGCTATGCCAAAGGTGGAGGAGTTGCTTGCGAGCTATCCATGGCATATCTATGGCAGGTAATTAAGGGGGGCCAGCGTTGCCATCCAAGCCATAGAACATTATCCAGTTCCCTGAGGGAGGTTTTTACAGCTGTTATTTCCTGGTCTGCAAAAAAATCGGAGTATGCAGCCAATTTTAGATTTGCTCCTTCTGAACTGTACTCTTTGGACATATAGGTTCAAGATGCTGACACTCAAACTTCTCATTCCATAGATTTAGTTAGAGGACTGGTTTGTGACAATAGATCTAAAAGGTGCATATTTCCACATAGAAATATCACTCAGTCACAGGAAGTTCCGGAGGTTTGCGTTTGGAGGCAATTCATATCAATATCGGGTTCCCTTCAGGCTAGCTTTAGCCCCTCACACCTTCATAAAGTGCATGGATGCTGTTCTGGCTCCTTTGCCACTCCAGGGCATCCGTGTACCAAAGTACCTGGACAACTGGTTAAATCTAGCGTGATCCAGGGAACTGGCGATTCAACATTGAGATGTTGTTCTCGCCCATATGTAGAGCTTGGGGCTCAGGTTGAACCTCAAGAAAAATATGCTTTTTTCCAGTGCAGAGGACAACTTTTCTAGGGGTTATATGGGATTCTACTATGATAAGGGCATTTCTGTCCTCAAGATGTGTAGGGTGGATCCTATCAACACTGAGCAAGATAAAGCTGGATCTGGGCATCCCCTCCAGTCTCTATGAGAAACTGTTGGGGCTTATGGCAGCAGCAGCCAACGTCATAACGTTGGGCCTATTGCACATAAGACCGTTTCAGTGGTGGCTGAAAAGTCAGGGATTTCATCCAAGGCCAAAACCACTGAGAGTAATCAGTGTCACGCAGCGATGCCTACGTGGTCTGAGAATTTGTCTCCAGTTTCTAGCCTCAGTTCACACTCTAGGGGCGTCTCCTTATCATAAGAAGGTAATGACAGATGCCTCCCTCACGGTCCGGGGCATGGTCTCAGATGGCTGTCCAGCTCACGGTCTCTCAGCGGCCCTCATCTGGCAGGCACAACTAATTCCTCTCTGGTTTGAAGGAAAGTTTTTGTCAATGAATGCAATGTATATTCTGGGCAACCGGGAAGTGGGGGCAGATATCCTGTCCAGGCAGGGGCTGGGGTCTGGGGATTGGAGGCTCCATCCACAAGTGGTGGAGTCCATATGGTGGAGGTTTGGCCAAGCAGAGTGGATGTGCTTGCCTCTGAAGGAGAGAACACACTGCCCGCTGTGGTTCGCCCTCACTCCTCCTGCCCCATTGGGGTTGGATGCCATGGTGCACACGTGGCAGAGGTCACATCTGTACACTTTTCTCCCGATCGCTCTGCTCCCACAGGTTCTAGTGAGAGTTCACCAAGTCTGTCTATGTCTGTTGCCATTAGCACCTTATTGGCCAGCTCAAATATGGTTCTGAGATAATATTCCTGCTAGACGGCACTCCTTGTGAGATTCCCAGTATCACAAATATGTTCAAAAGGTTTTAATTTGAATAACTCACAGAGGTGCTATATGGCAATAAATTACATTTCTGCAACATAGTTGATGACTTGGTTTCTAGACTACCCAAAAGTTGCATCAAATTTACCCATCAGCCCCATGAGGTGTAGACTGGTCACTGCTCACTGCTCACTGTTAGCCACAGATTGCTATGCAACAGTGCAGCAGATTGGAGCTTAATTTGGCCTTGGGTGTCCACTGTAGTCAAGCCTGGGAGGAAGAACAATAAGAGGGACTGTGACTGAACTGAAGTTCTGGACAAAGTGTTGGAAGAAATTGGTGAAACCCAGGAAGCACTGGACCAATTTGACAGAAGTAGGATGTGGCCAGTCTGCTACTTTTTTTATTTTGGTGAGGCACATGCAGGTACTACCTTCAGCAACCACACACCTCAGAGACACAGAATGTGCGTGGAACTAGCTTTTTTCCAGCTTGGCCTTGTAAATGTGGTTCCTCTGTTGTAGTTGAAGAACCCACCTAATCAGTCCTACATGTTCTTTCTAGGAATTGCTGTATACAAGTGTGCTGTCAAATAGAAAAAATATATACCAATTAAGGGCTTTCTGGAGGACCTTGGTAATGAACCACTGGAAGACCACTGGAGCATTCATTAATTTTGAAGGATCTCACCAGGTATTCATAGTGTAAGGAAGGAGTAATGAATTTGGTCTTCCATTTATCCTCCTGCCTTCCCCAGATAAAATTGTAAGTGCTGCATAGGTTGAGCTTTGGGAAACTTCTTGCAGTGACTAAAAAGCTGAAGTCAAAAAGGTAAGGGGTATTGGTCCTTAACAGTAATCTTATTGAGGCTTTGGTAATTAATAAAGTGGTGAAGGTTCTGTTTTTTTCTTCCCAACAAAGAAAAAGTCTGCATCAACTGGTAAAGTGGATGGCTATATAAATTCTGCTGCCAGAGCCTTGGCAGTCTGCTTGGGGTCCGAGAGGGAGAACAGCCTTCCACAGGACAGGCAGGTCCTTGGCAGGAGATTGGTGGCATAATCATATGGCCTATGGAGCAGGAGAGTCTCAGCTTTCTTTTTGCTGAAGACCTCCCAAAGATCTAGATAGTCAGGCAGAACCTGGGAAAGGTTAAGGGTCTCAGCTGTATTATAGGTAGGGAGAGAAATGGTGCTAGAATTATCAAACGCAATATCCATGCCACTGGGATCAACATACTGAGAGGGACTGAGTTAACCAAGGGTAGATCCAAGGGTTTTGGTGTTCCAGCCAAGGGAACCCCAGAAGGAGTTGCAACTCATTTTGAACAACAGAATGAGAACAGATATATCTGCTCAATATGTTGATCTATGGGTAAATTAATCAGAGCTGAGACACTGGCAAGACTGAGACAGGATGCTCCAGGGTATTAAGTGGAAGTTAAAGGGTTTTCCCCTGCTGTTTACAGCCAGAGATAGTTGCCTGCAGGTAAATATCTGGAGCAAATGACATGGGAGAAATGACTGGACTTGTTAAGGGTCCCCCATCATGGGGCACCCCTTGGTTTTTACCAACCGTTGGTGCAGGTGGTATGAAAATGCCCTATGTGCCCACAGTAAAGACACTTCTTTTCTCTCCTCTAAGCTTCTAATACTTTTTTGTAGAGTCTGGTATGACCCAGTTGCATGGGCTCCTCAGAAGGTTCAGAATGCACACTACTAGATGTGAGGATTGGTTCCAGCGGAGCAACCAGTTAAAGAGGCTGTTTGATTATACTGGCCCTGTGACATTGGTAGAGATGATTACTGAGCCTCAGGGTCATCTCATACAGGTTCTCAACACCCAAGGCTGATCTTGACTGGCAAGACTGTCTTTAGTTTTATCTGCTAGACCCTGTTGGTAGGTGGCCATGAATGCCTCATAGTTTCAGGCACTCTCTGCTGCCAGGGTATCTAAGCCAATGGCATATTCAGATGTACTACACACCGGACAATGCAAACCCAATGTTGTTCCATTAACTGATGCTGAGCTCCATCTCAATATAGTTGGGATGCTCCAGCTCAGCAACATTTTCATTTAACTTCTTTGACTTCAGGAGTATGACTAGGTAATTGTTGTAATTTTATTTATTTATTTTTTTGAGTCATAACAAGAATCTTGAACTTGACACCTTAATAGAAAGAGAAATAAATATAACCTGTTTGGTATATCTTAGAAAAAATGGTGAAATTACTACACAGTGTAAGTAAAACACAATAGAATTAAATTCTAGGCTGTGTTCAATAAATATCAGATTTCTCACTCATATTATCACTCTTTATTTGTGAAGAAATAGTAACTCAGGGGTTCATTTGTTGTTATATATGTCATCATGTTGCAACTGCATAAGATTAACATAATCCTATAAGTTAGATCATCGCTGTAGGTGGAAATTGTTAAGATATGTGTTGTCAAGATGTACAATATATTCAGTTATTGGAGAATTGGATTCTGCAACTCCATGAGCATAGAGATGACTTTTTGTATCTTCCAGACTTCAGCTCATAATAAATATACTGTATAAATATACAGAATCCAGGCTTTACACTATATATATGGCTTAAGTATTATTTGATCATATAATTTTATAATCAGTGACTCCACCTCTAAATCCCTGCCATTTTTCTCAACATATTTGGACTTTGTCTGAAACTGCCTTCTGCGTTTCTGCTTTATACAACAAAGTGAATGAGTTCCATCTTTCCATCTCAGAGAGCAGCTCAGACTCTCACTTCCAAACTAGCAAAAGCCATTCTGAGTGCACAGGACCTGTCAAAGTAGAAGCAGCACTCTGAGATTGAGAAAACAGCCTATTCAGATACAATACACACTAACTTGAAAGTAGCAGCACTTTTAAGCTGTGGCTGTCTAGTGTATGATTGTTCCTATAAGGATGTTTAGAATTCTTCTGCGTAAAAAAGAGCCCTGGCTCGCAGAGAAATGTCTATGTTTGGGGGTAGGGGAGACTTTTTGCCATAAGAGGCCAATCTCCTGGCTCAATAATGTACCCGTATGCCCTTTCTCCCAAAACAAAACCTAAACAGGCTCCTGTGCATACATTACCTCACTTCAAAACAGACTAGCTGGTCTTTTGTGTTCTTCATGAATACCCAGTAAAATTCTCTGTAATATAAGACTAGTTTCCCTCAGTTTTGTTGAGTGCATGTGTACAAAGTAGGATAAAAAGAATAGCTTATTCTTACATTTTGCTTCAAAAGAAGAAGCAAGATTTTGCACCACCCATATCAGAATAATAACCAAGACATCATAGTTTATATGGGAACAGAATGAAATAAAAACATTTCTTGGACGCACGGTGGCTTGGTGGTTAGCACGTTCGCCTCACACCTCCAGGGTCCGAGGTTTGAGTCCCGCTGGGGCCATGTGTGTGTGGAGTTTGCATGTTCTCCCCGTGCTGCAGGGGTTTTCTCCGGGTACTCCAGTTTCCTCCCCCAGTCCAAAGACATGCCTGGTAGGCTGATTGGCGTGTCTGTAGTGTATGAATGGGTGTGTGATTGTGTGCCCTATGATGGACTGGCACACTGTCCAGGGTGTACCCTACCTTGTGCCTGATGCTCTCTGGGATAGGCTCCAAGTTCTCCGTGACCCTGAAAAGGAGTAAGTGGTAGAAGATGGGTGGGAAAGCATTTCTTGAAATAACAAGTTATTGAGTTGAAATAATGAGATTATTAAATAGAAGTAACATCACAACCTAATCTCATACTTAAAGGTAGCATGATTTTATTTACAGAGTTGATTGATCACATTATCTATACTTAATAGTGTTTCATCCACTCACAATTAGCTATTTGAAATTTGTGGGGAAAAAGTGTCACTGTAGAGTAGGGATGTCAGGATACCAAAAATCTAGTAGTCGGTACCGATACCACCAAAAGTACATGATACTTGATACCAAAGTCGATACCATGGTATGGTATCAAAAAATATATATACTTTTTTAAAAATAAAATAAACGCCTAGAGGACATCCTCCTCTGGCTAATACTGGCAAAGAGAGAGAGAGAGAGAGAGAGAGAGAGAGATTTTAGTTATCAAACACTGTCTGACAATGACTAATAAAAGATTTATTAAAAGCATGAACATTTGAATAATTATTAGTGACATTAGACTACATTTAGCTGACAGGACACGAGCTGAATGGTGATGAATGGTGGCCCATTAGGAGGTAGTTTATAACATTGCAATGTGTTAGCGTCATTAAAAATAACTGGCTATCGCAAACATTACATAAAGCATAACGTTAGCTGGTTTGACGGCCACAATGCCAGCTGCCTCAAACAAACATAATATAGGACCGTCTTTCAGGTGCTTCACCAAATTCCAGGTGTTTTCTTGCTTTGTTTGAAATGAACAATAGCATCGGTTGCACACCGGCAACCGATGCTACCTTTCCTCTCAACGAGCTTTCCTCTCTCTGCCTCTCAACAAGTTGGGGCAGAACTAAACTTGTTGCCATTTCTGTAGTTTTTCCCGTGTGTTTGTAGGCGTTCTTCTTTTTCTTTACCACTTGTGGACCAACTAAAACACTTACGCGTATTTGCTGCCCCCTTCAGTTCCGGAAGAATTGCAACCCCGGTACTGTCATTACCAACAGTACGAATGCTACTGCAGAAAAACAAGTACAGTCACGTTTTAAGAATGTTGGTACTGACTTGGTACCGAAGTATCGGTTCTCGTGACATCCCTACTGTAGAGTTGGAACATTGACTCATGGTGTTCAATCTAATATCATTGTTTTCAAGACATAAAGCTATATGCATACAGTTCAAACAGGATGACATTAATAATATGATTGGCCAATGCAGCAGCAGTCTGTAGTTCAGACTGGTCTTAGCAGTCAGTATTTTATCAGAACAACATAGAAACAATGTTTTCTTGGAGTTTCACCTCTTAATAAAATAGGCCACTCTGTTTTGAAGTCTTATTGCAGACTATTAGAGACATGCTGGAGAATGAAGTTTACCATACTGTGGGCTATAATACACTCTATACTGTATGCGATACTGATATGCTTTCATTATGTCACCTCTCTGTTTAAAATCTGTAATGACATTATAAGGCCAAAAACAATCAGTCCCCTCATTACAGTGTATTGAACTTGAGCAGTTATGTAAAGTGTGTGAGTCTGTGATATCAGCTGTGTTCTTCTGTTGTACAGTGGTTTGGAGACCTGGTTACCCCAGTCTGGTGGGAAGACGTATGGCTCAAAGAAGGATTTGCTCATTTCTTCGAGTACGTTGGGACTGATTTCCTCTTCCCAAAGTGGAATATGGTGAGATCCTGCGATTTATTTTGGATAAGTAACATTTTGTGCCATAACCTAAAAAGTGCCATTCACGTTCTATCTATAGCCATGCAACTAAACTGATCTAAAAACTTTCATATTTTTTAATTTTACAGATAATGTTGTCATTAACCGGCATTTAATAAATGTATCTGATATATCATGCTTAGCGATAATATATTGAGGTAATATTTTTATATCTGTTCCTGTTTTTGTTTTTCTCTGGTTTAGAGGTCTATGTATAATTTTAGCTGTTAATATTAACCCATAAGGCAATAAAAACACTGGAGGATTAAAATGCATCAGAGGCTATGAAAGATATTGACTGCAGTATGAACACATAGTACACCTTATGTAAATTGTTGTGTTTTTTTTTTTTTTGACACATTTGGACAAGCAGACATTTGATCCTCTTATAAACAGTGCCTATCAATAAAGGTGATACACTAGCAAATGGCACATAAAATTCACATTTAGATTAACAAAAAAACATCTGGGTAATGCATGTAACCCTGTTCCCTGAGAAGGGAACGAGACATTGCGTTTAGCCTAACATTATGGGGGAGCTCGATTGCGTGCACGACCGGTATCTGAAGCTTGTGTAAAATCATGCCTCTATTTATAGGCCTGCCATGATCAGGTGACGTGGCAGTTAAGTGCATCGCGTGATATAAATATGGCACCTGTGAACCACGCCGTCAGCCTCCATTATCTGAAGCGAAGACACAATTCACAGGCCTGCCCTGGTATGACAAAGCTACGCAAAGTCTTGTTCCCTTCTCAGAGAACAGGGTTACATGCTTAAACCAGACGTTCCCTTTCAAAGGGAACTTGACTTAGCATAACAGTATGGGAATGAGAATATCCACTCCGTCATACCGAGGGAATGGCCTGTTCAAAAAGACCCAAGACCGAGGCAAGACACTCGAGCCTGTGGTGGAATGAATATCCAGGCTGTAATAACGAATGAATGTGTGTGGCATAGACCACCCTGCAGCAGCACACACATCCTGTAAGGATACCCCTTTGGACAAAGCCTTCGAGGAGGCGACCGTCCTAGTGGAATGAGCCCTTATGCCCAGGGGCGTTGCGAGACTGTGTGCCTCATAAGCAATAGAGATTGCTTCCACTATCCAATTAGAGATGTGCTGCATTGACACAGCATCACCTCTACCGTCACCGACAAAGCAGACCAGCAGCTACTCCGACTTATGCCACTGGCCGGAGCGGTGGACGTAAGTACAGAGAGCCCTTACTGGACACAACAGGTGCATCCTCTCTTGTTCTGGTGTTAGGAACAGAGGAGGGCAGAAACCCCCCACAGGGTTGGCAGCCGATGTAGGCACCTTAGGAATATAATCCGGCCTAGGATACTGGAAGGCCTTGGCTAATCCAGGGGCAAAGTTAAGGCAGGAAGGGGCAACAGAGAGAGCTTGTAGATCTCCTACTCGCTTGAGAGATGTCAGGGCCAGCAAAAGAGCTACCTTTAGAGTCAGAAGCTTCTCAGAGGCTGACTCTAAGGGCTCAAATGGGGCCCATGACAGACCTTCCAGGACCACAGAAAGGTCCCAGGAAGGTATGCGCGGCCTGCAGATGGGTCTCAGCCTCCTGACACCAGACATGAACCTCAAAGGTAGAGGATGTTGCCCCACAGAGGCTCCATCAACAGGAGCATGGATGGCCGAAAACCCTGATTGTAGAAGGAGCCAACCCCACTGAGAAATGTCCAGGACTCCAGGACTGTAGCTATTGCACAGTTCACTGGGTCTACAATCGATCCCTACGGATGGGAATCTCCCAAGGAGTGCCATCTAACATGGATATTATCTCTGAGAACCATATTCGAGCTGGCCAATAAAGTGCTACTAGCAGCAGACATAGACTGTCTTTCCGAGCTCTCGCTAGAACTTGTGGGAGCAGAGCGATCGGGGGAAAAGCATACAGATGTGACCTCGGCCACATGTGTACCATGGCGTCCAGCCCTAATTTTGTGGGAGGAGTGAAGGCGAACCACAGTGTGTTGTCTCCTCGGAGGCGAACACATGCAGTCCCGCTTGACCAAACCTCTGCCATATGGACTCCACCACTTGTGGATGGAGCCACCAATCTCTGAGCCTCAGCCCCTGCCTCAACAGGATGTCTGCCCCCACATTCAGTTGCCCAGAATGTACATTGCACTCACTTTCAAAACTTTCCCTCTGCCTGGAGGAGAATTTGTTGCACCTGCTTGAACTGGGGGCGTGGACATAATCCTCCCTGGTGGTCAATATATGAGACCACCGCTGTATTGTCTGTAAACACATGGTGACCTCTCAATTGAGGAAGAAGGAATTTCAGTGCTAGCAATAATGTCTACATTTCTAGGCAATTTATATGTCGCTCCAGATGAGGGCCACTCCAGAGACTGTGAGCTGGACAGCTGTCTAAGACCGCACTCCAGCTCGTGAGGGAGGTGTCTTTCATTACCGCCTTGCGCTAAGGAGACACCCCTAGAGTGTGACCCAAGGCTAGAAACCGGGGACACTCAAATTCTCAGAGCACGTAGGCATCGCCACGTGAAACTGATTACTCTCAGAGGTTTCAACCTTGTATGAAACCCCCAACTTCTCAGCCACCACTGAAATGGTCTCCTGTGCAATAGGCCCAATGGTATGATGTTGGCTGCCCTTAAGCTCCAATACTCTCCCATAGAGACTGGAGGGGATGCCAAGATCCAGCTTTATCTTGCTCAATGTTGGTAGTATTGACCCTACGCATCTTGGGTATAGAAACGCCCTCATCGTCTTAGAATCCTTATAACCCCTAAAAAGTTGTCCACTGCACTGGAGAAAGCATACTTTTCTGAGGTTCAACCTGAGCCCCAAGATCTTCATGTCGGCGAGAACAACATCTCAATGTTGAATCACCAGTTCCCTGGATCATCGTAGAATTAACCAGTCATCCAGGTAGTTTAGTACACGGATGTCCTGGAGTCACAATGGAGCCAGAGTGACATCCATGCACTTTGTGAAGGTGCGAGGGGATAAAGCTAGTGATATTTCTATGTGGAAATATGCACCTTTTAGATCTATCGTCACAAACCAGTCCTCAAACTGAATCTGTGGAACGATAACTTTGGGCGTCAGCATCTTGAACCTGTATGTCCGAAGAGTACAGTTCAGATGATGCAGGTCTAAAACTGCCGCATACTCCTTTTTTTTTTGCGGACCAGGAAATAACGGCTGTAAAAACATCCCTCACTCCGGGAATGGGGTACATGTTCTATGGCCCCTTTGTCCAAGAGGGATCTTACTTCCTGCACTAACATCAGGCACTGGTCTGTGCTGATTACTGTGGTGAGCATACCTCTGAACCGGGGGGGTCGAGCTCTAAACTGGACCCGGTAACCCTTTTCTACGGTAGACAGAACCCATGGAGACACATTTGGCAGTAGTTTCCACGCTGCCAGACAGTCTTTTAGTGACATTAACTATTCCACATTCTATTGGTGGGATAGCATCAGATTTTCAATGCCTTGTGACAGCTCGCTGACCAAAGGACACTGAAAACTTGGGACAGCCTTGGCTAGGGGAGGCCCTACAGTAGCACTGGGGGCTAACTTGCCTAACAACCTCATGTCCCCTGATACGTCCCTCCATGGCCCCAGAGGTCTTCTTCGTCTGCTTGGCCTTTATGACCATTCTCAGATCAGGCCTAGTAGCAGGCCACAACTGTGGCCGCCTGGATCCCCTGGCTGTCTGTGGGGGTTGGGGGACTGCCATACTCGCCTTCTGTGTCTCGCTCGCACTAGTGTCAAATTAGCGCATCTCTAATTGGATAGTGGAAGCAATCTCTATTGCTTATGAGGCACGCGGTCTCGCTACGCGTCTGGGCATAAGGGCTCATTCCACTAGGGCGGTCGCCTCCGCGAAGGCTTTGTCCAAAGGGGTATCCTTACACGATGTGTGTGCTGCTGCAGCGTGGTCTACGCCACACACATTCATTCGTTATTACAGCCTGGAAATTCATTCCACCCCGGGCTCGAGTGTCTTGAAGTGACCCTCGGGCTTGGGTCTTTTTGAACAGGCCGTACCCTCGCTATGATGGAGTGGGTATTCTCATTCCCATAGTGTTATGCTAAACGCAACATTGAAGTTCCCTTTGAAAGGGAACATCTGGGTTATGCATGTTCCCTGAGAAGGGAACGAGATGTTGCATAGCTCTGTCATATCAGGGCAGGCCTGTGAATTGCGTCTTTGCTTCAGATAATAGAGACTGATGGCACGGTTCACAGGTGCCATATTTATATCACGCGACGCGCTTAATTGCCACGTCACCTGATCATGGTAGGCCTATACAGTGCATCCGGAAAGTATTCACAGCCCTTCACTTTTTCCACATTTTGTTATGTTACAGCCTTATTCCAAAATTCCAAAATTGATTACATTCATTATTTTCCTCAAAATTCTACAAACGATACCCCATAATGACAAAATGATAGAAGTTTGTTTGAAATCAACAAAAAACAACAAAAAAACACATGTACATAAGTTTTCACAGCCTTTGCCATGACACTCAAAATTGAGCTCAGGTGCATCCTGTTTCCACTGATCATCCTTGAGATGTTTCTGCAACTTGATTGGAGTCCACTTGTGGTAAATTCAGTTGATTGGACATGATTTGGAAAGGCACACACCTGTCTATATAAGGTTCCACAGTTAACAATGCATGTCAGAGCACAAACCAAGTCATGAAGTCCAAGGAACTGTCTGGAGACCTCCGAGACAGGATTGTATTGAGGCACAGCTCTGGGGAAGGGTACAGAAACATTTCTGCAGCATTGAAGGTCTCAATGAGCACAGTGGCCTCCATCATCCGTAAATGGAAGAAGTTTGGAACAACCAGGACTCTTCCTAGAGCTGGCCGCGTGGCCAAAATGAGCAATCGGGGAGAAGGGCGAGACAAAACCCAATGGTCACTCTGACAGAGCTCCAGCATGTCTCTGTGGAGAGAGGAGAATCTTCCAGAAGAACAACCATCTCTGCAGCACTCGACCAATCAGGCCTGTATGGTAGAGTGGGCAGACAGAACCACTCCTCAGTAAAAGGCACATGACAGCCCGCCTGGAGTTTGCCAAAAGACCAAAACAAAGATTGAACTTTTTGGCCTGAATGGCAAGCGTCATGTCTGGAGGAAACCAGGCACCAGTCATCACCTGGCCAATACCATCCCTACAGTGAAGCATGGTGGTTGCAGCATCATGCTGTGGGGATGTTTTTCAGCGACAGGAACTGGGAGACTAGTCAAGATCGAGGGAAATATGACTGCAGCAATGTACAGAGACATCCTTGATGAAGGTCTGGACCTCAGACTCGGGTGAAGGTTCACCTTCCAACAGGACAACGACCCTAAGCACACAGCCAAGATAACAAAGGAGTAGCTACAGGACAACTCTGTGAATGTCCTTGAGTGGCCCAGCCAGAGCCCAGACTTGAACCCGATTGAACATCTCTGGAGAGATCTGAAAATGGCTGTGCACTGATGCTCCCCATCCAACCTGATGGAGCTTGAGAGGTCCTGCAAAGAAGAATTGGAGAAACTGCCCAAAAATAGGTGTGAAGCTTGTAGCATCATACTCAAAAAGACTTGAGGCTGTAATTGGTGCCGAAGGTGCTTCAACAAAGTATTGAGCAAAGGCTGTGAATACTTATGTACATGTGCTTTTTTTGTTATTTATTTTTAATAAATTTGCAAAGATTTCAAACAAACTTCTTTCACATTGTCATTATGGGATATTGTTTATAGAATTTTGAGGAAAATAATTAATTTAATCTATTTTGGAATAAGGCTGTAACATAACAAAATGTGGAAACAGTGAAGCGCTGTGAATACTTTCCAGATGCACTGTAAATAGGCATGATTTTACACAAGCTTCAGATGCCGGTCATGCACGAGAGGTGCTCCCCCACAGTGTTATGCTAAATGCAATGTCTCGTTCCCTTCTCAGGGAACAGGGTTACATGAGTAACCCAGATGTTTTTTGTTTGTTTGGTAACACAATATTTGGTAAAATTGTTGACACCTCTAAATAATTCTTAGAAATAAATGGAAAGAAATTGCCATTCTTGAAAAGTTATATTATTTTAAAATTGTTCATATTTTCCAGAAACTAATGTAACACACATGTAACATCCTTTTAGTGCTTCATCATTATGAGGAAAAGTGCTTTCAGCACAAGTGAGACAGATGGTTGATGACTTGCACCAGTCAGATAATGGATAAAAAATACATAACAGTTAAAGATATCATTATGCACAATCAGAGCCTTTTGAAAAGTTTCAAAAGTCTATTTGCCCTCAATCCCCAGCACAGTGAAAAGTGTCATTAGAATCACATTGAAACTTTTTGGCCGTGAACACCATTAGCATGGCCGGAGAGATTACAAAAAAAACCAAAACGCTCCCATACCCGTTGTAAAATATAGTGATACATCATTTATGCTTGGGGCTGTTTTGGTCCAGGAACTCATTGAAGATTGATGGTGTGTGTTTTTCAAAATTCTATTTTAACCAAAAGCCTGGTTTCCTTTATATACACATTCTCAGTGACACATATTTAGAATAGAATTTAGAGCGACGCACCATGTGGCATGTTTTTGTGAAGTCAGAATTCACCAGGAGACCTGTGCCACCCCATAAAATAAGAATATCAAGAAGTTATATGTGGAGGAAGGCTCCTACAGTAGATCCTCTACAATATCATGCAAACTTATGAGACATTACACCAGTCATATTCAGAAAGGGCCAATATGGCTGCAGGCTTTCACTCCAGCCAAATAAGAAGCACACTTGATATTTGATTGGAGACCAAGATAAACCAGTTAAACAAATGAAATCAGGTGTGGCTCCTGTTTGATTGGAATGAAAATCTGCAGCAGCGTCGGCTCTTTACCCATAAGAATGAAGACCTCTGCAATTTTGCACAAAACGTTACCTTAATAAATTGAAGATGATGATGCAGTTACATGGTATGAGTTGTGGTATGGTGTGATGCAATGTGAATAGTGTCTGATGGAGAGTTCAGAATGACAGCGCTCTGGCTGGTTGCGAAATTTTATGGGAGGTCTAAAACATAATATCTTTCAATAGCTTGTCAATGAAACTATTCAGGAATATGCATTATACATCAGTAATGCATCACAAGGTGTCAGTGGCATAAAAGAATGTTGTATGGGGACAATTACATGTGTAAAGGGAGACAGACAGCTGATTTGTATTTTTGTGTCTGTAATGTTCTACTGGCTCCATGCCACATTTCCTTTAAATACCAAACATGGAATTTCACTCTGGGTAATCACCTGACATGAGTGTCTGCATGAATCTACTCTTCTTACCACCACTGGTGCTGCCGTTGCTCTTGGTTCCATCAAAATTACTCACCTTAAAATATTTAACAGCAAATAATCTGATGTTGATAATAAAGTGTCTTGATGTCTTTTTATCACTGAAAGAAAATAACTGTAACAGAAGTAAAGAAAGATACAGTGCTCTCCACTAATATTGGCACCCTTGGTAAATATGAGCAAAGAAGGCTGTGAAAAAATGTCTTTATTGTTTAAACTTTTGATCGTTTCTTAAAAAAATAAATCACAAAAATACTCTGCTCTCATGGATATAAAACACTTGCAATCACAACACAGGTATATTAAAAAAATCATTTTTAAATGTAGGTGGGCAACATTTATTGGCACCCCTATAAATTCAAATGAGAAAAATATATTTGAAGTATATTCCCATTTATATTTTTTAGCACACCTGGGTGACTAGGAAAAGGAAATTGTTCAACCATGACTTCCTGTTTCACAGAGGTATAAATATGAGGTAACACATGGCCCAAATTCCCTGTCATTCATAACAATGGGTAAGACCAAGGAATATAGCTGTTATGTGTGGCAAAAGGTTGTTGAACTTCACAAAATGAGAAGTGGCTATAAGAAAATAGCACAAGCATTGAAAATGCCCATTTCCACCATCAGGGCAATAATTAAGAAGTTCCAGTCAACTGGAAATGTTATGAATCAACCTTGAATTGGATGTATGTCTATATTGTCTCAAAGCACAGTGAAGAGGATGGTTTGAGTGGCCAAAAAATCTCCACGGATCACAGCTGGAAAGTTGCAGTAATTAGTTGCGTCTTGGCATCCGAAAGTCTCCAAAACTACTATCCAAAGTCACCTACATCACCACAAGTTGTTTGGAAGTGTTTCAAGAAAAAAGCCTCTACTTTCATCCAAAAACAAACTCAAGTGTCTTCAGTTTGGCAGACACTGCTAGAACTTCAAATGGAATTGGGTTCTATGGTCAGATGAAACCAAAATAGAGCATTTTGGCAATAAACACTAGGTGGTTTTGGCGCACACAGAGAGGTAGCCATATGGAAAAATACCTCATACACATGGTTAAATATGGAAGTGGCTCTTTAATGCTTTGGGGCTGCTAGGGAGAATGGGTGAGAAATACTCCCAAATAGCATGCAAAGCTAGTAGAAACTTACCCCAACAGACTTAAAGCTGTTATTGCAGCAAAAGGTGGTTCTACCAAGTCCAAATCTGAAGGGGTTGAATATGTATGCAAGCAATTAAAAAAAAAAAAGATTAAAGACCCCAAATAAGAGCATATTGGTTTGCAATAATATTCTGGCTGGAACAATTTGTGTAAGTGTCAGTTCTAATCCAGATGAATCTGATGACTTTTTTAGGGGGTAAAATACTTTTGCGAGGCACTGTATATGATCTGTATAGGGGAATGACAATAAAACCCACTTGACTTGACTAGTGTAGAGCGGCTACTCCTCCAACTCAAGAGAAGTCGGTTGGGCTGATTCAGGCAACCTAGAAGGGTGCCCCATGTTGGCTCCCACTAGCGCTGTATCAGGTACGTTACTGGTTGGAGAACCTAGGGCTGATGCAGGACCTACTTAAAAGATTATATGATACAGTTTGCTCGATAACATTGAGGGATCCCCCAGAAGGAGCTGGAGTGTTACTGTACTAACGTCACTTGTTGCTGCACCAACTCACTTCTAACAAGGTTTTATCTTGATAGTTTTCATTGACCCATAATTATAGATAATAGTAGAGAAGTCTTGGCTGACCTTCTCAGCCTGTTTCCACAGTGACCCCCACTAGGAGCAAACTGAATGAATAAATGTCTAATGCATGGGCCTGAAGAAAGAGCTCTTGTTTCAGTGGTCCATTAAATGACCAGAGATTCTGACTTGTGATGTCAGTGATTGAGTTTTTAAAAAACTTTTATTGCAATGTCATTGCAGCAATTGTAGATTGAAATAGTCTTGAATAATGGATTGCATGTTGTCACGTCTGGTGTGTTTTGTTCTAACTTAATAAAAGCTGTTTAAAGTGTTTTCACTCATTGAGCCTTTTAACATGTTAAATATAGCATGGAAAGAAATGAGAATACTTTATTTAATATTGGATCTGTTATGCGACATGTAAGACTGCAAGGGGGAAAAAAAAATGTTTTAACATTATCTCAGGCAGAACCCAGCACTGCAATTTCAGTCCAGCTTATTACACCACATATATCTAATTGCTGACATGATTAAAATGTTACACAAACTGCACTAAGCAATATCGAATACAATTTGGATACAACACACAGAGTCTCCTCTAGAATCTGCTTCACTAAAACAAAATTCAACAGTTCTAGGAATTAGCCTAACATGAGCAAGAGAAAACTCACTTATGTTGAAGAGGCTCTTAATGCAGTCATGTGGAGGAGGACAAAAATCACTTGAGGCTCAGCACATGAAAAAATGGAAGGAGGCCCATCATCAGCATAACAAAAAGCAGGGTTTTAGCATCAACTGAATCGTGATGATTGTGTTTGCCATTCTAGCTCAGAATCAGAGTCAGTTATCTAATGCAGTAGGCTGTATCTGTATTATTAAAAAGTCGTGATTCAAATCAGATATGCTTCTGGCTATGCTGTTTTTTATTATGTGGTTCATCCACTGCAATTTTCTGACCCTCTCATTGTCCCTGCATTTATCACTTATCACATTGGTCCTTGCTTATTTGTACACCTTGCTGATGATCACCTCCCGGCAAGACTGAAGCAACATAGGATAAACACACACACTTCATCAGTTGTTATATTTCAGGGGTATCTAGCTTTGGGCACCTCAGTTGTGGGCTGTTAGAAACTTTTCAGCTCATTCCATTTGCTGATTTTGTGTGTGATGTCTGCCCAGTTTGGCCAACACATTTTGTGAATGCCTTGATTTTCCCAAGTGGCCTTCACCTTTCTGAGAGTTTACATAGAGCTTAAAATATTGGTTTAAATGTTCAGTGACCTGCAATTTATCTGACCTTTATTTAATTAGCCATTTACAGCATTTGGCAGACTCCCTTATCCAGAGCAACTTACTTTTATACAACAGAGTAGTTGAGGGTTAAAGGCCTTTCTGAAGGGCCCAGCAGTGGCAGCTTGAATCCATAACCTTCCAATATGTAATCCAATGTCTTAACCACTGAGCTACCACTACCCATCAACTACCCATGTACAAGTGTTCTACCAAGTAAACAATAAACAACATACAACAACAGCAAGTGCCTTCGTAAGGTGTTGAGACACCTGAACAGCTTGAATTAGCCTTAGTATTGTTTCTATAAGTCTCTTAAACTGTACTAGAGGGAACACCATACTTCCAAAGGATATTCCCTCAGTTGTTGTTTTGATGATGGTGGTGGAAAGTGCTGTGTAACACATTGGCCCAGAATCTTTCATAAGTGCTCAGTTGGGCAGAGATCTGGTGGCTACAAAGGCCTTAATGTGTGATTTATATTATTTTCATGCCCATCAAACCATTTATTAGCCATTGTGCCCTTTGAATAGAGACATTGTCATCTTGGAAGAGCTCTTCCCTGCAGGGATATAAAAGTTTCCTAATAGGATAGGTGATCGGTCAGGATAACTTTGTATTGATGTGCAGTAACCCTTCCCTCTAAGGAGACAGGTTTCCCCAAACCATGCTAGCACAATGCCTTCCACAGCATTACAATAGCAGTGCTTTTTCCACAAATGCATCACCTATGTATAGCTTACTCTAGGTAAACAATGCTGTTATGCAATTTACTGCTGTGACCAAGTTCTCTACTGATGGCAAAATAAGGCAAACAGATGTGTAGAATACAAAATAAAAGTCAGAGTTTATTCCATGAAAGTGAGTCACACAAGAACGGCTGTACAGAGAAGTTCCAGAGATGTTTATAATATGTGGTTATTTAAGACTAGACCAAGTAAAAACATTAGCTAAAATGCATTATCAATATTATTCATCATTGAATTATTGGTGCAGCCTCTTAAACCATATTGAATATTCATGAGATGCAGCTCAGACATAAGAAGGAGGATGAGGATGGGTGAGGAAGAGTAAAACTGTTTCAAAACTGTTTCCCGAGCTGGTATTATCTCTATTTCAGGGCTATGTGTTTGGGTTTAAAGAACAAGATGTGCTACAAAGACCTTGAGTGTCCCACACTATTATCTTCCTGCAAACGTCACTGCAGAGTAACAAAGCTGAAGTTCACATAAGTTCAAGACCGATACAAGTTGGCTAATACACAATTAAAAATAATCTCACAAGCTGACCCCGAGGTCAGGTCTTGTCTCTGCTGCCAGCACTTTAAGTCAAGTAGTATGATTACATTCATACACATGTTTTTTTTTTTTCGTGGTATTTATAAATATGAAACTTTCCTGGCATATTTTCAACTTTCGGTTGTATTGTGGTCAAATTTCTCTTATCTGACTGGCTTTAACTTTTATTTTAATTACTTTTTCTAGAATATGAACACATAACATTAATGATAACTGGTTTTGTTGACATTTGAGTAGTTTGTTAAACATTTTCACTGTGGGGTTCTGGTCAAATCTGACTGGCCATAGAAAATGTTCCCGCTCGTTTATCCCTGACTTTCTCTCTCACACCCACCCAAACACCCTCCACATACATAAACTCAACATTATAATCAGAGTTGCCAGGGACAGGTTTTTTCTATGGCAGATTTGGAATGAGTTTGTTGGGGGAAATGCCAGTCTGTGGGTGGCGCTTTTTCGGTGTAGTTTAAAAATAGTCCGCACCCACCACGAGCTTTTTTAAAAGCAAATTATCAGAATGAACTCTAATCAGTTTATGCAAACATAGGCAAACCTATGGCAAACAAAGGGAATGTATAAGTGCAGACAGTGTATCTACGATGTACAGAACCTTTTCTTTAATTATATTGTAAAGATTGGGAGTAGGGAAGGTGGATTATGGAGTGTCCAAAATAAGACTATGACAAAAAAGGCATACTGCAGATACTGCAAATCAAACATTTACACACACACCATATAATGACTGAAAAAACAAAAGTAAAATTCACCTCCATTTTTGAATGCAAGACTTTTTGGAGTTATTTTTGAGTCTTTTTATGAATTTTGCGAGATGTACTTGGGCTGGAGATTTTGCTGAGACCTGTCAATCCTGGTTATATTTTACTGTAGTTTGATCTCTGCTCTGCACCCCAAGGGGTGTAAAAACCAGCAAGATGTGCAAGAAATGAAGAAAATGCATTTGCAAGGCACATGCCATTAAGATTAAACATTGACAATCATGTGCACGAACACACACACGAGCACGAACACACACTTAAACTTTTTTTTTTTTGTTTAAGGCTTTAGCTCAAGTAAATTATAGGTGGATTTTCGCATCCCAACATCACCACAGAGTTCCTATATTTAATATAGGAATATTTATAAATATTTATATATGCATTTTAGATGAATTGATGATTTATTTTGCTTGGGAAACACCCAAAGTTTAAAACCAAATATTAATCAGTGCATAAATGTAGGACACATTCTTCTAAGATACACACTACTAATACAAATATACTTTTCTAATATCATTATAGTGAATTATGGGAGAAAAACCTCCCCTTTTGATTTGGGTTATTGAGTGAATCACATTTCCCATTACATTGTTGCATTATCCAAAGATAACTGTGCCATGCACTCAATTGTATTATAAGCAATTTCACCCTACATTAGCATCTGTTTCTTTTGGTAATAGAAATTTGTTGATGCATACCGCTTATGTTTAATCAGTGTTATTGGTATACAGTAGATTTGTGTTTTACGCTGGCTTTATTCATTCTTTTGTATTTTTTGCACTATTGTTAGGCTGGTCCATGGTTTTCTATGTTTTAAGAGAGAGAGAGAGAGAGAGAGAGAGAGAGAGAGAGAGAGAGAGAGAGAGATTTGTATAAGAACTCTTCATATTTACATGAACTGGGAAATAGTTAAACATTGCAAATATTTACCACTAAGCTAGATGAACTGCATTATAGTGCAAATAGGTATATAGTAATATTAATTCACTGTGTGCATTGATAATTCATTATAACGTGGCAATTAATCACTTTAAATTGATAAAATAATCATTTCTTTAATATTGATTCCTGAAATATATATTTATGACTATTTTTATGACTTTTTTAATGATTTTTTTTTATCATGCACACACACACACACACACACATATTATTATATATATATATATATATATATATATATATATATATATATATATATATATATATATATATATATATATATATATATATAATTGGTTCTTTCCTAATATCATTAAAACTTTTAACTACACTTGCATCTGTATATACCTTGTTTACATGAGAAACATAAACATTAGAATTTGTGTGTAAGCCTTTATTTTATGAGTTATTTAATTTAGAATGATTTTGCCTTTCTTGTCACCTTGTTTCAACTTCAGAAACAACACAGTGTTGTCAGTTACTTTCAGATTTCTGTTAGTGAATATTTTGTTCGAACTAAAATTTTGTCCTCCTGCCCCATTTAAGTCTTAGATTGTCATAGTTTGGGCTGCTAACGCTATAATGGGCTGAATATATTTATCTGAATATATTTATATACTTAAAGAAGACATCAGTATTGTAGAATATCAATTAAAAGAATAATAAAGTGAGGTGAAATCATTCCAACTCCTGTGTGTGTGTGTGTGTGTGTGTGCGTGTGTCTCTCTGTGTGTGTGTGTGTGTGTGTGTGTGTGTGTGTGTGTGTGTGTCCTGCAGGAGAAGCAGAGGTTCCTGACTGATGTTCTTCATGAAGTGATGCTACTAGATGGCTTGGCAAGTTCTCATCCCATCTCTCAGGAGGTTTTTGAAGCTGCTGACATTGCAAGAGTTTTCGACTGGATTGCTTACAAAAAGGCAAATGTTTCTCCTGCATTTTCTTTAAGAGGTTTCATCAATAATAAAAGCATATGGGTTGTTAGACCCAATAAAAATTAAAGATTTTAAAAAAAGTCAAATGCCCTGTTCAGTTTAAACTGTGCTGTTATATTAACATTAGTCTCATCCCCAAGATGCTCTGTGGGCCAGGGATAGAATTTATATTATATATATATATATATATATATATATATATATATATATATATATATATATATATATATATATATACATATAATATTTTTTTCTGGCCACAAGCCTTTAGAATCTTGTAGGTTGAAATGTGATTTATCAGCACTTTTGGGTGTATGCACATCAATGCTTCTCACTGATAAAGAAACTTTTGAACAACGTTTTTGTTCTGTTTGTTTTTTGTTTGTTTTTTCCATGCAAGATCTTTTTCTAGAGTTTTGTTTTAAGAAGTTAATTGTAAGTAAACATGATACTCTTGCAAGTATCCATTATTCCATCTGTAATGCTTATAGCTGTCATATCTCAGACCAGCCAGGACTCAGTTTCCCAAGAAGCAACACCCACTTCTAAAATGGCCACTAAGGACTACAATTCCCATACACGCATGCGCTCACCCTCCCCGGAGTTTATTCAAATAAACACTGTAGAATTCGCTTGGAAAACGACAGAGAAACTAGTCTGCGTACTAGTGAGTGGACAAGGTGATTGGCTGCAGGTGTGTGTGATCAGAACTCTGGGGAGGGTGAGCGCATGCGTGTGTGGGAATTGTAGTCCTTAGCGGCAATGTTAGAAGTGGGTGTTGCTTCTCGGGAAACTGTGTCCGAGCTGTGATGAGATATGACAACAGCAGTAAAAAAAAAAATCCTGCCAAAGTTTGTACAAGAAATCACAACCAAATTCACAAAATTTGTTAGTTAAATGCACATTTGGATTCATTTGACAATATGGCTTCCACCCTCCTTAATCAGCCACTTGAAATAAAATAGCACTTGATCCAGCACATCCAATTATTTTGCCTTTTTTTTCCTCGACTACCAACAGATATGTCTGTACAAATTAATGAAGTCATAAGATATTAAATCAAGGTCTCAAAATCATAATGTGTGCATGGGATTGTGAATTATTGTGAATTACTGAATTAATAAAATAATGCCAGTGTTCAATGTGCTGTCCTATAACAAAAACATGCTGATGGTTTAAAGGGTAAGCTCATGTTAATTTAATTCATAATTTTATACAAATAAAAAATTGACTGTGGAGTTGATTACGATGCTGTATCCAGAACATTGTGGTTACATCAAACTGTCAGACAGTGGTGCTGGATTGAAAACTGCTCCTTTAGCTTATATTATGTAAGAAAAATGGGTCATCATCACACACAGCTCTGTTTTTGGCAAGCCCCAACCTTCATGCATAACTTTTATACAGATTCTGAATAGTTTTTAAGTGCATAGATACATATGTGGTGCAATTTCTGTGTTAAATCCTCACTACACATGCTTACCTCAAATGTGACTACAAACCAGATAGAGCAAATCAGATCGGGGGAAAAAAGCACAGGTTAAGGAAAGCTAAAGAAACAATACATGCTGAACTACAGCAACAGTAGTAGGACAAACATTAAACTAGTCTACACCAATAATAACTTTTGAAGTACTGTTTTGAAGTAATCCAAAGAAACAAAACATGCTACAATAATGCAGCTGTACAAATGGTTCCTGATTCCAATACATTGTAATTTTTTTTCTCTCTAACCAGTAAAATTTTAGGAACCTACAGTATATATTACACACCACTACAGAGTGACAATCCACACCCAAAAAATCAAACACTCTTTAATGTCTCAGAATAGATAAAGCTTATTAGTGAGTCAGTTTCTTTATATTCATGACTTTTGAAGAAAGTTGTGCATTACAATATATTTTTGTATTGTATTTTTATATGACTGGATCAAACACTTGGGCTTACTTTATTTTCTCAAATTTAAATGCACTCTGAATTAATCATAGTGCCATTCCAAGTGAAATGATTTAAATTTCCTGCCTGCAGGTGAACAAGACCATAGTTCAATTAAATCTATTCTTTATCATGTCTGTGTAAGAGGAATGGCTTGAATAACAGAATAAGGTGTCAGCCTCAGGGGAGTGTCGGTGCAATAAACAGATCACACTCCCCCTCACACATACAAAAAGAAGAAATTGTTAATTTACTTACTTTTATTTTAAGGATATATACAGTGGATATAAAAGGTCTGCACAACCCTGTTAAAATGGCAGGTTTTTGTGAAGTAAAATAATTAAATTAAGATAAATCACATAAGATCTTTTCCTACCTTTGCAAAGTATACAAATAAAGTGAAAAACAATCAGAATTTATTTAGGGGGAAAAAAAATAATAAAAAACTTACAATAACCAGTTGCATAAGTGTACACACTCCTACACTAATACTTTGTTGAAGCACCTTTTGCTTTTATTACACCACTCAGTCTTTTTGGGTAAGAGTCTATCAGCGTGGCACATCTTGACTTGGCAATATTTTCCCACCCTTTCTTGCAAAAAACATTCTAGATCCATCAAATTGAAGGGCATCTCCTGTGCACAGCCTGCTTCAGATCCCTCCAAAATGTTAGTTAGATTCAGGTCTTGGCTATGGTTAGGTCATTCCCAAACATCTCCTTTTGGTTAAGCCATTCCTTTGTTCACATCTTATTTGGATATATGCTTTGGGTCTGAAAAGAGAGCAGATGCCTAGTAAGCTGTAAAATGTTTTGTACTAAAATTGACTGGTATTTGTAGCTATTCATGATTCCCTCCACCTTGATAAAAGCCAAAGTTCAGAAGAAAAGCAGCCCTAAATCATAATGCTGCCACCACCATGCTTCACCACTGGTATGATGTTATTTTGGTGGTGTTTTTTATTTTTATTTATTTGCACCAAACATACCTTTTTTGGAGTTATGGCATTATTATACCTTTTGGAGTTGGTCTCATCAGACCATAACACATTTTGCCACGTAGTTTAGGGTTATTTAGTTGAGCTTAGATTGTTGTCACATGCAGAGAGTTATCAGTACTTGTCAGATAATCCTGCTGCTCCATTAATGTTTCCAGATTTCTCTTGGTAGCCCCCAGTAAGTTTTTGCCTTGGAGAGCTGTCCTGTTCTTTGTTATGTCACTGTGGTGCTCCATTTTCTCTATTTGTTGATGATGGCCTTTAGGGTGTTCCATGGTACATTTAGTCTTTTGGAAATTCTTTTATACCCTTCTGCTGATTGATACCTTTCAACAAGTGAGATACAATGCATGCTTTGAAAGCTCTTTGTGGACCATGGCTTCAGAAATCGAATGAATCCATGGTCCACAAAGAGCTTTCAAAGTTTCAACACAGCCACATCCCCAATTATAAAAGGGTGTGCACACTTAAACCGGGGGTTTGTAACTTTTTAAATGTTTCCTATTTTTCTCTAAAAATGTTTTTGATTGTTTTTCACTTAATTTGTTTATGTTGTAATTTCACATTAAGGGTGGAAAATGTTCTGACATGATTTATCTTGGTTTAACTCAGCAATAGGTGACATGGCTAACTGCAAGGAGACAGCTGGTTCAGAGAAACGTCGGGGTTACGTATGTAACCCTGTTCCCTGAGAAGGGAACGAGACTTTGCATTTAGCATAACAGTATGAGAAGCGCCTTGCGCATGTGACCGGTATCTGAAGTTTGTGTAAAATCATGCCTCTACTTATAGGCCTGCCATGATCAGGTGACGTGGCAATTAAACGTGTCGCATGATATATATATATGGCACCTGTGAACCACGCCGCCAACCTCCATTATCTGAAGCGAAGACGAAATTCACAGGCCTGCCGTGGTATGACAGAGCTATGCAACGTCTCATTCCCTTCTCAGGGAACAGGGTTACATGCGTAACCCCGACGTTCCCTTTCAAAGGGAACTTCGACGTTGCATTTAGCATAACAGTATGGGAACGGGAATACCCACTCAGTCATACCGAGGGTACGGCCTGTTCAAAAAGACCCAAGCACGAGGGTCACTGCAACACACTCAAGCCCGGGGTGGAATGAATATCTAGGCTGTAATAATGAAAGAATGTGTGTGGTGTAGACCATACTGCAGCAGCACACACATCCCGCAAGGATACCCCGTTGGACAAAGCCTTCGAGGAGATGACCGCCCTAGTGGAATGAGCTCTTATGCCCAGAGGTGTGGTGGGACCGCGCACCTCGTAAGCCATAGAGATTGCTTCCATTATCCAATTAGAGATGCGCTACTTTGACACAGCATCACCTTTATTGTCGCCGCCAAAGCAGACCAGCAGCTGCTCCGACTTACGCCACTGGCCGGAGCGGTGGATGTAAGTACAGAGAGCCCTTACTGGACACAGCAGGTGCATCCTCTCTTGTTCCGGTGTGAGGAATGGAGGAGGGCAGAAAGCCTGCATCACCACAGGGTGGGCAGCCGATGTAGGCACTTTAGGAATATAATCCGGCCTAGGATACAGGAAGGCCTTGGCTAATCCAGGGGCAAAGTCAAGGCAGGAAGGGGCAATAGAGAGAGCTTGCAGGACTCCCACTTGCTTGAGAGATGTCAGGGCCAGCAAAAGAGCTACCTTTATAGTCAGAAGCTTCTCAGAGGCTGACTCTAAGGGCTAAAATGGGGCCCCTGACAGACCTTCCAGTACCACAGAAAGGTCCCAGGAAGGTATGCGTGGTCTGCAGATGGGCCTCAGCTGCCTGACACCACACATGAACTTCAAAGGTAGAGGATTTTGCCCCACAGAGGCTCCATCAACAGGGGCGTGGCTGGCCGAAAACCCTGATTGTAGAAGGAGCCAACCCCACTGAGAAATGTCCAGAACTCCAGGACTGTAGCTATTGCGCAGTTCACTGGGTCTACAATGGATCCCTACAGATGGGAATCTCCCAAGGAGTGCCATCTAAAATGGATATTATCTCTGAGAACAATATTCGAGCTGGCCAATAAAGTGCTACTAGCAGCAGACATAGACTGTCTTTCCGAACTCTTGCTAGAACTTGTGGGAGCAGAGCGATCGGGGGAAAGGCATATAGACGTGACCTCGGCCACGTGTGCACCATGGTGTCCAGCCCCAATTGTGCGGGAGGAGTGAGGGCGAACCACAGCGGGCAGTGTGTTGTCTCCTCGGAGGCGAACACATCCACTTCCGCTTGTCCAAACTCCGCCATATGGACTCCACCACTTGTGGATGGAGCCTCCACCCCCAGGCCTCAGCCCCTGCCTCAACAGGATGTCTGCCCCTACATTCTGGCTGCCCAGAATGTACATTGCACTCAGAGACAAGAACTTTCCCTCTGCCCAGAGAAGGATTAGTTGCACCTGCCTGAACAGGGGGCGTGAACGTAACCCTCCCTGGTGGTTGATATATAAGACCACCGCTATGTTTTCTGATACAACTAGCACATGGTGACCTCTCAACTGAGTAAGAAAGAATTTCAATGCTAGGAATACGGCCCGCATCTCTAGGTGATTTATATGCCACTCCAGATGAGGGCCGCTCCAAGACCGTGAGCTGGACAGCCATTTAAGACTGCACCCCAGCCCATGAGGGACGCATCTGTCATTACCGTCTTGCGGTAAGGAGACGCCCCTAGAGAGCACGAAATACTCCAAATACTCAGAGCACATAGGGATCACTGCATGACACTGATTACTCTCAGAGTTTTTATCCTCGGATGAAACCCCTGACTTTTCAGCCACTGAAACGGTCTCATGTGTAATAGGCCCAACAGTATGACGTTGGCTGGTGCTGCCATAAGGCCCAACAGTCTGTCGTAGAGACTGGAGGGGATCCCCAAACCTAGCTTTATCTTGCTCAAAGTTGATAGGATCGATCCTACACATGGTGGGGATAGAAACGCCCTCATCGTAGTAGAATCCCATATAACCCCTAGAAAAGTTGTCCTCTGCAGTGGAGAAAGCCTACTTTTCTTGAGGTTCAACCTGAGCCCCAAGCTCCTCCAGTCTGCGAGAACAACATCTCGATGTTGAACCGCCTGTTCCATGGATTGTGCTGGAATTAACTAGTCATCCAGGTAGTTTAGTACATGGATGCCCTGGAGTTGCAAGGGAGCCAGAGCTGCATCCATGCACTTTGTGAAGGTGCGAGGGGATAAAGCTAGCCCGAAGGGAAGAACCTGAATTTGGTATGTGTTGTCGCCACACGCAAACTTCAGGAACTTCCTGTGGCTGGGCGATATTTCCATGTGGATATATGCATATTTCAGATCTACCGTCACAAACCAGTCCTCAAACTGAATCTGTGGCACAATAAGTTTGAGCGTCAGCATCTTGAACCTGTATGTCCGAAGAGTATGGTTCAGATGACGCAGATCTAAAATTGGCTGCATACTCCCAACTTTTTTGCGGACCAGGAAATAATGGTTGTAAAAACCTCCCTCCCTTAGGGAACGGGGTACATGTTCTATGGCCCTTATGTCCAAAAAGGGAACTTACTTCCTGCGCTAACGTCGGGCTCTGGTCTGTGCTGACTACGGTGGTGAGCACACCTCTGAACCGGGGGGTCGAGCTATAAACTGGACCCGGTAACCCTTTTCTACGGTAGACAGAACCCATGGAGACACACTTGGCAGTAGTTTCCACGCTGCCCAATGTTCTTTTAGTGACGTTAACTATTCCACATTCTATTGGAGGGAAATAATCAGATTTTTCGTTGCCCTGTGACAGCTCGCTGACCAGAGAACACTGAAAACTTGGGCACCGCCTTGGCTAGGGGAGGCCCTACAGTAGCACTGGGGGCCACCTGCCCTAACAACCTCATGTCCCCTGATACGTCCCTCCACAGCCCCTCAGGACCGCTCTTCTTTGCCTGCTTGGCCTTTATGACCATTCTCAGATCAGGCCTAGTAGCAGACCGCGACTGTGGCCGCTGGTTCCCCTGGCTGTCTGCGGGGGTTGGCGGGCTGCCATACTCGCCTTCTGAGTCTCCCTCGCACTAGTGCTAGCCCGGGCTCTACTCGTGGATGCCCGGGTGAGCTCGAGACAACAGGGAAGGAACTGCCTTTTTTGAATGCCACCATATGTCAAGCTCACTCAGTAGGTCTGCTTGGTAGGCCTGCAACACTGTCATTGTCGGCAGTGACCCACAAGCAAGACTACTACTGCATAGGCTTGCCCACCAATGCCACGGTGACCTTACACAGTGGTTTGGATGGCAAAGCCAGCCCCTCTAATTACCTGCCGCCGATGGAGCTCGCAAGCGCCTCCTCCACCTTCAGCACAGCTAAATAGCCATGCCGTTTATTCCCCACAATGGCCGAATAATCCAACATCGTGGGGTTATAAATATGGCTTATGCATGGTTTTCCCCCAGAAGCCTGATATCTTGTCATGTACTTCTGGAAGAAAGGGGAGTTTCTGCAGTGTGAGGGATTTACTTTCACTGGGGAGAAAAAGGCTCATCCAGCCTTAGTAATCACTTCAAGCAGCTCTTTATATGCTGCTCTCAGTTTTTAGCACATCCTTCTGGCTCCTCGGAGTCAGAGAGGAATTATTACTATTATTTTGTGTGTGGGGTTTTTTTCCCCCACTTTTCCCCCCTTTTGGCTTTCCATAGCGGTAGGAGGAGTTGCGCGACACGAGCTCCAAAATCCAGCGAAGAGCCGAACCCGGAAGACAGAGCAAGAGATAGAGAAGCGCTCGCCTCTGGCTCCTCTTCCGGATCCATAAGAGATCCCCCGAACCTGAGATGGCTAGCTGCCTCGGCAGCGGCCGGCCCAGATGCGCAAGGCTCTGAAACCCAACTCGCTTCGGCTTCCACGAAGAGCGCGAGTCGCGAACCGAGCTGATTAAAGTAGGCGTTTCCATGCGCAGCCTCTCGAGGCTGCCATCGCATGCTACATCCCTAGATACTTCACCTAGAAAGTGTGCACTATTCCCGTGTTGAAACGGGAGCAGGTGTAACACACTTCCTGAATTCTTTCTTGCTCATTACTTCCCTCTCTTTTCATTTCTTTTCTTTTTTTTCTAAAAAAGGGATAGAAAAGTTTAGAGATTTTGAGAAAATATCGAGTAGAAATGAAGTGTTTTTGTCACACAAACAACAGACATGCAGTCTCGCTGAAGATAATAAACCTGGCGGCGTGGTTCACAGGTGCCATATATATATATCATATATCATGCGACGCGCTTAATTGCCACGTCACCTGATCATGGCAGGCTTATAAGTAGAGGCATGATTTTTCACAAGCTTCAGATACCGGTCACACGTGCAAGGCGCTTCCCATACTGTTATGCTAAATGCAACGTCGAAGTTCCCTTTGAAAGGGAACAGAATTTTTTTTAGCCAGTTAGCAACATCTGAAGAGACGCAAATACTTGCTTGCTCAAACAACATTGCTTAGCAAAATAATATAATTTTGTAAATAAATGATTTTGTAATCATAAAACAGCATGTAGACTCTGTATTTAAAAATTTATATTCAAAGTGAGTGGCAGGGCCTGGGGCTGGAATGATATGAAACAGCACTAAGGAAAAAAGTGATTCTGCTTGTACAAGATGGCTGCTTCGATAAAATAAATAAATTCAGCTGCATGGCATGATTAAGTTCTCATCTTTAAAGATGATAGTCATACTATATGTCATATTACTATATATATATACAGGTCCCTCTGAAACGATTATAATGGCAAGGCCAATATATTTGTTTGTGCTATACACCAAAGACATTTGGGTTTGAGATCAAAAGATCGATATGAGGATATTAGGATTTCAGCTTTTATTTCCTAGTATTTACATCTAGATGTGTTAAACAACATAAAACATACAACTTTTTGTATCAGACCACCCAACTTTTACTGTGGGTGAGCAAAAGTATTGGAACAGATAAGTCTTGAAGTAAATTTTAGTAAATAACACTTAATAGTTAATTTCCTTTGCTTGCAATAACTGCATCAAGTCTGCAACTCATTGCCACCACCAAACTGTTGGCTTCTTCTTTTGTGATGCTTTTTCAGGCTTTTACTGCAGCCTATTCAGTTGTTTGTTTCAGCGGGTTTCTTTTTTAGTCTCCTCTTCACTAGGTGAAATGCTGCTCAACTGGATTAAAGTCTGGTGATTGACTTGGCCATTCTAAAACCTTCCTCTTTTTCTCCCTGATGAAGTCCTTGGTTGAGTTGGCATTGTGTTTTGGATCATTGTCTTGCTGCCTGATGAAGTTCCTCCTGATTAATTTGGATGCATTTCTTATGTAAATTGGAAGACAGATTGTTTCTATAGACTAACTGTAGGCTGTTTCTGTAGATTTACCATCGAGTTACATCATCAGTAAAGATGAGTGAGCCTGTTTCAGAAACAGCCATGCAAGCCCAAGCCATGGCTCAACCTCCACCATGTTTCACAGATGAGATTGTATGTTTTGCATCATGAGCAAATACTTTCTTTCTCCATACTTTGGACTTTCCATCACATTGGTTATGGTTAATCTTGGTTCCAGAACTTTTGTGGCTCATCTCTGAATTCCTTTGCGAAATACAATCTGTACTTCTAATTCTTACTGATGAGTCATGAGTGGTTTGCAGCTTGTGGTATGGCCTCTATATTTCTGCTTTTGAGGTCTTCTTTGAACGGTTGATTGTCATACATTCACCCCTGCCCTGTTTTAGGTTTTTCTTCACAGCTCTCACAATGTCGTAGCCATCAACTGGTGTTTGTTTTCCTTGGCTAACCCATTTGGCCAAATGGCTTCATAATGGCTTGCTTTTCTTCCATAGACAGCTTTCTGATCTTCCTGTTGGCCTATCCTTTTTAACAACAAATGCAGGTGTAAAACAAAGAGTAGATGTCAGTGCTATTCATTGTTTAAGCAGTCAATCTAACAGGACACACCTGGGTAGCAAGAAACACCTGTCAGTCACATGTACCAATATTTTTTGCTCGCCTACAAACTACGTAGCTATGTCCTATGCTATTCAACACATCTACATATAAATGCCAATACATAAAAGCTGAAATTGTAAACTTTTCCCATATTTCTCTTTTGAATTTAAATCCATATGTCTTCAGTCTACAGCAAAAAAAAATATTGAATTGGCCTTGCTGTTACAATATTTTTGGAGGGGATTGTAAATCATATCATTGCCTATATTGTGAATAACTTTGTGGTTTGAAGCAAACACTTACTAAAAAAAATTCAGGATAATCGCCTCACGAGTAGCACGGCAGAAGATCTTCATCCGGCCATTGAGAGTTCAAATCGCTGGCCGTCTGTAAACAATGGACCAAAATTTTCTGTAGGTGGAAGGGATGGCATACTCTTTCTCGTGTCAATCACAGCATCACTAGCAATTGTTGTCTTCTTTGACCTTGTGTAAGCTGAGGAGAGCAGATAGGACTTTCCTACAATTATGTTGTGCTGCTCTATTTAAAAATATAAGGTTCACTGGCTCCATATGCTTTGGAGGAAGCACATGATAGCCTGCACCTTCCCTGATTGGTACCTGTCACCTGATGGGGGAAAGCTGGCTGGTGGTTGGGAATTGGTAGAAGCAAACAATACAGGTTGGGTAAGACTCCATTACTTGTTAACCACATTAACCTCATAGGTACAGTGTAAAACTAAAGAAGAAAAAAACCCCAGATATTTTGCCAAATAATAACTCTAAAGATTATTGGTAATTGACCAAGAGTTTGATTGATGAGAAGCAAAGGTAATGTATTTTGCCAAAAAGTACCTTTATTTTGCCAACCAGTACCATGTCAGTGCGCCACTGGTTTCATTACTGTGTAGGCGTTGTGCGGTTTGGGATGCAGCCCTGAGTTCTCTCTATATGGCACTCTTAGTGATGGACAGAATTTCGTTTTGTTAATATCTTGCAATAGCATTGTTATTGCTACAGCCTGAAGTAAATGAAGTGTACACGGTACAGACTCATGTACTGCAAAGTGTGTTCTCACCTTAAGCAAACATGTCAAAAATTACTATGGAGACCGTGAGTATGTGAAGACATAATTAGGAAAGGGTGACTGTACACAGAATATCTGCATAAAGGCTTTATGAGTAAATGAACAGAAGTGTGAAAATGATGTGTGACTTTATTCAAAATATACTATATATGGCCAAAAGTATGTGGACACCTAAGCATCACACCTGCTTCTTGAACATTCCATTCTAGATTTAGTTCCTCCTTTGCTGTTATAATAACCGCTACTTATGGAGGATGGCTGTAGGCATTTGTGCTCAGTCAGCCATATGAGCATTAGTGAAGTCAGGCACTGATGTCATTTGAGAAGGTCTGAGGTACAGTCAGCATTCCAGTTCACCCCGGAAGTGTTCAGTGGGGTTGAGGTCAGGGCTCTGTGCAGGACACTCGAGTTCTTCCACTCCAACCTTGGCATATCATGTCTTCAAGGACCTCGCTTTGTGCACAGGGGCATTGTCATGCTGGAATAGGTTTTGGCTTCTTTGAACCACATATGGGTGTGATGGTCAGGTGTCCACAAACCTTTGGCCATATACTATATGTATTAATGTATCAGAGATAGATCATTATAAATTGTGGTGTGTGTGTGTGTGTGTGTGTGTGTGTGTGTGTGTGTGTGTGTGTGTTGATATGCAGGGAGCTGCACTGATCCGCATGTTGGCAAATGTCATGGGACAAGCTGTATTCCAGAAGGGCATCAATGTAAGTGAACAGAAAGCATCTTTCATTTGAAATCTCACTCATTTACTAATTGTCTGTCTTTTTTATGACCTTATAATACACTTCAAGACCCAATTTGCGCCAGGTGTTGGTGGAGAACAATGGGAACTAAACGTTGCGTGAGCTTCACACTGTGGGGAGCGCCCTCGTGTGTGACCGGTATATGAAGTCTGTGTAAAATCATGCCTATTTATAGGCCTGCTGTGGTCAGGTGACGTGGCATTTCGCACGTTGCGTGACAATAAAACGGCACCTGTAAACCATGTCATCAGCTTTTATTGTCTGAAGAAAAGATGCAATTCAAAGGCAAACCCCAGTATGACAAAGCCACGCAATGTCCTGTTCCCTTCTCAGGGAACAGGGTTAAATGTGTAACGCAGACGTTCCCTATCAAAGGAAACTCAATGTTGCGTGAGCTTCACGCTGTAGGAATGAGTATACCCACTCATTCATACTGGGGGTATGGCCTGTTCAAAAAGGTCCAAACCTGAGGGTCACTGCAAGACCCCTGAGCCCGGGGTGGAATCCATGTCCAAGCCGTAATACTGAATGAACGTGTGCGGCATAGACCACCCCGCTGCAGCATACACATCCTCTTTGGATAAAACTTTTGAGGAGGTGACGCCCTCAAAATGAGCCCAGAGGCATGGGGCACTTCCCAAAGCATGAAGCTTACGCAACGTCTCGTTCCCTTCTCAGGGAACAGAGTTACATGCATAACCCAGCCATTTTTTTTTCTTATGCTGAGATTAACAGCTTTTTATTTTCTACAACATTAATAAAACAGGCTCATTAATGTATAAGAAATTATGTTTTTTTAACTTAAGATTTATTGAATCAAAATTAATCAATCTGCATTTTCTTATTCAGTTTCTGAGAATAATTTTCAGAGACTCTTAAAGAATTTTTTTTTCTAGTATGAACACATCTCATTTGCATGTGTTTTACTGCTATTGCTCAAAGCTGTTTATGTATGAGACATTCTGATTTGATTGCTGACTTAATAGTGTTTCCAACAGATAATAAGATAATAATAACAGATAATCCTCAGTCACAACAAGAAGAAAACAACAACACACTAATGAACACTAATTAAACACCTTAAACTTTTAGTTCTCTATTCTGTTATTCATTTTGGGACTTTTTTTCTTTTCTTCAAAAACTACAATGATTTGTTTGGTTATAGTGAAGAGAGAATAGGATTTACATTTATAATTCAAACTATTTTTGTAACCACTATTTTATCATGCTCACTATTTAATCTAGCTCAGATGTCACACTTTAAATTCATAAGAATTTAAGTAATTTGAATGGTTACATTTGGCACACAGTCAGTTTACATGGACAACAGTAATCCACTCTTAACCCTATTAAGACGATATTTTGATTAAGAAACTTCCATGTAAACAGCAATTTTTAATTACCTTAATCTGATTAAGGTCATACCCGAAGTAAGCACTAATCAAATTAAGACATGTGGAGTACTGTTTTAGTTGCATTATCGGCATGTATTAGACATGTAAACACCTTAATCACATTATTAACCTCGTATGAGAGTTTTCACCGCATTTTACGACAGGACACGATCAAACACGGCAGTGGTCAACATTTTACAGCGAACAAGATAGTACAGCCGTATCCCAAACTGCGTACTTGCCTACGATAGGCCTGTAGTGGGGAAAAATACATGTATCTGGGCTACTATATAGACGGTAAGTACGCGGTTTGGGACAGAGCCCACGGCTTCAAGCAGTTGTCTATTTGCACGTACAGCATGACAAATAATTAACTGCACTTAAAGCGTTCGTAAAAAAAAAAAAAGATAAAAACACCCAAAACTGTATATGGTACCATAACGAAGACGAACTGTATGTTGATACGTGAAATTCTGGAGGGACGTCGGATGGCGTGGCGCGGTGACGTAATGACGTGTGCCGTTAATCTAATTATGTTCTATAACATGTACGACGGGTACATGAAAGGAGTATTCTAAAAGCAACTCATGTAAACACCTTAATCACATTATCTTACTCAGAGTAAGGTCAATAATTAGATTACTGTTGTCCATGTAAACGTAGTCATTGTTTTACAGGGCAAATCTTCTGACCTATATTTTTTATCATCCCACTCTTCCACAAACTCATAATTGCATAAAATTTTAATGGTCACATGGTTTTGGCTATGAAGTGTGCTATCTAGCGCATGCCTGCTTTTCCCTTGTTATGTTCTGTTTAATTGAAAGGTGATGGCCTCTATACATTGAAGCAATATTGACACCACTTGCCATACTCTCCTATTTTAAATAAAGTAGCATTTAACAACCAGTTGCACATAATGTAACTGGCTTTATCATTCAATACAAAGTTGATTATGTACAGTGGTAATTCATGATTATAATAACCTGAAAGTCCTATAAAGACTTGTATGTATTTACATATGACAAGACAGATCAGAAATACAGCCTTCCCCTTCTCCTACATGACCCCTGTGAGTCACACACATTGTTAATTACAAAGCCTGGACTGCACAATAAATAAAAATTACAGGTCAATTTCAGGAAAGATTTGGGTTACGTCCACATTAATCAGATAGATCTGAAAACTGCAATTTCTCTTTAAAACACTCTCAGTCGACCCTGGTGTTTCCAAACGTTTTCCAAAAATTCCTGAAAATTCTCACCTTTTTTACTGAGTCTAACGGACATTCCTCACACCACAAGACAAAAAGTTGCCACTTGAATGCATTAAATTTTCTCATGAATGGTGCTCTAGCATTCAACATGGCTGTACAACCTTGGTTGAGAGACCAGAATCTATGAGCTGGTGCCCCTCAGTGGCAGACCCATAGTTTCGGCTGAGGGTGATAAATCAACCATCTGGCTTGAGACAGTAGATCCCTGTGAACAGGAATCTCCCAGGGAGTAGCGTCTAACAGGGATATTATCTCCAAGAACCCTATTTGAGCTGGCCAATAAGGTGCTACTAGCAGCAGACATAGACGCTCTTGGGGAACCTCTCACTAGAACTTGTGGGAGCAGAACGATTGGGGGAAAGGCATACAGACATGACCTCAGTCACGTGTGTACCATGGCATCCAGCCCTAATGGTGCAGGAGGAGTGAAACGGTCTCGTGCAGTAGGCCCAACGGTATGACATTGGCTGCTGCTGCTATAAGCCAGAACAGTCTCTTGTAGAGACTATAGGGGATGCCCAGATCCACCTTTATCTTGCTCAATGTTGATAGGATTGAAACTACATGTGTTGGGGATAGATATGCCCTGACTGTAGTAGAATCCCATAGAATCCCATATAACCCCTAGAAAAGCATTCTTTTATTGGGGTTCAACCTGAGCCCCAAGCTCCTCATGTGCACGAGAACAGCATCTCGATGTTTACTATCCAAGTTTCTGGATGCCTTGGAGTCGCAAGAGACTCCAACCCTTCAAACGTGAACCTCAGGAACTTCCTGTGACTTGGCAATATTCTATACGGAAATATGCATCTTTTAGATCTATCATCACAAACCAGTCCTTGACCTGAATCTGTGGAACGATAAGTTTAAGCATCAACATTTTGAACTTGTATGTTCAAAGAGTACGGTTCACATAACGCAGATCTAAAATTAGCTGCACACTACCATATTTTTTTGCAAACCAGGAAATAACATCTGTAAATACCTCCCTCCCTCAGAGAAAGGAGTACATGTTCTACGGCCTCTTTGTCCAAGGCGGATCTTACTTCCTGCGTTAACATTGGCTCTGTTCTGTGCTGACTACTGTGGTGAGCATACCTCTGAACCAGAGGGGTCGAGCTCTGAACTGGACCCAGCAGCCCTTTTTAATAGTGGACAGAACCCATGGAGACATTTTTGGCTGTAGTTTACATGCTGCCAGATGGTCTTTTAGTGACATTAACTTTTCCACATTCTACTGTAGGGAAACTATCAGATTTTCATTGGCTGGGTTGGGGGGCTACAGTAATACTGGGGGCTCCAAAACTCGGAAGCGGAGAGTCAGATCCGGACAACAGAGCAAGAGATTGTCTCCGGCTCCACCTCCAGATCCATACAGGATCCCCAGGAGCCCTGAGACTCCAAAACCCAACTCCCTTCAGCTGAGAGCAAGCAGAGAGCAGAGCTGCCTAATTATGAAGCGTTCACAATGCGTTCACTCAGCCCCCTCAAGGGCTGCCGCCGCATGCTCTACTGCCGGATACAGAAAGTGTGTCTGTCCCCCTCGGTAATAAAACCAGAGCAAGGAGTAACACACTTCCTGAACTCTCTCTGACTCATACTCACAAAGAGTGGAGGGACCGAAAAGTAAATAATAATTTTTTTTTTTTAATAGAGAGTAAGTGAAGAGTTTTTACGAGTGTTCACACAAACAACCAACATGCGGTCTTTGCTGAAGATAATAAGGCTGCTGACATGGTTTACAAGCGCCTTTTTATAATCACGCGCCACACGAAATGCCATGTCACCTGACCATGGTAGGCCGATAAATAGGTGTGATTTCACACAGACTTCAGATACTAGTTTCACGTGAGGTTGCTTCCCACTGCATGAAGCTCAAGTAACGTTGAGTTCCCTTTTAAATGGAACAGGTTTGTCACTCTCTGCAACTCAAAGGCAATGTGTGCAACAGTTTTGCAGCACATTTTCAATACAAATAAGGTTGCCTTTGTAGTTTTTCTCTGTCATAATGGAAACAATATTTGAAAATCTCTACTGGTTGACATATTTCTTTCTTGCTGCTGTGCTCTCATTAGCTAGTGTCTGACAAATAAACATGTTTGCATTGGCTGGACAAACACAGTGATGCATTTGGACAGCTTGGCAAATCAAATAAGCTGCCTCCTGTTTTTTATGATGTCCTGGCACAGGACTGTAAAATCAACTGCAACTTTATGAAATGCTTGGAGTAATCAATTTAATTCATTTAAAATCTGACAAGATTGCTTTCACTTGTTAATTTCCTAAAAATATTACATGTGAGCTTTTACACTTTCATAACATATATTCACTTGGCAAATAGGCAGAATACAATATACCTGCTGTGCTTTTAAAGGCACAGGGAGCCATTATTTGGGGTTGTATTCAACACAGGGTAAATGTTGCTCTTGTGGACACATAACGTGCATGGTGTCTTTGCTAGATTTTTTCTCCTTTCAGTATTGTATGGTGGGTATGATTATTTTGTAAAAAAGAATGTGATTTCCTGGTTGCTGCCTCAAATTGCCTACGTCTGCTTGTTTGCCATTCATGTGTTGATATGTAATGCTTAGGTGAATAGGAGGGACTGGAGAATGCAGGCCATGGAAGTGAGAGATTTGTTCAAGTGTTTGTATTTATTTTTGTGGGTTTTTTTGTAGCACAGGAATTTCATCTATGCAGTGCATAGCTGAGAGAGAGAGAGAGAGAGAGAGAGAGAGAGAGAGAGAGAGAGAGAGAGAGAGAGAAGATTGTTGGCTACCTTTCTAAACCTCTGTCTTTCACTGTTAGTGATTCAAAACAAGCAGATGCCAAATCAAATAATGCTTTCAACTGTAGAGGGAGCAGATTGTTTTGGAAGGAACCATATGCTATTTGAATTACATTAAAACCTTTAACCCCTTAAAGTCTCAGCATATTATCATTATCTTAAAGTATAGTTTTCAGTAACTGCTACGAATACTATTTATCTATAGAGAAAAATTTTTCTAAATGGCTGATACATAGAAATTATGGTAAAAAAAATCTTAGAGTGGCTATTTTGGTATTTAAAAATGGGAGGCTATTGGCATGGCAAGTTTACTGGTGGGTATGGTACATGCAAGTAAGTACATGTCAAGTACTTACTTGAATCTCAAATAAATGTATGAAAAAAATATCCTCTTGTAGCAGAGTTGATTAGCATATGAAAAAAAATTATAGTTCACTGAATCTAAGCAGCATTTTCTAATCATGACCTGCATGTACAGTATGTAAATTATTCAGCTCTGTTAAGCTCATCAGAGAGATGAGCTACAAATTAGGAAATATTTTTTTTATTTACCCTTTCTGATCTGTTTCAATTTATTGTTAAAAAAAAAATAAAAAAAATAATAAGTTTGATAATGAAAACAAAATGTTTAAAGATGATGGGGGGGCTGAGTAGTCAGGCTGTTGTTGACCTATCACCCTCTTATTACATCTTTTTGCCCTGTGCTCCACTTTTTACTGATTGGATGTTGCTCACAAAGAAACAGAAAGATGCACTTTAACAGGACACCAAGAGACCTAAATTAAGAATGAGTGGCTCTAAAAGCTCTGAGGGTGCGGCTTCAGTATCCATAGCAGCCACCAGTTTTTATCTCATCCTGAACTCATCACTTTAGATATTCTTTTTTTTCAGAATCAGAATAAGAATCAGCTTTATTGCCAAGTATGCTTACACATACAAGGAATTTGTCTTGATGACAGGAGCTTCCACTGCACTACAGTACAAAACAGCAATAAGACAAAAAAAGAGAAAAGTGTATATATATATATATATATATATATATATATATATATATATATATATATATATATATATAAGATTAAACTGTGTATTGCACATAATTATTGCTCAATAGAGCAGTTTAACTGTTCATGAGATGGATAGCCTGGGTGAAGAAACTGTTACTGAACCTGACAGTTTTGGTGCTCAGTGCTCTGAATCGTCGGCCAGGAGGCTACAGTTTTTATAAAAAATGAAGAGAACATGTTGGAAATGTAACAAAAGAGAAGAATGGAAAAAACTTAGTTCATACGGTTATGTCAGGTGCAGAATGCATGTAACAATGAGATCTTAGTTTTAGTTTCAAATACAATGAAAAGCAGTAACCCAGATAGCACACACACATATCTGGTAAATATACTGGTAAATGTGGTTTGTTTATGCTAGAAAGATAATGTATTAATTTTATTATGTTTTTATTTGTTGCTTATTGAGAAATGTCTGTGTGTATGGAAACATAGTGTGAGGTTAAAAAAAAAGGAGAATTAAATCTACTAGTAGAGGCTACAAATTCTCACTCCTGACAAATTCTGTCCAACCCCATCCTTTGTTTTTGTATATTTAAACATCCTGCATGAACATAAAACAAAACAGGAGCCAAAGGGGCAAATTTCCCTTTTCTCTTTCTCTATGTAATTCTTGCTGTGTGCTGAACAGGTGAACTGTGTTATTGTTAAAAGAAGGCCTCCTGGAGGTTTTGAATCTACATAGTGATTAAGGAAATAATAAGGTTGAGATCTGTCTTGCATTGTAATGGAGACTTTCAATCATGTTTGGCTGATCTGGATTCTGCACAGATGGCTAATGAAAGCTCATTATTTTACAGAAAGGAATGCTTTAAGTTGAAGATCAAATGTTTGTTTTCCCCCCCCCTTAGAAGGGGAAACCCTTCTCTTTTTCCTTTCTGGAAGTAATGAGTTGTTTGTTTTTCATTCAAACATTGTGAAAAAATTCATCTATCTAGAATTATTTAGTCCATCTGCAGCATCTCCCATCCTTTACCACACACAGATGTACTGGTACTCGCATTGTCTGTCTGGAAGTGTCAGTCACAATCACATTCAGACTAGTCTGGCCACAGACTAGATTTACAAGCACTGCACTGAATTTAAATTGGGTGTAATTGACTTGGTATTTTCCATTCAAGTCTCATATGTTTGTTTATCTGGCTGCTGCTGAATCATCAGATAGAACAATCTCACCAGTCTTCCTTTGTTCCTGTTTTCAGGACTATTTAATGACGCACATGTACGGAAATGCAGCAAGGGATGACTTGTGGAACAAGTTTTCAGAGGTAAGATTCCAATCATATAGTAACAATACCTGTCTGATATAGTCTCAGGAACTGTAAGGCCATAATACAGGGAAAATGGGATGCGTGGGGCTGAAAATGAGCGAGAGAAGAGAGAGAAATAAAAAGAAATGATTTTTTTTAAAATTCAGTCTCCTGCTGAGTTACGAAGTATTCCTGCAGATAAGCAGAATTGAGGTCAGCATCCAGAATGTGCTGTCTTCACACACAATATTTACCCCAGTAATTTTTTAAAATCCCTTTCAAATCAGAAAATGTAATGTTATATCATGGCAGACAGACAATTTCTGTCTAAGAAAACACCAAGGATCGTTAATCAACAAATGAAGTCAGCGTGGCATCTATCATTGACGAGGGCTTTAACGAGGATCATTCAAGGTATAGGTATTATCTCACCCTATCTTCTTAGTTTAACCCTTATATGCATACCTCGGGTCATTAGTGACCCGGGACGTCATTCAGTACCCTTCCCCTTGTTAATTTTTTACATTAGACCTCCACCTTCTTCGTATTCCTCAATCTATTTATTATCAACAATATAACAAGAAAAAATATATAAAATTGTTGAATAATATCTGTTTATAATTAATTTATTGTAGAAAGTCTATACTCGATTTCATAGCTTATTTTATTAAATGTTAAAAATGTAAAAGGTGTGCGTCATACCTAACACCTAGTCTAACACTTTACAGTTGGTTGTGTGACGGTAAGTCATTCACTTCAAATGCTATTGAAGTTAGGAACGTGTAAACCAATACCATATGTAACTTTAGAGATGGTCCTTTAATTTGCTCATATCTGCGAATATCGAACGTCCAATGTCAAGCCAACTTTATGCCAGTAAACATTATGAAATATGCTGTATTTTATTATTTTGTAATTATTAATAAAATATTAGGAGAGTTTTATAGTATTGGGGCGGTTTTGAGATCCATTTGCGTTAGATATAAACTCCAGGTCACTAACAACCCGAATATGTAATAATGATTGTCGAAACATGCATGCATTTAAGGGTTAATAACTGTTAAAACATACTGTATGTAATGGGAATTGTGGGACCTTAGTCTAAGTTCCTGATGACTTAATCTTTATGGTAATAATAGCTATGCAATGTGCAAGGTTTTCCCTCTCCCTGGCTACACACACTAACATGCTTTGAAAACTCCATATGTTTGCTTTCTTTTTGTATGCTAGCTGTACTTCACTTCCTTTATTTGTATTAACTGCACTTCATAGACCATGCTGGCCAGGGTAGCCTGCGATGTTTTGGGAGTGAGCTCAAGATGTTGCATATTGAATGAGTGCATAGGCACATGAGCTTCAAACATCTTTCCAACACAAAAGGGATTATTTGAAAGGGGAATAACATGCAGAAAGCTGCACAACCAAAATTACATGAATGACTCACATTTGAGGGTAAAGTGCACCTAGATAGACCATATACATTCTAGACAGTATTTGATTGGTTGCAATTTAGTTTTCATGGGCACTTTTCCACTTATTTGATAATATTTTTATTTATTTACCTGCAGTAATGTTTTCTTGTCACACATATTTAGTTAAAGTTAAAATGTTTTGTCCCTGATTCATGTAACATCATTGATTTTTTTTTTCCAGAGCATCATCTAAATACAGACCATCATTTAAATGATATGTGCTGCATGAATCCAATTTGCTACAATAATCTTCCAGTGTTAAATGCCATGAAGCCTTTTTCAAGCACAAGAAGTGTGACTATACTTCCTTTAATTATTTCTACTTGGCATTGAGGCACTGAAACATCACTTTGAAAATTAATCTTTAAATAGACTTGCTTTACTCGACATCTGTCTGCCTGAGAGACTCTATAGCTGCCTTGTGCCACATTACACAAAACATGACTCATTGACAGATGTGAAAGCCTGCTTTGAGACGACTTTTCCCCACATAGTTCATGTACTAATACCCTAAGACTGAAGTATAGATGATCCACATTAATCTCGAATGGATCTGCAGTCAATTTTTTTCCTTCTTCAGTGAAAAACATCATTTTTACTGTCCTACCTTCACTTTACCAGAACAATCACAATGTTCCAGCATTGCTGTTTTCATTCAGACAAATGGCCCACTAGTGATTCTTTCCCATTTTATACATAAAATGTTACATCCACTTGCACAATTCATAGAAAGGTGCTGGACAGAAAAAAAAAAAATCAGCAATCAGCGTTATTGATGGGCTTTTGAAAGTATTTCACTTTCTCTAAGTACATGTTTAAAAGATCTAACAGATATGTTCTTTGTTAAATTTACAATTTAAATATGTTCTTGTCTGGAAGAGCAATGATCCCTCATTTTCTCACAGAATCAGATGAGACAAATGACAGTTTAGCTCATCCACAGTAATCCAATATACAACTAAGCTAAATCAGCTCTGGAAGGTTGGAAAGTAGTCTTTAAGATAAAATGATGAAATAAGATAGAATATAATGTAAGACTCTTTTATGTTCAATGTTCCCATGTTTTTATGATGTAGGTGCCACCCTGAATCTTCACTAATATCATGCTTTTAGAGGTGGCAGCTGTTTGATCACTAACAGCATGTGCAGTCTCTCCTCCATGACATAGAGTGATATAGCATTCATGCCCAGGTATTAATAATGCTAGCCATAATAAGAATATCATCCAAAACAATTTAATTACAGTAAACCATTCTTGGGACCCAAAGTGATTAGGCGCCTATGTGGAAGTATGTGTTGGGCACCTTGGTCAGCCAGTTAGAGGAAACTTTACTAGACTTGGTCTCCAGAATGGAAGTAACAAGCATTCTTTAAATTACTAGAGTCAGAATGGATGGGTTACTTATTTAAGTTTATCAGAAAGTGGCTATGCAGACCAGCAGTTTGAGCTTCTAAAATGCATAGTAAAATACTTGGATCATTTTATATATTTGCTGTTCAGCCGGTGGAGTAATGAATTGTGCAGGTTATAATTACAATCTCTGATAGCAAGCACATAAAAGTATAGACAAGTGAGGCAAATGCATGTACTGGAGAGAGAAATGTTTGTTGAATGTTTGTTTTTGGTATCTTGCACCCACAATCTCAGTCAAATCACATAGGTAAAGACAGAATGAGAATGCCAGAAACTCTAGGTTTTTTTTTAGATTTCTGTTGCAATTGTTATAATGTATAGTTATAGTAATAATAATGATTATTTTCTTTTTTATTTGAATTATATTTTATTATTTGAATTACTGTGAGAGAAGACCTGTTTCACTTAGCTAGAATGTCTCAGTGCATTTCCAAAGCCAGTTCAAATTTAGCAAAACAGCCACACTCCTAAGTTTAACTCCAAGCAAATATCTCTCTGGCAGGGACAACAGAAGGTTTTAGTTCAGAATTGTAAATAGTAAATCAGTGGGATGCCTCCACACACCTTCTGTTGCATAAAATCTGTAATTCTCTATGTACTTTTGATGTAACTATGTACCATTCAACTGAAGATAGTTCAGGGCAGAGCATCCATGTTTCAGTGAACTTCCAAGTCACATGATTCCCAGTCAACAACAAAAAAAAAAACAGTAGCCTTTCTAATTTGCAACCCTGAAGCTGTACATGATGCACAAGACATCATGCCAAGGTGCAAGCGCACGTTCAATACTGATAAATCTGTATACAAAATAACAAAAAAACGACATGCACAAGATGTATACACTGCAAGAGTCACTTAATACTTTTCATTTTGAGACGTCTGATGACTGTGAGCTGTGGTGTGGTGTTCTTTGTGCAGGCCATGCAGAGTGAAGGGAAAGACATCAACATAAAAGAAGTGATGGATGGGTGGACTCTTCAAATGGGCTATCCTGTGGTCACCATCAGCAAAAATGACAGCCTGGACAACATGGTCACCATCAACCAGGAACACTTCATCTATGACATGGAAGCCAAGATCCACAACCCTGATTTTTTCAACAATAGGTACAGTGTCTAACATGTGATTACAGATTTTATTTTTCATGCCATGTACATGGCAGTCAAGATTATTGCTCTCAAAGTCCATTTCAGGCAATAAAAGGCACTTGACTGTTTAGTCTGCTTCAACTCACCTAAATCAATTCAATCACTCTCATTATTTACCCAACAGAACAGGCGTGCCTGAGCAAGAAAAGCATTCATTTGTGCAGTGTGATAGCTTTGTCCAATGTGTAATCCCTATGATTTGGAGCACTGAGCACTCCTCAGTAATAGCCCTTGCAGAGCATATGTATTGAATATACAACCAATTTCTGTATAGTATATATGCGAAAGATAAGTTCTTTATTCTTATGAAAGAAACGGGAAACACACAAATGTTGCTTGAGAGCCATCAAAGGGCATAATGGAGGTCTATCTTGTAAGATCTAGCTTATTGTACTTCCCTCTCCAAGGTCACAGTGTGAGAACATCCCAGATTTTCTACTCTTTCCACAGGCATGAGCACCGTTTTAATCATTTTCATTTCCCATTAGTTCTGTAACCATCACAAATGCTAATTGATTGGGCTCACTGTTTATTATTTATTCAATTTCAATTCAATTCAGTATTATTTCTATAGCGCTTGTTACAATTGACACTGTCACAAATCAGCTTCACAGATATGTATGTATGTATGTATGTATGTATATGCATATATATAATATATATATATATTTCAATCTAAATTTTCAGTTGATAAATGTGTCCCTAATGAGCAAGCCAGAGGCGATGGTGACAGTGGGAAGGAAAAATTCCCTGAGATGATATGAGGAAGAAACCTTGAGAGGAACCAGACTCAAAAGGGAACCCATCCTCATTTGGGTAACAGTGGATTGTGTAATTATAAATAAATCCCTTCTATAACTGTGTGCTACATGATAAAACAAAAGGACAGCTGTGTAACCAGGAGATTCACCGCAGTCTCAACATGAAATCTATTCTGCTGAAATCATGCACTGTCCAGTAATGGAGACCCGGGTGCAAAAAGACACCACACCAAAACTGCCTGCATCAGTTGCAGTCCATTTCCATCTCCACGGCTTCCAAGTGTCCCTAGGCTGTCCATATGGGGCCATCCTCAGCAACAGTGACTGGCCTCCAAGCAAGAACTCCAGAAGCAAGGCACCAGGATGGTCCAGAATGGTTCAGGCCCACTGCTATCCCAGGAACAACACACGTAGAGTGTTGGCATCATCCAAAGTCTTTGCAGGCACTGGCATCATCTGGAATCTTCGTAGAGGCTGGTTCTGAGCTGGAGCTGGCACATTCACTGCTTACTTGGGGATGGGCATTCCGAGGATGGAACAGGAAACAAATGGAGAAGGATTAGCGTGGCTGTTGTTCATTGAATTTCAAGCAGAGACAACCATGCGCAATTGTACCCATTTTATCAGAAATTACTGCATAACAAGGTTATGAGATGCATTATGTGAATGCTAGGTTCACATAATGCATCTCATAAACTTGTTATGCAGTCATCTCTGAAGACTGCACCCTTTGGTAACCCCTGGGTGCTTCCTGAAATATTGCAGCATTTTCCAAGGAGGAATGGGACTGCCAAGAGCAGACATAAACTTTAGCTCTCATTAATGGTGTCATAAATAATTCATCATGCCCTCCGGAAGCCTCTGGTTCTTATTTGGATCCAAATGCTGGCAGCAACACTTATCGGCCAGTGAATGTTAATGTCTGTCTCTGTGTTGGAGTGTAGGTAGTTGGTGTATTGAGTACTGCACTTTCAGGCATGACGAAGAATCAAGAATTAACAATATGAAAAGAGAGTGAAAAAATTATAAGGAAAACACTTTACAATGATAATGAAGTATTTACAATTCCAATTTACAACTCCAGATTTAACATGCATATACACTATATGGCCTTTGGACACCTGACCATCATACATACAGTTCATGTGTATGTTGAACATCCTGTCCCAAAATTGGTCTCCCTCTTATTAATATAATAACCTCCACTCTTCTGGGAAGGCTTTCCACTAGATTTTGGAACATGTCTGTGGGGATTGGTGCTCATTATTCACAAGAGCATTAGTGTGCTCAGGCATTGCTGTCGTGCGAGGAGGTCTGGGGTGCAGTCGGTGTTCCAATAAATCCCAAAGGTGTTCAGTGGGGTTGAGGTCAGGGCTCTGTGCTCAGATTATTCCACACTGTACCTTTGCAAACCATTTTATTTCTGGACCTTGCTTTGTGCACTGGGTCACTGTCATGATGGAACAGATTTGGGCTAGGTTCTCTTATTTCCCGTGAGGCAAATCTTAATGCTATAGCATACAGAGACAGTCTAGACAACTTTGTGGCAACACTTTGGGGAAGGTCCACGTATTTTGGCCATATAGTGTCAGTCGACTGTTTCTCCTGTGTTTGTTCACACTCGAGTAACTGCATGGTTGAGTTTGTTGGCCATGTTGCTGATTTTGCTCTGATGGCTTTTTGGTCAAGTGGTGCCTCATCACAAGTCTGTTATCACATAGTATGTTTGTAATAAAAGCGGCGTGATAATGGTGAGGAAACGTATACTTTAAAAACTGAAATGGAAAAACTGAAAGCAATCAGTGTTGATTATAATCAGAATTGTTGTCTTTGTTCTAAAACAGGAGTTTGCAACTTTAGAGTAGTGTGTGTGTGGGCAGCAGAGGTGAGGAAAGAAGAGCCAGCGTCAGGGTAATGTAAGGGCATTTGCTGGCTGTTATTTAAAAAAAACAAATGTTATTTGTGAAGGAATTTACCCTTCATAATGCTCTCACAGTGTACATGCATGTTTGGAATTATTGAGATGCACTGATGTAGCTATCTGTGTTGTTAGTTTGTCCAGAAACAGTGTGATTATCCATTTTCAGCATGATAGCAGTTTTTAAGCTTTCCCCAAATGGAAGCCTAACAACCTCACAGCTGTATGGTTATGGCTTTGTTCCAGTTCAGTACTTAACCTTAGGACCAGTAATCACCTCTACTCTAAAATGCTTCTGCTCTTCATCCATTTATTAGTCATTGTGTGTGTTTGTGTAAACTGTGAGTTCTGTTAAACTGCACTCAGTGTTTGTGAGAAGATGTTTCATAGCAGCACTCTCCATCTCTTTCTCTCTCTCCCATCACAGAAGGGGTTGTAAGTTAAATCTTCTCTGACCTGTCAGCTCAGTAAGCGATCCTGCTGTTCTGTAACCATGCTGGATTTTGTCTCCATACCCCACAGACAAGTCAATGAGCCATCTCTTCTTTGTTACCTTTGGAGTAACAAAGAGCATGGGACAGTCAGGGACACGGAGGCTTAACCATACCTGTCAAAGCTATTCAAACCCACAGGGTTTTTTCCCCATTTTGCAGTACAGCTGCAGGCTTCACAGTCAGCTACACAATAGGAACACAGTGGAGTGAAGCTCCAGAAATAAACTGATTTATAGCACCAGATTGTTCGGGAAACATGAGTTATTGTTTAACTTTTCTACTAAAAAGATTTCTTTTATAAACAACAATTCCATTTATAGTTTAAAATGTACTTTAGTGCTTTTTGTTTCTCTTCTTTACATGAGTCACTGCATTTTTCAGCTGCACTCACAGGTGACTCACTTTTTCATATCAGTAAAATGATGTGATAATGAGGGGTGGGAATAGATAAGTTTGGAATAAATGAGGATGTAGTTACTGTGTTCCAGTCTCTCTATGACAGTCTTTTATTGACATCATTGATGAAAATGTAGTGATTTGATTACTTTTTAATTTTTTGGAAAAGTGTTATGGCCACACATAAGAATTAGTGCAGATTAACATGTCATGAGGTTCATTATTGTTATTAAAGTTAAGCTAAACCTTCAGGCCACATTTTTACTAGAAATGATAAAGATTTTACCTTTGGGTTTTCCTTCATCTACATCTGAGATTGGCCATTAATTATTCTTTCAAAAGCTATATCAGAAAATTTCATGCTAAATCAAGTCTAAAGGAGCAGGATTAGGAAGCCTTTAACATTAAACATGCACTGTGAAATTACCAATGAAAAATGAACACATAATATGTGGATAACAGTATATCTACACTAGTTCCAAATTCCTCCTCAGAGGGAATGCATGTGATCAATTAACATTCAGCATGTGGTCTCTTATATTAAGCAGATGCTCATCCTCTATAGTCGCATGTGATGTTTTAATGTCTGAGCAATTTTGAGAACCTAATTCATTCAAGAGCATCACTGAGTAAATGGAAGTAATTAAAAAGGAAGAGACTGTCTCTACAACCCATTTATAATTTATCACAGGATGGTCAGGTAGCATGCATTGCAGTTCCTGACACAAATCATTCTGGACTGGAGATTAATTAGAATCACATCACTTGGCTTGTTGTTAACTGGTACCTTTCTAATACAACCATCTCTCGTTTATATGATAATGCCACTGTCTTTCATTTGCAAAGGAGATCACGTCCTCAGCAGCAGTCATGGAGAAAATAGATAACTAAATCGAATTTAGAGGTCGGATCCACAAATTGATTTCCTTGTCACCCACCGTGCAGCATGACTGTAATGGGAGTGATGCAGTAACTCCCCTTAATTACGTTAGCTGCATGCTCCAGGTGAGTGAGGCAGAGATCTACGCATATCTCATTATTGTTCTGCTAGCTGTTAGACCATACCAGGGGCTGTTATTGAAGCAAAATTGGATTAAATTAGTTAAATGCCAGCTGGTCACACATACAATATATGGCCGAAGGTTTGTGGACATCTCACATAACACTCATGTGTTTGCTGAACATCACATTCTAGATTTAGTCCTCCCTTTGCTGTTAGAATAATGTCCATACTTCAGTGAAAAAGCTTTCCACTAGATTGGAGCATGGCTGTGGGGATTTGTGCTCATTCAGCCACAAGATCATTAGTGAGGTCAGGCAGTGATGTTGGGTGAGGAGGTCTGGAGTGCAGCCAGTGTGCTATACAATTGTGTGCTATACAATTGTGTGCTTCAAACAGTGTTGTGCCAGAGCTGGTGTGGGGCGGTCTGTTCTGCACAGCAGAGAGATGACATGATATCCCTGGCCTGGCTTGAATGCGGAGTGATGGCTACTGCACAGCCAGCGAGAAGAACAAAGCTCAAGGCGGAGCCTGAGGAGGAAGCGTTCTTCCCCATGAAGCTAGAGGGAGGAGCGATGCTCTCCCCGAGGTCCGAGGGGGGAGCAAAGTTCTCCTCGAGGCCAGAGGAAGGAGCAAGGTTCTCCGCAAGCTGAGAGAGAGAAGCACTGCTCTCTGTGAAACATGAGGGAGGAGCGATGTACTCCGTGGAGCAGGAAGGGGGAGCAATATATGGCGCGATGCAAACAAATATAAATATATTATTTGGATTGAACAGATAATGCATCTTTAAAAAATATTAATATAGTTGTGAAAAATAAACAGAGTATTTGTTCTTTTTTAAAAAATAAAGATTGCCAGCTTCAGGGACTGGGATGCAGCCACACAAACAAAAAAAAAAAGTTGGCATAAAAGCATCAGACGAGGTTTGTGTATATGAATCCTGCAGGACAAAACAAAAAATAAAAGTTGTGTAGGGTTTTTACTTTAATGTTGAACTTTAAAGAACAGCTCGCAGAAGTTTGTAGCAAGTGTTGCCAGGTTTCAGCAAAATTCCCACCACTCAATACACTGCTGACCACTCCTACTGTTGCCATTTCACTCTCATAAACATTGTTGCATTTGTTCATCAGTAGTCAGTAGTCTTGTTAGGCACATTCATGACCTCATAAATGTCATTTTATTTTTTCTGTTACTGAAAATTTTTATTTTTGAGATGCACATTTTTTGTCAGACAAGGCAATATAATTCCCTTCAAACTAAGGATTACAGGGCCCTCCACTAATATTGGCACCCTTGGTAAATAAGAGCAAAGAAGGCTGTGAAAAATTGTCTTTATTGTTTAACCTTTTGATGTTTTGTTTAAAACAAAACTGCTCTCATCTGTGTTGTGCAATAAAACAATTGCACAACACAGCGCAGGTTTATCTTATATATATATATATATATATATATATATATATATATATATATATATATAATATGAGAAAAATATATTTGAAGTATATTCCAATTGATATTTTATTTAGTACACCTGGGTGACTAGGAACAGGAAATTGTTAAACCATGACAGGGGTATAAATATGAGGTAACACATAGGCCAAATTTCCTCAGTCATTCATAACAATGGGTAAGACCAAGGAATATAGCTGTGATGTGTGGCAAAAGGTTGTTGAGCTTCACAAAATGGGAAGTGGCTATGAGAAAATAGCACAAGTATTGAAAATGCCCATTTCCAACATCAGGGCAATAATTAAGAAGTTCCAGTCAACTGGAAATGTTATCAATCAACCTGGAAGAGGACGTGTGTCTACATTGTCTCACTGCACTGTGAAGAGGATGGTTCGAGTGGCCAAAAAATCTCCAAGGATCACAGCTGGAAAATTGTAGAAACTAGTTGCGTCTTGGGGTCAGAAATCTCCAAAACTACAATCCAAAGTCATGTGCATCACCACAAGTTGTTTGGAAGTGTTTCAAGAAAAAAAACCTCTACTTCCATCCAAAACAATCTCAAGCAACTTCATTTTGCCAGACACTACTGGAACTTCAAATGGGATGGGATTCTCTTGTAAGATGAAACCAAAATAGAGTTTTTATGGCAATACCAAGGTGCTTTTGGCACACACATAGAGGTAGCCATATGGAAAATTTACCTCATCCCCACGGTTAAATATGGTGGTAGCTCTTTAATATTTTGGGACTGTTTTTCTTATCAAATTTTATCAAATATCAACAGATATTAAATGAAAACCTGACTGTCTATGCCAGACAGCGTAAAATGGGCCAGGGTTGGATCTTCCAGCAGGACAGTGATCTAAATCATACATAAAAATCAACACAAAATCACAAAATCAAAGTCCGGCTATCCCAGTCCCCTGACTTGAAAACCATAGAAGTTCAAGTTCATTTCACTTATAAAGCACATTTAAAACCAGCTCAAGACTGACCAAAGTGCTGTACAGTAGACATAATAAAACAATGCTAGAATACAAGGAAATAAATAAAAAAATAAATCAGTTAAAAGCCAAATAAAAAAGATAAGTTTTAAGAAGTGATTTAAAAATAGAAAACGTGTGGGGTGAAGTGAAGAGGAGAATCCAAGACAGTGGACCTCGGAATCTGAAGGATCTGGAGAGATTCTGTATGGAGGAACGGTCTCCGATCCCTTGCCATGTATTCTCCAACCTCATCAGGCATTACAGGAGAAGACTCAGAGCTGTTATCTTGGCAAAATTAGGTAGCACAAAATATTAAATAAAAGGTTGCCAATAATTGTTGCACACCTATATTTAACATTTTATATATATATATATATATATATATATATATATATATATATATATATATATATATATATATATATATAAAATTGTGTTTTGTTTGCAATTGTTTGATATCCATAAGAGCAGGGTATTTTTGTGATTTTTTTTTTAGCAAAAGATCAAAATGTTAAAGAGTAAAGGCAAATTTTCACAGCCTTCTTTGCTCATATTTACCAAGGGTGCCAATATTAGTGGAGGGTACTGTAAGCCTGATGCTAATATGTTCTTTAAATCATAATTACTTGAATGGTGTAATTACATAATCCAAGGGTATTTATTCAGAGAGATAAGAAGCTGTGTATTGCCTGGCTCTACAGGATATTTACTGTGCTGTAATGGCATTAATTATTCTGTGGTGGGTCTTTATTTCAAGGTAATTAGCATTGGCAGGCAGCAGACCATGACCATCTGAGTGCTTGCCATTTTAACAGCGCATACGTGTGCATAACAACTGTCAGGCAGAGTTTTAAAGGATGTGATAGGCTTGATATGCATAGACACAGCAGAACTGCTTCATGACAAGGACGTGTACTGTAAATGCACCATGAATGTTGCTCACTGTCTTGGGTGGATGCATGGTCTATGGTTTACAACTTCTAAGTTAATGTAATCTTGTTACATTCAGATTTTGTAACAACCTTCAGGTTTATCAGCTTTAAGTTATACACTATGTGATGATTAGAGATCTACCTGAGGGCAGTCTGGCTTTTTCTTTTCAAATTCTTTCTTTGTCATTTCTTTGTTCGAGATAAATATATGATCAGGGATGACACTGACACTTCTCTCCCTCTCTGTCTCTCTTAGTTTCCAGTGGCAAATCCCATTGACACTAGCAGTGGGAAACACTAGTCACATATCATCTGAGACTGTCATATGGGTCTCTAAAAACACAGGTAAGTTCTCCCCAGATACAGCACAATCAGAATTGTACGGGAGAATCTGATACTGTAAAGGTCCACTGACAAGATCCGTATTTGTTTTCTAAAATAATGTTCCTATTATTTTAGCTGAATCCTCACCATCTAGTATCAATGTGATCCCTTTGAAAGTACTGTCACCAGAGCAAGTGTTGTTCTTACGTGTTGTACTTGCTGGTTTGTTTGTTTTTTCAATCATTTGTCAGCAGATCATTTCTTTTGGGTCTATTGCTAAAGTACTTTTTTCTAATATTGTATGTTCACTACATGGAAACTAATTCTGTGTCAACTGTTAATGCATTTAGTCCCATTCCACTTCATTCCTGATATGGATAATTTATAGGCCATCTAAGAGATGTGTTGGTTCAGCAATAATTCACATCTAGAACCCTATCTTTTGGGGCCAGTTACACTACAAGATTTTGAATTCAATTTAGGCAATGACTCCCTTGCTGAGGTTCCCTGTTGAAATGGTATACTTTTGAAATGTGTCAAATTTTAATTGGTTCCATTTTCAGCTAATTTTCCTTTGCCTAAGTTTCTTGTCACTGACACAACCATCAAATAGTGAAAATAGTCTATAAAAGCCTCAGACAACCTATTTTTATAATTAGCTTCTTACTGGGGTGAATTTATCAACAACTGCTATATATATATATATATATATATATATATATATATATATATATATATATATATATATATATATATATATATATGAGAAATCTACAGTTTGCAAATTGTTAAGTGAGAGCTCTTTAGTATCACAGATTTCTTAACATACAAACCTGTGTTGCCAGAACGTTTAAATCCAACAGAGAGCCCAAAAGGGATTTTTTGGAGATTTATATGCATTAGACTGCATAAAGACCATGAAAGTTTTGCCCATAAAGTTTTACTCTTTGGAAACCTTTAGCAAATGTCAAGTGGTGTAAAGCACCCAAGCAATCTGATTATCAGTATAAAGACTAGCCAAAGGAAAGGAAATTAATGTCCCCTTTCAGAACATTGATAGTGGATACATGATGCATTATCTATAAATAGCAGAACTGCTTTTCTCCTTTAATCTAAAAGAAATTAAGAGGAATTCTGAAATATTTCTTTAAATGCTTGGCATTGGCATAAGAATTGTGGGTGACACTCTCATTTCAGAGTTTTAAGACTTTTTTTTGTTTGTTTTAAGACTCATGTTTATGAGAATCATGGAAGCATACAGTGTATTGTTGCCATTGGACAGTTTCATTTGTTTCAGCAAAGATTTCATTTGTGCTATGGATCATTTCATTTCATCTTTCATGAGGTTTCTAGATTTTCCTCCGAGCTTCACCTTCCTGTATTGAATGAACAATAATGAGCAGATTCATTAGAAACTACTACAGTCAGGGCACAATTTCCACAATAAAAAGCCTGAGTGAATATAGACATTCCCATTAGTACCCTCCATTAATCATCCAACCTCTAAGTGCAACGGTTTTTGGAAAAGGAATAAAATGTGACTGTCCTAATGATGTCAGGCTGCGCTTTTAAGCATTATCACCTTGCATGTATATTTATAGAGACGCACCGTGTGGGCCACATAGACGAGAAGACGTGGTTACTGGGAAACATCAATCAAACAGGCTACTTCAGGGTGAACTATGACCTTCACAACTGGAAGCTCATTATCCAGCAGTTGATGATCAACCCCACAGTATGCAGCAACTCATTTCTCTCTCATTCTCTCATTTCTACTTTTACTCTCACTCTCAATGGAACTGCTATTCTCTTTGAACCTCTCACTAATTATTTTTATTTTTCATAAACTTGTGCCTATTTTTGGCTTCAGCTTTTGTGTCCTGTTTTGTTATCAATTCATTAGTTCCTGCTACACTACCATTCTTGTGCTCTGTATTACTGTACTCCACTATAATGAAACCTTTTCTCTATTTCCTCCCTGACTGTAGATCATCTCTGTAGGCAATCGTGCTGGCCTGATTGATGACGTCTTCAACCTGGCCAGGTGGGTTTGTGGAGAATTGTTTCTCAGACTTTAAGCAGCAGCCTCATTTAATGTATAGCTGGTTCAGGATAATGGAAGCTTCTTTGCCCATTCCCTGTCTGCTTGAACGAAAGCACAAGTTGGCACTTGTGTCAAAACAAAGCCCAAAGCAAAGCTGCACGGAAAGATAATGGGAGGAACGGAGGAGTGTTATACATTCCTCTGGTCATGCCACTTCTCTCTCCCTCGCTCTCTCACTCGTTTTCTCCTTAACTTATACAAACAACAGCTCTGTGAAAGCATCCAGTAGAGCTCAGTTGTTAGCCCCATTCTCCTAAGGCTCCTTGCTGAGTAGGAAGGCTGAGAGGGATGAATGATGAAATAGAGAGAGCACTGAGCTTGGTATGAGGAGTCAAATCTGTTTCCCAGGATATCACATAATTGTGCCTTGTACAGATGATACAACTGCTGCAGCAGAGCACAAGTGTCAATCTCATTTTAGGTAACAGGCCACATTTAGTCCATATACAGGCCAATAGTACATACTCTTAGTCTAATGTCAGGAGGACTGGGCAAATAATTCAGCCACCAATTCTTCTTAAATGTGATCGTTTGTCAGGAATGTATTCTGATAGGTACATTTTGAATGCACAAATGGTTTAAACATACACTACATGGCTGAATGTTTGGACACCTGACCTTCACACCCATATGTGTGTGTTGAACATCCCATTCTAGATTTAATCCCCCTTTGAGAGCATTAGTGAGGTCAGACAATGATGTTTGGTAAATGGTAAATGGCGCACTTATATAGCGCTTTTATCCAAAGCACTTTACACTGTGTCTCATTCACCCATTCTCACACACCAATGGTAGCAGAGCTGTCATGCAAGGCGCTAGCTTGCCATCGGGAGCAACTTGGGGTTCAGTGTCTTGCCCATACTTCGGTATGTGGAGTCACGTGGGTCGGGAATCAAACCGCCAACCCTACGATTAGTGGACAACCCACTCTACCATCTGAGCCACAGCCGCCACCTGGGTGAGGAGGCGTGCGGTGCAGTCAGCATTACATTTCAACCCAGAGGTGTTCAGTGGGGTTCGGGTCAGGATTCTGTGCAGGACACTCAAGTTCTTACACAGCAACCTTAACAAACCTTCGGAGGTCTTCATGGAGCTCGCTTTTGCACTGGGGCATTGTCATGATGGAACAGGTTTGTCGTCTTTTAGTACCTATGAAGAGAAATTTTAATGCTGCAGCATACAAAGACATTCAAAGTCTAACTTATTTAGTGTTATGATGCATTTTCCGCTTTGTATTAGTGTGGCTCCAGGAGCATTGTTTATATTAGTTTCGTGGCAGGAATGGCTGCAAATGCAGGTAACAGAGTTTGAACTGGGAGGTCTTGTATACTGTGAGTGGGGATGCATTTATAATTGACTTTTCCTTCAGGTTTCTCTAACACCACATTCTAATGAATGTCGTCTTCATTGTATAATTTAATTATAAGTCGTTGCTCAGCTGGAGTGAATATTCACTGCTATATTGCTATATCATCACTCAACGTGTAGGGCTGCTTATATAACATGTGCTTATGTGTGGGTCTTGATTGACAGCTTCCAGCTTGAATTAGCAGAAATAAGCTGAACATGAATTTCGTTGATGCACTCACTGAGCCTGAATTGACATTTTACTCTAAACTATGCAAGGCTATTTCATATAAGCCCTGTTTTATTAGCTGAGTTCATGGAATATCTCCCTAGGTCTATCCCTTGGTTATGTGTAATTGTGTGTGTGTGTGTGTGTGTGTGTGTGTGTGTGTGTGTGTGTGTGAGTGTGTGTGAGTGTGTGTGTGTGGCCATTTTTTATTGGAATATGTTTGGTTGTTTTAGTAAAAATGTCCAGATGGGAAGAACACATGTAAAGATGCAAATGGATTACGGATGTAACTGAAAAATATATACTATTTGGACTGAACAGATGATGTGTTCTCAACAAAAAAAACCTAATAGAGATATGAACAACCGGCGAAGTATTTATTTATTTATTTTTGTTGTTGTTGTTTTGCCAGAAAGCTTCAGCCTAAGTATATGCGTCAAGATCCTGCAGAATGAAATGGATAAAGTCTCACAAGGCTTTTACTTAAAACTTTAAAGAACAGCTTGCAAAAGCTGGTGGAAGGGTTGGCAGGCTTCAGCAAAATACTCACACAAACTACAACTCAAAAACCTCCCAGGGACTTGAAACTATCCCATATTGCTCAGAAATAGGAGAAGGCATCTCGTTGTTGTTTTTTTTTTCTTTTTAAAGGAAACAAGTAGGGTTGCCTGGTGTACCAGTACTACGGTAGTATCATGATACTAAAGTTTCAAAATATAGCCGATGCCACTGTATTTTTTAAACGGTAGCATCAACAACATGTTTGCACTTTACAGGGTGATTGGCATCAACATATGCACATGAGTACAACCAATGCTTTGTGTTTCGGATACTTTTGTAAATCTGGTGGACATTTTTATTTCGGTTTGGTTTACACAAACAATTATATAAAGCTTTACTTGAAGATTAATAACTGAGGCCCACTTTGAGAAGCATTAACAAGGACTTTTCTACTCCCAAAAACAGGAAAGCTGCCATAGAGTCTTTTCCCCACTCTGTAGCCCAGCTCCACTGTTCATTATTGTGAAGCTTATAGGCTCATGTGTTTTCTGACCTGTTCACAGCTTGTACCCAACTGTAATCATTCAGTTTACTAAATGCAGTACACCAGGGAAACAGAGGAAATCAAACAGCCAAGTACTGAACCACGATGAACTCTATAATACTACTTCCCTACATCCATTTTCTATACCGCTTATCCTACTGGGTCACGGGGAACCTGGAGCCTATCCCAGGGAGCATCAGGCACAATCACATTCACACACTCCAGACACCTTGGACATGCCAATCAGCCTACCATGCATGTCATTGGACTGGGGGAGGAAACCGTAGTACCCAGAGGGAACCCCCACAGCATGGGAAGAACATTCCAACTCTGCGCACACACAGGGCCATGGCAGGAATCGAACCCCCAACCCTGGAGGTGTGAGGCAAACATGATAACCACTAAGCCACCGTATGCCCTTATTATACTACTTCTACAGTGACTATACTCTTTAATGGTTTAATAAAGAAATGGGATTACATTAATGCTTTTTGAGTTTAGTAACATTTTGCTTCTGTAGGTATTTAAGATGGGTTACTACTATTCAAGATATGAGGATGGAAAATATTGATTTTTAGTGTATAAGCATTTTCAGCAAAGATTGTGCTAAACATCTAGCGGCATTGATTAGTCTGCTTTTTCAGAGAGTGTGGACAGATTTCAGTGGGATTTGTGGCGAAGGTTCAGCTGTAGCCTCAGCTGAGTCAGCTTGTCCAGGGATCATGGACAAGGCCCTATAACTCACTAGATACTGAATGAGATTGATGCAGGATCAGAGTTATAGTCATAAATTCCCGCGGCTCTGTGTGTGCGGAGTTTGCATGCTCTCCCCGTGCTGCGGGGGTTTCCTCCGGGTACACCGGTTTCCTCCCCCAGTCCAAAGACATGCATGGTAGGCTGATTGGCATGTCCAAAGTGTCCGTAGTGTATGAATGGGTGTGTGAATGTGTATGTAATTGTGCCCTGCGATGGATTGGCACCCTGTCCAGGGTGTACCCCACCCTGTGCCCAATGCTTCCTGGGATAAGCTCCAGGTTTCCCCGTGACCCTGAAAAGGTTAAGTGGTATAGAAGATGGATTGATGAATGGAAGATGACTCTGTAGACGATGATTAGAGATCCAGGTGGCTGGAAAGCTAAAGCCTAACTCACAGGTGTTTGTATATACTAAGGAGTTATGAGGCAGGTCAGTGTTCCTGCCTCTTCTCATTCAGTGGTGTTGATTGTTTGTTGTTCAAAAGGAAGTCCTGGGATGGAATTTCAATTCACACCTCCCCAAAGACTGCAATTTAGGGACTACTGGCCATGCTGAGACTACATTTTAACAGGCCTTTCAAGCAGTCTTGAGTAACCAAATTCTTCTAGAGCTTTTTACTGGGGATTTTTTTTTTTTTTTTTACTGAGGTCACTATAGCCCAGTCATATATTGCATAAATAAAATACTGACCTAGTGACTAAATAAATACTTATTGTGCATTATTAGTTGATCTTCACAGCAATATGTGTTGAGTAAGAAAATGTTTAATCGGCATGTAGAATCTGTGTTTGTGGTGAAGAGAACATTTTTGACATGAAAACAGAGAATTGCAGCTTGAGACATACCTGATCGGTCACTTATTGATCACTTATCAATCACACAGTGCTGGCTCTAATAAAGTGTTGCACAGCATTAAAAGACGATGCCATGGTTCATGGAACCAAGTTATACACCATCTTAACCACTGCAGCCCATTATACATCTGCATTTCTTCTTAAGTGAATGACTTGTCTTGTTTGTCTTAAATTATAGATTTATGTTGGCTTGTTTTCTTTAATTGTTTTCATATTTAATATTTCTTTAGTAAATATAATTAAATACATGGGTTTCACAAGATTTTCATTATGTGTGTGTAGGTAATTGAAATAAATATGATAATTAAACTTGTCTAACTTGTACATAAAAATGATGGAACTTATTGCAAATTATAGTACTTGAATCTGATCAATCGAGGTTTACTTTAGTTATGTGTACACTCTGGATCACGAGTAGGATATGATTTTTTTTCAATCTTTCATAAATAACTAATCTATACTGTAAATGCTCCTTTGAACATTTTACGAATAAATCCGGCGGCACTGGGGTAGTGGTAGCTCAGAGCCAAGCTGCCACTGTTGGGCCCTTGAGCAAGGCCCTTAACCCTCAACCCTTAACTGCTCAGTTATATAAAAAAAAAATTAGATGGATATAAGTTGCTCTGGATGAGGGCTTCTGACAAATGGCATGAATGTAAATGTAAATCCATTTGTACCCAGCTTCATTAATGAGGCCCGGTTCTCAATCTGGCTACCAGAACACAGCCACAAACCTTAAATATGTCAAATTTGGATATTTACAGATGAGTTTTTAGCCAACAGTACCTTACTCAATGCTTTATTGTGCCTAAACTGTAATCTGCCATTTTCTTAACCGGATACTGTACATCTCAAGGAAATAACACACATGGCTGGAGAAGCTGCCTCTGCAATGTGTTCTTCTTCTGGTGCTTCTAAGTGAACATGAGGGATAAAGGAGCATCAAAGGACCAAGCAATATGCCCATTATGCAGATGAGCTTTTGTTTGCTTTTTAATAAACCATGAGGGATTAAGGCACTGATGTAATTTATTTTATCAGCTGTCTTTAAAATATATTGCATATGTGCTATTCTCTCCACACTGTCCTCCTGTCTCATGTCAACCGAGCTAGTCTAATTCAGTAGTTACACATTAATGATTGTGTTTTCCAGACATAAATTAGTACACAAAGCAACGATGAATGATGAAGTTCTAAATAAATGGACTAAATAAATGGAGGTGGATGCATGCCCCAAAAATTTGAAAACCTCTGCATTAGACTGCTCATGAGCTGTGCCGCTTTATTTATTTATTTGTTTGTTTGTTTGTTTGTTTGTTTATTTATTAGAAATGGGTATGCCTTTAGTTAATATGCAGTGAATGCTGCTGCCTTTCAGTTGGGTCCTGAAATCTAAATGCATGACCAAAATTTTTGTCCCTACTTAATAAGTACCTTTGACAAAAACCTGTGGACCTGGTTGTAAGTGCTGCTTTGTGGTTGCTAAAAAAAATATCCTTAGACTGTTCCGTTTGAAGCCTTTCTCCCTGATATTTGGTACATGCTCCCTCCTCAGTTGGTGTTCTCGGCCCCCGAGGAGAGCTGGGGCTGAGATGGATGGAAGAGGTGTAGTGACTAATGTTTGTGATAAAATATTGAGTCATATTTGCCTCAAAAAGCCTCTGGAATCTTACCTTGTGTTTGATATGCTGCTCTTGGTGATAGTGGATGGGGTTTGAACTTTTCTTCCTATGCCGATACCTTTTATCCTCCAAGCATCTGATAGTTTATGGATTTTTGCAGCATGAACAGAACTGCCGCATTAGAGGAGAATGTGCTTTCAGAAGAATTTTTCCCTGTAAAGCTTTATACATGGCAGTAAGCCTCCCTCAAATAGTGTTATGATCTATATACTCACAAAAGTTTAACTTTGCTATACATCTATGTCTGGATCACTCTTTTCCTTTTAATCTTTCATCTTCTTTCTGTCTTACTCATCTGCTACTGTCTCTTTACTCTTCTCTCTATTTTGCATGCCTGCCTGTCTCAGAAAATCTATCTCTCTACAGTATCTCTCATTCTGTGTCTCTGCAGAGCTGGCTATCTCCCACAGAGCATCCCTCTGCAGATCATCTGTTACCTGTCTGAGGAGGATGAGTTTCTGCCCTGGCATGCTGCCAGCCGAGCGCTGTACCAACTCGACAAGCTGCTTGACCGCACCAAGGACTACAGCATCTTTAGCGTAAGCGAACCTCCATTAGCCCTTGTGAAACTTCACCACTGACCTGGTATCAACATCTTTGTGGAGTTGAAACCCTGTTGATCCCTATCAGCCTTCAGGACTAAAATGAGTTTAGTGTATTTGACATACAGTAAGTGAAGCTCCATTAGCCTGTCTGAGCTTTCAGTAGTGATCTTGAGTCAGTTAAGGGCCTAACAGTAACAGGAAACTGTAGGACACGTCACCACAGAGTTGGCTTCAGTAATGAGCTGCTTCACAAAGATGTTAGATGAAACTGCTAAACCATGAATGCTCAGTCTTTATTCTGTGTCACCTGCTCCTATGAGTAGGGATGTCACGAGAACCAATACTTCGGTACCAAGTTCGTACCAACATTCTTAAAAGGTGATGGCACTTGTTTTTCTGCACTAACGTTGGAACCGTTTCTAATAGAGGTACTGAGGCTGCAATTCTTCTGGACCTGATGGGGCCCGCAAATATGCGCAAGTGTTTTAGTCGGTCATCAAGTAGTGAAGAAGAAGAAGAACGCCTACAAGCACACGGGAAAAACTACAGAAGATTAGCTTAGCTTAAGAAATTTAGCTCCGTCCCGACTCGTTGAGAGGAAAAGAGAGGAAAGCTAATGGTCCATCATGCATCGCCATTCAGCCCGTGTTCTGTCAGCTAAATGTAATCTAATGTCACTAATAATTTTTCAAATGTTCATGCTTTTAATAAATCTTTTTGGCCTGCCACCATATCAGTGAATTTAAAGTAATGCTTGCATTCAGAGTATAAGGTGTGTGTGGGTGTGTTTGCGCAGGTGTCTGTGTGCATGCGTGTGTGTGCGCACGTTTAGGAATGCACCTCCACTCATTGTCAGACAGTGTTTGATAACACTCCCCAGTATCAGCCAGAGGAGGATGTCCTCCGGGAGAGTTTTTAATTAATTTTTTTTTATTTTATTTTTATACCACACTGTGTGTGACTTTGGTATCAAGTATCGTGTACTTTTGGTGCAATCGGTACCGACTACTAGATTTTTGGTATCGTGACATCCCTACCTATGAGTAGTGTTTTTTTCCTCTGATGGGAGTTACTTGCCATGTTTGTCTGTGAACTTGTTCATTCTAACTCACTTGCTGCATAGCGGGATTTTATAGTATTTTGATTCTCATCTTAGTAAGGAACCATGACAAGCCACGATAAATTAAGCAGTGCCTGCTGTGGATACACATACACAAAAACACACACAATCACAAAGTATAAACTCTGGAGGAAGTAACTGTCTGCCACTGCTTAGTTGTAATTTCTCAGTGGTAAACCTTAAACACATTGGATGTGTCATATCACCCTGCAGCTCTGATCTCCCACTGAAGCTAAGCATGGTTGGGCCTGGCCAGTACCTGTATGGGAGACCTCCTTGGGAAAACTAAAGTTGCTTCTGGAAGTGGTATTACTGAGGCCAGCAGGGGGTGCTCACCCTGTGGTCGATATGGGCCTAATGCCCCCAGTATAATGATGGGGACAGTACACTGTAAAAGCAGCACCCTTTTTCAGATGAAGCGTTAAACCGAGGTCCTGACTCTCTGTGGTCATTAAAAATCCCAGAACATTTCTTGTAAAAGAATAGAGGTATAGCTACTAGGGGTATATATCACTCTCCTCTGCTCTCCACCAATAGCTTGTGTGTGGTGGGTGTTCTGGTGCACTATGGCTGCCATCACATCATCCAGTTGAATGCTACACACTGATGATGGTTGAGGAGATTTCTCCCATCACAAAGTAAAGCTCTATGTAAATCTAAGGAATTATTATTATTAATTATTCATCCCGCTTTAACATCACCAATCATCTGCCAGTGTATATGTGTTAGATACTTACTAGCCGTACTGATGTACTAGCTCTCTCCCTTATTCTATCTTCCCTTGTACATTCTCTCATGTATTCTCTCTATCCCTTGCTGCATATTTCTGTTGTTTGCTCCCTCCCTTCCTCCATTGCTTATCTCCTTCTACCTCTCTCTTTCTTTGTGTCCTGTATGTTCAGAGCTATGTGTTGAGGCAGGTTGAGCTGAAGTATCATAAGCTGGGCTGGCCAAGTGTGAATGCAGATGGCTCCTTCCTGCAGGCCACCTATCAGACTGAGTAAGTGCCAAGGCATTCACTGCTCAAATGAGAGACACACAGTGCATACCTGTACAATCTTAATTTGAGATTTACAGTTAAGGCACCACAAGTTTGCATACACCTAGGCTAAAGATATTCAATAAAACATATTTAACAATTCCACACATTATATGCTAGACAGATTTATTTCAGCTTTAATTAAATATAGCAGAATTCTACTGGGTCAAAACTATACATACACCAAGTTGACAGTCTCTTTAAACAGTCTGGAAGATTCCAGAAATTGATGTAATTACATTTAGAAGCTTCTGATTGGCCAGTTGTCATAATTAGGAGTTAACTAGGAGTGCACCTGTGGCTGTATTTAAGGTCCGAGCTTTGGGGAAACTACCTTTGTGCCCTTGATACCATGGGGAAATCCAAGTGACTCAGCCAAGACGTCAGAAAAAAAATTGTGAACTGCCACAAGTCCGGTTTCTTCTTATGAGCAATTTTCAAACAACTGAAGACACCACAAGCAATACATACAGTTGTACAGTACAGTGCAATAGTCTTAGGCACATGCAAAGAAATGCTGCACAGCATGTTGCCTTCAAACATAATTCAATTATATGTTTCCACATTTAAAAAAAAATACTATAAAGAGCAGTAAACTGAAATAAATTAACTAAACTAAGTCAATATTTGGTGTGACGACCATTTGCTTTAAAAAATGTATTAAAAAAAGTCTCAGGTGCAATTTGTGCAGTTTTAAAGTGTTATGGATTTCCCCTCGCGCTGCGTGCTGAAGCATTCATCGAGCATTAACTGCCCAAAGTGCAACAGCGCATGCTTCCAGCTTTTCATTAACATTGACTTTGTTTACGATTACACGGATGTTTTGGTTTGGTTTCTAAGCCCCTGTTATGTTATTGATTCTTTCATAATGTCTCAGCTGTTTTGTGTTATCCCTCTTTGATTATGCTAATTATTTAAACCTCGTCGTGTGTCTTTGTTCGGTGCGAAGTATTGAGTGTTTCTGTGTTTTCTGTTAGTACTCCACTGAGCCATTTTGATCTTTGTTCTCGCTTCATGATTTTGATCTTGTTTTTGTCCTTGCATTATTGATTCTTGTCTAAGTCTTGTTTATGCCCGTTTGCCAATCTCCTGACCCCTCACCTGTTTTTGACCATGTATTTTGCCTTTCAATTTGGATTTTTCTTCCCGTCTCTTAAATAAAGCTTTATCTGCACTTGCATCTGTTTCCAATATCGACTTTACATGACAATGTAAAGCTAATGGAAATTAGCTGGTACTTTTCACTGAACATCTTGCAGAACCAGCCACAGTTCTTCTGAAAAGTTGTCTCTTACATAATATGCTACTTTCTTTACTGAAATACAAACATTTTTCTGTAATGTTTAATTTTGTGCTGGAAAAGTAATGTTTGGAAATCTAACATGTTTTTTGTACTGACTTGATAATGTCATAACATAAACATTTATAACAAAGTTTGTACTAAAAAAATAGGGTGCCTAAGACTTTTGCACAGTACTGTATGTACAAATATAAAAATCTTGGGACCACACAGACACTGCAATGTTTAGGAAAGAGGCACAAATGAACTCTCACTGTTGAACAAACCTTGGTCTGAAAGGTTCAACTAAACCCCAAGACAACTACAAAGGAATTGGTGAAGGAGTTGGAGATATCAGGTACCAAAGTACGTAATCCACCATTAAGGCATGAGAGGCCATCATGCCAGGAAGAAGCACCTACACCTAGACCGACATAACAACGCCAGACTGCAATTTGCAGGTGATCATGCCTTTGGAGGAGTGTTCTATAGTCAGATGAACAGAAATCTAACTCTTTGGTCATAATCATCAGCTCTATGTATGGAGGAAAAAGGATGAGGCTTTTAATCCAGTGAACTCCATCCAAACTGTGAAGCATGGGGGTGGCAGCATCATGTAGTGGGGATGTTTTGCTGAAAAAGGGACTGGTGCACTTCAGGAAATAGATGGCATCATGAGGAAGGAAGATTGTCTAGAAAAACTATAGCAATGCCTCAAGACATCAGCCAGAAAGTTAAAACTTGGTCACAAGTGGGTCTTCCAGCAGGACAGTGATCTTAAACACACCTCCAAAGTTGTGATGAAATGGTTTAAAGATAACAAAGTGGCCATCACAAAGCTGTTACTTGAATCCCATAGAAAATTTGTGGACTGAAAAAATGTGTCTGAGCTGAACCTGACTGAGTTACACCAGTTCTGTCAGGAGGAAAAACTATTGTGAGAAGCTTGTGGAAGGCTACTCCAAGCAGTTCAAGCAATTAGGAGGAAATGCCAACAAACACAAACAAAGTGTATGGAAACTTGTAAGCTCACTGAAAATCTGATATAATAAACAAATGCTGAAATAAATCTGACTCTTAGCATTTATTTTGAAATGACCTCTTATGGAAATAAAGCAGGAATCTGAATTGATTTAACACAGGAAATGTATAGTAACATGAAATTGGTGGAGTTGCAAAAATTCTGAGTTTGAATGACAAGATGTATGCAAACTTTTGGCCTCAACTGTAACCCAGTAAACTCTTCTTTTATTTTTTGCACTGGATTGAGAGTGAAATTAATTGGGGAGTCTCCAGGATTTGGTGACAGAGCTGCTTAACTCATTAATTATATGTATAATTATTCTTTTACCACTACCTTTACCTAAAATTCCTTATACTTCTATACTCATTCTTCTGTTATTACCTGTTCCCCTTATGCACTTACTTGCTAACTCCCTTATTACCTCTTTCTCTCTTGTCCTTTCCCACATTTACTTCCTCTATACCCATTTGCGCTCTTCTTATTCCTCTCTCTATTCATGTCCTCACTCCTTTATTCCTACTCTTATTCACTTCCTCTCTCCCTTATTCCCTATGCATTATCTCTCTCACTCATTTACGTTATCACTATCCCTCTTCATATGGCTTCTTACTTTTCTCCTGTTTTCCTTTCCTCTCCTATTCTCTCAACCTTATTCTCGCTCACCCGCTATTATTCCTTCTCAACTTGTCTGTCCTCCCTTCCATGCTCTTTCGCCTTCCTCAACAGAGAGTTACAAAGGGCGGTGATTATGTTGGCCTGCAGTTTTGGGAATAAACACTGCCATAGGCAGGCTGTGTCCCTTGTGTCCGATTGGATCTCGAGCAACAAGAACAGGTAAAAGCGTGCACACAAACACACACACACACACATTTTAGTATACTTCTGAAGACATTACAATCATGTAATTATTAATGCAGCTAATTAATTAAATTTAACCACCGTAACCAAAAGGAAAACTTTTTTCTCTTTTACTTTTTTTTTTTTTTTTTTTTTTTTTTTTTTACTATTAACTACAGAATTTTGTAAAAAATAAATATAATAAATAATTGTGGGGACCAGTCTATTGTGGGAACATTTGGCATTTGGTGACCATGAAGATATATAAACATACCAACACACTACAGCAGATGTTTTTTTTTTTTTTTTTTATCACCATCTAAACTCTGAAATAGACCTGCTTAAATATTTTAATGAGCATTTAAATTAATGCAGTTAATCTCTATTAAATAAATACCTGAAATAAAGTGCGTGTAGCCAATATTGTTGTAAAGGTTATGTGTGATTTTGACAGAAGTATTTGTGTGACTGAGTGCAGTATTGTCAGAGCACACTGCGTACTGGGACTGAGACTGGTATGTGTTGACAGTTGGACATCTGATCAATATATTGCACTGAGGAATCACGCCAAACCCTCAGTGTGTATCCACGGTCTGCCAAGCAACCATGGCAACACCTATTTGTTCGTTTAATAGCTTTTGTCCCCAAACAGCCTTGTATACATTGTAGTGATCCACAGGCAAACACAAGATGTCATAAGTACCATCTAATTGAGGGAAAATAGAGCTTATCGGATGTAGGAGCAGCTGCTGTGTGTGTGTGTGTGTGTGTGTGTGTGTGTGTGTGTGTGTGTGTGTGTGTGTGTGTGTGTGTGAGTGTGTGAACATTTCTGATCAAAGATATTTTTTACCTTGTGTTAAGTTACTCTTTCAGTCAGGCTTATTATTATTAATGTTATTAATATAATATAATAATAATAATAATAATAATAATAATAATAATAATAACAACAATATTGTTGTTGTTGTTATTTTTATTATTATTATTATTATTATTATTATTATTATTATTATTATTATTATTATTATTATTATTAGATGGCAATCCATAGGGCTGGGCAATATATCCATGTAGAATTGTTGTCGTGATAAATACACTGATAAATACACTTTTCTGAGATATCATTGGTACGTTGTATGGTGATGTATTTATTTTATTTTATTTTTACATTTTTATTCATTGCAAATTATGTCGTTGATTTCATATATTTTTATTTTTTTTACTTAATCTTCTTTCTCTTTTATAGGCATTAAAGGAGTATTGTCAAACTCAGTTTAACTTTTTTATTTGATTTTATTTTACTACTGATTTGCAGACAGTTTGTAAGTAATATTATATATTGTGATAAGCATTGTTTATTGTAGAAATGTCCTCAAGTATCGTGATATGATATTTTCGTCTTTGGCTGTGACCTCCTCCATCCTTTTAAAGCTGAGAATAAGTGGTAATACAAGGGATGAGTAATAAACTGTAATAAAAGATGTATAGCTTTGTACTTTGGCTTTGTACTGAAGGTGGTGATGAGGAGTGATCACCTAATCACTGCCCTCTGGGTGAGTGAGACTATATAAAGTGTAGTGACACTACATACAGCTAAAGTGAGCCATAAAAAAATGCTTTGTTTTTAAAGCTGTTAAAAATGACTGTAAATTATTTAAAGATTACTAGAGAAACTAGAGTCTTTTATGTCTCTAGTATTATGACAGCTGATGGCAAAATTCAGTTGTTGTCATTACATCATTACTCATCATTCTCATTTACCACATTTGGCTGATGTTTTATACAAAGCAACTTAAACTTGATACATATGATCAGGTACAAGGACCTTGCTTAAGGGCCCAACAGTGACAGCTTGGTTGTGCTGGAATTTGAACTCAGAATGAATGTGCCTTTCATATAATGCACATTATCTCCATATAGTTTACACCTCCAAGATGCTTCTTGAGTAGAAGTGTCAGAGACAAGGACTTTCAATAGCATCTAGATCAACCTTGTTGAAAAACCTGCACGCTTGCCTTGAAGTCGAAAAAAGATGAGCTTAGAATGCTGTCAGATATAATATAAAAAGCAAGATACATTTTAAAAATTAAACACATAAAAAGACTAATACAAAGAAAGTATTTGCCAGTAAATTGCTGCATGAATAGTCCTAATTGTCATCATCATGTTAATCATTGCAAATTTGGTTAAATTGAAAGCTATGACTAACACCCTCATTATTCAGCTATAATTATAGCACTTGATGCAGCAAAGTCTTTTATTTTGCATTTTTTAAAATACTTTTACACACTGACAGTTAATTGCACACACAAATTAATATAGCCACAAGATATGTATGCACGGGCTGTAGAATAGCTGAATTAATACAAATAATTCCAGTGTAATTGTTAATTCAATGCAATCTCCTGTAAAAGATATGTGCCCACAGTTTAAAGGATAAGCTGACTGAGCACTCATCTGCTAGGCCTATAGCTCACTAAGTTAATTCATAATTTTATCCATAAAAATTTGCTCTTGAGATTAATCAGAAATGTCAGAAATGTAAAAATGTATATTTAGTAAATAAAAATATATTTAGTATATATATATTTTTAAATAGTTTGTAATAATGATGACTAAGACACATTTCAACATGACATACTGTGGTTACAGCAAACTGGCAAACAGTGGCACTGCACTTAAAACAGCTTCCTCACTCGAGCCCTTATCACGCAAAAACGGGCTTGAGTCCAAAATCAGAATCACTCATAACTGAGACCCACCTCAACATCCAGCCTGCATATGCAACAATTTCAGTATTAAATCCTCACTACATGTGCTAAACTGGACACAGAATATTTCCCTAACAAAATCCATCAGTCTTTGTCAGAATATTACTGTAACTACATAGCATTGAAATTGCTACAGGAACATGTCTTAACTTTTACATGAGGCCAATCCTCATATGACCCTGAGTTCCTTGAGACCCTTCCTGAAAAATGTAAAATCAGAAAAGCTTTATTTCCTGTTGTGGGAGCACAAACAAAGGTGTAGATCCTTTGACCCATTCAATCCTCCAGAGATGTCATGTTTGTTTATCCATGCATTACATGTGCATCCTCCCACAATTGCTGTTTCTAATGGAAACTCCACAGTGAGCTTTCATGTTCAGTTTCATTCTGCAGCAGTATCTGTATCTAAATTTCCATTTTAGCACAAAATGTTGTCATTGTAGTTTAAACATCATAAATGTTTACATGAAATTGCACACACCATTGCCGGGCCTGTTTCTCCATATAGCATGCTGAATGTGATGAATTATGAATTCTCCATATAGCAAATTTAGAATGTATCTTTTTAATTAATTTTTGTAAACAATACAGACAGATTATTTTTCTGTGCTCTTTAAAAATATATATTACTAGTATTATTATTACTATTTGTATTATCATATATCTTATGGATACTGATAAACCCATTAGTCTCATTAAATTAAAATATAGTATCATTCAGTCAGGTATATCAGGTATACATGTTAAATTTTGCAGTCACTGATTAACCACATTTAAGGATTAATCAAATGAAGCAAATGAATAGGAATTATTCATTACAGATACAGGAGTAGACTTATTCTGTATTGTCTACCTTTAATACATTTGCCCAGATTGAATAAACCAAACCACCATAACACTTTTCCTAAATAACTACAGTCCAACTGCCCAGTCTCAGTCCTTGGCATTAGCAGTAATAGCTGATTTTGCCTGTACTTGTTCAGATTATTACCAGAAAATAAATAAATAAATAAATAAATTAGCTATTCTGTGAGTTGAGACTAAGCTGGAAGTCTCTGTTCTCTACACAGTGTAGCGTGTAAAGAGGAGATCTTTGATAGTCTTTAGTAATGTATCTCAAATTAATTACATGTACAAATTAAGATGTACATTTAGCGTTGAAATGTATTATAAATATTACTTCCAGTGTGCATTTTAATGCATGTATTGCAAATCGTACTTATACTGTGTGAACATCTCTCTAATAAAGAAAAAATGCTAAAGCAGCAGCCACACCGATTAAATCATGACTCAGGATTTTAGAAGATGAGGAAAAATGAGAGCAGTTTGATCCTTCACCTGAGTTTACGCTGAGTCAAGAGGAAGGAGCATAAAATGTGATTTCCAAAAACTTTAGGCCACTGTCTATGAGATGGATGGCAAAATGTAAACTGACATAATGAGCACTAATGGATTAAGATGCTTCAGTTTACATGTATCTATACTATGTAACATGATTTTAGCTAGAGAATAGCCTAAGCATAGTTGGCAGAATTGGTAATCAGGAGAAGCATGATCTTTCACAGTGGGCCTGATGTTGGGGTTGATATAAATATGATACTTTATTTTATTACTATTGGATCAGCTTGTTTATTGTATAAGACAAAGAGGATAATATCCAGATTTTAGGAGAAATTAACCCTATACAATGGTTAGCTTATACCAGTCTGTTTACTTTCATCTGCTAAATCTCTCTGTGAATCCTCTTCTGTCAAGTTATTGTTTTTAAAAGTTAATATTTTAATATTGTACAAATGTAATAGTGATATAGACAGTAACTATATCAGTAGACTTCATTCATCACTCAGTTGCTAAATCATTATAATTTCATAATAACTACATAACTTCTTCAAAATTCTTGTTCTTTTGGTGCCTAAGGTAATTGTACACACCTGCCTCACATGCTATCCATGAAGTTTAGTTATGCAATTAGGTTTGTGTATGCTAACATATGCACCACAACCCTGCAGGATTCCCCCAAATGTGCGGGACATTGTCTACTGCACGGGTGTCTCTCTTATGGATGAAGATGTATGGGAATTTATCTGGATGAAGTTCCACTACTCCATGGCCATCTCAGAAAAGAAGGTCCTGCTTGAGGCCCTAACCTGCAGTGACAACGCTTACTTACTCAACAGGTGATCTAATATGACCAAATTAACAAAGATATGAAGATGCAACATACGTTTGTGGACAGGAGATAAGATACCAACATTTAAATGCTTCATTGGAAATTGTAATATAAATAAGATGACTTTACAGGCAACACAATAAAATAATATAGATATCATGATAACATGTGATAGTATCTCAGTGCTACTGAGTGGTTTTGGTTTTGTAAGTCACAGAATTGCCAACAGCAAGGTCAGTCCATAGTGCACTATGGCTGCTGGATAATGGCTGACCCAACACTTTTAACTTATTAGCAGTGAATTTTAAACCAAATACATACCCAGTATTCAGTGCATCATAGAATCTTTGCAAATATATATTTTTTAATTCTTTTTTTCATTTTCTTATCAGCTTAAATGTCCTTGCTGTGTATTATGATGGTTGGATGATTTATACAAATATGAGATTATTCATTTACTCATTCATGAATTTTTCTTCCACTTTTCCTGGTGGTTGGAAAACAAATTCCAGCTTCTTCTGGAGGATCTCTAGGCTTTCCTAAGCCATGTGTAAGATATACAGTAATCTCAACAGCAAGTCCTGGGAATGTTCTTGGGTCTTTGTCCACTGGGATGTGCCTGATACAGCTCTAGCAGGAGTCAACAAGGTTTCCTCTTGATTCAGAGAAGCAATGGTTCAAGTCTGAGATTCCTGGATTGCCAAGCTTATCACTCTGTCTCAGGGAGAAAGCCTAGCTACCCCGCAGATGGACCTTTCCTTTTTTAGTCACCACCCACAGCTCATGACTATAGCTGAGTACAGGGATCTAGAATTCTAGATCCACAGAATGTTACAGAGACTTAAATTGCTGTTGCTGACAAAATTCAATTGTCAGTCTCACTCTCTTTTTCCATCACTTGTGAATACCATCCCAAGGCTCTTTAACTTGACAAGGGCAAGCAACAAGGGAGCATCGCGGTTTTATCCAGGAGAGACCTGTGGCTTTTGACTTGGCAGTTTTAATAGTAATAGGCTGATTTTCATCCCAACTGCTTCAAGTGCATTTTGGAGGTCCTCTCTGGATGGTGCCAAAAGAGCATCATATTCAAATATAAAACACCCCCTTATAAAACACCTCTTCAAACTTGGGTGCATCTTCTTGTCCTGGAAACCATCTAAATTATGACTTGACACCAAGAATACACATATACAGAGATTGGATTGCATGAAGTAGCAACTCTGATACCCCGTACTCCTGTAGTACTTTCCACAACAAAAAGTGAGGCACATAAGGCTAATCCTTCTCCAAAGGCCCAAAACATGTGTAAACTAGAGTATGATTTTCCTATAACTGCAACAGAGATTTCTGCAGCCCTTCTGGCTCTCCTATACCTCTTAATTGAATCTGGAGTGCCCCCTGTGAACATTACTTGAAATTCCTCTTTCTCCAACTTGACAGCTTCACTCACCGTTGATGTCTTAAGTTTACCTCCATGATAGACCCATAGCCTTCTGGTCACAGTTTCTTTTACCTGATTCTATGATTGAATGGTTGAGCATGGCCCATTTAGACTCAAAGTCTGACCTTGCTCATTTCAAGAGAGAGATCTTCTCAGAGATGAGCGTTAAATTCATCTCTCACTGAAGCTTCTGCAAGATGCTCCCAAAAAACCCAGAAGACTCTCCATATTTGCATGCACATTGAAGTCTTCTAATAGCAATATGTAGTCAGAAGGAGCACTATGGAGTCAGCATGAGCACCTGCTCCATCTACTTCCAGAAGGCTGAATAGTGCAGACTGCTATTTGGTGATTATGCACAGTCAGCATATTCCTTCCTGAGACTCAACTCCAAATAGAGGCAATCTTCTTGTCCACTGGGAAACCCACCAAAGGCCTATCTCCTGTCAGAAGTCCAGAGTAAGAAAGACACCACATTACTTTTGGTGCCAATACACAGCCAGGTGAAAAAAAATCTGAATTCATCAAAAACATTCAGTCACCTCATTATCAATCAAGCAATGAGTTCTTAACTAATTTTTCATGTTTGTCAATATTGCCCTTTGCCATCCCATCCAAGGACAAGTTTGGCTTTGAAGGCTCTGTGAGGTATAGCTTAGATTCATTATGCATTTAGTGTCTTACATCTACTCTCTCTTCATCAAATATGGAATATGTCCAGGTATGGGGGCTGATTTGATCTTTCATTTCACCTGTGTCTGTTGGCTTTTTCTTTGTGGAGAAAAAGAATGTAGGACTGTGATTACCATGTACTGAATTCAGGAAATTTATGTAAGTTTCTTCCCTGGGCCAAAAAACCAGAACTCCTTCACACACACACACATCTCATCAGGCCTCACTCAATTCAACTCAATTCAATTTATTTATATAGCGTCAGAATATATGACCAGAAGGAGCACTCATGGGCCCCTGTCGAGGATGTTCAGGACACCCTTCTTAAAGCTTCCAACCATTCCTTGACAGCCCAGAAGCAGGAAGGTGTGGACAACTGTCTCTTTAAGGTTCTGTTGCTTCAGGGGTGGCTCTTACAATGGGGGCATCTGTAATAAACTGCTAGCATGCTTTTGCTACAGCTCATGAAGGAGAGTAATTAAAGAGAAAAAAATGGGTAATTCTTGTTCTTCTGAAAGCATAAACTAGCATTTAGTATCTTCACTGTCCCATAGTATGGAGTGTTTAATAAAGGCAAGAGTAGAGAAAGCTACTCAGCATCCAAAAAGGCCAGATTATTCACCCTGCCATATAGCTTATACTTCCCATTGCCTGGAAACTTTTACTAATCCAGCATCTTGGGTACATATTCACATATATCCAGTGCATCATCTACTATGTATATGAATCTAAGTAATAAGGTAACCTCTCAATAGTTCTCAAAGAAAGTAAGCACATTTTTGAAAGAAAGCATTGCAGTGTGTAACAGTGGAGAAATTCAGTCAACCATATGCCCATGTTGTATTTCTTTTCACACAGCACATTCCCCTGACAGTAATCTACTCCATGTGTGTCATTGTAGACTGTGAATTGAATGTGTGTACCTGCCACACAACAGATGGAGTGATGATTATAAAGAATCTTGCTTGTTGTTAGCATTGAATAAGAGATTCTCTGTCTTGTAAATCACATTTTAATTTCTCCTGCACAGTAACACTAAAAGTACACTCTGGTATGTTTACTAAAGGCTGGAATATGAACTTGAACAGTGGCTCCTGAGATCAAATGGAAAACAGTAAGTGGAAGAACATTGACCAGTGATGAGGAATCTTTCAAGAGCAGAATGGAAAAAAAAAAAAAATGTATCTAACTGCAATTGGAAAACAGGTCAACTTTAAAGAGTGCTAATCTGCATGTGCAATCTGAAAAACTGTGGCTGTGTTGTGGGTGATTCACAAAGAATAACTGCATAAATGACAGAGGAGGAAATAACATTTGAATGGTGTTTTGTGCATGTGCTAATTGTTTCCAATAGCTGTGGCAGGTTTAGTTCTCAGAGGGATCGCCAGGTTCTTGGGAACACATGGTAGATGAAGGTGCCTTGGGATCTCACCCTTTTGCTAGTGTTCTTTAAGTCCCATAATTGTGAGGCCAGGCAGGATGCTGAACTGAAATGGGAACATTTTGCTAGTGATCACCTCTGCTAAATGAGTGGGAGAACAGCATGAATTGTCAATAAGCTTGGGATGAACTTGGTGAGAAGTGTATGACAGCCATATCTATACACCTATTTAAACTTACACTGGATACACCCTGATATGTGATACCCTGATGCATGTGTGAGTGCACAAGAAACAATTCAGGTGATTCTTAACACCCCTGGTGGTTATTTGGTGTTCATAAAACAACTAGAATTTCTTTTGTATTAAAATCTTGGAATTGGTCATAATCAGTGTTCCTGATGTGAATGTGAGACTTAGTAAATTACAAGATGGGTGCTAATTACATTTATTTGCATTAACACCACCTTTTTACACTTTTAGATGGAAACTTCCAACATTGCATATTCATTAAGACAATTATGTAATGTGTCCTACATGTTATTTTTGTTATGTGAAAGATGCAGTGCTCTGTAGACCTTTTTAGTAAATCAGCCTGTCACAATGTTTTTTGGGTTTTTTTTTGCAGGTGTTTACAGATTGTATGCTTTTACTTGAAGAGAACCTTTAGTGTATCAAAGTCTTAACATCAGAAAAGAATCGCAATGTTGATCTATTTTCTATAGTGAAGCATGCGAGAGGGATAGTGGTGACATTTCGCATTTCTAAACTAGATAGGAATTATAAAGAGTTAATGTATATCACAGTGTGGCCATCACATATTTAAAGCCAATGAAATCTGTTAATATTTACGCAAGTTCGAGAGAAAAAAATTTGGCATCATACTCATATTTGTTTGTTTGTTCTTTTCCAGACTGCTCAACTTGTCTCTAAGCTCAGATCTAGTGCCAGATCAAGATGTGATTGACATCATTATCCATGTGGGCCGCAACCCACATGGACGCCGTTTGGCCTGGAGGTATTTCAGAGAAAATTGGAACATATTAAACTCCAGGTATTTTTCTCAACCAGTATTCAGCTTCCATCTATCTGCCTGTCCTGTAAAAATATATGCAGTTTGTGATTGGAATAAGTGTATATCGCTTAATTGTGAAGCTCAGAATTAAATATTTTCTGAGCTGTTTGTGAAGCATGTAAAAACCAGTGACTTTCCTCCTGTGCAGGTATGGCGAGGCTTTATTTATGAACTCTAAATTAATCAGCGGTGTGACAGAGTTTCTCAACACAGAGAGTGAACTCAATGAGGTGAGTTATGAATCTAAGATCACAACTTCACCACTATGACTGACAGACCCAGAGGTCATGCGTTCCTCAACTGTACTAGTTAATGGGCTCAAGTACATACTGTTTTTCAGACTAATGTTAACGTAACATTATGTAAAATTTTCTTTGTGAGAGAAGAAAATAAAATCTTCAGAAACATACAGTGGAGAAAATAAGTATTGAACACGTCAACTTTTTTTTCAGTAAATATATTTCCAATGAGGCTATTCACATGAAATTTTCACCAGACATCAGTATTAACTCAAGAAATCCACACATATAATGAAATCCAAACATTAAAGTCCATAAATTAAGTGTATGATGTGTAATAAAGAGCAGTGACACAGGAAAAAAGTACTGAACACGCTAACTGAAATTTATTTAATACTTAGTGGAGAAGCCTTTGTTTTTAATGACAGTTTCAAGATGCTTCCTGTATGAAGAAATTAGTGGGCCGCAGTATTCAGGTGTGATTTTGGCCCATTCTTCTAAACATACTGTATTGTCTTTAAATTTTGTTCAATTGACTGGGCCATTCTAACACCTTGATTTTTTTCTCTGAAACCAATCGAGAGTTTCCTTTGCTGTATGTTTTGGATCGTTGTCCTGCTGGAAGATCCACCCACGTCTCAGCTTCATCATCCTGGTGGATGGCAGCAGATTCTTCTCAAGAATCTCCCGGTAAAGGGCTCCATTCATCGTTCCTTCAATTATATGAAGTCTGCCAGTACCATGTGATGAAAAACAGCCCCACACCATGATGCTTCCACCTCCAAACTTCACTGTTGGTGTAGTGTTTTTAGGGTGATGTGCAGTGCCATTTCTTCTCCAAACATGGTGTGTAGTATGACAGCCAAAAAGTTCGTCCGACCAGACTACACTCTCCCAGTATTTCATAGGCTTATCCAAATGAGTTGTAGCAAATTTTAAACAAGCTTTAACATGCCTTTTCTTTAGTAATGGAGTCTTGCAGTGTGAGCATGAGCAGTGTTCATTGTGTTCTCTGTGATGATGGCACCTGCTACATCCAAGTGTTTCTGGAGCTCTTTCCGAGTGGTCCTTGGCTCTTGTGCTACTCTTCTGACCATTCTTCTGACTCCCTGGTAAGAAATGTTATGAGGAGCTCCTGTGCGTGGCTGGTGGATGACGGAGTGATGTTGCTTCCACTTGCAGATAATGGCCCCAATGGTGCTTACTAGAAGGTTACGAAATATGCCTGTATCCAATTCCATCAATATGTTTTGCAACAATAAGGTTGCAAAGGTAGGGAGAGTGGGAGCACTCTTTGCTTTTACACATCATGAGATATTTCTTGTGTGACACCTTGGTAACGAAATGCCTTTTTATAGACCATCAATTTACTAACCCAGCTGATATTAATTTGAATAGACGGGAGGTATAATTACTTATGGATTTCATCTGGTTCCTTGACTTACCTTGCCTTGGAGAACTGATTTTTCTTGGCGTGTTCAATACTTTTATCTGTGTCATTCCACTTTATTACACATAACTTTATTTATGGATTTTAATGTTGTGAATTCTTTATATTTCCGTATTTCTCAAGTTAATACTGATGTCTGGTGAAAATTTCATTTGAATAACCTCATTGGAAATATATTTACTGAAAAAAATGTTGATGCATTCAATACTTATTTCCCCCAGTGTATTTGAACCAACATTGTTTCAACTGTTTTGTCAGCAATTCTGGCCTTAAATGTATTGTATTTCATTTAAATGCAATATTTATCACTGTCACTTTAATATACACCTGCAAGTCTTTTCCATCCATATGGAACCAGTGAACTGACACAATGATGCAATGTCTCACTGATAATGTTGGTCTAAGCCATTTCCCCTGCAGCCTGCTCAAATTGTAGTCACTTATATATAAATAATAATAATAATAATAATAATTTTAACAGCAAAATCTGCCACCAATACAGCCACAATTCCCACATTTTCTTAAATAGCCTGCTAGGATGTTATACAGACAAAAAATAACATTAACACAATATGTAACAAGAGTATCCAATGATTTTGCTGTAAGACTTTAATTTAATAATGCTGAAATGTGACAAAAACATTCATAATGACCATACAAGTTGTTTTAATTAATTACATTCAAACTGTTTGGAGACCCCAGCAAAGATATACTGCCTTGTGTACAGCACATCATTTATGTGGAATGACTGAGAAGTGACAAGGGACTTGGAAAAGAAGGAAATGTTAAACTGAAATCGTATTTGCACAAGCTCCACCCAAAGCGTAGGCACATCATGGCACAGAGGCTCGAGTAGCTATGGGACCACTCAGTATTATGATAACAAAGCAAGCTTTTCCTGGCCAATAGACAGTTTCGATGCAAGAGCAATGCCTTGAGAATTTGTATCCTTAAGCTTGCATCTGCAGCTCCACTACAAGAATGAAACAGTGGACAAACCTGGTGGGTGTATTCTCTCATCTTGCTCCAAGTGTTATGAGGGTTGTTCCTGATCCACTGCTACACTGACCAGGTTAAAGTGGTTGATTACTGAAGCTTGATTAATTAATTAATTAATTCATTCATTCATTCATTAAACAACTAGAAGGTCCATGATTATGAAAAAGTCAGTGATAATATGATCAATTATTAGTAGTAGTCCAGCATAGTATAATTGATTAGTGACACATGCTTTGCTTCTATTAGCCCATGGGTTTTCGCCGCATTTTGCGACAGGACACGTACACACACGGCAGTGGTCAAGCGTTTGATGGCAAACAAGAGAGCACGGCTGCATCTGAAACCGCATACTTACCTACTATATAGTAGGCAAAATACATGTATCTAAGCTACTACATAGTAGGTAAGTATGTGGATTCGGACGCAGCCCACCGTTTACATGGACAAAAATAATCTGATATTAACTTGATTAAGACGATACTCTGATTAAGAAACTACCATGTAAACAGCGATTATTGATTACCATAATCCGACTAATGTCAAACTCGAAGTAAACACAAACCGAATTAAGACATGTGGAGTATTCCTGTTTTAGTCGCATTATCAAAGTGCATTATAGACATGTACACACCTTAATCACACTATTAATGTCGTGTGGGTTTTCGCCGCATTTTGCGACAGGACACGTACACACATGGCAGTGGTCAAGCGTTTGATGGCAAACAAAAGAGCACGGCTGCATCTGAAACCGCATAATTACCCACTATATAGTAGGCAAAATACATTTATCTAGGCTACTATATAGTAGGTAAGTATGTGGATTCGGATGCAGCCCACAGCTTCAAGGTTTCACAAAATTAAAAATGAAACACCCAGAACTTTATATGGTTTATGTGGAATGGTTTATCCATAACAAATACAACTTTATGTTGACACGTCAAATTCTGGAGGGACGTCGGACTGCGTGGTGTGGGGATGTAATGATGTGTGCCATAAATCGAGCTATGTTCTATAACATGTAAAACGGGAACATGAAAGGAATATTCTAAAAGCAACTCATGTAAACACCTTAATCAGAATATTGTCTTATTCAGATTAAGGTCAATAATTAGATTACTGCTGTCCATGTAAACGTAGTCATAAACATAGTATGACCTTAATATTGACTACGTTTACATGGACAGCAGTAATCTAATTATTGACCTTACTCCGAGTAAGATAATAATGTGATTAAGGTGTTTACATGTCTGTAATACACCTCGATACTCCACATGTTTTAATTCGATTTGTGTTTACTTCGAGTATGACCTTAATCGGATTAAGGTAATTTAAAGTTGCTGTTTACATGGTAGTTTCTTAATCAGGTTAATATTGGATTATTGTTGTCTATGTAAACGTACTGAATGTATTTAAACAAAATTAAATAGGAATCCGGTGAGTAAGTTGTTCAAACATGGAGTGCATATACACTATATGGCCAAATTTGTGTGGACACTGCACCATCACACCCATATGTGGTTCTTCCCCAAACTGTTGCCACAAAGTTGAAAACGCAAAATTGTATCGAATGTATTTGTATGCTGTAGCGGTACAATTTCCCTTCACTGGAACTAAGAGACCCAAACCTGTTCCAGAATGACAACGCCCCTGTATACAAAGCGAGCTCCATGAAGACATGGTTTGCTAAGGTTGGAGTGGAAGAACTCTAGTGTCCTGCATAGAGCCCTGAGCTCAACCCCACTGAGCACCTTTGGAATGAACTGGAAAGCTGACTGCACCCCAGACCTCTTCACCTAACTTCAGTGATTTTAACATCTATTGGAAATCCTTCCCAGAAGAGTGGAGGTTATTATAACAGCAAAAGGGATCAAATTTAGGAATGGGATGTTCAAAAAAACACATATGGTGTGCTTGGTCAGGTGTCTTTCTAGTCATTTTGAAAGGTAATTTATGTTAAACACTGGAGTATATGTTAACTACTTTTTCTACTTTGTTACCTCCTCCTCAGCTGAAGGATTTCATCCAGATGAGCAATGGAGGAGCAGTGTCTGCATTCACTCGAGCGTTGGAGATTGTCAAGGCTAATGTGAAATGGCACAACCTTTACAAGGAGCAGTTCTTCCAGTGGCTGAGGAAATCACCCAATGACTAATAATCCACCATGTTCATTATCTGTTAGCATGGAGTCTCTATCAAACATTTATAGTCCATTAGCCATGGGAGAAGATAAAAGTACAATAAAATATCATTTTTGGACCCTGATAATCTTTGTTTTTCCTGATAAAGAAAAGACCAGGCAATGGTGGAAATGAACAAGGAAAGGGTCAGATATGTGTTGCTGCCAACATATTTACTGTTAAATTTTGCCTGGTGGTGTATATCTTAAGTGGCATTCTTTTTTTCCTTTTCTGAATATTCCTGAAATATTCAAATCATACTTGTTTCATGCATGAAAACATTTTCCTTCCTCCAATGATCCAATGTTCAGAGTTAGTACCTGAGTCCTGGGACACTCGGGTCAAAATTCAGCATTTTCTGTACTGCAAATTGATACTAATCTGAATGTAGATAAGCACAAAATCAGCCAGCCTGACAATCAGTGATTTCAACTGAAGTGGTCCAAAGAAAGGACAAAAGTGGGTGTTTGTTCCCTTTCTTCAAGCCATAGAAAGAAGTACAGCGGAGATCTGGGCAGCAATCCTTATTGGTGTATCGAATGGTTGTGTGTTTCGGATGTATTGTACTTGTTTTCTTCACACAAGGCCTCACCTTGTATATCTAGTGTAAATGCTAAATGGTAAGTAATCACTGTGTCAATATGTTAATATACAATAGTTTCTTACAGAGGAAACAATGAGCAGAAAGGTGTTAGAAATATCTGGAAATCAGAGATTTACAAGTTGTAGTATCCCTGATTATGGCTCACTTGAAAATCACATGCTAACATGATGCATATGTTTACAATGAGCTAAATTTGCAATTAAAATATCAGTTGTATAAACGGATGATACAGACTTACACGTAATTTAAATATAAAATGTGTTTCAAGTTCATCAGTGAAATGTACCATATAGGTGCACAATTGAAAGTGTATAATTACTGACTGTAATTATGTTGCCATAACACAGTTTGTCATCCTGCTTCTACCCTGTTCATCATTGTAAAGATACTGCCACAGGACCATACAGTATATTTACCGGATATTATTTTGGTGGTGAATTCTCAGCACAGCAGTGGCACTAACATGGTAATGCCTGGTGATGATACTAGTGTATCAGATACAACGGTGTGGCTGGGGTATATAAACACTAAAATGTTACTGGTGGGTTGAGATTAGTCCACCAGCCAGAAATTTCCAATCCACAACAAATAAAAGACTAAAAAGTATTCTACTTTTCTAGCAATGTCTTCTCAGAGCTTTATGATTTTACAGACTTGGGAGTATTTAGGAAATTATCTGCCTGATGTATTGCTTGTCAGGAAGTATGGCTTTACACAAGGGCAATATACACAATATGAAACTGGAATGATGCTGAACATAAAGTATGTTATTCTTATACCGACTGGTTTAGGAGGGGGAAAAAAATAGAATATAAATATTTCATTTAGGAAAAAACTTCCAAATATTCATGAATGCAAATAAAAATAGTGTGTTCTTATTGACTGGAAACAGTAGGGATGATAACACACAGTGTACCCAGTCAGTATCAGGTGTTGTTAAGAGATGACAACACCAACCCACCTACCTACTTAAATAAAGTACCTACCTACCTACCTACCTAAATCAAAATTATGATGATATTTTAACACCTAAAAATTATAAGAAATTTAAGTTTTAAATAATGTACATTGACCAATATTAAATATTTTTTATTTTAATTGATTGTTGTTTTCCAGACTGCTCGACTTAATGCTAAGCTCTGCCTAAGTGCTGTAATCCATATTGCCATCCATGTCAGATTCAAGCCAGTGTGAAGGATTTTTAACAGGAGGAGGAAGATGCTAAACTCCGGACACACATCTCAATCAGTATTCCCTAGTGTCTGTTTGAATCTGAATCTTTAACAACTGCTTATAAGGTGTTAAGGATGTTCTGCATGCTCGGACTGCAGCTTTCACTTGGAGTTGCCTTGAGAAATGTCCTTCAGTAATACATGTAGAGTTTATAAACATTGTAGTGCATAAAGTTTGTTAATAAACAGGGCATTTCTAACTTCCTTTGTTGTGCAAGTAAAATCACGCTATGACTGTAGAAGGTAGATACTCAACACACATTCCACACATAATAACTGATTTGTGCAACATTTACATTGTTCAAAATAATGTGTTTCTGAGTATAATTGTACCAAGCCAGTTTCATATGAAGTTTAGCTTGGAAACTGAAAAATGTACGAGTTACAGCAGCTTAATCTGTGAGCATGGTTCCTACCAAGAGAGCATGCGTATGCACATTGGTGCACAAACAGGGTAAACTAAATTATATGAGTGTATTTGATCCACTAGGACAAAATAACGAATATAATTTTGTTTTGTATAATTTTAATTATTTGATCATTTTTTGTGATGTGATGTGATGGAACATCTGTGAAACCTAAAGTGCTAAATGCCTCATTAGGCGTTTAAGTCTTTTTACTCAACTGTACTAAATAGTAATCTTGTAAATCTATACGATTAGACAATGAAACAAACTTGTAAGTACGTTCATGCACAAATATTTTGATCCATCCAAACTCTAACCGGTTGTATAAAATGTATGAAGGGCAGTGACTGTGTTGTGAATAGTAGTGTCTGACTGTGTTCAGTGCAGCCTGACGTTATTTTCAAGTTTTGACCTATTCAATTCAATTCAATTTTATTTGTATAGCGCTTTTTACAATTATCATTGTCTCAAAGCAGCTTTACAGAAATATATAAACACAGAATACAGATTTTAAGTGTGTGGATTAATCCCTATTGAGTGAGCCGGTGGCGACGGTGGCGAGGAAAAACTCCCTAAGATGATATGAGGAAGAAAACTTGACAGGAACCAGACTCAGAAGGGAACCCGTCCTCATCTGGGTAACAACGGATAGTGTAAAAGCAAAGGAAAGTTCATTATGGTTTTTATGTGAAGTCGGTTTGTTGAACTAGTCCACTGTTCACTAAAGGAGACCTGAGTGCAAAACTGCATGTGGTAGTTGCAGTCCCAGGGTCATAGTAGCAACCGTAGTCCCAGCAACCACAGTGAGTGTGTACATCTGGAAATGGAGCTGATGAGAGCTCCATCCAGAGGCAGTGCATCCGAACGGATCAGGCAGTTCTGGAGAGAAGAAATGGCCAGGATCACTAGCATCTCCATAAAATCATGTGTGGCTCGTCAGATGGAGAGAGGGAGAGGGAGGTAAAGAGATGGAAAGATTGTTAGGTAATACTGTGCTTTGCATAAAAGAAAGTCTATTCATGGTGAGCTTGAGTAAACAAACACGATTTCAGCCTAGACTTAAACACTGAGACTGTGTCTGAGTCCCGAACACTAATTGGAAGGATGTTCAATAACTGTGGAGTTTTGTAAGAGAAAGCTCTTCCCCCTGCTGTAGCCTTCACTATTCGAGGTACCAACAAATAGCCTGCAGCTTTTGATCTAAGTAGGCGTGGCGGATCATAGAAAACCAAAAGTTCGCTTAGATACTGTGGCGCGAGAGCGTTTAGTGCTTTATAGGTTAATGGTAGTATTTTATAATCAATGCGAGATTTCACTGGGAGCCAATGCAGTGCGGATAAGATCCTGCTGATATGGTTGTATCTTCTGGTTCTGGTTAGGACTCTAGCAGTTGCATTCTGTACTAACTGGAGCTTGTTTATGTTCCTACTGGAACATCCAGACAGTATGGCATTACAGTAATCTAGTCTAGAGATGACGAATGCATGAACTAATATTTCTGCATCATGTAGTGACATTATATTTATCTAAGCAATATTTCTGAGATGAAAGAAGGCTATCCTTGTAATATTATCTACATGAGCATCAAATGAAAGTCTGGCATCAATAATCACAGCAAGGTCTTTTACTGCTGCACATGACCTAGACTGCTTGTACTGCTCATTTCAATGTGCATTTAATAAACAATTGCTTATTAGCAACACAGACAGAAGCAACCACAAAAAATTAATTGCCACCTATCACATGAACTCAAGAACACAGAGAAACACAACACCACTCTGATGGACAGCACAATTACTGCAATTGCTACCTGTACACTTGTACTAAGACAGATGAATGTAAAAGTGCATACTTTGCTCATCTAATATTGAGAACTGTCATTCAGAGAAAACTAAACGACACATACAGTATGTAATCATGGAGGACTGCCAAGGTCCTGGTGCTGGTGGCGTTTTTCAATGTGCTTGTTTTTTTTTTGTTTGTTTGTTTTTTTTGCCGTTGTTATCTTATGACCATTACCTCATGTGGGTAACCTATAACCACAGAGTGCAATTACCAGGCAATTGTACCAGCCAAACTTACCTTCCCATCTGCAATAACAAAACCAGTCATCCATCACACTGTGCTGTGATGGCTGTCATTGCATGGAGTGCTGTCTATAGGTTTTCTAAGATCTCTGTATTTTCAATTCTGGGCATTATTTGGCCAGGATCCACTGTACCATTGTGTTAGAGATGCAACCCACATTTGGCAGGCCATCATATGCATTGCAGACCAGTTTGTCAGTCTCTTATGTTCAGTCTGCAGACACTGATCTCAAACCTAGTTCTTCTACCTGTGCCACTACAGACAGTATGCATATGGCTCATAACTTCAATGCATCTGTAAACATGCATAAGAGCTCTCTAATTAAACTGGAGCATTGCAGAACAGCGCAGTAACTCACTTTGATGGAAATGGGTTAGGAATTTGGCTGGTTGTGTAGGGCACTACCTGCAGCTCTTTGTTTAAATTCAGAGAATCATAATAAGCCACTGAGTGTACTGTCTCATTATACCAGGTCCTCTGAGTTCTGATTTTCATTGCATTGTTTTGTATTTGCATTGTTGTTAGCAGTTCTTGAATTTGTCCTGTGCCTACTCCCAAGTGCTGCTGAATGCAGTAGAGCTGTTGACCTTCTAACTGTAATATTCCAGACCCCAAGTCATATGCCTGTTTCCATTCTTACTGCAACTACAACAAATGTTTAGAAAGAAAAAAAGAAAACAGAAGCAGAAAAAGACTGCCCATTTCTCATCCTTCTGCAACAATGCAGCAAAGCAGCTTGCCTTTATTTTTAGAGGGCTTGGTAGACATGACTGCTGTATGCTTTACTTCCTGCTGCAACAAGGTTCAGAACAGTCAACAATATTCCCAATATTGACGTTATGCTTCAGTTAGGAAAGGCTATTTAAGTGTTTGGGCACTGATCATATTCATCATCCCACCATACTCAATAGATGGTTTATGTTTAGCAAATTTAACAAAAAATAGCCTCATTTACAAGAAACAAAGGATTACAATATTTTAGTGTGTCCACGTCCTCACATCCTGGCAAGAGGAGAATAGTAAAGATGACCTATGTTAGGTCATGGGCATTTGGTAAAACCTTTATTTGTACTGGGTAAAGAAAGACTCCTTAGGTTAATTTGTCAAACGTAAGGAGGTAGAGGAATTACATGTAGACTTATAGTGTATTTGTGTTTCTATTATAAAGACACATGCTGTAACCTACAAATACTTGTATTATATTTTAATATACATTTATATTGTATGAAGTCAAATCCAGTATCAAAATCAAAGTGGTGCAACTGAAAAGTTTTGTTTTGTTTTTTAAAATCCAAGCAAAACTCTTGTTTTATGTGACTTGTTCAGTACACTGGCAACAATTACAGCTTTAAGTCTTCTTGAGTAAGTCCCTACAAGCTTTGCACACCTGAATTTATGCATTTTTTCCCATTCATACTGGTAGATCCTCTCACAGTAAATCAGATTAGATTGGGAGCATCTGTGAACTGCCATCTTCAGGTCTTTCCACAGATATTCTATGGGGTTCAAATCCGGGCTTTGGCTGGGCCACTCAAAAGAATACTCACAGTATTTTCCCAAATATTTGTTTTTGCTGCATGCTGTATGACTTGACTGTATGATTTGGGTCATTGTGTTGTGTTTTCTTCAAGGTCTTTACCGTATTTGGCTCTATTCATCCATCTCTCAATCCTGCAGGGCCGGCTGTGTCCTGTGTTGCAGGCTTTGAGCCCTCCCCACCCATAGAAAGTGCACATGGCATTAATAAAGAATGCCAACTGAATTAACTGATCAAAATTTGAAGTGTTGTGGGCCTACTAGGTGTCCTTAATGACCTAATATTATCCACCAATTATTGACTGATCATAATCTACTGAGAAAATGGCAGCATCTAGCGAAGATGACATTGTGCTTGATTTGCTTCAGATTCCATTTTCAGTACAAGTTTTCAAGAAAAAAAAAGAGAAATAACTAAAAGGGAGGGACTGAAGCCTAAACTTAAAGAGCTTATGTGGGCAGGCAAGAACATTGTGAGGCACTGATTACAAGTGACCAGTGAGTCCTTCTGTGTTAATTCTCATTAGAGTTGATTAGAGATATAGCATCTTATTTCTATGCTAAAAAAATTACGCAGATATGTTTATGTTTGTTTTAGCTATTTATTGAGCAGAATGAAGGCTGCCAGTTGTTCAGTTTGAACATTATTTGATGCTCAACCTCCACCTCATACTTCCTCATGCTACCTCATTTTCATCCTGTAACCTAATGTCGGGAATGATAGACTGAGGCAGATGCAAATGCAGTTAGCGGTTATTAAAAGAGCTGGCAAGCAAATGCAAATCATGAAGTCAAAAAAAGTAAACAGGTAATAGTCAGCCGAGTATATATCGCTCAGATGTGTTAATTTGGTTGTAGTATCTTTCTCACCTGACATGAAATTTCTCTTGAATTAACTAAACCAACCAATCTACTTTGGTATAATCATGTTGAACAAATAAGTACGCAGGACATACATAGGACATGTTAAGTATGGCCCATTCAACTCGCAAGCACTGCAGTGTAATTTTATTTCATATCATTGTAATGGGGGGTTAGGGAGCAAGTGCGATGTAAAATGACAGTTAATTGTGATTTTAAGATAAAGTTTAGCATGTGGTAACTTGCATTAGGTCATCAAAAGGTCATTAGGTCAACAGTATTAAGATCAAGGTCAGAATCATGCAAAGTGAGACAGCCATTTGCTTTCAGAAAGCACTTCACCTCATATTGGACTGTTGTTACATCTGAGGTCTGAATTCTAGTGTGGTACTTGAGACCGGTCATTTTACATTGCACTTGCTCCCTAACCCCCCATTACAATGATATGAAATAAAATTATATGTATATATATATTTAATGTTATAGAATAATACTATTCTTATTAGGTGATGAAAAAAAAAACTTCCCTTTGCTGTTGCTTGAAAGGAATCTTTCCAGTCTGTCTTACTAAAGATCATAGGACTGTGTTTATTTGTACTTGAGATGAAGCATTGCCAGACTTCATATTAACTAAAACATTGTGGTTATCACACTGGCTCATGCACATGTATTGTTGTGTACTGGGAATAAAAGGGGATAGTAAAAAGTGGACATATAATTGGAGAAGCACCATAGACATTGTTGCATTTTATATATAGTATAAGGCCCCTTAAGTAATGGCAAGTAATTATATGTTTCTAGAGCTTATGTAAAATATTCATTGATTAAAGAAAAGCACTACAAACACTTTCATTCAGTTAATTTGTGAACATTGGGGAATTATAGTGTGTGATATTTCAAATTTACTGTACATTATTAGCTTATCTTCAAAGCATTATGTGTTTAGCAAAATGGGTTTTGGGAGAACTCATTATATTCACAATGCAGCCTTTTTTATCTTCAGATGCTTTGCAATTCTTACTTAAATGAGTAAACAATTACACAATAATTCAGAAGTTAATGTTTATTCAGGCAGTGTGTTTGTCAGAAATAACGGAATAAATAATTTATTATTTTGTTTTGAGAACAAACAAAAACACTCCAAGGTATTGATATTGTGGGGCTTTCATTTCTATGTTTACTTATGAACTGTCCACCCCTCCTTGTTTGAGGAAATACATGAAAATTTAGTGTTAGTCCAAACTTACTACTTATAGCTGCTCCACTCATTATCCTGGAATGACAACAGTAACTGCATCCATAAATGCCTGCCAGAACACAGCCACAAACACTGATGGGTCATTATCTCAGGCATGATGTGGACCAGAACACACAGTTGGGCCACTTTTGTTCAATATTTAAGTACTGTAGTATATAAGCATTATGTATGGTTGGTGAATTTGGGTTAATTTGTCCCAAGATTTCAAATGCTATGAAAACCAAAAAAACAAATGTTAAACTGTGCTGTTTATAGTCAAACTACTTTTAGCCCACACTCTAAAAATGGCTGGGTTAAAAATAAATAAATAAATAAATAAAAAATCATTGGCAACTCCATGATGGATAAATATTGGACAGAAGACATGCTGGTTAAAGTAAGCCAGCATGTTGGGTTGCACATTTTAACCCAGAATAACTAATAATAACTAATGCTTGCCAACTGACATTCACAAATGTGGTCAAACTGACATCAATGACAATAATGAAATACATAGCATACAGTGCAGTAAATATATTAAATCACTTATTTTGCCAAGGATTCCTTGCCCTCCATTTAGAAAACAACATGCTGCAGGAATTCCCAGGTAGAAGCACACCTTTATTTATGCATGTGAAAAGACTTTAGAAACCACACGTTCATTAAATCAGCTCACTGGTCCAGTCCATGAGACTCATCGTACATGCATGTGCTTTGAATGTTTGAGAAGTCGATTCATTTCCGGGTATCATTTTTGTTTGAAGCGGTTCATCGTTTTTCATAGACGTGAGGTGCTACAACATTTTACATACTTTATATGTGTTTTACATGTCAATGTGGACAATTGCAGGTGTTTTAACATTCGAGCAGTGACGGTCATATTACTCACTGGTTTTGTCTCACTTTGTTCATTTCAGTGACAGAAACAACTTAAAAGGCCATTCATCAGTTTTCACAAATATTCACATATTCCAGAAATTTCCTGGGTCAGTAAAACAGCTGCAACACAGTGAACATACAGGTTGAGGAGCAGCAAAAGACCAAGCAATTTGCCCATTATGTAGATGAGCCTTATCATGACTGTTTAAGGCACAGAGGTAATTACATTTTATCATCTGCCTTTAAAATATACAGCATAATGAGGCAGTCTGAGTAATTAATGCACAAGGACAGCAGGATTTAGTTGACCTCTGGGAAGCTTCACATTTTGTAGTGTGCTCGCTAGACTGTCCTGTCTCACCACCTACTGCATTAAAACCTCATTTGTCATTGAGTTATTAAGTGAAGGCTGTTTAAGTCAGAAATTAATACACAAACTTTCCTTCAGCTAATTAGTTTTGTAATAGGCATTGTATGGAAGATTAAGATTGTGATAAGGTTTACTGTTCCTTGTTATGCTCAGTGATTTAGCATTCACCTGTTGAATAACAGATTATCACATTTTAAAGGAACAACTATGATTTAGTGATCACCTGCACGTGTGTAGAATGTGTAATGTTAGATTTGAGATCATTTGCTCATACAGTGCTCAAAGAAAAAAAAAATTTCTCCTCAAAAAATAAAAAATAAAACTGTTCATGTGTTAAGCTGTACCACATGATGTTAGCAATAAAAATGTAATAACAATAAATGATAATAATAACAACAGAAATACTAATAGAAGTGGTCACAATAAAGATTCTTATAAAAAAAAATACTAATAATAAAGACAACTATAATAACAGAATGAGGACTGGAGTGGACCTGTCCGACCCACTGTCTCTCAGGTGGTGACATGTATTTTGCAGTTTGTAATGCTGTGTATCCTTCCCCGCAGAGATGTTGCTAAAGGTCAGGATTAGCGCTATTTAATGAGGTTATGTTTTTCCACAGTAGATGACGAATCTCTACCTTAGTGCATAGTTTCTTCTCTCTGGGCCTGTACCTAGTGACAATTCATATTCTCTGTGTAGAACTTTCTCCATCTTTTCCTGTATGAGGAGAATGAACTCTTGCTCTGGAACACTGCCAGCTGAGTATTGTACTTACTGGACAAGGTGCTGGACTGCATCTAGGACTAGAATTTTAGTGTAAATAAAGGCACTCTACACTAGCTTGGGAGCAGTTTAAATCCTAATGTAACAACATTATGTAACAACGACTTTTGGGAATGGACAACAGCAGTAATGAGCTGCCTTTGAAAAGAAACACAAAAGAGAACTGCTCATACCTTATTCTCTAGTGTCTCTTCCAGTGATTGCCATTCTTATCCTCCCTCTGATGAGCTCTGTGTGTGTGTGTGTGTGTGTGTGTGTGTGTGTGTGTGTGTGTGTGTGTGTGTGTGTGTGTGTGTGTGTGTGTGTATGTGTGTGTGTGTGTGTGTGTAGACTTGTTTATTCAGAATAAATTGCCACATAGCTGGATCTAATTTCCATCACTCGCTTGTCTCAGTGAGGGAGTATGAAGGAGATGAGCCATGCAAAATTATCCATAGCATTACCTAATGTGGACATACAACCACAAACTCACATACGCACACACATGCACAAACACAAACACAGTATAAATTGTACAATTATTAACACACGCAGCTTATTTGGTATTCATTGCTGAATTATCAGGTCTCAGTGAGACACCTCATTCACACATCTTCATCCTAATTTAGCAACACAGATCGTTGTGTGTGTGTGTGTGTGTGTGTGTGTGTGTGTGTGTGTGTGTGTGTGTGTGTGTGTGTGTGTGTGTGTGTGTGTGTGTGTGTTGTAACAACCAGAATTACTGATTTGTACGTTTAAGAAGTTCTTATGTCGGATACATAATGTATCATGTGTAAGTGCTGTTTTCTTTTATGCACAATTGATTATTGATTCAAAATTAATTGCATAATTCCATATAATAACTAAATAATCTATTTGATATATGTTGTAAAATTAAATTTTGAGGTAAATTGATGTATAGTATATTCATTTGTTTAAGTTAAAACATAATGCGCAAGCATAATGTGTCACTGTGTTTAGCAGAAATGACAAATTAATGAGTTGTCTCTATGGAGTGCTGACAAGGCTCTGCTAAATTGCACTTTACGGTCATAATTATTGATGTCTGAAGCCAAACAGACAGTAAAGAGGACTTTCAGAAGACTGTTAAAGACTCAAGAACCTCTTTTCATGACAAGCGATAACAAGGTATTTGTTTCAATTGTAAATAAAAATGAATAAAAGTAAATAAAAGCGTCCATAATAGCGCTAAACACCCTTTTGTACAGTGTTTGTTTGCTTACAGTCTGTGTACTGTATAATTTGTTGACATGTTTTGTATTATGTTCATCCACAAATTTCTCACAGCATGAACGCGGTGTGTCTAAGGTGTGAATAAGGAATGGAAACATCAAAGAGAATAGTTGTGCCCAAGTAATACTCATCTGCTTCAAGGAATCAACCTGTGTCTGTGTTCTTGTGTAGAGAGCTATATCATGCATGACATCACCTGCAGATGACGATAAGGTGGGAATAGCGTAACTCAGATGAAGACAACAGATTCAGCTCTATTATATTATTTTATTTATCTGTGACATTCCCCGGTGCCTTGGTACTGTTTCTTATTCATGTGTGAAGGGATCATTAGAAGCTGTGAGACCTGGTCGATGTAGGTCAATAAACCTACTAATTTTGGGTTACTGCCTATAATGTATGCCTCCGTGTTCCCTCCACGCCTTTGTGTCCTATGTGTTCAGAGTTATGTTGATGCATTAATTTTTTATTACAGCAGATGTGTGTAAAGTTGACTGATGTAAGTGGACTTCTGATCGGAAGGTTATGAGTTCAATTCCCAGCTCCACCAAGCTGCCACTGCTGGACCCTTGAGCAAGGCCCTTAACCATCAACTGCTCAGTTGTATAACTGAGATAAAAGTAAGTTGCTATGTATAAAGGTATCTACCAAATGCCATGAATGTAAATGTAAGTGCATTAATATGAGTGTAGAAGTGTGTTAATATTAGTTATATTCAGAAATGTTACACAGTTTTTCATTTACTTCACATATGAGTCAGATATGCTTGTTTATTTCCTTGTGACTATAATTTTGAGTTCAGTCAGTTACTCTAATGAGCGTAGGTACTGGATCTACAGCAGTACACAAGTTGATCATTTTGATTGTTGCTATCTATGCATCAGTGTGTGTCATTCCTATTTAGCTTTGATGCTAAAGTACTAACTGTACTAAATAGGAGTCAGTGATTATTTTTTTAAATTATTTTTTATTAAGCTGTAGGTAGTAGATGCCTTTCTATAGTTAAGAAGATTCTCCTGCTATGTAATTTGAAAAATGCAATATGCTGAATCTAAGCAATCAGGCACTTAATCGTTGATTTCAGAGGGCCCTTTGGTTTATCTAAATGAATATCGGAGTGTCTAAAGATTATTGCGTTTTTACTTGAAAGTGTAGAAGCAAAATTAAATCACTCATAATTTTTGAGCCACATGACAACACGTCATCAAAAGGGGGAAAAACTGAACAAACATACACAATCTCACACACACACAAAAAAAAACAACCATAATTAAATCAGTCATGCTTTGTGGGAATATTGTTGTAGTTACATAGTGCTGAGTTCTTTAGTCTGATTCCACACATTTCATATGACCTTGTAGTGAATCTGTGTTTTTTTTAAAATTTATACTGGGTTCCCAAGCCCCTTCTGGAATAATCAAAAATAAAGAAAAAGGTTATAGTGAAAAAACATATAATAAAGTTATATAAGTTATATAACTTAATATAAGTTAATAAAACTTTTTTCTATATTTTTCTATAATTAATTTAGAAAATAATCTAAAGAAATGTATAAGAAATGTATAAAAGGTTATGTCATGGCTTTTCTCGTATGCATAAACCTGTAAATAAAGCCATACACGTCATTGCCTGGCCTGTTTCTCCATAAAAATATGCTGAGAAGAAACTAGGTTTTTGAATGGATATTCTGGGTAACTCTGTAGTCCCATTAATCTTATTTTTATTTATTTATTTTTTTTAACAATAGAGATGGAACTATTTGTCCTAAAAATGTTGACCTGAATTCACAACAAAACACACAGCACAAACAAAATTCTTGCATTTCAGCTCACTAATGTGAACTGGTAAAATGTTAAAATATGTCTTCAGCCTCTCAATTTGTCTCATTTTATTTTCTTTTGTTTTATTCTATTAGTTTATTTTTTTATTGTTTTTCCTTGTTTTAATGATTTTCTATTATCTTTTTAAAGTATCTGTGTCAGATTGTGGCATGAACACTGGGCCTGATATTCCACCAGTCGATCCCTCTGCAGTGCACACAACCTAGTAAAAATTAAGAAACTGGAGCAGTGGAAGACAGCATTCATTGCAAAGACTGGACATTGCAAATACTTGGTTATGCTGTATGGTTTGGTCAAGGTCAATGTTCTTCCTTTTAGATTTTAGATAAATGACTGCCTATATTGATGATCTATGTGAAACATGTCCAAACCATGCTCCAGAGACTCCTAAACCACATCCTTATTCTCAAAGTGGAGAAATGTGTGATCCACCAACAAAGCATTACTTTTCTTGGCTACAGTATAGATGTGGCCTTTAAAAATGCTATTTTTTCATACAGGATCACGCAGAATGCCAAGGCCAGTTTCTTAGAATTAAATACATTTGTTACATTTCTCAGACTACCCACCAGGTGTCGCATAGACTCAAGTGCTCCCACATTTGGACCTCAGTGCCAAACTGAATCTCACATAAGGAGTGCTCCCTCTTTTAAGTGGCTGTAATTAATTATCATAAATATCATCATCTGTTTTACTGGAACATCTTCAGGAGATTTAACGAATATCGTTAGCTCTTATGATAAATGTATTATCTTATTTTTGAAACATGCTCTTGTAGCCAGTCTGCCTGCTCCGAACGGGGCTTGAATGAGAGTCAACCGATATAGAAGGTGGACGTGCTAAAGAAAACTCTACAGTGTACAACCTATAGCATACTGTAGTTCACTAGTGTGTCTCTTGAGGCCAGGGGAGTGACCTACCAGCTAGCCTCTGTTACTGTTCAATAAAATTATAAAATTACTGTCACTATAATATTTCCATAATAAAACAGTGATCAAATATCAGAGCCTTAGCCTTTAAATAACATACTGTCAATCAAGATGAGATAATTCATTTAACTGTTCAATGTAATGTAATGTCATGTTCACTACACCTTTAGAAATCAGTTTGCTCACTCACAGAATGTGACACAACTGCTACCTAACGGTCTTGTCTCACCAGCGCTGACTGAGTGACATACTGCAGCATACCACGGCATACGGCAGGATAACATTCTCTTTCTCATGCATTTTTAACGGCCACATCTGTACATACAGTCCCATTGGTGTCACTAGTGTGGAGGTGAGGTGGAGGCAGACTTAAACTGGCCTATCCCTAGTAATGTCCAAGATCTACATTTCATAAGAGAATTTTTCAGCCTAGCAGCTATCTTGACTGCCAAAAACCTTCGATGAAATGCCCCATAACCTTCAATGAAATGCCCCATAACCTTGTAAGAAACAAAAAGGCTGAGAAGGCATTTTGGAAACTACTTTCACCACAATGCTCCCATTCTCAAGCACTCAGCCTCTTCACTACGAATTATAGTGGAAGTTAAAGCTTCTGGTGTGAAAGTTGGTGCTGTTCTATCACAATGCCAGGGCAATCTCCTAAAAACATAAGTGCTTGAGGAATAATGCCACTGACTGGAGTGAGCCAGTCACCCTGTTGCTGTGAGAATCTTGAATATATGAAGACGGCAAACCATATGAACCGACTACAAGTCCAATGGTCATTATTTTTCAGTCATGCTAACTTTACAACCTCCTATACACCTTGGATCAAAAACATTAAGGTCAACACCCTGTTTTTCCTGTACTTGTCAGAGGATTCAATCCCTGCCACCCAAACCTATCCTACTGTTCTCACGGAAATTTATAAAAAGAACTGTCAGCCCTCACAAGGGGATTTGTCAATATCCCAACTCCAATTCACCCCAATTCACCACATTTGCATGAAAACTATGATAAAGAAGCTCAGAAGAAACATCAGTCTAAGCTTGGGATATCATTCTCAATCAAATAACCCAGTGGTCAGGAACCTATGGCCTGTGAGCCGCACATGGCTCTTTGACAAAAATCATGTGGATCGCCAGGTGTCTCACTATTCACCAACATATCATCATTAAAAACTTAATCACATCATTAGAGATTAGTTTACTGCAAAAAATGCAAAGTCACTTACAATTCCTTTGTTGTACAGTGTACTCAACCTGCTCTGCTGGGTCTGATTAGCACAGAAAATATTGCCTCAATTAAAAAATCTAATGTTAAGTGACATTTCAAAACCCACCATGCAGCTTTTGCAGCAAAGTACCCAAAGGAAGGCATGCACGGAGCTCCAACGTAAACTGCAAACGTGGACAGGGGCAACTGGAAGACTGAATGGCTTGCTGGCAACTAAACTGTTTGTGGATTTCCTGAGAAAGAAGAAAATCATTCAAAAAATAAGAGCATGACCACGCTGTCATGATAGCACCTGAGATAGAGAGGGAAAAGAGCACGGACGTAAATTTGGCAGATTTTTTTTTGCATCGGCTGAGTCTACATACACACACACACACACACACACACACACACACACACAAAGGTTTTTGCAATGGCTCTATCGAAAAAAATGCATTAACCAAAAATGTAAAAAAGGCTCTGGGTGACTGGATAAAGCTAGAGATGGAATACAAAGATCAACACAGAGGAGAGATCCCTGTCTACCAACCAGATGACAATGCTTGATTATCTATTAAAGATTTAAGATTTAGTGGAGGTCAGCTGCAGTATTTTAGGAAGTATTAGGATTAGGATTAGGAAGTGTACATTCAGAGGAGAGAAGCTAGGTGTCACTGAAAAACATTTTAGACCTGGGATTCATAATGGACTACCACCAAACCCATCCTGACAAATCTGCTCCTCATTCATGTGGTTGTACTCAGAGTCAGTCCTGTCATGTTTCCTGCTCAGACCTTTAGGGAAATCTTTCACTTTGCCCTTTTTTTTTATCTGTCTGCCTAGTTTAGTTTTGTGTCACGGTTTTGACCTTTTCCATTGTTTTGGGGTTCCCTTTTGAATGGCTCTGGTGGATGATTACTGTATGTGAAAAATATAAGTAATTTCCTTGTTTTGTAAATGGCCAAGATTTATATATTATTTTCCTAGAATGTCCTTTAGTGGTTAAAAATAGTCAGATGATACAACACCACTGCAAAGCTTGTAGCTAGCCTATGCTGCTAACTACAGTTAATTTTAACCAACTGATATTCATAGAAGAGTTTGTCTTTATTATAATGTACTGTTTCGTTTGGAGTTTTTCTGCAAATACGTATTGCTGTTATGTTTATTTATTCCATTCTTGGTAGTGTTCATTTTGTCAACTATTTTTTACATTTAGTCTTAGTTCAGTGTCAAATGTCCTTGACAGTTTTTATCATATTTAGTTACCTTATTCTTATCCTTATTCCTATACCTTAATCTATTTGGTTTTTAATCAAGTTTTAGTTGAGTAAAAGTATGGGCATTTTAGTCGTATCTTAGTCAAAGAAAACCATAAGTATTTTAGTCTAGTTTTAGTCAGTGAAAACTGTTGACATTTTAGACAATGAAAACTGTAGCCATGAGATTATTATTATTATTATTATTATTATTATTATTATTATTATTGCCACCACTTTACTAGTTGTCTTTAATATAGCTTAAAAAACAAACTAACATTACCGCCAAGCTGTTAACCTACTGTACCTCCATTTCTTTGTGGTTTGCCTTCATATGCCACTGAGATTTGTTGTATTCTCTCCAGATATTGTGTGTCCACACTGCTTCCCTTCCAATATAACAAGTTATTTTTTTTCTTCTCAGCCTCATTATAGAGAAAATTGGTCCAAATATCAGATATTCTCATTCTCCCAAATCCAGCTGTTGCTGTCATTATTTAACAAACGTTAGCTTGAAAGGCACTGTGCTTGTTTGATCCTGATATATCGTATACAGCTCAGGAAAGGACACTGGAATGTGCTGGAATGTAATTAAAAGAAAACAGTCTATAATATTTTCTCATCTTTTTTGTTGACAAAAATAAAGAGAGATTTTGGCAAATATTTTATTTTTTTAAGCTACATTTTAGTCTAATCTTTTTTGTCAACAATAGTACATGTTGATACAGTTACAGTTAGTGTTTAATGACATCGGATTCCTTTCTTCATCGTCTTGTCTTAGTCATGAAAGAAAAGGTCATCGATGAACATTTTTCATCATAGATTTCTTTAACGAAATTAACACTAGTTCTCAGGGACAAAAGAGGCTACAGAGGAGCTGAATATACCAGGGGATTAGAACGTCCACTTGTAAAAGCTGGAGGTAACACCTTTTTTATAATGTGCCCATTTTAAGTATATGCTCTTGTTTTATTAGACAAGTAGTGACTTACAAAAATGACTCACCTTTCTCTCTCTCACACACACCTCTCTCTTTTAACACACAATAGTTAGAGCAGCTGCAGTATCAAACTTTTTTTGGTTAAAAATTCAATATATCATGGGTGTGATGGTTGAGGATAGTGGAGTGTTTGTAGCTTAGAATTTAAACACGATATCTAGATGGCTGTTTTAATCTGGATAGTTCTAAATGCAATCATTGTTGACATCTGGGGAATCAGTTGAAACCTTGAACTGCGGAGAGACTGCAAAAAAGGGGAAGTGATAGAGCCTGTACTAAAATGAATATAAATATTGGTATGGCTTTCGAGAGGTGGCAAAAACTCTGAGATCTCGAAGGGATTGAAGACTGAAGCAGTCTGCTGAACAGACATTTCAGTGGCTCAGTAGCTAGCTAGCTAACATTAGTATACTTGATCACTTGATTCAGCTAGGTAATGAGTTTCCTATGTTGTTGAGTTCACTAGTGCTTCACAATAGAAGTGTGATGTGAAAATCATAGGATTTTTGCTAATGGGCTACTTCTTCCATATTGCCAATCACTACATGATCACCCTCTGTATCAGTGCAGCAAACTGGAACAAACTGGAACAAATCTTATCTAGCATTTTCTCCACCAGGTCAGCTCCAGGGTCGCAGGCTCAATCCTGTGCTCAAGTTACTATGCAGTCTATTCAGATATGTGAATGTTCCTTGTGATAGATTAGTGTCCCATCCAATAGGTGTTCTTGTGATAGGCTCCAGATTTGCCTACTAAAATGATACAAGTAAACCAAAGCTACTTAAAAATAACCATATCATAAATGTATTTCTGATGTTAAGTAGAGTGTGCATTTGTGAATTACAAATATAACAAGGTCTTCCTGTCTATGTAAATGGTATCAGGACAAATGTACTTCACAAAAGAAAAACGAAACAAAACTATAACAACAAAAAATAGTGCTTATGATTAGCATAAAGCCACATCCTAATAAATGGAGTGAAAGATAGAGAGAAGATAGAAGCAGCTTTGTCGTAGTGCTTAATTAAGGTGTCAGACTGCTCTGTATGGAAAATAGAAAGTAAAATCTATTAGCTATAAGTGCTAATTAAAAAGACTAGCATTGCTGTTTTGCATGCAGTGTTATCAAATGCCGTTATCATGGTGTCATCAGCTTCAGCTAGAATGTGGCATGTGGTGAGAACAACTGAAGCAGTTAAAAAAATACGCCCTTTTATTTTAAGTATCTGAATTGGCGTGCTGGCAATGTATCTGTGTTGGAGTTTTTGAAGCAATTCATTATTTTGTATTGTGTACAGTTAGAGCCTGAAGAAATCTGCTGTGTTTTCACCAAAGTTGGGTATATACTTTGTAACGCGTTACTGTAATCTAATTACTTTTTCTGATAAATTTGTTATTTGATTACAGTTACTAAAGTCAATAAAATTACTTGCATTACAAATTAATTGTTAAGAAAACAATATTAAAGGGCACCTATTATGGTTTTTAAACATGCCTAATTTTGATTTAAAGGTCTCATACAATAGGTTTAAACACCAAGGTCATTCAAGGTCAAAACACACTTTAATTTCCCATAATTTACATTTCAGTATTACCTTATTTCCCCAGTGTCACAAACAACTAATTTATAGATCCGTTCCCTCTAAACTCCTCCTTTCAGAGAGCCTACTCTCCTCTGATTGGTCAGATGTTCCAGTCTGTTGTGATTGGTCTACTTCTTACAGCGTGTGTCAGAAAGGAAATGCCCACTACTGTATCTGAGGTTACCATATCCATAATAATGTCCATTTACCTTACCAATTTGAGCCCGAGTCCAATAATGATGCATCAGAAGATAAATCTGAACCACCATCGCAAGCATGACAAGAACAGGAAGTTTCTCAGTGGTAAGTTTATACGTAGTTTGGCAATAACGTGAATTAGCCGGTTAGCAGAGGCTATTAGCTAACAGGTTAACAGCTGTGCGCTGGCTGTACACGTAAATCCCATGTGGCCTTCAGCTAGATTTGAGAAGCAGATGTCAGTGAAATGAATTCAAATGAACACAAATGAAAGTCGGAGTTGAACTGCTGTGGTATCATTTTAAAATGAATTCTAACCACTGACGCTTTACATCCTCATCCTTTAGGAGTACATGAAAAGTGGTTTTGCTTTTGCAGTGCAGAAAACAATGTCTAGACATGAACCTAATCATAGTGTTTGAGGGCAGGTCAAACTACACATTGTTCGCGAGCAACCAATGAAGGCCAGAGGCGGGTTATTTGTTACCAACCTACGTAGGTTAGTACAGGAATAATTCTGGAATTACTAACAACTCGTTTCAGCTGTACAGAATCGGTTCTTTTTTTGGGGAGTCAATAACTCCATTTGATTTTTTTAACTTTGCAGACTTTTTACATTCACAAGCAGCTCTATAACACACTCCATGAAAGGTAATATCTGAAAAAGCATAATATATGCTCTTTAAGTAAAATGCATTTTTAAAATAAATCATGTTTTGCCCGGAATATTTTTTCTTTAACCCCAAATAATTCTCAACTTGGAGCAGTTTGTCACTACGTAACTGAACATCAGTAAAATGAGATGGCCTGTAATTTTATATCTTCAGTGAACAGAGGCTAGACCAATCAGACAGGGTTAATTGGAAAATACCTGGAAACAGTCGTGTCTTATTGGCTGGCAGTTCTCAATTCTGCCAAATGCTAGCTCACTTCCTGTGAGGAAAAACAGATATATGGCGACTGTTTTTTAACAAGTAAAGGAGTTGAAACTGAACCAGTAACATTCTGTTATGCTAAACGCAACATCAAAGTTCCCTTTGTAAGGGAACAAGGTGTGTAAATGTCTATATGAGTTCTAGTTTACGTGAACATGATATTAGCAGAACATAAGGAAAGAATTTGTACTTTGCTTGGCACTGTAGCAGCTAAACCAATACAGTTATAGCTTAGCTGTGCCTCCACTTGGCTAGCGACACCAAACTAGCCTAGTTAGAAAAGTTTTATATTTTATCAGTCTGGTAGTTCTACAAACAGTGACAACACCCGAAGTTTTATGATAAATCCAACTTTTTCTGATCATGTCATACATTGGTGCGCTCTAAAATTACTGAAAGAACTATGAGTTTCATTTTGTAGTGTATTTTTGTAGGTTTGATAGGTTTTGAAAGTAATATGAAACTAAAGTAGTTAGTAATCTGATTACTTTTTATATGCAGCAATCAGTAATGTAATCAAATTACAATTTTAAAGTAACATTTAGTAATCTGTAGTGGATTACTTTTTTTGAGTAACTTACTCAACACTGGTCTTCTTGGGGCTCGATGTAACTGCAGAATTAATCAGCATCTGATTCATAAAACTGATGTATGACAACAAAATGAGCAGTGATTTGAGTGCCATTGATGTACTGCTTCACATACTGTATATACTATTCACCATATATGAATTTAAGAAATAAGGCCCTCAACTTTTATCAAAGACAGTAGTCACATGTGTGAAATAAAGAGTTCTCACAGTGTGCAAGGGGTAACATGAGCGAGTGTAGACATTCTGGCTCGCCGTTAGAGCTAATAGCTTCTCTATACTGTGTTTTCATTTCTCCTGCACTATAACTCTAGAAGTTGTAGAATTGTCAAATGATGTGTGCGTGTGAAGCATGTGGTGTTGTAGTAATCTTCTTAATGCTCTCGGGAGGAAATGGCTGTAATATGAACTCAAACACAGCAGCTAAGATCACATGGAAAACAGCAGGGGGTAAAAAAATTGCCACTGATGAGGAATCTGCCAATACCCCAGTGAAACAATAACTGTAACTGCAAATTGAAAGCACGCATACTGTGGCGGAGTCATCTTTCTCACATGTATAATTTCATCTACATATGAATTATTATATGAATTAATATTTTCAATGAAATGTCAAACAAGATGTTCAAAATATTATTTGAATGAAAAAAAATATGTAAGAGAGACCTATGTGTGTTCTGCTTGTAAGGTGTGTGTGTGTGAATTAAAATAATTTCACAGACTACAACTGATATGTTTTTATGATATGATCTCTGTGTCTCAATTCTGAAGGCCTCTAGTTTGTGTCACGATGTACCAGAACAGATAGAATTGCTTTTTGTTCTTGAAATGCGTTGTTTTGCTTGTTTTGCGAGCACCTAATAAATATATATATATATATATATATATAGGGCTGACATGTACCCTCCATGTATCCCTCCATATATAATGGCTACTACAACAGTTTTTTCAGTAAATATATTTCCAATGAGGCTATTCACATGAAATTTTCACCAGACATCAGTATTAACTCAAGAAATCAGGAAATATAAAGATTTCACAACATTAAAGTCCATAAATAAAGTTATGTGTGTTCTCCAAGGCAAGGTAAGCCAAGGAACCAGCTGGAATCCGTAAGTAATTATACCTCCTATCTGTGCAAATTAATATCAGCTGGGTTTGTAAATTGATGGTCTCTAAAAAGGCTTTTCATTACCAAGGTGTCACACAAGAAACAGCTCATGATGGGTAGACCTTCAGAACCTTATTATACATATTGATGGAATCGGATACAGACTTATTTCAAAACTTCTGAATCCTCCAGTCAGCACCATTGGGGCCGTTATCCACAAGTGGAAGCAACATCACTCCGTCATCATCCTGCCACGCACAGGAGCTCCTCGCAAGTTTTCTGGCCAGGGAGTCAGAAGAATAGCCCAAGAGCCAATGGCCACTCAAAAAGAGCTCATTTACAGTTTGCTACAACTCATTTGGCTCGTGCCTATGAAATACTGGGAGAGTGTAGTCTGGTCAGACGAAAGCAAAATTGAACTTTTTGGCTCTCCTACTACACACCATGTCTGGAGAAGAAATGGCACTGCACATCATCCTAAAAACACTACACCAACAGTGAAGTTTGGAGGTGGAAGCATCATGGTGTGGTATTGTTTTTCATCGCATGGTACTGGCAGAGTTCATATAATTAAAGGAGCAATGAATGGAGCCCTTTCCCTGAAGATTCTTGAGAAGAATTTGCTGCCATCCACCAGGATGATGAAGATGAGACGTGGGTGGACCTTCCAGCAAGACAATGATCCAAAACATACAGCAAAGGAAACTCTCGATTGGTTTCAGAGAAAATAAATCAAGGTGTTAGAATGGCCCAGTCAATCACCTGACTTGAATCCAATTGAACAAGATTTAAAGACAATATGTTTAGAAGAATGGGCCAAAAATCACACCTGAATACTGCGGCCCATTAATTTCTTCATACAGGAAACATCTTGAAGCTGTCATTACAAACAAAGGCTACTCCGCTAAGTATTAAATACATTTCAGTTAGTGTGTTCAGTACTTTTTTCCTGTGTCCTTCCTCTTTATTACACTTAACTACATATATGGACTTTAAGGTTTGGATTTCTTTATATGTGTGGATTTCTTGAGTTAATACTGATGTCTGGTGAAAATTTCATGAGAATAGCCTCATTGGAAATATATTTACTGAAAAAAATGTTGACGCGATCAACACTTATTTCCCCCACTGTATGTGTGTGTGTGTATATATATATATATATATATATATATATAGGTCAGGATCATGCGCCCTGCCACACTGCAAAGATTGTTCAGGAATGATTTAAGGAACATAACAAAAAGTTCAAGGTGTTGGCATGGCCTCTAAATTGCCCAGATCACAATCCGATCGAGTATCTGTGGGATGTGCTGGAAAAAGAAGTTTGATCCATGGAGGCCCAATCTTGCAAATTACAGGAGGTTTACAACTTACAAGGATCTGCTGCTAACATCTTGGTGCCAGACATCACAGCAGAGGTCTTGTGGAGTCCATTCCTCTATGAGTCTATGCACAAAGGGGACCTACACAATATTAGGCAGGTGGTATTAATGTTATGGCTGATCAGTACACACACACACACACACACACACACACACACACACACACATTTACATTACATTTATTCATTTAGCAGACGCTTTTATCCAAAGTGACTTGCAAATGAGAAAATACAAGCAAAGCGATATATCAAGAGGAGAATATTACAAGTAGTGCTAACCATACAAGATCCATTAACTGAGTTCCAGAAGAAGCAAAATGCACAGAGTAGAGGTGTAATTTTTTAATTTTTTATCATTTTTTTTATTACAATTTTTTTTTAATGGGTTGGTTATGTGCTCACAGAAGAGGTGGGTCTTTAGCTGTTTTTTGAAGATAGTGACAGATTCTGTGGTCCGGATTGAGATTGGAAGTTCATTCCACCACTGAGGAACAGTTAGTGTGAATGTTCTTGAAAGGGACCTTGAGCCACGTTGAGTAGGCACTACTAAGCGTCGGTTGTTGATTGATCACAGATTGCATGAGGGAACGTAAGCCTTCAGGAGAGAGTTGAGGTAAGAGGGTTCTGTTCCAGACAAGGTCTTGTACGTGAGCATCAAGGCCTTGAATTTGATGCGGGCAGCTACAGGAAGCCAGTGGAGGGATATGAAAAGGGGTGTGACATGGGTTCTCTTGGGCTGGTTGAAGACGAGGCATGCTGCTGCATTCCGAATCATTTGAAGGGGTTTGATGGAGCTGGCACACACACACACACACACACACACACATACACACACACAGCCAAACCCAGCTACTGAAACTGTCACTTACTCAGATGTTCCCTCTTGGGACCATTAATGATTTTTTTCCACAGATTCTGTGATGTTTTCTTAAATAACCCATTAACATTTGGCCAAAGATAAAGAGATGTTATGGGCTTTTACAAATGTGGCCCTAATGGAAGGTGGAAATGCTCTGAGATTTGTAGTGGCAAACATGGAACATGTCTGTTTGGGACAAGCATTGCTATAATAATGCATGACCAAAATAAGTCTTTAATTGTTAATTCCATCACAGAATTTAATCACTATACAGTATTGAGCCTGAGGCAATATTTGCTTTTGGGTCTTTTTATTCACTGTGACAATGTTATTTATGTCCTCCCCTCCAACCACATGAACTGGCACGAGAGATTAGCTTGGAGTTTTCAGCAAAACAACAATTTATTTCAAACTTTGTAAGTGTACTTAGATCTGTTTACTTCACACTGTCCGCCCCCAATCAGTTCCATAAGTAGTCTTATTATCTACAGAATTACCTGTAAGGCATCTTGCATAAATGCAGTGTTTATGGATTCTGCTTCTGGTTAGCATATTTAAATGAGAAAGCTAGAACTGTAGACAGTATATAAATACACTTGTGAACATGCAGTGTTTCACAAATTTGGATTCCTTCTTTACCCAGATAGAACTGTATAATACTAAAGTCATAGTATATTGTATAACTGACCATTGTTACGTGTGACCTTAAAGTTAGATAGATCAATATTAAAATAAATGAATATTTATTCAAAAAGGAATAATAAAAAAGTAGCATTGCAATATGCATTCTGTGTTAGTCCTTGCTTTCTGTTTAACACAGGATTTAAACTCATTCAACCAGTGTACAGTGCCCTCGACTAATATTGGCACCCTTGGTAAATATGAGCGAAGAATGGTATGAAAAAAATGTCTTTTTATTGTTTAACCTTTTGGTTTTTTTGTTTTAAAAAATTCACAAAAATACTCTTCTCTCATAGATATCAAACAATTGCAAACATAAGACAGGTTTATCCAAAAAAATATATATATTTGTTAAATATTGGTGTGCAACAATTATTGGCACCCTTTTAGTCAATACCTCCCTTTGCCAAGATAACAGCTCTGTATCTTCTCCGATAATGCCTGATGAGGTTGGAGAATACATGGCAAGGGATCTGAGACCGTTCCTCCATACAGAATCTCTCCAGATCCTTCAAATTTCGAGGTCCATGCTGGCTCCTGTTCAGTTAACCCCACAGGTTTTCTATGGGTTTCAGGTCAGGGGACTGGCAGGACCAGGACCTTGATTTTATGGTCAGTAAACCATTTGTGTTGATTTTGATGTATGTTTTGGATCATAGTCCTGCTGGAAGATCCAACCACGGCCCATTTTAAGCTTTCTGGCAGAGGCAGTCAGGTTTTCATTTAATATCTGTTGATATTTGTTGATATTTGAGTCCATTATGCATCCTAACAAAATATCCAGGTCCACTGGCAAAAAAACAGTCCCAAAACATTAAAGACCCTCCATCATATTTAACCGTGGGCATGAAGTATTTTTCTATATGGCTATCTCTCTGTGTGCACCAAAACCACCTCTGGTGTTTATTACCAAAAAGCTCTATTTTGGTTTCATCTGACCATAGAACCCGATTCCATTAGTTCCTAGTTCCATAAGTTCCAGTAGTGTCTGGCAAACTGAAGACGCTTGAGTTTGTTTTTGGATGAGAGTACAGGCTTTTTTCTTGAAACCCTTCCAAATAACTTGTGGTGATGTAGGTGACTTCGGATTGTAGTTTTGGCGATTTTCTGATTCCAAGACGCAACTAACTTCTGCAGTTCTCCAGCTGTGATCTTTGGAATTTTTTGGCCACTGGAACCATCATCTTCACAGTGAGTTGAAACAATATAGACACACGTCCAATTCCAGGTTGATTCATAACATTTCCAGTTGACTGGAACTTCTTAATTATTGCCCTGATGGTGGAAATGGGCATTTTACATGCTTCTGCTATTTTCTTATAGCCACTTCCCATTTTGTGAAGCTCAACAACCTTTTGCTGTACATCACAGCTATATTATTTGGGCTTACCTGTTGTTATGAATGACTAAAGGAATTTGGCCCATGTGTTACCTAATATTTATACCCCTCTGAAAGAGGAAGTCATGGTTGAACAATTTCCTGTTCCTAGTCACCCAGGTGTACTAAAAAAATGTAAAATATCAATGAGAATATACAAGTATATTTTTCTTATATGAATTCACAGGGGTGAAAATAATTGTTACACAGTTGTATTTAACAAAGATTTTTTTTATAAACCTATGTTGAGTTTGCAATTGTTTGATATCCATTAGAGCAGAGTATATTGTGATTTTTTAAACAAAAGATCAAAAGGTTAAACAATAAAGACCAAGGATGCCAATATTAGTGGAGGGCACTGTAAATACCGAACAGAAAGTAATTACTGCAAGATTATCTTTACATACTATGGCAGAATACAGAGAGAGTTGTTTGGATTTTGGCTGACAAAAAATAATAAATAAATAAATAAATAATCAGCAGCAATTAACTGATCACAACTGAACTTCTATGTGAGAAACACTAAGCACCACCCTGCTCTCCAGATCATTGTCATGAGAATGATTTCAATATGTTCTTCTTTTGTCAAAGGCATTCTTAAAGGCTATTTGAAAAGAAAATATAATATAAACCAAGTAACGGACAGCGGTAGCTTAGCGGTTAAGGCTCTGGATTATTGCTCAGAAGGTTGGGGGTTCAAGCCTGCCACTGTTGGGCCTTTAACCATCTCTACTCCAGGGACATTGTATCATGGCTGACCCTGCCCTTTGACTGCTTGGGTATGCAAAGAAAACAATTTCGCTGTAATGTAATGCCCAATAAAGACTCATTATCCTAAACTAAGTATGAAAAATTTCCCTTATGTATGGAGACATTTGGGACACCCTGAATTTTTAATGGTTAACAACAATGACAGAACTTTATCCAGTCTGGATCCTGAGGTGATACTTGCTTTTGGGTCTTACTATTCACTTTGAAAATTCTTTTTTCGCGCACTAATTGGAATTAGTGAAAGATTTGGTAGTATGCATGCTTTGATACATTTATTTCCAAGTAGAAAGGCACTAAGAAGACAGAGATACAGCAAGGCAGAAAAATGTGCTGTGTTCATATAATTTTAGATAATGCTGGCATTGCTATTAAAAATGTTTTTGGTTTTCTTTATAATATAAACATTTTGTCCTCATGTAGAGAGTCAACACCTTTAAAATGTATAATGTTTTGGGGTATTGTATACTACCAATGGCAAGAAAGTTGGGGGAAAAAAACAAGTCCCAATATATTTAAATTTACTCTAACTCACATTTGTGTCCGACAGTTAAAACAGTTAAATAAAGCTGCTGACATATAAAAAATTAATTATTTTTAAGGCTTTGTCACTATAATTTGGAGAAACATCTACATCATCCAGCAAATCAAATAATCACACATTTATTCTTTGTTCATGCAGTGTACTACAACCAGACAGATTCAGTGCATGAAAGGATCAACAAGCATCTGAGTGAATTATCTGAAAACAATGAAGATAATGAAGATTAGATGACAACTGCAGGAAGCACAAGTGCATAGCCATAAAATACTGTGGAATTTTGGATTTAATAAACATGCAGTAGTGTGTATTTCTAAAATATTTTTAGAATCATTCAACAAATCAATCAACAAACTTACTTTGATCAATCACTATGTTTAAATAGGTGGCATAGCGAATAGCATTGCCTCCTGAGCTCCAGGGTTCCTGGGTCAATTCTCATCTCGGGTTACTGCCTGTGTTGCATTTTGCATGTTCTCCCCATTTCTGCATTGGTTTCCTTTGGGTTCCTCCAACCTGGTACGTGTGCTAAATTGCTATGTGTGAAGGAGTATACAAATGTGTGTGTGCATGGAATGGTTACTAATCCACAGTGTATTCCCTGTAGGCTCCAGATCCACCTTAAACCTGACCAGGATAAAGCAGTTACTGAAGATGTATCAAATGACTATATTTAAAAATGTCTGTGAATTTTTGATGTTGCAGGTAAATTCCTACAGTCTGAGAGTTTTAGGTGCAGTTTATTCAACGTGTAAGTAGTTTTAGAAAGGGCTAGATTTGTTTCTTCAAGATTGCACTGTCTGTTATGTCTCTGAGAAGTTTGGTAGTATGAGCAAACCCTAACACAAGCAGGAAATGTGGTTCATCACTCCTAAACTAGTTATTTGTCTGAAATGAGTAACATAATTGCAAGCACCACTATATTTTTTCATCATATCACATTTCGCTGATAATATTTCATACAGTAACACACAGTAAGTGGAACAGCATAAAAGCAGGTGTGACATTCAAAATCTACCCAAACACATTTTTGGCCAAAAATGTGCAGGCGATACTTCCTTCCAGTACTTACATTTAGTGCAGATGTAATGCCAAAAAGTCCAGTCCCATTTTATACAACACTAATTATACTGACCTACTACAGCATTCAGTCTATATTGATGTTTGGAGTTCTGTACATTTTCTATTTTATGTCTTTCATATTTTCTGCATTAGCCTGATAACTCTATGCACAGTCTTTTTTTAATTATTTTTTTTTTTTTAGCTGATTGTGGATTTTTAATCCATTGGCATGGATTAAAAAAGGCCACACCTACTGTAAAGCTTTTGTATTTGTTACTTCCGAATAAAATCCTTACATAAAATCTAATGTCATGAAGGCAGAAAACACATTTAAAAATTTTGCTCACTAATAATTAATATGAGATATGCCAGTCATGTGTACTTGTCTGTCATTATGAAAATTTCACTCTGATGCACTGAGCACACTCAGTTTGATTTCATTGGATAGTGTAACAATATAAGCAACCACACATCATGATAATGTATTCTTTCAAAGCCTGGCAACTTTATTTATTTATTTATTTATTTAAACAATCGTGTGGTCTGCACCATGTCACTACTTGCATCATTGGTCTTGAAAATGGCAGGAATATACAACATTGCGATCTCATGTATTGTTTTTGTGCCATGATCATGATAATCTGCCAATTCATTGTAAACCTGCTGTGGAGAAAATCAATACATACTTAATTGTTCAAACAATAAAAAAAATAAAGTAATGGAGGAAGTGAAGGGGAATGTAAGGGGGGTTGTGGGAGGGGGTACATTGACCTTTTCAGCAGCCACCCAGACAGTGTGACCTTCTACGGGAACCAGGTCTAGTTTCTAAATTGGCCATTAAATGGTCCAAACAAAGTGGATGAGGCTCCATTTCTCCTCCCATTTTAGTCTCTCTCAGTGAAATAGACAAAGGACAAAGATAAAGTTATACAGCAATGGTTGACCATTATAATTTCATTCATGTGGAATTTTCTGATTTTGAGCAATCCAAAAGAAAGAAGCATAACTATGTGCTTGTGAAAGTGAAAAGTATCTAGCAGTGGAGTAAGGTTAAGATTAATCTTAATCATGTCATATTTAAACATGCCGATTAGTCGTACATACAAACTGATAGGCAAGGAAATTCCTCTCATTCAATTACAACCAATAGATGACATGCCAGCATTTAGACAGGTTTGCTTGATCCATACTTCAGATCCATATTTTAGTAAGACAAAATGTATTGAGCCACCCAGTCATCTGTCTAAAATCTTACTAATGTGATGTCATAGCAACCTGAAGTCTGCTCAGCTAACACATTCTAACTATTGCACAACGTCATGTGAAAATAATTATGCTTAGTGTGGGGGTAGGTTTGGGTATAACATCCAACTTAACAGCTCAGTTCTTAGCATAGTGTACTTCTCTATCATTTAAAATGTGTAATGCCTCTGTTCCAACCGAAGATGAATATCACCATTCCTGACTCATCATTGCCTGATTATTAGGTTCACATGGGTTTTGTGTTTAACTTGTGCATCTCTTGAAGTATTAAGTCTGCTTGCTGTTATATGCTTTTGTTACTTTATTTTACTGTACTTCGTACACGTGTTGGTTTGTTGTTGTTTTTTCACCAAATATATAGCATATACAAAATGTTCTCCCTAATTTGGTCTTGGTCAATTCCCACCCACCAGCCAGCTCTCCAATATCATATGACAGCTAACAACCAGGGAAGGTTAGGGTTAACACATGCCTCCTCTGAGACAGTATCACCTTGCTTCACACATACAGTGAGCTTACAGATGCACATGATTGGCTAGTGTCACTGTGATTGACAAGAAAGAGAATATGCCATCCCCCTCCCACCCAGAGACCAATTTTTCTCTCTTTGAGATCTGATTTCAGATGGCTTTCTACACTTTGCAGGTTTGGCTATGACAGCCTGATTTCTGACTTCTGTTTCGCTGACAGCTGATCTGTTAGCTCCCAACAATGCCATGGCCAGGAATTAATTTAAACGGTGATGATTAAATATACTAAATAAAATCATTGCATGATCTAGTTCCTACTATGACAGTTTCACTGTAAATTATTAAAATAGTATATTAGTAAAAGGGGAAAATGACATCTTTAACTTATAAAACAAGACGAACACTTCTTTTTCTCCTCCTGCAGTAAACCTCCAGTACATAATTGTGTGCCAGTTTGATATTCTTGATCTCAGAGTGTTTCAATTCATAGTAATAAAATGTGATGAATGATGTTTTGTTGACCGACCTTTAATGAACTTGAAAGTACAATTACTGCACAAAACATGTTTGGCATGTACAGTGCTGCTTGAAAGATTAAAACATCACCAGATTTCCACAAAGAGAACCCAATTAAACAAATGAGAAAAAAATATTATACTTAGTCATTTACTTATTGAGGAAAAGGTCAGGACTTTGACTTGGACATCACAAAATATTTTTCCAATAGTGTCCTGGCTTGTCCACATGATGACTAGCAAAATGCAGACAGGCAGCAATGTTCTTTTTGGAGAGCACTGACTTTCTCCTTACAACCCTGCCATGCACACCATTGTTGTTCAGTGTTCTCCTGATGGTGGAATCATGAACATTAACATTATCCAATGTAAGAGAGGCCTTTAGTTGCTTAGGAGTCACCGTGGGTTCCTTTATGACCTCGTGGACTATTACATGTCTTGCTCTTGAAGTGATCTTTGTTTGTTGACCACTCTGGGGGAGTGTAACAATGGTTTTGGATTTCCTCCATTTGTACATACAGTAATCTGATTGTGGATTGGTGGAGTCCAAACTCTTTGGAAACGGTTTTATAACCTTTTCCAGCCTGATGTGCATCAACAACTCTTTTCAGAATTCTCCTTTGTTCATGCCAAGATATATTTCCACAAACATGTGTTGTGAAGATGAGACTTTGATAGAGCCCTGTTCTTTAAATAAAACAGGGCGCTCACCCACAGATATGTAATATTGGATGATTCTCTTTAATAAATAAATGTGTAACTTATATACACAGAGTGTGTGTGTGTATATGTATATATATATATATATATATATATATATACCAATAACTGATATCGATAGTTATGCTTTTTATGCCTTCTTTTAAATGAATAATAATTAATTCCACAATTCTGAAAAAAATGCAAATAAAAACTTTATTCTCTCCATTTCAACAAGTTGTTTCACAGTAACTGGTCTCATAAACAGAAAACACATTACTTTAACATGAACACATGAACTAAATTTTTGTGTTATTGAATGTTGTTAATTCATATTAACATTGACTTAATTCTAAAAAACCTCCTGTTAGTCTCACATTCACTCTCCACTAACAAAAGCATTTCTACTTCATCACTGAACATCAAACTGGTAATATATAATATCAACTTTTTTTTATGTATGTTTTTATGTATATTAACTGGATATGAAATATACTACTCTACATATATATTTTTTTCTGTGCAATATATGATTTTTTGTCAATTCTTCTTCATTTAAATCTTTCAACGTTGTACTGGCCCTTTATTTCAGCGTGAGGGCGAGAGGGCAGCACGGGGGGGAAAAAATTTGACTTGACACAGAAACTTCCGCTTCACTGCTGCTCACTTCCGGTGTAAAATTTTAGCAGAGCATAGAGTGCAGAGCTTACAAACTGCAGTTTTGTCATCATTCCACACAAGAGACATCTTCTTTACACACAGCACGAAATCGAAGTGTTTTCCAGCTCTCTTTTGATTGACAGGATATAATTGGCCCTGATCATCTGATCAACAGCCGATAGTGGGAAAAATAGCCTTTATCGGCCGATACATCAGTGCAACTCTAATATATACATATTATAATAAAAGTATAATATTTTTGTCTCATTTGTTTAATAGTTGTTCTCTCTTTGTCTATTTTTAAGACTTTTGTGAAAATTCATATTTATATTCATGCAGATACTGTATATAGGAAATTCTGACGGGTTCACAAACTTTCAACCACCACTGTATATAAACAACTGTGCTGTTTATATGTCATTTCAACCACCTAAGAATATGTATTTGGACTTGTCATAAAATCGCTACACCACCAGTTCTGGATAAAGCAGAGAACAGGAGCTTGTTATTGAGATACTGCAACCCCACACACTATGCAAAACTTTCAATATGTTTCTTTTCATGTGTTTATAGCCACTGCTGGTTGAGGGGAATCGTCTAAATTGTTTACACATATTTCACTTCAATTTGCATTCACCAACAAATAAAACGACTGTTAATTTCCTGGCTTCCGTCAAAACCGTTTTCATCAACACTGTGCTATCACAAATTAAAGGGCAGAGCCACATTCCAGGCTTGTGAGCCGTGTCAAACATCAAAACAAAAGGAAAGAATGAGAAGATTTGTCTTGGGCATTCACAGAAGCTGTTACTCTCTGATATATAATTTAGTAACAGAAAGCCATTTTGCTTGGAAACGTTTGCTATATTCAGAGTAAATTAGATATTGATTTCACATTGGCTAGACAATCAAAGCTCATGTGTTCAAGTAAAATAGAACCATTCGTTCATATTTTAAACCGCACGTATAGTGGTTGTACACTTAAAGTTTATGATTTGTTGATTATAGAAAGAAACACATCGTTAAACAAATGCTGTATTACACTCAGTTTTGTTAAGTGGGACAAACTTTCCTCAGTCTTTGTCATGAAATATAAAAGAGACTGTACTGAACACTGCCTGTTTATTACAGACCTTACATAGACACAAACTATATTGTGAGCTGCTACGTATATGTGGAGATAAATTCTCACATCTCCCTAGAGAAATCTCTCATCACACTATCTGACACATACAAAACTTTGGTGTAGTTCAGGGAAATCAGCTATCATTCTTTAGTCATGTTGATAGCTTGACACATACAGGTTTTTCCTTTACATCAACATTATCTGACCATTTCTCTCCATGGTGGCTCCTCAGGTGCTTGTTTAGTCTCTTAATATCCTGAGATTGGACTACTGCAACTCATTTCTGGCAGGTCTCCCCTGTGTGCCATCAAACCCTTGCAACTGATCCAGAATGCAACTGCACACCTTGTTTTTAAATTCTCCCACATTACAAATTTCTGAAATCCCTCCACTGGCATATTTGAAACACTAATGCTTGCCTAAAAAAGCTAAAAATGGACCAGCCCCCGCTTATATGAAGACACCCAAGCTCTGAACCACATTCCCTTTGAGTCACAAATGTGGCTCGACTTGACCCATCAAGACACAAGGAAGACATGCATCAGGTCTCTTCTCTGTACTGCCATACAGGTGGTTAAACAAATGTCCCTCAGCTGTCTGAACAACTGAATCACTGACAGTCTTCAAATGATGATAGCTTAATTATATTAATTGACCCTGACCTATTTGTATGTAGAGATGTTTTTTGTAGACAAAACACTTTTATAAGTCACTCTGGGTAAGGGTTTATGCCATATAATGGAAATGTAAGTCCTCTAAGGTCTGATGGTAAAAATGAGTATCTAAAGAGCTCTGGGATAGACACTGGGATAGACGGAAAGCCTGTTAGTGCATGACTAAGTGGACCACTAACTCCTTCCTGAGGGTGCAAACAGAAGGCTCGGGTGAATGGGATCCCTATTGATGCAGAAGGCTCCCCCAAGACACCTCCCACAGATTCGCTAAGCTGTTAATTTCACCAACTCCATTACACTCAAAAAATGGTTATGTTACACGGAACCATGTTCTGACACATGTAGTCCATTTCTTTCTACCCCTGTAGATTTCATTTTGCCAGTTAAGGTCCTCAGTCCAGCTATCCTCCTTTCTTTTGTCAGCTTATTGTAGGAGGCTCATGATTCAAAAACTGTTTTTTTTTTAATCTCTTGAAAGATGTTTTCATTACAATTTTAACATTGTACAATGTATCTTCTAGATGTAATACAGTTATCAATATTTATAACACTTGACTGATAAATGTGATTTCCATGATCAATACTAGAAAACATTAAAAGAAAAACTCAAACGTGGTTGGAAACCTCTCTGCAGTATAAAAGGCGGTGTGGGGGGGCTGGGTCATGGGGAAGTAGGTTACACCATTTCAGTGTTTTTGTGTGTAGATTTACAGATTTTTAAATGAGCAAGCGGGCACAAACAATGGGAAAAATCAGAAACAGGTAATAATCAAAATAATTATCAGACTGAACAAGTGATAGTGTTTCATGATCAACTCAAGATTTGCTATTCAGTCAAGCTTGGGAACAAACAATGCCCCTATTGCTGAGGAAAGAATCACAGGGTCATTGCCATTGCCACAGCAGTAATGATGTGGTATTTATTACTTACTTTATCCCCCATCTTCTAATTAGATGACACACACACAACAAATCAGTGGTTGTCAGATCACAGCTGGGTTTGTGATCAGTGGTTTTTTTTTCCGTGAAAAACAAAAGAACACCCTGGAGTTAAACATTATGAAACACTCTGTATTTAGTGTCATACACCTTGAAGGTGGACTGCTGGGTTCTATTGTTTTATACATAATACCATCTGGGTTATGCATGTAACCCTGTTCCCTGAGAAGGGAATGAGACGTTGCTTGAGCTTCACGCTTTGGGAAGCACACTCAACATGATCGGCATCTGAAGTCTGTGGGAAATGACGCCTATTTATAGGCGTCATATCACAGCAAACTAGCAACTACATTTCCCAAGATGCACCAAAAACTACAAACATGACTGAAAAGGACTACACTTCCCGTACACACACTCTCACTCACACTCACAACACAGCTTATAAGAGACCTTGTGAACATTTGAACTTTGTGAAGTAATGTTGAAGGTGGATGTAAGTATAAAAAGCCCTCACTGGACATAGTAGGTGCAATCTTCCTCATTCCAGTGTAAGGAATGGAGTAAGCCTGCAACACTACCGACTGGGCAGCAGACGTAGGTTCTTAGGAATAATCCGGCCTAGGATATTGGGAGGCCTTGGTTAATTAGTTGAGCCTTGGTGGTTGATATATGAGACTAACACTGTATTGTCTAACACATGGTGACCTCTCAACTGAGGAGAAGGAATTCAGTGCTAGGAGTATGGCCCACACCTCTAGGTGATTTATTGCCACACTAGATGAGGGCCGCTCCAGAGAGGGAGGTGTCTGTCATTGCCATCTTGCGATAAAGAGATGTCCCTAGAGTGTGACCCAAGGCTATAAACCGGGGACACCTTCAAGTACTCATGTAGGAAGACAGAGCATGAAGGCATTGCTGCGTGACATTGATTACTCTCAGGTGTTTCTGAAGTGGCTGGAGGGGATGCCCTGACCTAACTTTATCTTGCTCAGTGTTGATAGGTTTGCCCTACGCACGTTGGGGATAGACAAGCCCTCATCGTATTCAAATCCCATGTAACCCCTAGAAAAAAAATAGGTAGAACCCATCACCCTTCGGCTGAGAAGTGAGAGAGCCAAGAGTGGAGCTGCTTCATTGCACCCCTTTTTTCTGTAAATTAATTACTTGATAAATTCATCTGTTTATTTATTAGTATGTTAAATATATATATATATATATATATATATATATATATATATATATATATATATATATATATATATATATAAATATATATATATATATATATACATACACACACACACACACACACACATATATATATATATATATATATATATATATATATATATATATATATATATATATATATATATATTATATACATACATATATACACATACTCACACACACTGTAGGGGAAATAAGAATTGGATATGTCAACATTTTTTCCAGCAAATATATTTTCAATGAAGTTATTCACATGAAATTTTCACCAGACATCAGTATTAACTCAAGAAATCTGGAAATATAAAGAATTCACAATATTAAAATCCATAAATAAAATTATGTGTAATAAAGTGGAATGAAACAGGAAACTGAAATTTAAAATTGGCTCATTCTTCTAAACATACTGTCTTTAAAACTTGTTCAATTGGATTCAAGTCAGATGATTGACTGGGCCATTCTAATGCCTTTTTTTTTCTCTGAAACTTTCCTTTGCTTTGGATCATTGTCCTGCTTGAAGGTCCACCCACGTCTCATGTTCATCATCCTCGTTGATGGTAGCAGATTCTTTTCAAGAATCTCCTGGTAAAGGGCTCCATTCATCGTTCCTACAAATAGGTGCTTCCACCTCCAAACTTCACTGTTGGTATAGTGTTTTAAGGGTGATGTGCAGTGCCATTTCATCTCCAAACATGGTGTGTTCAATTTTGCTCTCATCTGATTACACTACACTCTCCCAGTAGTTTATAGGCTTGTCCAGATGAGATGTAGCAAACTTTAAACGAGCTTCGACATACATTTTCTTTAGTAATGGAGTCTTGCGGGTGAGCATGAGCAGTGGAGTGCACTGCCTGTTGTTTTTTTCTGTGACGATGGTATCTGCTGTTTCTGGAGCTCTTTCTGAGTGGTCCTTGGCTGTTGAGCTATGCTTCTGACTCCCTGGTCAGAAACCTTGCGAGGAGCTCCTGTGCGTGTCCGGTTGATGACAGAGTGATGTTGCTTCCACTTGTGGATAATGTCCCCAATGGTGCTTACTGGAGGATTCAGAAGTTTTGAAATAAGCCTGTATCCGATTCCATCAATATGTTTTGCAATAATAAGGTTTGAAAGGTCTTGGGAGAGCTCTTGCTTTTACCCATCATGAGATGTTTCTTGTGTGAAAGATTGGTAACGAAAAGCCTTTTTATAGACCATCAATTTACTAACCTAGGTGATATTTATTTGCACAGACAGGGGATTTAATTACTTACGGATTCCAGCTGGTTCCTTGCTTTACCTTGCCTTGGAGAATAGTTTTTTCTTAGTGTGTTCAACACTTTTTTTTCCCTGTGTCCTTCCACTTTATTACACATAACTTTATTTATGGATTTTAATATTGTGAATTCTTTATATTTCCAGATTTTTTGAGTTAATACTGATGTTTAGTGAAAATACCATGTGAATAACCTCAATGGAAGTGTTGATGCATCCCATACTTATTTACCCCACTTTTTATAGGGCAGCATGCTCCAATCCAATAAAAATGATGCACTGGCTCCCCCCTCTGGCAGAGAGGGTGGGTTGAGCTGCACCTTCCTATTTTTTTTAAACCTCTCAGTGCAAGAAGGAGTGCTATGCCAGGTCCTTCATCCCTACAGCAGTCAGACTCTTTAATGCAATAACAACATAATGTAGCACTGCTAGCTGTTTTGCATCATCAACCTACCCATTCACAATAATTCTGCAATATGAACATTTATTCATTTATTTTTATTTGTTGCTCACCCTCAATTGTTAACTGTGCAATAATCCATTTATGTATATAAACAAAGTGTTACTCATTTGTATATATTCATATTTCTATTCAGCTGTACATACACTGAGATGTTCATAGTGTACTTATTACAATTATTATTTATTTTTTAACTTTTATTCTTTTTTTATTCCTATTATATATATATATATATATATATATATATATATATATATATATATATATATATATATATATATATAATTTTTCAATTCTATTCCTATTTAATGTGAATTCTTTCCTGTCTATTTTTTGTGTAATTGAGGTGCTGTAATGGGGGAATTTCCCCAGTGTGGGATCAATAAAGTTTATCTTATCTCATCTTAAAGACTTCTATGTATCAGTACTTTAAGTAAACATTGCTTAGTTAGTTAATCCATATGGTAAGCTAGTTAAACTTTAGCTTACTCCTGCACAGTGGTGAACTGGCATAATGGGTACTGTTATGAGTTCATGTTCCGAAGGTTGTAACCATGTTTACATGTTGCGGGACACTCTCTGCAGGAAGGATAAAGGCAAAGAAAAATAATAATAATACATGGCTACTTAGGGCTTCCGTATGATTGGGTTCAGCAACAAAGAAATACTTTGTGTTTTTGAAGAGGATGAATCCTGCAACTTTTTTGCCAGTTTCTTATTGATGCGTGGATCCCCCCCAACTATTATCACCTCTCAGCAGCACTTCTCTTTGAGTAAAATGCTTTTGCCTCCACTGTGATGTCATAGACTGCAAATACGTACAAATAACTTCACCAGGATAGAATTAATATGACTCTTCAAGTTTTATGCTTCTGCTCCTCCCCTTCAATTTGATGAGGCAAAAGATAAAATTACTTAAAGATGATAATTGCTTATTAATCGCCCAGTACATTTGCATGTGAATCCAAAGCTATTGAAGCTACAGTAAGTGAACATATGCATTTTACTCCCTGGATTGCCCAATTAAACAAACGGCATTCCCTTTCTAAAAAAAAAGAAAAAAAAAGGTTTTAAAAAGTCTGTGGTACTTTCAGTAACTTGGTCAAAATTGTAACTGTTGGGACAGTGAAATAAGTCAGTAAGAAATTATCAGTTGCTCAGTAAGACTCATTATAAAATTGCAAACAATATAGAAACATATCTTTTTCCCCTAGCATGAACAATATTCTTTCAATGATCGGCAGATGGAAAAAGTCAAACTGCATTTGGTATACACAGTGATTTCTGTCATTGTAAAATAATGTTATTGAAGCATTCATTTATTTTTTGATCTAGCATTTTTCTGAGCAAACTAAGTAGCTACATACATGAACAAATCACTTCAAAAAGCTTTCATAGATGATGACTAAATCACATAGGTCATGGAAGAATGACAAATTAGAAGAGATAAGCAAGCATTCTTTTAGCAGATTACAAGCCAATGTTATTGAATCGGTTATCAAATCTGTGCTAAATTAATTAGATCTGGAAAATGGGATGTCATCATTCAACTAAACTAAACTAAAAATTCTGCAATTTACAGCTATTCAGGGGCAAACAGGACAGACATTTAACACATAACTTTAACTGATAAATTAACCCTCAGGAAAACATGGTAGCAGAATACAAAATGCAGTCCGTTTAAATTTGAGATTTATACTTGGGTAGTGAGGCTATGTACACTTTATCTTCACTTCCTTCAGTTACACTAACAGCCTGCAAACCAATTTGTCTTTGAGTTTGAAGGTTTACTGTATGCTAGTGATAGTGAGATGTAGCTTCATCAAGTATTGAAGCTTTCCAGCCAACTCTGTTGAAAAATTCTGTCTGCTAGAGGTGAAATATATAAGCCTGTGTACCTTGTTAAAAAATTTTTTCTTTAAAAGCACTGTGTGCATGCATACATTTTGGATCAAAAAAGGACAAAACACTAATAAATTGTTATGTAAGTGATGTCAAATAATGGGATTTCTAAAAGTGTATTACATTTTTATTATATTACACAAAGTTTAAATAATATATGTGGATATATGTACACCGATCATCCATAACATTAAAACCACAAGTGAGCCGCAAGTGACATCTGATAACAGTGAAACCTGGATAGGAGTGATTGGGAGGAATGGCCTGCCCAATATGAACCAGGGTGGTGTTCTGTTATTGGATTTCTGTGCTAATCATGGTTTATCCATAACAAATACCATGTTCAAACATAAGGGTGTTCATAAGTATACTTGGTATCACAGCACACTAGGCCGCAGTTCGATGATCGCCTATAAAGTTGTATCATCCGACTTGTGACCATATGTTCTGGACACGGGTGAAGAGAGGAGCTGAGCTGTCACCCCTTGGTGATCACCCCTTGGTGGTTAGTTGGGTCAGATGTCAGACATACAGTGAGGGAAAAAAGTATTTGATCCCCTGCTGATTTTGTAGGTTTGCCCACTGACAAAGAAATGATCCGTCTATAACTTTAATGGTAGATTTATTTGAACAGTGAGAGACAGAATAACAACAAAAAAATCCAGAAAAACGCACGTCAAAAATGTTATAAATTGATTTGCATTTTAATGAGGGAAATAAGTATTTGACCCCACTGCAAAACATGACTTAGTACTTGGTTTAAAAACCCTTGTTGGCAATCACAGAGGTCAGACGTTTCTTGTAGTTGGCCACCAGGTTTGCACACATCTCAGGAGGGATTTTGTCCCACTCCTCTTTGCAGATCTTCTCCAAATCATTAAGGTTTCGAGGCTGACATTTGGCAACTCGAACCTTCAGCTCTCTCCACAGATTTTCTATGGGATTTAGGTCTGGAGACTGCCTAGGTCACTCCAGGACCTTAATGTGCTTCTTCTTGAGCCACTCCTTTGTTGCCTTGGCCGTGTGTTTTGGGTCATTGTCATGCTGGAATACCCATCCACGACCCATTTTCAATGCCCTGTCTGAGGGAAGGAGGTTTTCACCCAAGATTTGACGGTACATGGCCCCGTCCATCGTCCCTTTGATGCGGTGAAGTTGTCCTGTCCCCTTAGCAGAAAAAAAACCCCAAAGCATAATATTTCCACCTCCATGTTTGACGGTGGGGATGGTGTTCCAGGGGTCATAGGCAGCATTCCTCCTCCTCCAAACACGGCGAATTGAGTTGATGCCAAAGAGCTCCATTTTGGTCTAATCTGACCTCAACACTTTCACCCAGTTGTCCTCTGAATCATTCAGATGTTCATTGGCAAACTTCAGACGGGCATGTATATGTGCTTTCTTGAGCAGCGGACCTTGCGGGTGCTGCAGGATTTCAGTCCTTCACGGCGTAGTGTGTTACCAATTGTTTTCTTGGTGACTATGGTCCCAGCTGCCTTGAGATCATTGACAAGATCCTCCCGTGTAGTTCTGGGCTGATTCCTCACTGTTCTCATGATCAATGCAAATCCACGAGGTGAGATCTTGCATGGAGCCCCAGGCCGAGGGAGATTGACAGTTCTTTTGTGCTTCTTCCATTTGCGAATAATCGCACCAACTGTTGTCCCCTTCTCACCAAGCTGCTTGGCAATGGTCTTGTAGCCCATTCCAGACTTGTGTAGGTCTACAATCTTGTCCCTGACATCCTTGGAGAGCTCTTTGGTCTTGGCCATGGTGGAGAGTTTGGAATCTGATTGATTGATTGCTTCTGTGGACAGGTGTCTTTTATACAGGTAACAAACTGATATTAGGAGCACTCCCTTTAAGAGTGTGCTCCTAATCTCAGCTTGTTACCTGTATAAAAGACACCTGGGAGCCAGAAATCTTTCTGATTGAGAGGGGGGTCAAATACTTTTTTCCCTAATTAAAATGCTAATTAATTTATAAAATTTTTGACATGCATTTTTCTGGATTTTTTTGTTGTTATTCTGTCTCTCACTGTTCAAATACAACAACCATTAAAATTATAGACTGATCATTTCTTTGTCAGTGGGCAAACGTACAAAATCAGCAGGGGATCAAATACTTTTTTCCCTCACTGTACCTGGTAAGTCCAAGTGTGTACTGAGGGTTTGCCTGGAGTGTTTGGCAGAGGCCCCTGTCCTGGAGATCTTCAACTCTCACCTCTGGTAGAGCTTCTCCTTCATTCTGAGGGAGGCTGGAGACACTGAACTGGAATCGGCGATATTCCAGACCTCCACTACTGAGGTGGCTGAACAGAGCTCAGGCTGTAAGGTTGTCGGTGCCTGTCGTGGTGGTAATCATCAAACTTGTTGGTGGTCACCAGGGGTAAAGGGAGCCATCAGGCTGAAAAAGGAGGCCTTTCAAGATTGGTTAGCTTGTGGGACTCCAGAAGCAGCTGTCAGATACTGGTGGGCTAAGCAGAGTGCAGCAAAAGCAGTGGTCGAAGCAAAAACTCAGGTATGGGATTAGTTCAGTAAGGCCATGGAAAATGACTTTCATTCTGCCTCAAAGAGATTTTGGCAAACTGTCAAGGAACTCAGTAGGAGCAAGTATGTCTTGCCCATGCTGTTTACAGTAGGGATGGAGAACTGTTGACCTCAACTGGAGACATAGTCAGATGGTGGAGTACTTTGAGGACCTCCTGAATCCCATTGACACACTTTCCATTGAGGAATATAATGATAATGATAATGAGTCTTCATTGGTCACATATACATTACAGCACAGTGAAATTCTTTTTCTTCACATGCCATGATATAGCACCCCTGGAGCAGAGAGGGTTAAGGGCCTTGCTCATGATGCCAACAGTGGCAGCTTGGCAGTGCTGGGGCCTGAACCCCCGACCTTCCGATCAGTAACCCAGAGCTTGGCAGTGCTGGGGCTCAAACTCCCAACTTTCCAATCAGTAACCCAGAGCCTTAACTGTCAAGCCACCACTGCCCCCAAGATGAGCTGAAAGACTCGGAGGATGGCTTGCCCATCACTGAAACTGAGGTCACTGAGGCGGTTAATCAGCTTCTTAGTGGCAGGGCTCCAGGGCTGGATGAGATGTGCCCTGAGAACCTGAAGGCTCTTGATGTTGTTGAGATGTCTTGGGTGACACACCTTTTCAGCATTGTCTGGATGTCATGGACAGTATCTCTGGATTGGCAGACTGGGGTGGTGGTCCCTATCTATAAGAAGGGGGGATGGAGGGTGTGTTCCAACTTTAGGGGAACACACAACTACTCAGCCTCCTGGGAAAGTCTATGCCAGGGTACTGGAGAGGAGGGTTCAGACATTAGTCGAACTTCGGATCCAGGAGGAGCAATGCAGATTCCAGTCTGACCATAGAACAATCGACCAGCACTTTACCCTTAAAAGGATCATGGAGGGTTCATGGGAGTTTGCCCAAGTGTTTTGTGGACATGTAAAAGACATATGGCTGTGTCCCTCATGGGATCCTGTGGACAGTGCTTAGGCAGTATGGGGTACTGGACCTGTTATTATGGGCCATCAGGTCCCTGTACAACCAGAGCAAAAGTCTGGTTATTCCCAACATCAGGTCAAACTTGTGTGCTGGTGTGCTATCAGGATTGCCCTTTGTCACAGAACTTCTAGGAACAGCCAAGGGGTGGAGGGGGTCCTTTTTGGTGACCTAAGGATCAAATATTTCTTATTTGCAGATGATGTGGTCCTGTTGGCTTCATTGAGGAGTGGCCTCCAGCATGCTCTGGGGTGGTTTGTAGCTGAGTATGAAGTGGCTGGGATGATGGTCAGCACCTCCAAATCTGAGGCCATGGTTCTCAGCCAGAAAAGGGTGGGTTGTTCCCTTCAAGTCGGAAATGAGATCCTGCTTCAAGCAGAGGAGTTTAAGTTATGTTCACAAGATTTGTGTAGTGACTGAAAGATTGAGGTCATGGATACAAGCAGCAGAAATGAGCTTCCTTAACAGGGTGGTTGGGCTCAGCCTTAAAGCTAGGGTGTTGAGCTCAGACATTTGGGGAAGCTCAAAGTAGAGTTGCTGCTCCTCTGCATCAAAAGGAGCCACTTGAGATGGTTCAGGCATCTGGTTAGGATGCCTCCCTGGGGAGGTGTTTTGGGCATGTCCAATGGGTAGAAGACCCAGGGCAGACCAAGGACTAGATGGAGAGATTATATCTCTCGTTCGGCCTGGGAGCACCTGGGTATCCCCGGGGAGACGCTGGAGGAGGTGGCTAGGGATAGGAAGGGTTGGGCATCTCTGCTTAGACTGCTTCCCGAGGACCCTTGTCTAGATAAGTGGACGAAAATGAATGGATAGATGGACACATCCCACAGATCCTAAATTGTACTGAGATCTGGGGAATTTGGAGGCTAAGTCAACACATTGAACTCTTTGTCATATTCCTCAAACTATTTCTGAACAATTTTTGCAGTGTGGCAGGGCACATTATCCTGCTGAAAGAGGCCACTGCCATTATGGAATACTGTTGCCATGAAAGCGTATACTTGGTCTGCAACAATATTTAGGTAGGCGGTACATGCCAAAATAACATCCAGATGAATGCCAGGACCCAAGTTTTCCCAGCAGAAAATTGCCCAGGGCATCACATAGGAAACAATGTTATTATTTGCACCCAAGTTGGGTTGCTTTTAAAAGTAATTATGCCTGTACAAATCTACAAAATTGTTATCTACAGTTACAGTGTTTCTTTAAATGGGTAGTAAATTGGGATTTAAGATTGAATATGCTTGTACATGGTCAGCGTATTGACTACTTGAAACGGCCAGACAAAAAAAAAGGCATTTCAGCTAACCAACCATTTCTTTATGTCTGCATTAACAGGGAGATACAATTTACAGCATTGTTGTGGCTGTCTTTAGAGGTTCATGGACACATCAAGATGTACTTTATTTTATTTTAATATCAATATTAATAATCAATATCCATCAGCTTAATTCATGTTCACATGTTAACAATCAGTATATTTATATAATAATATATACAGTGCCCTCCAGTAATATTGGATATTCAATGAAAACCTGACTGCTTCTGCCAGAAAGCTTAAAATGGGCAGTGGTTGGATCTTGCAGCAGGACGATGATAAAAACAGACATCAAAATCAACGCTTTACCAAGGGTGCCAATATTAGTGGAGGGAACTGTATACTATTTTTTTTAGAACAAATCCGCACAGATAAATCACTCACCTTTATACACAGATCACTAAAGTCCTTCCTTCCTGGAGAATAAGAAGCATTTTCATATGGGTCAGTCATCATATACTAGCAAATCCAAGTGCTATGCAAGTCATACATTGAATCACAAATCCGAATCAATATTTGAGCTTAGTTGGAATTATAATTACTCTTTTCAAATGCTCACCATTACAGAAGGCTTACAGCCCCCAGATACTAGGAATCCTTTCTTCTTACAATTATATAAAAGAAAACAGTTAGTATTTGCCCTAAGGCGAGATGAGAGTTGAAAAGTTTCATTAGAGGTTTGAATGAAAGTAGCTGCAGATAACACAAATCAGAGTGATATACTGAACACAATTCCCTCATTAAAATCTGTGTTATAAATAACACATGGCTTTTTAGAGTGCCAGTTCTTACTACGATCAGCCCAGAGGCTATAATATAATGACTCATCAGATTTGGTTGAGGGTTCTAGCAAGTGAAACTAGCACTATAATCTGAGTAACACTTTATGTCTTTGAAACAGATTAATCAGCAATAAAAATCGAACTTCTATAGTAGCTATTTAATCTTATATATCCAAGTCTATTTGGGTGATTCAGAGCATTTCACACAGGGGGTCATCTGTTCATATGCACAAGGTACACTTAATGTGACCACAGAATGCATTTGTAATGCAGTTTGCAATGCATGTTCATTTACTAAGGCTGGATCTCATCACACAAACCTAATAAATGTGTTTTGCATGAGGTGAAAATTGTGGTTGAAAAGCCACTATGAAATAGTGATATATTTCTTGGTTAACATTTATTTACATAAAAGATTAGATTGTTTTATTCACATTAGCATAATGTCAAGAATGCCATATAATAACAGGTAAATTGAATAGTACTCAAGCCACATTATTTAAAACAAAAAAAATAAATAAATGATAAGAAGTAGTGCTTCCCCAGCATAGTGGAATTTACTGATACCAATAACTAAATTGGGTAGTACCTGCTGACAAGTGAATAATCAACCAATAGATTGTAAAATTGATACTGAATGAAAACATAACACTCAAAGTAAAATATTGCCTAACTTTAGTACAAAATAAACAGTATTGACTGTACCAAGAAAGTATACTGTAGTTTTTAAAATGAAATAAATATATAAATATTAATCATAAATATTAAAGTAAATGAAAGATATACAGCCAAATTGAAGTAAAAAGTAACACTCCAAATTACAAATAAAAATAGAGACATCCCAAGTGAAAAAAGAAAAAAAAAAAAAACTTCAAATAACACAGCAACATTTGTCAGTGATAGCTTTTATTTTGCAAAATGGTGTGGATATTTGCCTAAACATTTGCCTTACTAGGTCGACCTCTAGTAAGAATATATGTCATACATGCTGTGAAATCATGGCCTTCCTACTGAATCATAACGATTAGCCTTTTTTCTGTTTGCCCTTCTAACTGCTGTTTAAGTTTATGTCCTAGCATGCATTTCATTGTGTATTTAAGTATTTATTTATTTATTTTTATTGTATAGTGCATTTTCTATTTTCAAGGCGTATTGCGTTGAGTTTTCTATCCTGATGTTTGCCGTCTTCTTTGATCTACCCGTATGTTTTCCTTTTATAACCTGCCCATTTTGTTTATACTTGCACCAAATTTTAGACCTGACTGGGAACAACCAACATCTTTTGCCACACTCCATGTTGGATTTCCTTCTTGAAGGAGTTTTATAATCCCTTCCATTGTTTCAACTGACAACTCTCTTGTTGGGGCCACATCTCCTTTTAAAAAGTCCAAGGTTAAGGTGTGTAAGCACACTCATTTAACTGCAGACTAATTTGCATTTTTAGACTTCTGCTGGTATTTGTTTTAGAAATGCAAATTACAAGGTGATACCTTAATTATTTTCCTCTAATTGATCTGGAAAAAAATGCCATTAATTTAAACAATGTCATTTAATTTGTTTGAGGTATGCTTCATGAAGCCAGAATATTCAGCTATTAAACAAAAATAATTTTTTGTCATATCTGTGACTTGTTTTCTGCTATGAAGTAAAAAAGCCGGGTTCACATCCTCTATTTGTGGTGATTCCATAACTTTTGCCAGGGGTAGTATTAGCTTCTCAATATTGTCAGTGGAGAAAGAAACGTTTATGAAGACATAAAATACCTGCAGCAGTAGGTGTGAGTCCCACAGGACAGACAATTCGTGTATCCAATGAAAAAGCATTTTGTCCACAGGAGTGAGAGAAAGCTTTCACACTACACACAGGCCCAAGGTCAAATCCTCACCAGGGAGCAAAGGACAGAAGAGGAGGATATTGTTTCTTTTTTGTCGATGTGAGAGTGTGAACACAGAGAGCTAGAATGAAATAGCCATCTTCTCACATTGTGTTCTGATGAAATTTTGGGCAGATTTTGCATGCTCCCAAGTTAAAGGCTTCCCTATTTGTAAATCACATGCTGTCTCAGGGAGCTATTTTGGCCACATTTGAGGACAGGTGCATGCAATCCTAGAATTTTGTTTACCAGCAGAAAGGTCCATGAAAGAATTTCACAAATATGGCAGACAAAACATTTCCCCAGACTGAGGAGTATACAGTGCCCCCCGCTAATATGGGCACCCTTGGTAAATATGAGCAAAGAAGGCTGTGAAAAAGTGTCTTTATTGTTTAACCTTTTGAACTTTATTTAAAAAAATCACTAAAATACTCTGCTCTCATGGATATCAAACAATTGCAAACAAAACACAGGTCTATCAAAACATACACACACATATATCTGTTAAATATAGGTGTGCCACAATTATTGGCACCCTTTTAGTTAATACTTTGTGCTACCTACCTTTGCCAAGATAACAGCTCTGAGTCTTCTCCTATAATCCTGATGAGGTTGGAGAATAATTGGAGAATACATGGTACGGGATCTGAGACCATTCCTCCATACAGAATCTCTCCAGATCCTTCAAATTTCAAGTTCCACGCTGGTGGACTCTCCTCTTTAGTTCACCCCACAGGTTTTCTATGGGTTTCAGGTCAGGGGACTGGGATGGCCATACCAGGATCTTGATTTTATGGTCAATAAACCAGTTTTGTGTTGATTTTGATGTATGTTTTGGATCATTGTCCTGCTGGAAGATACAACCATGGCCCATTTTAAGCTTTCTGGCAGAGGCAGTCAGGTTTTCATTTAATATCTGTTGATATTTGATAGAGTCAATAACACCATATATCCTAACAAAATGTCCAGGTCCGCTGTCAGAAAACAGCCCCAAAACATTAAAGAGCCTCCACCATATTTAACCGTGGTTTCATCTGACCATAGAACCCGATCCCATTTGAAGTTCCAGTAGTGTCTGGCCACCTGAAGATGCTTGAGATTGTTTTTGGATGAGAGTAGAGGCTTTTTTCTTGAAACTCTTCCAAACAACTTGTGGTGATGTAGGTGATTTAAGATGATAGTTTTGGAGATTTTCTGACCCCAAGACGCAACTAACTTCTGCAATTCTCCAGCTGGGATCCTTGAAGACTTTTTGGCCACTCGAACCATCCTCTTCACAGTGTGTTGAGACAATATAGACACACATTCAATTCCAGGTTGATTCATACATTTCCAGTTGACAAGGACTTCTTAATTATTGCCCTGATGGTAGAAGTAGGCCATTTTTTTCAATTATTGTACTATTTTCTTATAGCTACTTCCCATTTTGTGAAGCTCAACAACCTTTTGCCATACATCACAGGTATATTCCTTGGTCTTACCCATTGTTATGGATGACAGGGAATTTTTCCTATGTGTTACCTCATATTTATACCCCTGTGAAAGAGGAAGTCATGGTTGAACAATTTCCTGTTTCTAGACACCCAGGTGTACTAAAATGTATAATATCAATGGGGATGTACTTAAAATATATTTGTCTCATAGGAATTCATAGGGGTGCCAATAATTATAGCACACCTATATTCAACAAAAACCTTTTGTTGGCTAAACCTGTGTTGTGTTTGCAATTGTTTGATATCCATGAGAGCAGAGTATATTTGTGAATATTTTGAACAAAAGAACAAAAGTTTAAACAACAAAGACAATTTTTCACAGCCTTCTTTGCTCATATTTACCAAGGGTGCCAATATTAGTGGAGGGCTCTGTATTTACAGATGTACATGTAGCATTGCAGGAGTAATTTGGGAAGGTAGACATGCAACCTCTCTAAAGGATGCAGTTGGTAAAAATGAAATGGGTGGCAAAATATGGCACTAGGGACTTGGAGAAGAAAAGACAGAAAAATAAATACAATAAGAAAATAAGGAAAAACCGCCTATGCTATCCTGGTGAACATACCAGGGAAATACCCAAAGGACACACAGGTTCAACTTCTCAAAGAGGGACCTTGAGACTTGGATATCATTACTAAAAATGTATTTATTAGAGCAACAATAAATAGTTTCAGATAAAAATATTTTCAGATTAAGATAAAATGCAGAACTTCATGTCAATTACACTCAAGGACAATCAGCACGCTCACAATTTGCTACTGCCAAAGCAGGCATCAAACAAAAGGCACTTTAAACAAATTACAGGGCTCAGGTTTACCAGCAGTAGAGTGGACTTGGGTTATCTCCTGAAACAATGCATCACCCACACGTTCACACTTCACACCCACACGCACATGCATTCAGAAACGGTTTGCACGCAGCACGCCGTATAAAGAGAACCACCACAGAAGAGATGGTCTGGGGTTCACCTCCAATGAAACATAGTGCAGTAAGCATCAGGTGGCACTGCATACCGAGCAACATTTGGTTTAATTTGTCGCATTACGTACTGTTTCAATGACAGTTGGAAAAGGTTTATTGCAGTACAGACTGTAGGATGAAGGCCTTATTGATATTTAAAATAGCCTTTCATAGGACTGGAGCACTGTAATTAACTCACCTTTGACATACCATGCATTTAAAAAGCTCTGCTCTTCATTGCTAAAATGTGTGCGATCAACAGTTTGGATGTGTGTGCAAACCTGTGATTATTAACTCCACCCCCTCAACAAGCACAGAAATGGTTCTGGGTATGGACTCAAGTATTCAGGCCAAGTGTGAAATCGCCCTTAGTCCACTCAACTTTTTATTCAAGCTCCAGTCTAGTTTCTAGACTTAACTAATGCAACTCTCTACCTGCTGGTTTCATACGCAAAATCTCCTATTCAGAGCATTCAGAATGCTGCTGTTCACCTGGTTCATAACCCCTTGAAATTCTTTCATCTGACACTCACTGTTGAGGTCAATCGACTGTCTGCTTATGGCAGCAAGTATACATTCAGAACTCCACTTTGCATTCCAAGCATCAAAATGCTCTGCACCTTGTCTGTGCACCTTGGTACAAAACTACACACATATTTGACACCAATATAAAAAATGATGCAAAATTCATTAAAACTACAATTGTTTTGGAATTAGAAATGCAATTCTATAAAATGATAATGAGCTAATTATATCAAATTATTTAGCATACGTGTGCAGGCTATTGCTCCAGCTTATAGCACTGTCCTTTTGGTTTTTCTTATACAGTATATAGTTATCTGACTGTTACATCGTAACTTTACAGTGAATTATCTCCCTGTGTTTATTAAGTCTGAGAGGTTTTCATTTTTTTTAGCTTCTGTATGTTATTTCTTTTAAGCATTGAGGTTGAACTATTTTTGAATTAGTTAGCTACCTGACACATTTAACCTGAGCTGTTTTAAGTGGGATTTTCCATACAAAAATAATTTACAGAATACCTTTCTCTTACATTACCTAGGTTAAAATTGCTCTAATAATTGCTCAACACATGTGGAATTATCTGATTGCTTAGGCTATGTAACATGTATATTTTGTATGTGTTCTCCTATCATATTAATATCTTGAGTTTAGCAAAACTGAGGCAGTTTGGGTCACAGGCACATAATTGGTCCAGCAGCAAGTAGGTTTTTTATGGTTTTAAAGTGACTGGAATTATTTTAGGTCTTTACTCAGTAGAAATATTGTGTGCTGTACTTCTTTGTTTTTTTTTTTTTAGCTGAGTGTTATTTCTAGAGCATTAATGATTAAATTCTTTTAATTTTGGAAGCTAAGGTCAGTCTGCTGCAGCCATTTCTGAGGTGAGGAAAGAGTACATTGATTATGTTACATGTACAGTGGGGTTAATTTTAAACCTTAGCCCAGCAGTTCCCTGAATGAAGGTGCTAGCTTATGTCATTCTGAGTGCGATAACAGCATACACAGGTGTTGTTGGTAATTGGGGAAGGTGGCGGGTTGGGGGGGGCGGGGGGGGTTGATAAAACAGCTTGTTACACAAACAGGTAGCAGTTGAAACTTGCAAGGTCAAACTTGTAATTCAGTGAGAATAATTCTCTTTATAGATCTGATTCAAAGCCATAGTCTCACACATTCATGTCACCCCTGCTCCAGAGCCAGCTGTAGGAGCTAGGATGGATCCTCCAGGTGAAGATAATAGTGGTTGGATTAATGATAGAAAGGCTAGAAGGTGTGCCTTCAGAGGCTTCCTCCCTCAATCTGTACCATTACAGTGAGGCTGAGTGCCAGGAGCTACAGGAGGAGGCTACTTACTACTGTGACACAAACAGAGGTTCAATGGTGATTATGTTGTGAGGAATGTTAGGGTTAGTGGTAAGCTTGTGTCTTAGTATATATGTGCTGGGCATAAATAAAAAAGAAGAAATTAAACCTTGCTTAAAAGGCTTAATTTAATTCCAGTTTATAGTCATTATATGGTGTATTCGCGCTTGCAGTGAAACTTCTGTTGTTTATTATAACGGAAGTGATGTGTTAGTAACGAGCCCGCGTTGCTCCTCATGCACGATGTAGACGCGGTGATACAGAGTGTAGCACGAGTAAGATCTGTAATGTCTAATTAAATCACTATGATCAAAAGTAAAACATGTCTAAAGGCAGTGAGTAACAGAAACCACAAGGTGCAGTGAAAGGGAGTTTTTATTATTCATTTAGGACTGTAGTTTAATTCAGTGCTTTTTGTGCATCCCTAAAAAATAATGCTATCTATCTATCTATCTATCTATCTATCTATCTATCTATCTATCTATCTATCTATCTATCTATTTTTATATATATTTAGTTAGTTAGTTAGTTAATATTTATATTATATATAAGTACTTATGCATTTTTTAATTTTTTGGATTCACAAAAAGCACCGAATTAAACTACAACCCTAAATTAATAATATATATTCGTGTGTGTGTGTGTTGGGTTCTTTTCTGTTTTGGACAAGCAGTTGTGTAAAATTTTAGTCTGAATTTATATTTGTAACACTCAGTTTGTGGATTTTATTTGAAATAAACACAAAAAATGGCACTGAAAGTTTGCCCCGCCCCATCCGATTAATCGATTAACCAAAAAAATAATCGGCCAACTAATCGATTATGAAAATAGTTATTAGTTGCAGCCCTGGTTTGAAACATGACCAAATACATCAACCAACAATTTCCATGGGGTGTACTTATTTTGTCACATGACAAAATAAGTACCCCCTGATATCTTTCTAAGACCTTTGGAGAAAGTTGTTGCCCAACAGCTATGCTGTTTTCTAAGTAGTAATAGCAAGCACAATTTATTTCATCTGGATTTTGAAAGCATCATAACAGAGTCCGCACTAGCTAAAAGTGGTCAGTGGCATATTGATTGCCTAAGACTGTGGATATGCTTGTGTTTTAGTACTTTTGGACTTAAGCACAGCATTTGACACTAGTGACTATGACAGGCTTGAAGACACAGTTGGGTTAGACAGACAAGTTCTTACATTGAACCTAACCTCTGGAATAGTGTTTGAGAGAACATTTGAGAACAATGCTTGTTCTATAGGTAATGAATAAAAACATATCGGGGTGTAGTGTTACAGGAAAATAATCAATCAACACCTGGGTGGTGCTGAAAATTGCAAAATCCTCTTTCCTGAAGACTCTCCTGTGGCCAAAAACGTATGGAACGTTACAAAACACTGACACCCAAGACTATAATAGAAATCATCTTACAGAAAGTTTTGCCATATCAACGATTAGAGATGTGTTAAATTACATTTAATTTTTTTATCCATGTATTATTAGAAATACAAGTGAATGAGTTACTATAGAAATATTGATGTACTAGAATGACTATTATTATGAACGTGTGATCTGAATTACAGCCAGTACTACTACAAGAGCCGTGCTGAATCAGATTCAAGAATTAAACACCACTCTGGTATAACTGGTTTTAAAGTCCCAGTGAAGTGCTTTTAAAAGGTGCAGCATTTTTCAATGTATTGAGGTCATTTACACTGAAACAGGAAGTCAGGTCGGGACATATCGAGTGCCCCCCCCCTCCTTTGTAGATAGCCAATAGCATTTAGCTTACATCACAGCCCAGGCTAAGAGGTACTTGACAGTACCCGAGCAGTAAATTGAATGAATTCAAGCCATTTCCTTCTTAACCAATTTACAGTTGGAAAACAGAATAAAACATGCACGTTCGAAAAGCAAAAGACTCATTTACAACCCATGCTTGCTGATATGATTTCTCTTGCTCAACATCAACTTCGGCAACGTGATTTTTAGAATGTTGGCGGGGGGACACTTCATATTCTAGAAAGTATTTGACTGGACAGAAAATCTGATGAGAAGCTGAAGTGCAGAATGATGTCATCAAAATTGTTGATTGGTGGTAGAGAGAGACTATATATTTTGAATGCATATATCTTCTAAATGTGATTCTTGTCATTGTTTATGCACACTATCTTAAAAGCTACAAAACGTCAATTCCGACTTCATAAGGACTAAATCTAATAAAAAGTATACTTCTTTAACATCATCTTACCACCTATTCTTGGACTTGGGACTTACTATGTACAAATTCTCATGGTGCATTGTAATTCTCATAGACTATGTTATTTCATCGTGATTTACATTCATTCTTTAAACGTGCTTTATCATACAAAATGTTTTGATATTGTAATAATTTGTATGTAAAGCACTTTGAGAACTCATCATAAAAAAGATTATTAAGACTTACACCAACATGCCTAAAAGGGGAGCACTGCCACAAGCACTGCCACACACACACTCTAACCTTCTGTGAGGTTGACGCTGTACAGAAGGTCTTGTCTAAAGGGGCTTTTCAGGATGTCAGAGCAAAATGAGCTACGACGTGTTGAACATTTGGCAGATGGCTCCCTTCACATTGCCAGGCCCCTTCAGTGCTGCTCTCAATTAGCTGCTTGGTTGCTTTTTTCATGTATCATTATGGGACTGTGTTATACGTGAAAACGGAACAGGGAAGAATTTAAAGTCAAAGCTTTGTAAACTTTAAACCAGCCCACCAGAGAAGAAAAAGGGTTTCACTTAAAGAAGTCAGATCAAGCATGAACAGAGAACCAGCTTCTGTCCATAAACTGTAAAACTAGAACCAACTAAATATTTCAAAATTGCTGATTAATGCGTGTTCTATAAGCTTAGAGTAGTAAGACAAAGCTGCACAGACCTCCAGCATGACTAATCACCCAAAAACTGAGAGGGCATATAAGAGAGAATGATATATTTATGAGGGTTAATGATGTGTCTAGAGAACTGGAGAACTAAAGAGAGACAGACAGAGAGTGGGAGGGAAAGAGAGGACAGAGACAAGAAATGAAATAACAAGGAAAGTGAAAGAAAGCGTCAAAGAATGAGGGAGAGAGAAACCAGTTCATAAGGAGCTACTTTCAGACTCAGGATTCTTTGTAAATATGGCTTGTAACAGTGAAGCCAACTCATGCAGGGCTGGAACCTTGGTCTCCAGGGTTTGGAGGCAAGAACTCATTCAAGCAAATCATCCACAAATACAGATACAGGGCTCAAGTGCAGAGCAAGCCAAAGGCCAAAGGATTAACTAAAAGCTCAGGCTTATTAAAACCTGGGCTGAGAATTTTTTGGCCCCACTTTTTTTTTTTTTTTGGTGCATATTACCAAGATGCACCCAGGATTTTTTTTATTATTATTTATTTTTACCAGCATTACCAGCTAAGAATTGCACCACAAAGCAATGTTAAAACGAGACTAAGCACTGATTAAGTGGAGGGCTCTTCTTAAATACACCCAGGCACCGGTGGATCTGATTAAGACAGTGCTCTCTGCCTCAATATGGTGGCAGAAGACAGGCTAGCAATGTTTCTGGCAGCTCTCTGCCTCCCTCTAGAGATAGTACGAGGCAGAGCCAGCTGTCCATTTATAATGGCCCCTGGTCTCGTTCACTACAACAGTGTTAATCAAACTGGGGGCCTTGGCCCCCTTGGTTTGGGGGGTGGGGGGTTACCAGTCACATGCTGATAAAACCTAAGATAAAACCTAAGAGTGTTTAAAATGGATAAGTCTTTAGATAGAGGACATATTCTCTTCGCTGAGGCTCAGAATAGCCTAGTGTGAAAAAAAAAACACGAAATTTTGCCAAGATAACAGCTCTGAGTCTTCTTCTATAATCCTGATGAGGTTGGAGAATAATTGGAGAATACATGGTATGGGATCTGAGACCATTCCTCCATACAGAATCTCTCCAGATCCTTCACATTTCAAATTCCACGCTGGTGGGCTCTCCTCTTCAGTTCACCCCACAGGTTTTCTATGGGTTTCAGGTCAGGGGACTGGGATGGCCATACCAGGATCTTGGTTTTGTGGTCAGTAAACCAGTTTTGTGTTGATTTTGATGATGTTTTGGATCATTGTCCTGCTGGAAGATCCAACCACGGCCCATTTTAATCTTTCTGGCAGAGGCAGTCAGGTTTTCATTTAATATCTATTGATATTTGATAGAGTCCATGATGCCATGTATCCTAACAAAATGTCCAGGACCTCTGGCAGGAAAACATTAAAGAATCACCACCATATTTAATCATGGGTATGAGGTACTTTTCAATATGGCTACCTCTCTGTGTGCAGCAAACCCAACTCTGGTGTTTATTGCCAAAAAGCTCTATTTTGGTTTCATCTGACCATAGAACCCGACCCCATTTGAAGTTCCAGTAGTGTTTGGCAAACTGAAGATGTTTGAGTTTGTTTTTGGATGAGTGTAGAGGCTTTTTTCTTGAAACCCTTCCAAACAACTTGTGATGTAGGTGACTTCAGATTGTAGTTATGGAGTCTTTCTGACCCCCAAGACGCAAGTAACTCTGTGCTGTGATCCTTGGAGATTTTTTGGCCACTCGAACCAACCTCTTCACAGTGCATTGAGACGATATAGACACATTCAATTCCAGGTCGATTCATAACATTTCCAGTTGACAGGAACTTCTTAATTAATTACCCTGATGGTGAAATGGGCATTTTCAGTGCTTGTGCTATTTTCTCATAGCCACTTCCCATTTTGTGAAGCTCAACAACCTTTTGCTGCACATCACAGCTATATTCCTTGGTCTTACCAATTGTTATGAAGGACTAAGGGGATTTGGCCTATGTATTACAGTCATATTTATACCTTTGTGAAACAGGAAGTCATGGTGTACTAAAAACAAAGGGAATATACTGTACTTAAAATATATTTTTCTCATATGTATGCATAGGGGTGCCAATAATTGTTGCACACTTATATTTAACTTATATATATATATATATATATATAAATTTGTGTGTGTATGTATGCATGTATGTATGTATGTATATATATGTATATATAAAAAGAGATGCACTGATGCCACATTCCGATAGCGATAGTTCTGCCTTTTATGCCTTCTTTTAAATGAATAATAATTCATTCCATAATTCTAAAGGGAATGCAAATAAAAACTTTATTCTCTCCATTTCACCAAGTTGTTTCACAGTAACTGGTCTCATAAACAGAAAACACATTACTTTACATGAACACAAACTATATTCTGATGATTAAAGTAAGATTTGACCGAATTGACTGAATTGTAAAAATCCTCCTGTTAGTCTCACATTCACTCGCCACAAACACAAGCATTTCTATATCATTGACATCAAACTGGTCATATATAATATAAACTTTTTATATATATTAACTGGATATGAAATACACTACTCTACAAATATATTTTTTCTGTGCAATATATACTTTTATATCAACTCATCTTCATTTAAATCTTTCAATGTTGTACTGGTCCTTTAAATCAGCGTGGCAAAAAACAAAAAAACAAAAAATTTGACTCATCACCAAAACTTCCGCCTCACTGCTGCTCACTTCTGGTGTAAAATTTTAGCGGTGCAGAGATTACAGAGCTTACAAATTGCAGTTTTCTCATCATTCCACACAAGAGACATCTTCTTTACAAACGGCACGATATCTATGTGTTTTCCCGCCCTCTTTTGATTGACAGAATATAATCGGCCCTGAACATTGGATGTTTTTAAACGACCGATGGCGTGAAAAATTGCCTTTATCGGCTGATACATCGGTGCATTTCTCTCTCTCTCTCTATATATATATATATATGTAAAATTATATATTGGATAAACTCGTGTTTTGTTTGCAATTGTTTGATATCCATGAGAGCAGAGTATTTTTGTGAATTTTTTGAACAAAATATCAAAAGGTTAAACAATAAAGACAATTTTTCTTTGCTCATATTTACCCAGGGTGCCAATATTAGTGGACGGCCTGTATATGTATACAAATTGAGCAGTGCTTTTGCACAGCAGGTAGCCTTGCCACCTCACAGCTCTAGGGTCCCTGGTTCAATCCTGAGCTTGAGTGTTTGGAGTTTCTCATCTTTCCACATGTATGCATGGGTGTCCTACCAGCTCCCAAACACATTCCAGTAGGTATATTGGCTAGACTAACATAATAATTGAAATAATGTTCCTGTTTATAAATAATGGTCATGTTTTTGAATGCATTTTTTTGTTGCCAATGTGTACAAAGTGAGGCAAGAATGTGGAAAAAATGCTCTCCAGACTGTTTGGTAATGATCTTAAGAAAGTGGTAGTTATGTTTCAATGGTATTCATCAGGGAAGATGTCAAGACACACGACCATGTTCTTTTGTGCCTCACTACATTAATATCACACGGAGTTTAACATTCCTACTCAGACTAGTCAAAGCATGTCAAGAGTATGACAAAAAAGACAGAAATATGCCTATTGTTCCCCAAATTTGCCTGTCAAACCTCCATTCACACAATTTGTGCAACCGAAACAAAAAGATTGAGGGATATCATATAAATATTTTAATCTTCCTATGTCATAAAATTCATTTGTTAAAAAACATTTGAGACGTGACAAAATGTACCAGACTGTATTTACTTCATTAACACACTAGTACAAGAATAATAGTGGTTTGTCTATTCAGTAGATGGATTCCTGTTCTGTATTCCCTTCATTTAGAAGATGTTTTAAAAGTCATAGATCTTCATAGAAATGCTGAATAAAGTCAATGTATATATAATGTGGACATAAATGTCATGGAGTGTATTTGAAACATTATATTAGACAAAAAGGAGGGCTGCTAAGACAAATGACACCTGATTGAAGAGGTTAAACAACATGATCTGGACATTACCAAACGTTGAGGCTTAGAAAAATAGAATTTCAACAAGATTTCTTATCAGAAAATTCCCTTTTTGTGTTATCAAACAACTTTACATTATAAATTTTTTTTCTGTTATTTATATACCTACACTTATAAAATAATTAAATTCTTCATCATGTGTGGCACTTCATTAAACTCCTTCATTAAAATAACATGACTTCAGTGGAAGAGGGCTACTCAGCCTAGATGTCAGGACATTATTGATTAACTTGATTAAATGCTTCAGGGCATTATTTCGGTTGCTTGGGAGCAAACACACTGATCTGAGGAAATGAGAAAACAGATCTAACTGTTTGGCCTGGAATGACAAGTTACTCAAATACGAATTGTACTCAATAGTTAAAGAGAGTTTATCACTCTCAGTTAGAATGTTAACAGGCATAGAATGTCAGAAACAGGCATAAAACCAGAGGCCCATATACACAAAGCATGTCTGCACCTTTCTACTAAATGCTTTGTAAATAACATCTCAACTCTGAAATTAGCACCTGCTTTTAAACATCATTAATGCTAAAATGTGTTTAAAATGTGTTTGAGAAGTGAATCAATTTCCATAATAAGCAGTGTAAGTACATGTAGTGTGTAATCATTAATTTCACAGAACCCTGAACGAGATGCTCATTCAGGCTATATCCTAGTGTAGTGTTTTCCTTTGTGCATAGATACACAATTCTATGGAGACACGAGTTAACGGATTTAAGGTAGAGTAGGAGTTCTAAAAAGGTTCATCATACAAGCTGGACCATTGCTAAGCAGTGTTAATCATCATCCCCTGCATCCCCCGGAGCACGCGTGATTCTGCGGCCCCCCCTCTTCCCAGTGGGACCCTTGGGTTTGGCGAAGGCTTGTTTGTGCGCATGCTGCTTTGGGTGCACTTCTTCATACATGTAGTCACTGGTGAGTTCATCACCATTATCAATCTCCAACTATAGAAATGTAGAAATGGTTTTGAAATAGACAATACCCAAGGTGTATTTTTAAAATTGCTTGTGCATGCCATGTCTTTACCTTTTTAGCAATGTCAATCTGCAGTTTGTTTTCCACAGTGTCTATGAGGGGGTTTTTGCAGCTGGAGTACAACATCCTCTCCCGAATGCTGCATTTGTAACCAGGCATCGAGTATATAAACACTGCAAAAATGCACAATGCATGACTGGCATTAAAGAATGTCATTAATTACAGAGTGGGGAAAAACTAACACAAAAAAAAACACTACACATAAAAACAGTATTAGAAAACGGTATTATTCAAAACATAATTAACATGTTCTCCCTGATAATCACAAGTTCCTAATTTTACAGAACATATCTCAAGACCATTATCACAGAATCACACATTGGCCTTAGAAAATTAGGAAAATGTTGTCTTAATAGTTGTTGTTGGGGGGTAGAGGGAGGGGGGGTAGGGAGGCACAGACCTCCTAGAGCTGCATGCCTTTAAGTATTTCCTATGACTAGGACATGCTAGCTATTTCAGATGCTTGCAAGTTCAACACTGGTTCATGACTGTCGAATTCTGTGTGAAGCTGGCAGAATTAACTTATTCTTCTTTTTTGCGTATCCCAGAATGTTAGGAGGTTGGGGTTAGAGAGCAGCGTTAGCCATGATACGGCGCCCCTGGAGCAGAGAGGGTTAAGGGCCTTGCTCAAGGGCCCAACAGTGGCAGCTTGGCGGTGCTGGGTGCCTGAACCCCCGACCTTCTGATCAGTAACCCAGAGCCTAAACTGCCAAGCCACTTCCCCTGCTGAGTATGTATACATACATACTCAGCAAATATATATATATATATATATATATATATATATATATATATATATATATATATATATATATATATAAATTCTGTATAAATTTCATATATTTTATTTCGAGCAAATTTCTTATTTTGTAAATATTTGTTTTTATCATAAAAACATTCAACAACTGAGACATGAACTGAACAAGATTCTGATCTGATTGGTCAGATCTTGCTGTGAGATGTTACTCCACTCTTCCACCAAGGCATTTGCAAGTTCTCGATCACGTCTGGGGGGACACACGGTTACACGTAGTTTGCCACTGCAACGATGATCAGCCGTCCTTCCTGTCTCCCTGTAGCACTGTCTTAGGCGTCTTACATTACAGACATTACAGTTTATTGCTCTGGACACATCTGCAGGTCTATGGCATGTTCACGCAGGTGAGCAGGAACCCTAGGCATTTTCTTCTGGTGTTTTTCAGAGTCAGTAGAAAGGTCTCTTTAGTGTCCTAAGTTATTGTAACTGTGACCTTAATTGCCTACCACCTGTACACTGTTCGTATCTTAAGGACTGTTCCATAGTTGCATGTGCAATATTCTTTACAGTTCATTGAACAAGCATGAAAAAACATTGTTTAAACCTTTTTCAATAAAGATCTGTAAAGCTTATTTGGATTTTACAAAATTACCTTTAAAATACAGTCTCCTGAAAAAGGGACATTTGTTTTTTTACTGAGTATATTTGTAAATGAAGAGCAAATGTCTTACCTGTGGACTCGAGGTAGTCTCCTTCATGTGAGTGTTTGTAGAGGAAGAAGTGGTACCGTGCAGCATCTTTAGGGATTCGTTTAGGCAGGTCACGTAACTCTGTCGGAGCTGTGTTGGTTAACTTGATGCACTCTTTTGGAAAATCAATTTCCTGTACCAAGCAAATGCAAATTATAATATACACTATACAGTTGCAATCAAAATGATTCAACCCCTATTGCAAATCAGGTTTATTGTCAAAATTTACAGAATTTCAGCTGTTTGCAATGAACAAATCAAACAAAAGCAATTGGAATAGTTCAACACAACAAATGCTTCAAGTGGTTTCCCCAAATTCAACTGAAAATGCAACTTCTAATGACTTCTCCAGTTTCAAAATTAATCAAACCCCTGAATACAATCCCTCACAACAACAAAAATATGCAAAATAGGTGCTTTTTCTAATCAAGAGCTTCATTAGTTGCACCAGGTGTGCTTGAGCTGGAACACATGAAATACCTGAACGGGCTAGGGGCAGAAAATTCCTGAAATTATTGGACAGGACAGAAAAGGGAAGCTATCAATGGCTGCAACCAGATTTCTGAGAATATTACTGAACTGGAGGCCATTGCTCATGAGGAATGGGTTAAGATTCCTCAGGAACATTACCAGAAGCTTTGCATCTCATTTGCATCAGGTCATAACAGCAAAAGGGTGCTCTAAGAACCACACAGAAAATCTCTGGTGGGACAGCACGCAAACCCAAGAATATTACTGAACCGGAAGCCATTGCTCATGAGGAATGTGCTAAGGTTCCTCAGGAACGCTGCCAGTAGCTGGTGTCTGGCTATGCATCTCGTTTGCAGCAGGTCATAACAGCAAAATAGTGCTTTACTAAGGACTAAAGATGCTTTCCATGAAGGGGTTGAATAATTCTGAAACTGGAGAAATCATTCTTAGTTGCATTTTCAATTGAATTTGGGGAAACCACTAGAAGCATTTGCTTTTGTTTGATTTGTTCATTGCAAACAGCTGAAAGTTTGTCAATTTTGACAATAAACCTGATTTGCAATGGGAGTTGGATAATTTTGATTGCAACTGTAGTAAAAGGTTGTGCTTAAAGTTAATCACCCTCACAAGAAATTACTGTAAGAATTCACTAGAGGTCAGTGTTGGGCATCGATGACACCTGGAGACATTAGCATGCAACAGAAAACACTTCTGACAACACTGATATGTTCATGTGTTGAGTTTGTCAGCATCTCAAAGCAAATGATCAAATTACATTCTCAAATGCTCAGTTAAAGTGAAAGTCATTATATAGGTAGATATACGACAGTGGTACATTTGTGTAATAAGTAGGAGTTGCTTACGAGCTGAACATAGTTAATCCTTTTGTCTCTGAATTGCTCCAAGGCCTCAATGGCATCTCTTTGCATGGGGAAAGCTATGCCCTGCAAAGTCTGCTGCTTTGTGTCCAAGTGGATGTCTGTCTGCACCTGTAAGAGCATACAACACACACACATACGCATGCATGCACACACGCACACACAATTAATGATGATCACGCTGACTACAGTTGTGCTGGTATAAATTTTGAGTACAATTTCAACATCAAAATCTGCTCCTATTCCAAACACATGTAGGGAACAGTTTATATAATGACAAGTGCTTCCGCAAATTCCTCCATTCACTACACAATGCCTCCATCTGTATTTGTTTAGAACACATTATCTATTCATCCTGAATAAAGTATTCGTCTCTACCATACACACAACATACATTTTACAGAGGCTGCAGGAGATGGAACTGCTTTTATGTCCATCTACTTAGTAAAAGTGGCCTTACTCTGCCCCAAATATAGCTTACTGCACTGAGATCTGCCCTGTGAATCTCAATATAATGTTTTGAAAATGGCTGCCTGTTAAGGCTGTCCATCTAACATGGTCACTTAATGAAGACAAGCTGTATTTTTATTTGTCAGCATGTACGTTATGTGCTGCATGCTCCGAATTTGGCTCCAGGAGTTGGTGCGAACAAGAGAGCATCTACAGTCAGTTCCAGAATTACTGGCATCCATGGTAAACAATGTTTCTGTCATCAACTGCTGTTTTCCTTGGTCAACCTGTTCGATGTCTGGTTGTTAGTAGACCAGGGGTTTCTTTCTTTTTCAGGACATTCCAAATTGTTGTACTCGCTATACACAATGCTTGTGCATGTCCATGGCTCAAACCATCAGTAGACATTCAGTGTTATTAATTGTTTAAACAATATATCTAACAGGGCACACCTTGGCAACATATCAGTCACATGCTCCAGTATTTTTGATCACCTTAAAAATGGATGGGTTCAAACAAAATGTTGCCATGTTCTAAGTCTTTAACAAAACTAGATGTACAGTATCTCCCAAAAGTGAGTACACCCCTCACATTTTTGTAAATATTTGATTATATCTTTTCATGTGACAACACTGAAGAAATGACACTTTGCTACAATGTAAAGTAGTGAGTGTACAGCTCGTGTAACAGTGTAAATTTGCTGTCCCCTCAAAATAACTCAACACACAGCCATTAATGTCTAAACTGCTGGCAACAAAAGTGAGTACACCCCTAAGTGAAAATGTCCAAACTGGGCCCAATTAGCCATTTTCCCTCCCCGGTGTCATGTGACCTGTTAGTGTTATAAGGTCTCAGGTGTGAATGGGGAGCAGGTGTGTTAAATTTGGTGTCATCGCTCTCACACTCCCTCATACTGGTCACGGGAAGTTCAACATGACACCTCATGGTAAAGAACTCTCTGAGGATCTGAAAAAAAGAATTCTTGCTCTACGTAAAGATGGCCTAGGCTATAAGAAGATTGCCAAGACCCTGACACTGAGCTGCAGCACGGGGGCCAAGACCATACAGCGGTTTAACAGGACAGGTTCCACTCAGAACAGGCCTCGCCATGGTCGACCAAAGAAGTTGAGTGCACGTGCTCAGCGTCATATCCAGAGGTTGTGTTTGGGAAATAGACGTATGAGTGCTGCCAGCATTGCTGCAGAGGTTGAAGGGGTGGGGGGTCAGCTTGTCAGTGCTCAGACCATACGCCGCACACTGCATCAAATTGGTCTGTATGGCTGTCGTCCCAGAAGGAAGCCTCTTCTAAAGATGATACACAAGAAAGTCCACAAACAGTTTGCTGAAGACAAGCAGACTAAGAACATGGATTACTGGAACCATGTCCTGTGGTCTGAGGAGACCAAGATAAACTTATTTGGTTCAGATGGTGTCAAGCGTGTGTGGCGGCAACCAGGTGAGGAGTACAAAGGCAAGTGTGTCTTACCTACAGTCAAGCATGGTGGTGGGAGTGTCATGCTCTGGGGCTGCATGAGTGCTGCAGGCACTGGGGAGCTACGGTTCATTGAGGGAACCATGAATGCCAACATGTACTGTGACAAACTGAAGCAGAGCATAATCCCCTTCCTTCGGAGACTGGGCCGCAGTGCAGTATTCCAGCAGGATAACGACCCCAAACACACCTCCAAGAAGACCACTGCCTTGCTAAAGAAGCTGAGGGTGAAGGTGATGGACTAAACCCTATTGAGCATCGGTGGGGCATCCTCAAACGGAAGGTGGAGGAGCACAAGGTCTCTAACATCCACCAGCTCCGTGATGTCATGGAGGAGTGGAAGGGGACTCCAGTGGCAACCTGTGAAGCTCCGGTGAACTCCATGCCCAAGAGGGTTAAGGCAGTGCTGGAAAATAATGGTAGCCACACAAAATATTGACAGTTTGGGCCCAATTTGGACATTTTCACTTACGGGTGTACTCACTTTTGTTGCCAGCGGTTTAGACATTAAGGGCTATGTGTTGAGTTATTTTGAGGGGACTCACTACTTTACACTGTCTCATTTCTTCAGTGTTGTCACATGAAAAGATATAATCAAATATTTACAATAATGTGAGGGGTGTACTCACTTTTGTGAGATACTATATATATCAAGAAATGAAAGCTGAGACTCCTATTGTCTCATATTCATCTTTTGATCTCAAACCCACATGTCTTCAGTGAAAAGCAAAGACAAAAGCATTGGCATTGCCGTTCGAGGGGATTGTACAGTATATAGCCATTGCCTGATTTATGAAGGCCAACACACTCTTATCTCATTTCATATGTGCATTCTCTAATCTTCCCCATGTTAATAAATGACTAAGGAAATTTGGCCATAGTTACCTCAGATTTATACCCTGCTGAAACCTGAAGTCATGGATGACCTTGCAAGAGTTCCTAAACACTTTTTTATTATTATTTTTTTTAATCAATTTGTTGATAATATTTCTACTGGTGAAAATACCTGATATGATGGTTTTGTTAAAAATAAATTTATATATATATATTTTTTTTCATAAACCTTTTCATAATCCTTCACATCTTTACCAGGGGTGCCAATAATTTCTGCCTGCATGTATTTTCAGGCACGCGAAACACAACACTGAAACGTGCTAGGAGTATGAGCATCACCGCTGGTTGCCATAGCTGTAACATGCAGGCACGGGAGATATGGAGACAGATGGGACCATCCACAGCTGAGAGAATAAAACAATGATCAAGGCCAGATCTAAACCAGCGAGCGATCTATTCAACATGCAGTGCAAAATCAATGGTCACATGTTCGCTCCCAGCCACCATTTTGAAGGACAACGTTTACTCAGTAAAGCCCGTGTGTGTCTGTAACTTGTAGAAATCATAAAGTTGAATCAATATAATTGGTGCGCTTATTTTACTTGAGCCTATTAGTACACTGTAAGCGATGACTTTATTTATTTTAGGCCGACAAAATTAAGTTCTGTGCATCTAGGTCTTACTAGCTGTCATGCAGCGGTACCTCACTGAGTTTGATTTGCCTCAGTTCCTCCTCAGCAGCAGTCAGTGGGAGTGGAGCAGCCTGGGACGCCAAGTACCTTTTATAGCCGTTTAGTGATACATCATCCTGCACAGAGACAGGGCTGTTAGTATTCTTTTTCCTCTTCTTATTATTATCATCAGCAACAACATACTATAAAAGCAACAATAACAACTTGTTTATTATGCCAAAGTCTTAGAGGATACAAATCTAAATAAAATAAAAGTCACAAAGTTCTCACATTATATACACACACACACACACACACTCAACAAGCACTTTATTAGGAACACTATACTTATACTGGGTAGGGCCTCCACTTGCTCTCAATTCAGCCTCAATACTTTGTGGCATTATTCCTTAATCTCTCTCTCTCTGTCTCTCTCTCTCATATACATTATATATACATACATATTATATAAGATTAAGGAATAATACACTACTAATAACATAAGGAATTACATACTAATTGAGCATTTACAGACAATCAAAGTTAAATAGGTAAAAGGTAGCTGCTTGATGTCTTCATCTTTGATTTTATATGACACTCTATGAAGACATATAATAGAGCACTAGCCTCTCTGTCAAGATTAAAATGAATTGCACTTTGCACTGCTCTTGCATAGTGAAATATGACATTAGTACATGGAGCTCACACTTTGGATTAGTTGAGTTTTCATAACTGTTATTACTGTATTATATACACATATAATACACCTGTAGTCACAAATCACTTTAAAATCACGATCTTGATTAATTTCTCACTGCAATTAGATTCAAGAGCTCCCTCATTCTCCCCTCAATGACCTTTAGCATTGCACCATATGATAATAACCTAAAGTATCGTTAGGATATGAAAAAAAAAAAAAAAAAAGAAGTGGAGAAACAATCCTGGAAAGCTAAACTATGACTGACTTTTGTGTAGTGTAGTGAGAATGAACTCATTTTTCCTAAACAGAAATGTAATAATATGTAGGGGATATTAAATTCCCAATTAATAAGCAAACAACATATAAACGTATGAAAAAAAATGAACGGGGCGAGTGACGTGATACACATAACCTACAAGATACTTATGATTTGCTATCAGCAATAGAATAGAAAGAAATTATGACTTTGGGAGAACACTGCGCTCTTGGCATCTTAATTCAAATTTTGTTCTCAATAGCAGTTACTGTTGTCTTTTTGCTCTTTAGGCTGCTCCAGTACAAATGTGCAGTACATCAATAATTCAAAATGTAAACAAATTGTATTCACGAACATCTGCTAGGAGAATACCATGCTCTGCTGCAGTGAGAATTTAATAAATAGCAATTCTAAGCCAAAAAAAAAAAAATCATGATCCTTATATCATCAAGAGCCGAAATGGGAATATTTAACATTTTGTCTGCATGTCCACTTTAATCTGTATTACTGCTGTCCCCATTCCTATCCACAATAGTGGCTAAGCAGGGATATTGTGTAATTTGTTTCACATTGTAAAATGTCCTCATGCATGTGAATTCAAAGGTTTTATAATAACTACACAGACGCAATCTGCCTCCCTTAGACAGTACCTTTACTGTGCCGAAGAGCTCCTCTTTTATGTGGCTGCCACCAAATTCCTTTTTCAGTGTGGCCCTAGTAGCAGCATACAGCATCTTCTGACGAACCTGACAACACCATTACAATGGGCAAAACAAATCGAAAATTAGTTGAAGAATAAGTAATATTATAATAATAATAATAATAATAATAAGAAGAAGAATTTAGAATCTATATCCTGAATTTATATGTTTCTGTAAAGCTGCTTTGGGACAATGTCCATTGTTAAATGCGCTGTACAAAAAAAACAATTGAATTGAATTGAAAATAAATGTAAATATAATACATATACTAACTGAAGCATGTGCAGGAAATGTTTTAGTTTCACAGTGATGTGTGTTTTTGGTTTTTGGAACTTGCTATCTTCCTGCTGGCTGTGAAATACAACTGGGTTATTGAAACCCGGCGGGAGAAAAATTAGAATTGCAAATTTTCTATGCAAAGCAGGATGAAATCACAACAATCTATTTTCTGTGTCTGACCCCGCATCTATATGAATAATACTTCAACATTATCAGCTACATCATAAAGTTTTGGAGCAATGTAATGTTTAGTTATTAATAGATAATACTGCGTGCCAAAGAGTTGAAACTGAAGTGGTTCTCAAACAGAATTCAGGCCTGCGGAGTTCATTTGTAATTACTACGGTGCCAAAGCACCATGTGTGGTCTTTAATAGCTACTCTTAGGAGAAAACTTTTCCAGCCCGAGACACTGCCCACAACAAAAACCATGGAGCCTGCTGCATCTGTATAAGTATATATTTGTAATTATATGTCTAACTCTCCACATCCACAAGGCAGTTATACTTCTATTTTTAATGTAACCAGTGAGTAGTTGGGCGTTATGTTCTTATATACACAATTTACTGTTTTAATGTTAAAAAATGTGTGAAATATTTAGCTTATTTTTAATAATGTTATCATTATACACTGAATGACTGTTGATATTTGGAAAGCCTGTTTCTACAGACGGGTGTCAAAATAAAAAAATAAAAAACAGCCCTGTTATGCTGTGTTTTTTGTTTCTTGCTTGCATGGTTTGGGTTGACTCAAAGGGAAGCATCAGTGTCAATCAATACAAAGTTACTCTGACTGATCACCTTTATCTTATGATGAAACCTTTTTGTTCTGTTTTGTTCCAGGATCAATGGCCCCATCTACATGCATCAATGAATCATTTGATCTTGCTGTGACCTAGGCCCTGATTGGATCAATTCCAAAATCTAATCAGCTCATCCTCTGGTTACAATTATAAATACATATGAATCATACAAACATTCAATTTTATTCGACAAATGGATAAATGAACAACCTGAAAACAAAATGCCTCAGCTACCTACTGCCGTGGGCTAATAATAAAAATTATGTAAATAATACGCTATGGCCTTCGCAGTCATGAGATCTCAACCCAGTTGAACAACTACAGGAGATGTTGACAATGCTAGACAATGATCTTCAACACCATCATCATCATCAATATCAAAACACCAGTTGAAGGAATATCTTTTGAAAGAATAGTTAGTACAGTCAGAGAGACTTGTAGAACTCTGGCAAATGTGTATTGCAGCTGTTCTAGTGGACCTGTAGTGACCAAAAAACTCAACAACACACACTATATAGCTTTTTCCATCTGTATATTTTACATTCAACATGGGTCTTTCAAAGTATAGGTTTCTAGCCAAGCTACAATGCTTTTATGGCACAGATTTTGGATGTACAGGGGGTAAGTAAGTAAGTAAATAAATAAATAAATAAATAAATAAATAACATAAAGGCAGCTATTTTGCCCTGGTTCACAATAATGAATCCTTGAGGACACATTTAACCTGTACCTCAGGGAACAAAAACAGTGTCTTATGTACTGATAAGTGTACCATAACCGTTTTTTTCCTCAGAGAGGACTCCATTCAAAGATGAATGTGTTTCAGCTTGTTAAGTTTAACTAAACATATAAAATCTTGTCCTGTATCTTCCTGGGGACACTATATTTACACTACGTTATACTCACGGCAGAATGATCCGGGGACCATGCTAGGAAGATCCACTCATAGCCCTGATTATTGGTGCTGTCCAGCCTGTAGAGGACATACGAAGGCATGTCATCCTCCAAGAGAGGCAGGATGTAACTGTCCCATTCCAGCTCCCATTTTTGCGCTGCAGTTCTGGTTCCTCCCAACACAAGCTGTTCTGAAGAACACAGCAGAACTGTAGGCTCAACACGGAGATCTCTCTTCACCTTATATGGATTCTAATAGTCACAAACCAAACCACAGAGCTTAGAGTCAGCCTTCAAACCTACCGTTTTCAATGACCACCTTAATGAGTCTGTACTCTCCATTCCGTGCCTTGGTGAAGATCTCCTTCACCTCTGCTGTGGCTGTTGATACAGAGCAAAAACAACAAAACAATCTGACCACTTGTACATAAGAAAGTATTAATGAGATCAATAAGTTGACTGATTGATCGTTTTTGGCGATTAATCAGCACCAATAAGTGATTTCAAAATCCAAACAGTTTTTACTGGTTGTCTCTGTTGTGGGAGAGATGGAGAAGGGTCTGCTGTCATTATACAGTATTAGAGCAGCCTCTAGAGGCAAAATAAAAACTAGCAAATTTTGTTGTGTTATTTGAAGTGTCTTTTTTTTTATTCATTTTGAATGTCTCCATTTTTATTTGTTATTTGGAGTGTATATGTGTAGTGTATATATAGTGTAGTGTAGTTATATATATATAACTATTTATACATTTATTTAATTTTAAAAACTACAGTACATTTTCTTGGTACAGTCAGGACTTTTTATTTTTGTAATAAAGTTCAGCAATATTTTTAGGGATGCACCAAATGTTCGGCAACCTAAATTATTCGGCCGAAAACAGCAAAAAAAAAGCATTTTCGGTGTTCGGCCAAATAAGTGAAAAGGCTGAATAAATTAGACCGAACAATGACGTGTTTGATGACGCACCAAATAGCCTAGCAACCAGAGTGAGACGCACAAATTTCACGACCTCCACTTCCGGCAGCGCGCTTGGAGCGATGAGGGGGCACGCGCATGCACAAGCTACGTGCACGAGCGCATGCTCTTCGGATGTTAACAACCGTGACATTGTTTACTGTGGACACGTGCGTTTGTTTTGTTTCTGTTCCGGAGTATCCTGTGACGTTGCGAGACGTAAGAGAGTAGAGTACGGAAGCAGGTAAAGACCTATTTATTTAAGGGAACATAACATTAACAACACATCTAACTATACTATATCCACTATAATACTCTGCGAGGTGTACAGGGATGCGAGCGGTATATATCCCCAATATAATCAGCCGTATAGAACCAAATAGAACCATTTTCTGCACTCTTGTCAATGCACTTTTTAATGCACTTTTTTGTTGTAGGCTACAGAGTGTTCCATTCTTTCAGCAGTCAGTTATAGGCCTAACACCGGCTATTCAAGGGGGGATCAAAGATGACCACATCAAAATATTTTTATTTTACTCATTTATTTATTTAAAGTTATATTGTGCCTTGTTGGTAGCCTATGCCTGCTGGAATGGAAAAAAAATGTTCAGTGTTAAATAAATACTTTGAAATTGTAGTTTTTGTAATTGATTTTTTTCTTTGAAAAGCAAGACAAAATAGTAAAAAGCACATTTTGACTATTTAATTTATGCAATAGTGAAAAAAATGGTATAATAAATGGAAAAAACGCGGAAAAACGTGTTCGGTATTCGGCCGTTATTCATTATATTCGGCTTCGGCCAAGAATTTTCATTTCGGTGCAGCCCTATATATTTTACTTTGAGTGTTATGTTTTCATTCAGTGTCAATTTTAAAAAATATCAATTGATTAATCGGTTATCGGCAGGTACTGCCCAGCTTAGTTACCTGTATGAGTCAAATCCACTATCGGTCCACCTCTAGATAATTCTCTCACACACATAATAGAGTTAAGAAGTAAAGTAGAAACCTCTGAAGGGCCACTGTTTATACATTTGTATCCCAGATTTTGCATTCTAGTGGTTCATAACATCCAAAAACAAACGATTTTTGATTTTGCAGTCAGTGTGCCTCATGAAATAAAAAAAAAGAAAGAAAAGAAAAAGTTAAAAAGTAATATCCTGTTATCTAAAAGACTGCGACCATTCTAGAAATAAACAATAATATGATTTCCTAAAAAGGATGCCAGGCAGTTAAAGAAGTCCAGAGTCCAGTGCATTATTATCATTATTATTATTATTATTATTAAAGAAAAAAACCTTTGACCGCTCGGGGAAACGAGCTGTTGATGCAGCTGCACTGACGACCAAACAATCTTTCATTTGCATGGCTATATATGAGCAATAAAACTTGGATGACACTTGGCAGAGATTGCTCTGTCCATGGATCTGGTCCTGGTTAGTGTTTAACACTCTCTCCCAATGAAACGTTAACTGACGCCCGTGCGCAGCAGCGGATACTCCACAACCCACAATACAGCGAATTAAGTCGCTTGAAGCGGCTCCTAACAGAAACTTTTTTCATAAGAACTGATGAAAGAGTTTACCTTGGATGCCGGTCTGATGAGACATTTTACCGCTTCCTCAGCCTTTCGCAATTAAAAGCAGAAGAAACGCGGAAGTGAAGAACTACACTCGACTTAGCCCAAGAGAACCGGCCTCTGTCGTGACGTCACCGCGTAGGGCGTCCCTCAGTCACGTGACGTGGCAGAACGTCGTTGACAGATTTTCCCCACCAGATAAGCTAACTATGCAAAACAGGCTACATCCCGACCTGGCCGGAATTACCAAATAAAAAAAAATTGTAAAACAAAAAACAAAAAAGAGTGACTAATTTAATAGCGCTTGTAATAGTGTAAAGGAAAGGCGTTATGTAAATGAAAAAATCTCTAGTGTGTACAGTGCCTTTCATAAATATTGACCTCTCCTGGTCGAAAAGCTGTCTCACATTTTGTAGTGTTAGAACCTGGAATTTAAATTTAACTGGGATTTTATTTTACCATTTCATTTACACATCATGCCGAACATTTGAAGATGCATAGCCTAGTGTCTTTTTTGCTATGTAGGCCAGTTTCAATTCATGAATGCACATACCATAGCTGCATTATCACATGTTGTTGTCATATGATGCCAATGCTTTTTACTGTTAAATTTTACTATTTAACAAAATACTCAATATTATTTATAAATAATTACAACTTGTTCAAATTACAAAAAGAGAGAGAGAGAGAGAGAAATGCTAACTTATTTCAGATAGTGTTTCAATTTAAAGTAGGTTGGCCTATATATATTAAATAATCACATTTTGAGAGCCCTCTACGGATGACCTTCACGTTTGTTACGTTAGTCATGCGAACCAGCGCTACTGCACATGCGCACGAACTCATTAAGTGTGTCCTTTAACTCCCTAGCAGAACTAGAACTTCATCTCATTTGAAAAGGCATGTTGAGTTAGTTAATGGGTTATTTACATGATATAACTTCTGATAAATTCATTAGTAAACTATGTAGCATTAGTCAAGCATATGACCAACAAAGCTACAGACACTTTGATGTTTTCAGGCAAAATTGTATAGCCTAGTTGCTTTATACTAAATATCATCTTCTAACAGTTTTAGATAAGTAATAATTAACTTCGTAAAACGCACAAGAGTTTCTTTTTAACATTTGAGTATATTTAAAACTCCGGTACCCTTAGTCCAACGACATACACTGTAGTCTGATTGGCATCTCCAAGTTGGTATGTGTATGTATGTATGTATTTGTGTGTGGCCTGTGATGGGCTGGCGTACACTGACCTGAGAGAGGTCGACTGTAAAGCCTGCCCACGGATAAAGATAAGATAATACTGTATTAATCCCCAGATGGAGAAATTAGGGAAAAACTTATCGTTCTAGTTATCAGAAAAGAGACCAATCAGGATACGCGCTCTATCACACTCTCTTTCTCTCTCTCTCTACCTCATGTCACTTGCTCTCTCGAGAGCCAGTCTTAAATGTATTTATTTTTATTTTTAGTAGTTTTTCTTATTTATCATAACAAATCATAACAATCATAACAAAAGCAACAAAAAAACAAGCCATATATCACGTAACCAATACAAATAAAACCAAGAGCCAGAAGGGAAGAAAAAAAAAGAAATATTTTTTTCTAAATTTCTACATTATTTAAAAGTGCCCCTCTCGACGTTAATGATAATGATAGAGTCTTTATTTAATCAAATATACATATGCACAGTGAAATTCTTTTCTTCGCATACCCCAGCATGTCCAAAAAAGAAGAAGAAGAAGAAGAAAATACATTAAATTACATAAAATGTTGAGGTGAGATTAAAAGTTAACAGGTGTCATTCGTTCAAATAATTTAAACACTAAAGACAGCATGTGATACTTTGGTGGCATTTGTATTCCTCCTACACAGTGTTAGCTCAATAAGACAGAAATTTTTCCCATATCATTCCTTGAGCCAGACAAAGAATATTCCCAACTTGCTGACCATAGAGATGTTATCATAGGTGCATATTTCTCAAGTTAAATTAATGGTTTAATTAAAGACCAAAGACTCTTCATTTTTATCTTGTTTATCTTGTGGTTAGCTACAGAGTGAAATTTAAATGAACACTGGCCTGAAATCAGGCTCCAATTAAGATAATGGTGTAATTATAAGTGAAAATATCTACTAATGTTCAGTAGTTTTATAGTAATATTTTGCCTGAATTCAATAGTTTAATAGTTTAAGCAGGCTGTGTTTCCTAAAAAAAGATTGTATGAATTCATTCATAGTAAAAATAACATGAAAGTGTAAGATAGATATCTATTTTCTACTGAATCACTGAAAATTATTAAATCAGTTTATGGATTAGTTGTCTTTTTAAGAAGATTCCTCCACAGTTAGAATATTAGTTATGATAAAGTAGGTGGAGCATCTATGGGAAAACCTCAGCCACAACAATAAAAGACAAAAACACATATATCATAATCATAACAATTGTATTAATATTCGCTATATTATGCATTCTAGCTAACTTATTACATTAAATGTATAGTTAACAGTCTGGAGGTCTGGACAGGGGTCAGCATGGACAGTCTGACCTGTCTGTGGCTACACAGCCCCATACACAGCAAGCTGTGATGCACTGCGTTCTGACACCTTTCTATCATATCCAGCATTAACTTTTACAGCAATTTGAGCTACAGTAGCTATTCTGTGGGATCGGAGCAGACGGGCTAGTCTCCTCTCCCCACCTGCATCAGTGAGTCTTGCGTGCCCATGAGCCTGTCGCTGGGTTTGCTGGTTGTCCTTCCTTGGACCACTTCTGGTAGGTATTAACCACTGCATACCGGGAGCACCCCTCAAGACGTGCTGTTTTGGAAATACTCTAACCCAGTCATCTAACCCCTTGACAGGTGTAATTGTAATGAGATAATCAATGTTATTCATTTCAACCTGTCAGTGGTTTATATGTTATGTATTATTTTTAAATTTGTACTTGAGTTAGTTTCAGTATTCTAAAAATGGCTCCATATATTAGATGGACTGCGTAAAACAAAAGAGTTCCTCTAATGAAAGATTTTATATAAGCTTTTACTCAAAAAGAAAGAATAATTACTGAATTATTCCCAGGACAAGGTTATCAGAGGCTGTGTTCAGCATTTTAAGCAAAGTGGCCCATGAGGTATGTATATTGTAGTCTACACAGACCATGAAGTGCAGGGTGTGGGACTGTGCACTCCACCCTACATCTGGCTATATAAATACGTTGTTTCACTTTAGTGTTGGTTTTCATCTGCACTGCCCATCTGTCTGTCTGTCTGTCTCTGTCTCTCTCTCTCTCTCTCTCTCTCTCTCTCTCTTCCTGTGTGTATACCACAAAGAGGAGGAAGGGGTGGTAGGATAGCAATGAATGTTGTGGATTAGAGGTTTCTACAGTATCTCCACACCCAGTCTGTAGAACAGAAGTAGAATAGACTCAACACCCTGTGAGTGTCCCAGTCAGCATAATGGCGTAATTACTACAGTACAGACTTAACAAGTTTGGTATTTTATTCTAATTTAATTTTAGCCAAGTTTACAGGCCACTTGTGTAGTGGACTTTGAAGTCAAATCTTTTTTTCAAACTTTTAAAACATGACTCAGAACAGCTCAACATAGCTGTGTACTTGTGCAGTTTTGTATGTACACCCACCGCAGACTTTATTAGGAGCACCTGTACACCTATTAATTCATAGAAATATCCAATCAGGCAGTCATGTGACAGCAGCTCAATACATAAAATCTTGCAGATAGAAGTTAAGAGCTTCAAATTAAACATCAGAATAGGGACATATTGTGAGCTCAGTGTTTGCTGGTACCAGATGACTTGTTTTGAGTATTTCAGAAACTGCTGATCTCCTTTCACGCACAACAGATGGTAGCGTTTACACAGAATGATGAGGACAACCCAACACATCCAGTGAGTCACAGTTCTGTGGGTGCAAATGCCTTTTTGATGAGAGAGTTCAGATGAGAATTGCCAGACATGCTCGAGCTGTCAGGAAGGATGCATTAATGTATAGTTAACAGTCTGGAGGCCTGGACAGGGGTCAGCATGGACAGTCTGACCTGTCTGTGGCTACACAGCCCCATACGCAGCAAGTTGTGATGCTCTGCGTTCTGACACCTTTCTATCATATCCAGCATTAACTTTTACAGCAATTTGAGCTATAGTAGCTCAAAGGATGCATTAACACAAATAACCACTCTTTATAACTGTGATGAGTAGAAAAGCATCATGGAAAGTACAATATGCTGAAACTTGAGGAAGGTGTGCAACAACAGCAGAAAACCGCATCATGTTCCACTCCTGTCAGCCAAGAAGACAGAACAGCCAGAAACCTTGGGGTGACTTTCGATGACCACTTGAACTTTACAGACCACATTTCAACAACTACATGGTCCTGTAGGTTCATTCTGTATAAGATTAAAAAAAATAATAATAAATCAGACCCTATCTCACTGATCATGTCACACAGCTAGTAGTCCATGTTCTTGTTATTTCAAAACTAGACTACTGCAACGCACTATTCACGCCTCCCAGCCAGCTCCAAACCCCTTCAGACGATTCAGAATGCAGCAGCACACCTTGTCTTTAACCAGCCCAAAAGAACCCATGTCACACCCCTCTTCATCTCCCTCCACTGGCTTCCTGTAGCTGTCTGAATTCAAGGCCTTGATGCTCACATACAAGACCTTGTCTGGTACAGCACCCCCCTACCTCAACACTCTCCTTGAGGTTTATATTCCCTCGTGCAACCTGTGATCAGAACCAATGCCTGGTAGTGCCAACTCAGCGAGGCATGAGGTCCCTGTCCAGAACCTTTAAACTGACTGTCCCTCAGTGGTGGAATGAATTTCCAACCTCAGTGCAGACAGCAGAATCCATCACAATATTCAAAAAACAGCGTAAGACCCATCTTTTTTACATGAACACTTAACTATCCACTAACTTGTCCTATCTCAAAATAATAAATAAATCTGCTCTTACACCTCTACTCTTGTGCACTTTTCTCCTGTAGAACTCAATTAACAATCTTGTATGGTAGCACTATTTCTACTGCTCTCTGCTTGATATATCGCTTGCTTGTATTTCCTTATTTGTAAGTCTCTTTGGATAAGAGCATCTGCTAAATGAATAAATGTAATTGTAAGAAGAGGAATCTGAGGCTACAGTGGGCACAGGTTCACTGAAACTGCAAAGTTAAAGATTGGAAAAACATCTCCTGGGCAATTTAGAACTGCTGCAGGAATGCGTTTAGATAATTCACACACCACACAGGTAAATGTCTTCTGAATACATCTTCAAAATATGTTTTAATATTTTGTACTAAAGCAATTACACTACTCATTACACTTTAGACGCACACACTATATATGTACACACACACACACCAATGGTAGCAGAGCTGCCATGCAAGACATTAACTTGCCATCAGGAGCAACTTGGGGTTCAGTGTCTTGCCCAGGGACACTTCAGCATGTGGAGTCATGTGGGCCGGGAATCGAACCGCCAACCCTACGATTAGTGGACAACCCGCTCTACTGCCCCCATGGTGTGTGTGTGTGTGTGTGTGTGTATACTATAGAAAAGCCAGTCAGTAAGTCAAATTAAAAAATTTTTTTAGCTCTCCTAGACACTCATGATGAGTGAAATCATCTCTGCCTATTCGTAGATCCTCAACAAAGGGTTTACATGAGATAACCACTAGATGTCAACATTTTCCAAATAATTTATGGGGAGCACTTCAATAAATTGGTATCAGCCCATGGATGAACAGCTCCTGTTTAAAAAAGTGAAAACAGAAAGAATAATAAAGAATCTTCCTTTTAATATAGAGAGAATGTATAGCACTGACGTTTACTCTGACCAATGACTGTTCATGACTATGTACCTTTAAAATAGCACTCAATCAATAAACTTTAAATCAATGACTTTAAGAAAACACACACACACACACACACACACACACACACACACAACACAAATTAGTCAAAACAGGGCATCAGGTGTTTATGAAGGAGTGTGTTTGTGTGTGTGTCTGTGTGTGTTTGTGTGTCTATGTGTGTGTGAGAGAGACAGATAGTTACTACTAAATATTTGAAATGCACTACAATAGATCATGTAACAAGACATGTTTTAAACGCGGCATGTATTGTAAACACATACAGCACAGTAAATGATATACATATTTGAAATGTGCAAGCTAACCCAAAGAGACATCATGTTTATATAAAGCACCTAAAAAGGCAAAATCATTGATGCATAAAATGGTTGGCTTGGTATTATGTCTTTGGAAAAGCTGTGAACGTGCTTGTGTCCATCTGTCACCGCTTTTACATTGGCCCTGCTTTTAGAATAAGCTGCAGGGTTGCCAGATTGGATGAGTGTTACCAGGCCATTGATGGTTTACAACACACACACACACACACACACACACACACACACACACACACATCAGGTAATCAAAAGCCATAAAAATAATATTGGAATATTATATACACAAGCCCAAGGCCATTTTTGTTTGTTGAATTGTGTGGATGTGTCCATGGATGCATTCTAATGAGAGCGAATACCTGAATCAGTCTGTTCCTCTATTAGAGCAAACTGCACCTTGCAGTTTTTCAGAATGAAATGAGACACAAAGAACACAATAAATCATCAGTCATATCAGAAAAAAAAAACTGTGTACTTTGTATTTTGCACTGTGGTACATGTGATATGTGTTATATGTGTGTGATATGATGTATATTAAGTCACAACACTAGGTGTCAATCTGGGAATTGTTACTATACAATAACAGGCAGACGATATCAAACGACTATTGCTGCTATTAAAAAGTCCCAAAAGACTCCATACACAGGGGACTATGTTTGCCAGCACCACGTCGGTTGTGCTTTCGTCAGTGGATGTTGGTGGACGTCCACTTCTTGGTTGGACTGCAACACTTCCAGTCTTTTTGAATTTTTTAATCAGTCTGGCAACAGTGTCGCGTGTGATATGCTCGCCATGTTTCCTGTTAAAACCCATCACAACCTTACGACAGCTTCCTGATCCAGCCATGAGAATGATTTCAGTACGTTTTTCTTTTGTCAAAGGCGTTCTTAAAGACTATCTGAAAAGAATTATATATAAATATAAACTAAGTGTGAAAAAATCTGGAAGACATTTAGCTAAAAACTGTTAATTTTGTTTGGAGAATTTTGGGACATCCTGTATAAAGAAATCAGCCCCAGTATCTGCTTCATACAATTCTGTGTATTTTTACTTACAACCATTGATGGAGATGTTGTGCTTGGTTCTACAAAAGTACAACATATTCTACTTTATTTATTTGTGTTAAGAGTAAATAATACAATGTGGATGCGAATCACTGAGTCTAGTATTTATATATTTTCTCCTTGAAGGCCCTCTGGTCCTTTTAATGACAAATGAGAAGCGTGCCACTTTAAAATGTACAAATCTGAATTTTTATGGCTTCAGTTGAATTTGTGAAGTTTGGGAGTTGAATTACATCAAATTGAAATTGTATTCCACAATTATTTAAAAAAAACAAAAACAAAAACAAACAAACAAAAAAAACAGGTGCAGAAAAGAAGAGGAGCATAGTTTTGATCATCACCATTTCAGCCAATAAGCATTGAAAGAAGATTCATGGCAAGGATAACCAAGCATCTCAAAGAGTATTAGCATGTATTATCATTACAGTTGTGTAGTATATAGCAGCCACTAGCTGTTAGCTAACGTAATCACAAACAATAATCACAAGCCTAAACAACAGGCATTGTAAGATATCATTACTCAAATTAAATTCACATTGTAGTGGGACTGTTCTCATTCCATGTATTGCTATCTTTGAAGTGAAACTGTAAGAAGTCATTTTTATATACTGTATACAGTATATATCTTCATTTTTATCCTGTTGAGGGTGGCAGTGGATCCAGAGTTTATCCTGGAACCATATATACCCAGAAATATACCCAGGACATGGTGCCAGTCATTGCAGGGCACCATATATACAGTCAAACATAATTTAAGCAATTTAGAACAGCCAGTTTCACCAACTACATATTTTTGGGAAGTGACAGGAAACCAGAGTGCCTGAAGGAAACCCATGCAGAGATGGGGAAAAAAAAACATGCAAAACTCTGGATGGCACCCTGGAGCTATGAGGCACAGACATTTCCTGCTGCATCACTGTGGCAAGCCAAGTTGTAAGCAGACACCAAAATATACCAACAGCATTTATTTTGAGTAATTCTGTTCTCATACTGTGAATTTTCTTATTTTCACGCAACCCTGTTGGTGAAGTGTACCAAGATTGAGAGGATTACTGTAGAGTTGCAGTTTTTAGCTTCAAATAAAACAATAGCTAACCTACTATTTTCAGAAGAATTCTCTCTCTCCTCTATCTTCTGTCTCTATTCTCATAGTGTTGTAAAATGAACAATCCCTCACTCTCAGTGTGCTCTTGTGAAGTACGGCAGTATAGTTGAACTCCCTACAGTATTTAAGTTATCCCTGTATGAGTGATGCTGGAATTCTGGCACAATGCACCACAGCCTGTGTTATTATACTCATATATTTCAGCAGCATCCATTCCAGAAATGGATGGTAGTGCACATGTTTAGTTCCGCTCGTGGAGGAAGAGGTGATTTTTCTTGTCCCTTTTCTTATCATTTTTCTTTTTTCTTGGGGGAGGGGGTGGGGGTGGATATGTGGATGCATAATCACCTCATCTGTCATGCTGGTCACCATGGAGTCAGATTCATTCGTCACAAGAAATAGTCAGGCTGTCCTACGGGACCTAAAGTGATAAACTGCTATTCAGTGCACACTTGTGTGCTAACTCATGGCTGCCATTGTTAGCATGTTCCCGAGTGTTAATATGCCAGTAAACCACAATTCAATTTAGATATGTGGAATACAAAAAAAAAAAAAAAAAAAAATTGTGCAACCATTTTATTGTAAGTTTTTTATTCATCACTTGAATATTGTTAGTTGCTGTATCTCATTAAAGGTGGAAAAATATCTGGCATGATTTATCTTGGTTTCATTTTTTTTACATCACAAGAACCTGCATGTTTGCCTCACACCTCCAGGGTTGGTGTCCTCCCCATGCTTTGGGGATTTCCTCCGGGTACTTGGGTTTTTTCCCCTAGTCCAAAGACATGCATTGTCGGCTGAGTGGCATCTCTAAATTGTCTGTAGTGTTTGAATGGGTGTGTGAGTGTGTGTGCAACTGCCCTGCGATGGGCTGGCACCTCATCCAGGATGTCCCCTGCCTTGTGCCACGAGTCCCATGGGATAGGCTCCAAGCTCCCCTGCAACCTTGTATAGGATATGTAGTATGGAAAATGGATGGATGGTTTTCTACACAATTAAATTTGATACCTAATTCACACAGTCATGCAAGTAACAAATCTCTGTCACATTTGAAGAAAAAGATCGGATTTGGACCACTTTTGCCTGCTGTGTGAATGTAGCCAAGGAAACAGAAGGGCTAAAATAGAAAACTGATCAGAAAGTAATACAAAAAAGGAGAGAACATGCAATATACAATAGGGCAATAAACCAATAAACCTTTGGTGACTTCAACATTCATCATGACTTTCTTGTTCTCTTTCCCACATTTGACCTCAAACAGTTCACCACACCAGCAACCTACAAAGCCGGCAAACAGCTCGACCTCATCCTCACACCTAATTTCACCACACCCAATCTTCTCATTACTCCTCTCCACACCTCTGACCATTTCTTCAACCAGTTCTCTATTTCTCTCCCTTCACCCCTTCACTGTCTGCACATTCTATCTCTTTTCGTCGCAATCTTCGCTTCCTTTCCCCCCTCACATTTCTCCTCCATTGTCACAACCTTACTTCCCTCTGATAGCCACCTCTCCTCACTGGACTTAAACACTAAAACTGACATGCTATGTTCCACCCTAACATCTTCTCTTGGCAGCATCTGCCCCCTAATCTCTGCTCGCACATCACCCTCTAGCCCTTGGCTTTCAGAAGCTCTGTGTAACAACCGGGCCAAACTAAGAGCATCTGAAAGGAAATGGCTTAAATCTAACAATCCAACTGACCTAACCAATTACCAAACACTTCTCTCCTCTTTTTCCAGTAGCATCTCCACTGCTAGCCACATACTACCAAGAGAAGATTGGCAGTTCTCCCAACACCCATACTCTTTTCAAAACCTTTTCCTCTCTTCTCTGTCCCCCTCCTCCCCTTTCCCCTACCTCTCTCACTGCAGATGACTTTGCCAATTTCTTTTCCAACAAGGTTACATCAATCAGGAACCAGTTCTCAACCCCAGACATGCATAGACCGGCTCCTCCTCCATGTAACTTCCAACTGACTTACTTCTCTCCCCTCTCAGAGACTGATGTCTCTAAACTCCTCCTCTCTAGCTGTCCCACAACCTGTCCTCTTGACCCAATCCCTTCTCACCTTCTTCAGTCCATCTCTCCCACACTATTACCTGCACTCACACACATCTTTAACACATCCCTCTCTACTGGCACATACCCTACCTCATTTAAGCAGGCCTGGGTTACCCCACTGCTTAAAAAACCATCACTTAACCCTGCTGTGGTTGACAAATACAGACCTGTTTCCCTCCTCCCTTTTCTTTCCAAAACTCTTGAAAGAGCCATTTTTAATCAACTCTCCAATTTTCTCACACAGAACAACCTCCTGGACACCAAGCAGTCTGGCTTCAAGAGCAATCACTCCACGGAGACTGCTCTGCTTTCCATCACTGAAGCCTTACGTCTAGCAAGAGCAACCTCTAGATCATCTGTCCTCATCCTACTCGACCTCTCTGCTGCTTTCGACACTGTGAACCATCAGATCCTCCTGTCAACTCTCTCCAGCCTTGGCATCACCGGGACGGCTCTGCGTTGGGTGGAATCCTATCTCTCAGACAGATCCTTTAAGGTATCATGGAGGGGAGGTATTTCTGAAACTCAGCAACTCACAACTGGTGCTCCACAGGGGTCAGTTCTGGGTCCACTGCTCTTTTCTATCTACACTACATCTCTAGGGCAGGTGATTGAGTCACATGGCTTCTCATATCATTGCTATACTGATGACACCCAGCTCTATTTGTCCTTCCAGCCTGACGATCCATTAGTCTCTGCATGTATCTCTGCTTGCCTGTCAGATGAGGGAACACCATCTTAAGCTCAACCTGGCAAAATCTGAGCTTCCTGTCATCCCAGCCTATCCCTCAATCGACCACCACCTCACTGTACAGCTTGGCTCAACCACACTCAAGCCAACCAGGATGGCCAGGAACCTTGGGGTGATTCTCGATGACAGCTTGAACTTAACAGACCACATCTCAACAACTGCATGGTCCTGTAGTTTCATCCTGTACAACATCAAGAAAATCAGACCCTACCTCACCGAACAGGCTACACAGCTACTAGTCCAGGCTCTTGTCATCTCAAAACTGGACTACTGCAACTCACTACTCTCGGGCCTCCTGGCCAGCTCCATCAAACCCTTTCAAATGATTCAAAATGCAGCAGCACGCCTCGTCTTCAACCAGCCCAAGAGAACCCATGTCACACCCCTCTTCATCCCCCTCCACTGGCTTCCTGTAGCTGCCCGCATCAAATTCAAGGCCTTGATGCTCACCTACAAGACCTTGTGTATAACAGCACCCTTCTACCTCAACTCTCTCCTGAAGGCTTAAGTTCTCTCACGCAATCTGCGATCAATCACCGACCGATGCTTAGTAGTGCCTACTCAACGTGGCTCAAGGTCCTTTCAAGAACATTCACACTAACTGTCCCTCAGTGGTGGAATGAACTTCCAACCTCAATCGAGACCGCAGAATCTCTCACCAGCTTCAAAAAACAGCTAAATCCCACCTCTTTCGTGAACACCTAACCAACCCATAAAAAAAAATAATAATAAATAAATAAATTACTCTGGCACTTACACCTCTACTCTGCGCACTTTGCTTCTTCTGGAACTCAATTAATGGATCTTGTATGGTAGCACTACTTATATTGTTCTCTGCTTGATATATCACTTTGCTTGTATTTTCTCATTTGTAAGTCGCTTTGGGTAAAAGCGTCTGCTAAATGAATAAATGTAAATATAAATGTAAAATGTAAAGGACTTGAATCAAAACCAAATGCACAGGAGCAGTGAACAAATCAAAACAAATGGAAGTGTGTTTGTTTGCACTAAGGGGGAATTACATGACTTCCAGTGTGCAAACAATACCTTAAATAGGTGTTGGTCCTAATGTTCCTATTATTTAATGGTGGATTGTTTTTGTAAGACAATTTACCATAAAACAATGAAATATTAAAATGTCATAACATCCTTAAAGACAACCAGAGTCACAACTTGGCTTTGAGGTGCTCAATAAAGAATCTCAGTGTCATCAATTATTACTTTTTTTCTTCTTGAGTTTGTACTCTGTCTGTCTGCAGCCCCACCCCTTAAATGGCTCTCTGCAGCAGACCCCTTGATATTATATCGCATATTTACCGAGTAAATTATGCTGCACCGTAGAACTCCCATCCAGTCTCTCCTCAAGAAGTGCTGCTTTCAGCATAAATCATGCTTTAATCCCCCACACACGTTTAATGAACATCAGCCCATTTGCACACAGCACATTCATCACTCACTGTTTCTAAACTCTGCATGTTTAAGCAATAGAACACAGCGTGAGGATATATTTCAGTATGTGTATGATGTATGTATGACGAGATCTTTGGGGGATGATGTATGCATTGCCATGGGGGGGGGGGGGGGGGGGGTCTGGGCTGGGTTAAGAGCAATTTCTACACATTTATTTTCAATATCGCTGCTGATAATAATCTCTCATACTCATCAATCTGCTCTTGTCCTCTTCTTTTATTCTCAATCCTCATCTTGTTCTTACAGACCTATATTAAAACTGCCTTCCTAAGCTTAACAAGCCATTTAAATCGCAAACCTCAGCATAATGTGGGTTTGCAATTTAGTAATTTAGCGCTATAATTTGGAAAATTACAGTGAAATGATATTATATTGTTTATGAAAACTGTTTGAAGGGCAACTTTCATTCACTTCATAGATTTCCATGTTTGTTTCCTTAATAATCTATGCAATTCCACCTTTAACTTGGAGTCTCCTCTACAATTTCTCAGACTTTGCACTTAAAATCAGGCCAATTTATTTCTACTCCAAGCAGGGGGTACATTGTGTATTCTGGCCCAGGCTTACACAGAGTCAGGAAACGTGGCACTAATGAAGACCCCAGAGGGTCTGCCTACTGAGTGATGCATGACATCATATGAACAGGCCCATTCCGTTCACAAGGGGAGGCTGGAGGAACTGCTGAGAAACAATTAGAGAGTTGGAAACGTAATACTACACCAAGTTAATGGAGATTTTACAAGCTGGCCTGTAGGGAAACAGGGATCTTTCCTTGCAGATATTGAGCTTGTCCTCCATTCAAGATTGAGGGGAGTAGAGGACGCTTAATAAATGAGAGCGACTGCTGTCTGTGACAGCTTTATATTCTCTCTGTGGAGAGAGTAGGTCATACATACTAAGCAGGGTGGTTTAGTAACAGCATCTCCAAGCATCTGCAATATTGAGTGCTGGTAAATGACCACAGACCTGGTGCAGTCCATTGGGTTTTATCCTTGACCAGTGGTTTGGAATACTTATAAATTTTTTAATGAATGAACATTGTTAAATCAGTCCTGCACATCTGAAGCTGTAGCCTATTCGTGAGCACATCATGTTACTCCAGGGTATATGATTTGTCCAACAGATAAGTGGTCATTTCTCAGACTGCACTTGATGAATGAACTGCCACAGAATAAAATCATATTTAATCACAAACTGATTTTGCTGGGCATCAATGAATGGTCTCCATGAATTACAGAATGCCCCCTGTTGCCCTTATTGAATTACCATGTTAATTCAACCCTGCAGGAGCTCTTTGGAAAAGCCTGTGTGAGTTTAAGTGAATAATATGGACCTGAGATCATTGATGAATTGCCATGGTGAAATATATCTACTTGGATAGATATTAAAAAGCAAAGTTGAAAAGGCTGCTATGTATAAATGTAAACTCAATGATATAATTGTATAGACAATTTAAATGAACATCACCTTGAACTCTTTGACAGGTTCCTCAAAGCAATCCTGAACAATATTTGTAGTGTGGCAAGGCGCATTATCCTGCTGAAAGAGGCCACTGTCATTATGGAATACCGTTGCCATGAAGGGGTGTGATTGGTCTGCAACAATGTTTAGGTAGGTGTGCCAAGGTAACATCCACATAAATGCCAGGACCCAAGGTTTCCCAGTAGAACATTGCCCAGGACATCACACTGCCTCCGTCGGCTGATCTTCTTCCCATAGTGCATCCTGGTGTCATCTTTTCCCCAAGTAAGCGACACACATGCTTTTGGTCTGCATACCAGGAACACCCCACAAAACCTGCCATTTTGGAGATGCTCTGACCCAATCATCTAGCGATCTGCGATGGATCTGAGTGACCTCACCGAAGTTACTCAGATAATTTATGCTTGTCCATTTGCCCTGCTTCCAACACATTAACTTTGAGAACTAACTGTTCACACGCTGCCTAATATATCCCACCCCTTGACAGGTGCCATCGTAACGAGGCAATCAATGTTATTCACTTCACCTGTTAGTTATTTTAACGTTATCGCTAATCAATGCTGATGTGTGGAGTGTATGAGAATGTATGAGGCTTGTCTTGATTTGAATTAAACATGGAAACCTGCATAAGTGGGGCAACTACATGAAAGAAAGACACCTGCGCGAAAGTTTCCCTTCAGCCAGTGCCGGCTCATTAATGTTTCAGCCGCAGCAATAAAAGAAGAAACATTCACAATTAGGCCAGTCTGGAGGAACAGGTTACAACTGACACATTTTGCACTTTGAGTCCAGCGTTCTTCACACTAGGCTAAGGAATTTTTTTTCTAAAGAATTTTGTAATCATTTGAAATGTAAGCTTTTCATGCAGGAACACCAAGAGAAGCATCAAAATATAGAAAGAAATCACAGGCAGACATTAATGTGATAAATGTCTGGCCTCTCTAGAGGCCCAAGACAGACACCAGTACTGTATTAGATGCCTCTGTGTTGATCATCTCAGAGAGGCAGTGGATGGAACAGACGTTTCATTTGCAGAATGCTCAGTGATGACATAGTTCACTCGCCCGGTGGATCTACAACCCAGTTTGGAGTAGGGCTGCACAATTAATTGAATATCGATCGCGATTACGATTTTGACTGCACACGATTAATTGAACATGATCGACTGCGATATTAATGTTTAAACTTTGTCCTCCACTAATAGAAAACTCTGCTGCAGATCAAATCAAGCGCTTCCTACAATTACAGCCAATCACCATAGAGCGGCGCAGGGATGACGTCATTTTGTAGTGTCAAAACCCCGAAACGGAGTTAGCATTTTAGCCCTCGGGCTGCCAGCTATGCTTCGAGCTCCAGTACTTTGCGAGAGGGGAAATCATGACATTAACATGATGCTAAATGGCACTACAGCGGTTGTGGGGGACATTAGACGTCATCACGCCGAACGGAAAAAAACTTTGCAGATAAAGTCAGGGCTCTACAGTGAGCCCATTTCACTCGCATTTGTGATGGAAAAGTATTTTGTGCGACTGTGAATAAATATTTATTCGCACTTGTGCGAATGACCTGTTCGGAGTTGTATAATACAATCGGGATAAAAACTACAACTCCAAAATGCATCTACACCTCGCAACAGTTACTTTCACACTGCTTTTCAGCACCTCGGTCAACCGAATAAGTGTGGAAATACTGCAAAGAAGCCATTATTATGACAAGTAACTGTGTACATCATCTGCTTCAACTTCCCAATCATTTCTTGATCCCGCAAAATGATCTGAACTTGCACCTGCTCGTGTAGACACAGCAGCTTCGCGCGGAGTAAATTAATAATAACACTAACGCTACAAGGTGGGTTAATTCAAACTTCTTTATTAAAAAAAATCCTCACCAATCATAATCAAGAGTAGCTATTGTTCAGTCTGTAAATATAAAGTACACTGCTGCTCTCCTTCACTAACTCTAATTCACTTCATTTAAACTCACGGTTGCCAGGTATGAGTAGAAAAGTAAACTCCAGTTTCCATGTTTTGATTTAATCCCCCCAATACACAATATTATCAGCAGACATGGACACTGTACTGGGGAACCGATCTAAAACTGATAAACAAACAAAAATAAAACTACTAAAATGTAAAGACAGAAAATGTGCTTAGTCATAAATAAATCATTTGATATAAAAAATAGATATTATAATAACTTCATAAAATATAAATAAAATAATGTTTAATTAATATGGGTTGCATTTAATATAAATTTGATATTAAGATTAGTTTGCTATTTCCTTAGAAAGCTATTAGCCTTTTTCCTAAATGGTAAATGGCACACTTATATAGCACTTTTATCCAAAGCGCTTTACAGTGTGTTTCATTCACACACACACACACACCAACAAGGCACTAACTTGCCATCGGGAGCAACTTGGGGTTCAGTGTCTTGCCCAAGGACACTTCGGCATGTGGAGTCACCCAGGCCAGGAATCGAACCACCAACCCTACGATTAGTGGACAACCCGCTCTACCCTAGAGTCCTAAATAAATACTTTTATTTAGGACTCTCTATTTTTTTAAAGATATTTAAAAATAAATATTGTATGCTTGTTTATATATCAATTAACCAACAGTATCTCATTGCTATGATTTAATCTTAATTAACAGTGACCATGAGCAGACAGCTTACATTTAACTGTTTATGATAGACCTCCTGATTAAAGTTTAAACAAAAAAAGATTGGTATCTGGATCGGTATCGGTCGTAAAAATCCTGATCGGAGCATCAGTAATGAACACCATTAACCTAAAGCGCTTCCCATCTGATGGGTAAATGAACTCATCCGATCACATCCTATATGAGATTATTCAGATATATATACAATATACACAGAGCGGTTCGAGAACTGACTCCAGCCCAGAACCATGACAGCGGAAAATGTATAATAGTGTAGCTTTAAATATATTTAAGAGGAGCAGACTTCAAACACTGAACACTGATGTTTATTGTATTTGTTTACAAGGTGGAACAGGTTAACGGTTGTTGTTTTTTTTCCCATACAGTCTGTATAATTAACTGAAAATATTAAATTTAGTTTATCAGCAGGTAAATTAATTTGTCATCGCTCACACTATGTTCCTAAATTCTGTCATAATTGACCAGCTCAAGTTTTCTCATGCCTACTTGTATGTTATATTGTGGCATGAGAAAACTTAATAAATGAGAAAGTGCAATAAAAATATGTTGTCACTAAAATCAGTGAATAATCGTGATAAATAATCGAGATCTCAATATTGATCAAAGTAATCGGGATTATCATTTTGGCCATAATCGTACAGCACTAGTTTGGAGTCAGAAAAGACCTGAGCACCACAGCCCTGGGAGGCTGCTAGGCACAAACGGGCAACAATGACGACAAGAGCAGGCCAAAACCCAAAAGTAAGCTCGGAGCAGGTGGATGTCAGTTAGGAGGGGTGAAATAGCATGTAAGGTTATGCAGGTATCTGGAGTTCACAGAACATGGTTACTTGCATAACCTAACATTAAGGTGCACAAGGACAGACAATAAATGCTAGTCTCTAAATGCTGTTTTATTATTGTTTTATTGCTATTCATCTGAAACATGCACATAGGATGTCATGAAGGACATTTTACCTACATGTTATATACCTTTTATCTTCAAATTACATACATATTTGTAATTGTAATATCACTGGGAAATTCTGTAAATGACACCCTAATCATGGAATCATCCATTTAATGTTTGATAGATTGAATATATTTATGTCTGCTTTTCTCAATCTCTGCCTCCATTTATTTTATCTTATTTTAATTTATTTGAATAATGGAGACCAAAGCAGGAAGAATGGCAGCAGGAGAGAGATAAAACTGAAAGCTATAAAAGGAAAAATGGCAGAGAAATCCATGATAAAGTGTTTCATCAATAAAAAAAAAAGCACACTGCACTGGCACAGAGAATGGTGTAATGCGTGTGTGGGCTATAGTCAGCTGCTGCTCCCTGGGGGGAAAATGGCACACAGAAAACAGCATTTTGATTCAATAACTTGTCCATTTTTCACACTTGTCAAGTCAAAGCTGAAATAGTATGCAGTCTGAGAAAGTGGAATGATACATTTGCATTTATTTTGTGTTCTATGATAAAAGTTCATGTTTTGAAACCTGTTTCTCTAATCGTAGGGCAGCAATGAGGGTCCAGGCTTGCCAACTTTGGTATATTTGCATGAAACTGCTACCCAAGCATAAATGGTTGGTCCATTACAGACACACACACACACACACACACACACACGCGCACAGACAGCATTTTGATACACTGTCTGTCTCCTTCTTAGCAGGAGAAGCAGTGGGGGAACTCTCATAATGTTCCATTTCTGGCAGACCAATGCCTAGTACCACTAGCCTAACTAAACATGCCCAATATTTAAACAAACCTTGATTAAAAGTGAAACAATATGAAAGGTTTATGCTCTAGTAACTATATAACTGTGTGGTGGCTTAGTGGTTAGAATGTCTGCCTTGCACCTCCGGGGTTAGGGGCTCAAATCCAACCTCCCTATGTGCATGGAGTTTGCATGATCTCCCTGTGCTTTGGGGGTTTCCTCTGGGTACTCCAGTTTCCTCCCCAAGTCCAAAGACATGCATTGTAGGTCGACTGGCATTTCTAAATTCATAGTGTGTGAATGTGTGTGTGATTGTACCCTGCGATGAGTTGGCAGGGTGTCCCCCACCTTGTGACCTGGGATAGGCACCAGGCTCCCCCGCAACTCTGTGTAGGATAAGTGGGATGGATGGAAGACATATTGTATAGTTTTAAGCATGTTTATTTTCAAACATAAACAAGCAATTTTTTCTACAAAACCCAGATTTAAAAATGATAATTTTTACCATAAATATTTTGTGTTGCCTGGAGAGAATAACAGCACTGAGTCTCTAATGTCTAACAGACTAGTAGATTCTGGTACAGTTCTCCATGCAGCTCCATTGGATTCAGACCACAGATATTCATTAGTGTTCCAATCTGGAGACTGAGATGACTGTTGCAAGGATGGATTTCTTTCCTGTAATTCTTCCAAGCAGTCGTGATTTGACAACAAGGATCAACTAAACTGAGAACTCCTTCACCACTGTCCACACAGTGAACAGTATATATAGTACTGTACACTTTGGTTCCAATTCCTGGGACGGGAATAACTGCTTATGAATTTTAATTTTCCTTACCTGTAATGTCCACTTTCCTTGCACAGCTGATGATGTCATGTTTCACTGTAAACATTGGTATGTTTTTAGAGAGATATCTAAAAATCATATCTAAGATGTCTAAGAACACAGCCTTGTCTAATACAGTGGACAAGAAAAAGATTAAGAAATTACATTACAACACTGAAACATTTACATTGTGCTTGTTAGATGTGAGGTATTGTATCAAAACATTCATATGTGTAAAATGAAGAAGAAAAAAAGATGTTCTGCTTAATAAATTATATTAATTTATATACTATATTGTGTTGTTTGCTCTGAGAATCAGGGCAGGATGGCACATGGAGGCATTGTGGAACCTGATAGCAGTGGGTAGAAAATATGCCCCAATATATCGATTAACCTTACTCCTAGAGACCATGCTATTGGCATTAGATAGACAGAAATGTTCAGAACGTTTCCCAAAACTGTTATCCTCCTCTTCTCTATGCCTCTTCTCTATGCCTTCAGTTAGTTCAGAGTTACATTTTATCAACCTACCTATTCTGTATTCATACCGATGTCATAAAGTGGTTTAGCTTGCATTTTAATGGTGTGGAAACTAATGGAATTGCTTTTGTCTGGTTAAGTATTTGAGCTTGTGAGAGAACATGGTGCAGTTTGATAGGCACATTCGTTATGTAACAGTTCTGGCTTGGGTTAATGCAGTCTGCTGTCCCTGGTAGTGGGATGGAAGTGTGTGCCGGTGATTATCTCAGTCCTACACATACACGCACTCGCACACACACACACACACACACACACACACACACACACACACACACACATTCACTGTCACACTTAGCTATGGCAACTGCCTCTCACTGATAAATCCCTTTCTAATTGGGCTGTCTTGAGCATTTTCCCTAACTTTTTCTCCTGCTTGTTCCTTGTTGATGACCAATATCAACAACTGCATCTACATCTATACGTCAGCGGCTTTAGTGGCAATAATAACATTATAATAGTAACAAAATTTCACCTATAACATGAAGGAAACCCATTCCTTTATAAGCTAGTTTACTTCAAAGGGCCTCTCAAGATAAAGGTTAGCTAAATGGCAAACCATTTATCCAAAAGACACATGTAAGGAATTTCAGTGTTTGCCAGAAAGGTGGGTTTTGATCTGCTGCAGTCAGAATTTGTACACTCTGAGTTCCTCTCTCACACATGGTACAGCTCATAAATCATTACAGCAAATGTCCCAATCATCACAGTCACAAAGAAAAGTCCTCACATCCAGCCTTATATTCATACTTACTTCAAGAAGGTATGCAAATCATAGCATGGGAACAGAAGCAGAATAAAAAAGGAGGCCAAATATTTCACATACAGGTGATCATTCCTGCTCAGGACACTCAAGATACCAAGATACCATACTGTATGGTAAAAGTTTTTGATGGGCAGGGTTCAGACTGACGCAGTTGACTCCTAGGTGCTTTTCACACGTGCTTCACTCCTGCTGTTACTGGAATAAAGATTTTCACCAAGAAGTTATTTTTTCCTTACAGATAGGACACAATCCAAAGATACATCTGAGCGTAGTTTGTTTCATTTATATGCCTCTTGTGTTTGATGAAGTCTTGCTTGTGATTTTCAGTTCTAAGCTTTGCTTCTAGTTCATCATTTAAATTATCATTTTTAACATGAGTGTAAATTAATAGCCTGAGTGACAATGGTAAAACCAGGAATTGTGTACAAATCGTTTCACAGGTTCCTGTTGTGTATCAGTGTAGAGAAACTGTTGCAGAAACAAAGAGGTGCAAAGAGAACACTACACGCAATACTCTGCAGTGATGGTTGATAAACTCTCACTATACCCCTACCCCTGTCTGTGGACTTATTGCAACTGTGCAACCGCACTAATGTGAAACACTGTAAGTGTGACCGATGTGAAACTGATGCCACAGATTTATCAGTAGTGGTTTCAGGAGATGGTAGGCAGACCTGCTGATAAAGCACTTGGAGCTGTCAGCTACAAATTGGTCTGGTCCCTGAAAATGCACTCTCTCAGAATGGCACGTCACACGACATCATCCAGCTCAGCGAGGTAAGCCATACTGCATTCATTACCATGCTGACTTTGTTAATCTTTTCTTTAATAGGATTAAATCGTAACTAGAAACAGCTATTTACTTAGCAATAATTACATCTAAGCAAAAAGCAGTAATTGATTTTCACAGATAATTCAAATGAATAGTTGTCAAGACCCATGATTAAACAAGCTCCTTTGCAAAGTGCTTCTGAGTTACGGCAGTTTACTTGTGGATTAATTTTTTTTTAATGGCTAAATGCTTTGCATATGTATGGATAAAGCTGTGTATAAATATATGCACAAATCTATGCAAACTTGATCAATTTTTTTTGTTTGCACACACAACATATATGCAGATTTGTGCTTTCCACAATCACCACATTAATAAACAGTGGCCTTGATCTTTTCAAATCTGATTTGAGCCACCTTCATATGGAGTTTCAAATACATAGCTGATGCAACCTGTTGTCATAATTTGGTATTGGCACTATGTCAACATCAGCAAGGAAGGATTTCCATTAATACATGCACAAACTATATACTCAGCCTACACAAAATACAGCATAATCTCAGTATGAGCTCAATTACATTCAAATTTAAATGACTACAATGCAGTGTGACTCTTCTTTGTCTTATTTCCTTCTGTTTTAAAAGACAGCAGCTAGATTACTTCCAGCATGTAAAACATTGAATACATTCTTTCAGTTCTTGTTTTTGACCATGATCTCACAGTACACTTTCAAATTTGATTTAAGGTTGTATTATTTGTTTTTTTAAAAGTGCATTAGCTAAAATCAGGGCTCTAGCAGTTACAAGGTGAAGTACAAAAACATCAGAATGATTGGTTTATTTCCTGATCCCAGCTGCATCCTTGCCCATGTATTGTACACAAAAGTACTGTACTGTCCTACTACTGTACTATGGTGATTGATGGCGTTCAGTTTAGATTAGTTCAGTTTGATGGTTAGAAAATAAGGCATTTTCATCAACAACTGGGGTTAAAAAATTGGGTCTTACTTGGACAAACTTTTTGACATAATTCCAAAAGATATATTTGTCACAAAAACAAGACAGTTTACAATCCACAGAACAACATACATGTTGCATGGTGGTGGCAGCATCATGCTATGGGCTGCTTCTCTTCAGCTTGGACTGGGGCTCTAGTCAAGATAGAGGGAATAAATACCAATCCATTCTTGATACAAAACCTGTAGGCCTCTGTTAGACAGGTGAAGATGGAGAAAATTTGACCTTCCAGCATGATAATGATCCAAAGCAAAAATCGAAGGCAACAAAGAAATGACTCTAGAAAAAGAAGATCAAATTTTTGGAATGGCCAAATCAGAGCCAACATCTAAATTCTATTGAAAACCTATGGAATGACTTGAAGAAGGTGGTGTAGAGGAGATCCTCTCACAATTTCAAAGACATGGAGCATTTTTGCAAGAAATAATGGAATAAAAATTGGCAAATCAAGACGTACTAAATCGGTAGACTCATACCTAAAAAGACTGAGCACTGTAAAAGTGCTTTAACAAAGTATAATTAACCAGATTTGTCTTCTTTGTTTTTTCTTCTTTTTTCCCTTGAAACATTTCTATTAGTTTTTCACTTGAATTTTATTCATTGCTATACACATCACATATCACATTAAACGTGGAAAAAGTTCTGACTTGATTTATCTTGCTTTAATTTTTTTTAGATAAAAAAAAAGAACCCTGCAATTTTAATAGGGATGTGTAGACTTTTTATATCCACTGTATTTCTTTTGTTCGTTTCTTTATCTACATGCCTGTGGCCTGGAGGAGCTGTGACCACTGTTTCTGAATGTAGAGACTCACAGTTCTTATAAAGATGCATATAGCTGCATCCTCCCCCAGTTAAACTGCCTACAGTGAAGCAACACATGCTATTTCTAGAGTCCCACACACATGCTTGCCCACTAACATCAAACTACACCCCCACTCACAGTGCCCCAAACGTAGGCTGATTATACTCCTTCTTCATAGCATGGCTGTCCCACACTCTTGACAGATCACTGTGTGGTGTTCAGATGCCTCCCTTTTACTTCTCCCCTTCCCACTACTTTTGTCAATATTTATTACTCCTTACCTCCACCATGTTTCTAACTCTATTGATAAAAGGCACAATGACATCAACACTCTCCCGTTCAAGAGCTGCTTTAGCAGTCCGACTCTGATGACTCTAGAAGTAAATAGCCAATTTCTGTGTTGCTATACTGTGATTTTAACCAAGGCTGAGACATCGAGTCAGATGCCTGTTGAATACAAATGTACCACTGGTTCTACCTCTGGTAATATATCTGAGTCATTCCACTCAATTTAAGCACTTAATTTAAGCCCTATTCTCAGTTCTAGCTATAAGAAGCATAGAACACCTTCACCTTTTCTAACACTCATCAAAACACCAATAATCAGGTAAAGCAAAATCTAATGTATTCTATTCTAATCTAATCTAATCACTTGGGCATATCATTAAATTAATCTAGAAATCACTTCCAATCTTGAACATTAGCTATGATACATACATTATTACACTGGAGAATCATAAAATCATAATCAAAACATAACAAATACTTCTAAGTACCCTTTTCACCTTTTGACCAGAGTGACCCTTCCTTATTATTTGCCTCAGTGCATTTCCAAGTATGTGTGCATACATTTGTCTATCTAGGTATGGCCTCGTTTCTTTTAATGTTACCATTTGAGGTGATTGATGACCTGTCTTGCTTGCTCGTTGACTGTATCATTCATAGTGTTATTGACTGCATAGTGATTCATTCTGTAGCTCTCCTGAGTATTAGCAAAATCTAGCATGTGCTCCTGTCTTCATACATATATATAAATATAAAATCACAAAAGGTAGAGAGGCAGAGCTGTAAATAAACCATGATCTCTGACCTCAGAGTGACGCTTTGCAGCACCATAGTGCAGCTCAACGATGAAAGGTCTTCAGAGGAAGAGAGAAAAAAAGTAGAGATAAAGAAATGGAGAGTGAGGCTGCTTGTAAGATGGCTAGAGATAATGATGGGTTTGGGCTATGTTTGACACGAAAGCACTCTGACAGTTTTAAACTTCCATTTAAAACTGCCCTTTCCTCCTCTAGACGCAGAGACTGGAACCATCTGTCAATATTCCTTCTGCTGCAATCTTCCAGCAGAAAGAAAGTTCTGACAGCGCAGTGTTAAACCTGCATTAGCATTCAGAGTGCACAGAGAGGGAGAGAAGTGTGCACTTTGTATGTTAGGGCAAGTCATAGTGTTAAATCCTGTCGACGAGACATGGTGACATTATTCAATTTCCACATTAGACAAATGTGTGATTTTGTGTTTTTTGTGCTTATTAAAATGCACCATCCTGCAACTGAAACACAGAATTAATTGCCATATAAGTGATAAAAAAGAAGTGCAGATTAGTTATATCAGTAATGTAACACCAGTTTGTGACATCATACAAAAGTGAATTGTTTATTCTGGACATAAAATTCTTAATTAGTAAAATTGGTTCTATGACATCTGTCTCAAATGGTCTTGTCAGTGATTCCTGATTTCACAGATAATTTGGGTCAAAAGGCATTGATTGGTATTATTTTATGTCGTACTTTCACATTCAAAACGTCTATTTTTATAAAAAATAAAATAGAATAGTTCAATCAAATATGCTAACGTTTCCAAGATTATGACCCATGACCCTTGGCTAATCAAACCACAGTGTATCTTTTTTATTATTATTATTATTATTATTATTATTATTACACACACACACACACACATATATATATATATATATATATATATATATATATATATATATATATATATATATATATATATATATGTGTGTATATATATATATATATATATATATATATATATGTGTGTGTGTGTGTGTGTGTGTCTAATAATAATAATAATAATAATAATAATAATAAAATTTACAATTTTAGATGTTTCTAAATGTTTTTGTTTTATATTTCAGCTCCAAAATACTATAGGTCTTGAATGCATAAGTGTTTCTCCACATTATGCGAATACCACAAGTTGTCAGAGAACCAACACTAACATTAAGTTATCTATAAGCTTCATAAAACATGGTTTTCTTATATATGGTATCTTGTTAATTATATAATGTAGCTTGTGATGCAAATTACAAAACGTGCTTCATAACTACCTATAGAAACATATTTCGTCAAGCATGATGGGGGGTGGGAGAGGGGTCTTTGTCTCTCTAAGAGGAACCATTAAGGAACCTATGTATAACCTTAAGAAAAACAATGCATTATAATACTGGGGAAGAAACAGAGTTATGGTGCACTAGTGACATGAGGTATGCATATATGAATTAATAAACAAGCAAGTATACTTCAAACATGACATTTATGATAGGGACCCATAGATTAGATGGCAGACTGACGCTTGAAAAATGAAGAACATTACATTATGCAAATTGCATTATGTTAATCAGTGGCTACTATGTTCCTTGTTGCAGTCAGCCGCAATTATCATGCTTGGTGAATTTCTTCAAAGCTGAAATGTCTTTTCTTATGCTCTAGTTCATCTGCACATAACGGTTAATGTCCAGTGAAGACATCCTCTCAAAACAATTATACTTTAATTTGAACCAAAGAATCAACGCCTAATCTCTGAAAACTAAATCACATGTCTGAAAATCTGCATTTCACATTGTGATGACAGGAGAAAAGAGAAAAGGTTAAAAACAAGCAGTAAGGGAGATGCTGACAGCCTCCATGAAAGACTCTCTAGAATAAATTATTATTCTGAGTTCAACATATCTATTCTATTACCAATACGATACCAATTCTATTCATGAATTCCTAAGCATGAGTATGAATAAATGTATGATGCACACAAAAAACTCTGAAGTTTATACTTTACACCCGACGGACCTTGGGAAATGTATAAGTTTGAACTTCTACGGCCCTGTCCCAAATGGCAGACTTCATGTGGACTTGTGGTCTCGTGGCCTTCAGTTGCGCACGCTCACGAAGTCTACGAGTCCATATCGTGTCCCATGTGAGGGTTCTCGCGAGCTCCCCGTTTGTGCCCTCGATGCGCTCTTCATTGATGCCCACACTGCTGCATGCTCATCACTGTCCCCTACCCAGTGCTAACAGTGCTTGCCACAGACCAATCAGAAAGCAGAGGAGGAATTTTGTTGACATGGGAAGCAGAGGAGGAGTTTCAATTGGAGGTTTTAGCCAACACGACAGACACATTTTTTAAAATAATTAACAATGATTTACAATGTAATTGTACTGTAACTGTAGCTTTTATTAATATTTCATTATATAGTTTGAAGATTAAAAACGTGAAATTATAGTCAATTAAAATGGATGGAACTTCAGGCTGTGACCATTGTCAGTGGTTATAAAAACACTGCTGATGTCTCTGCATAGCAAGCCATCTGGCTAGTACCACAGTGAAAACAACAACAACCGGCAACATCTTCCTCTTTCCTGTCACAACGTTGCGTCCACAAGCCATCTATTAATAGCCCCATCGTCCTTGTGGACTCGCAACGTAGCGCCCCATAGGTCTGCGTTAGCTGACATCACCCAAGTGTGGACTCGGAGGAGGGCCACAAGGGTGGAGTGTGCCATTTGGGACAGGGACTATATATAGACAAAGACTAGCTGAGCATTATGGTATTATGGCTGTTTTACATCTTCATTTTCTGACCCGAGAGAGAGAGAGAGAGAGAAAGAGAGAGAGAGAGAGAGAGAGAGAGAGAGAGAGAGAGAGAGAGAGAGAGAGAGAGAGAGAGAGAGAGATACTGACTGACTGACTGACTAATATGATTTTGGACCTCACCAGTACATGCTATCCTTAAGCTAAACTGCACCCATTAAGACATTTATGTTTCTGTTTATTATTATCTTTATGCTTTCATGCATAAAGAAGTACTTAGACACTTGTTTTTGTTAGATATTATACTTCCAGTGCATATATCCACTTCATTTACTCACAGTGTCTTTTGACTTTGCACTTATAAATATGAACAAAAGCAAATGTATTCATAAGGATAACAATGATACACTATATGGCCAAAGGTCTGTGGACACCTGAACATCACACCCATATGTGCTTTTTAAACATCTGGGAAGGCTTTCCACTAGATTTTGGAGTGTGGCTGTGGGGCGTTGTGGTTATTCAGCCACAAGAGCATTAGCAAGATCAGGCATTGATGTTAGGTGAGGAGGCCTGGGGTGCAGTTGGTGTTCCAGTTCATCTCAAAGGTGTTCAGTGGGGTTAAAATCAGGGCTCTATGCAGGACACTCAAGTTTTTCCATTCCATCCTTGGCACACCATGTCTTCATTGAGCTCACATTGTGCACAGGGGTAGCGTAAAGCTGGAACAGCCTCTTTGGGCCTCTTAGTTCCAGTGAAAGGAAATTGTAATGCACAGAATACAAAGACATCCTATAGAATTGTGTGCAGCTATACAACTTTGCAGTTTGGAGAAGAACCACATAAGGGTGTGGTCAGGTGTTTACAAACCTTTGGCCACATAGTGTAAGAACAAAATTTGTAGGTATTCAGACACCACAAATTACCAACATTAGTACAGTTGTTGGCAGTTACAGCTTTGAGACGTCTATGGTAAGAAGTTATAAGCTTTTTTCAGCACTGTGGTTAAATTTTTGCCCATTTCTCTAGCCAAAGCATCTTCAGTTCTCCAAGGTTACAAGGGTCTGACTGATGGACTCACATTTTCAAAATACTCCACAAAGTTTTTAATAGGATTCAAGTCAGGAGAGTGACTAGTGACCTACAAGCCTTCTTGAATTATTTTGGCTGAATGTTTGGGGTCAATGTCTTGTTGAAACCTACAATAAAATCTTGGCTAATGAAATATAACATGTCCCAATTGTTCCATTCATGTTTCCTTCAATGATGTGTAAAGCCAGAGTACTGTTTGCGAGAACCAGCCCCATATCATGATGCGTCCATCTCTGTACTTTACTCTGGGTATGATGTTCTTACTATTATACGCACAGGCTGTGCATATGATCTCAAGAACATCATTCTTTCTCCAAAGATTTTTGCAAATAATTCTGTTTTTGTTTTGTCTGACCAGAAGATTTTATTTCAAAAGTGTTCTGATTTGGACAAATTCTTTGAAATGTGCATCTCTGTGTTTCTTTTTTTTCTTTAGCAGAGGAAGGTGTAGGCATAGAGATGAGTGCAGTGCAGTTCATTGCTGATCGTTCCTTGTGTAACTGTTGTTCCTGCTGCTTTCATGTCATTCTGCAACTCTTTTTAAGTGACTGCTGGCTTCTCTTTTACCTTCTTTACTATTAATCCTGTGTGGTGCACCTATCCGGGGTTGATAATTGTTGTTTCCATTAACTTTCCACTCGCATATTACCAAACCAAGTGTTGTGACAGTGTGTCTGTGAATTTCCAACAACAATAATAATAATAATCATAATAATAATAATAATAATAATAATAATTTGATATATCAATATGGCTATACTGTTGACTGGTTTGAATTCTTTGATTAATCATGCTTGAAATTTTGAATGCAAGCCGACTGCGCTTGACACAACTGATAGCACCAAGCTTTCCATCCAAACTCAACCTTATCCTAACAAAATTTGGTCCGAACCCAAACATGACCACCGGTAAAACAGTTCCCATATGTGTATTGTCGCAGCACCACATTACATGTTTAAGCAGGTTTGCACAAGGTTTGCAGTGGACAGAAATAATTATTAATGTGCCAAAAATAATCCTTTGTGCTTTATTTTTTTATTTTTAATAAATTTGCAAAGATTTCAAACAAGCTTCTTTCGTTATGGGGTATTGTTTGGAGAATTTTGAGGAAAATACTGAATTGAATCCATTCTGGAATAAGGCTGTAGCATAACAAAATGTGGACAAAGTGAGGCACTGTGAATACTTTCCAGATGCACTGTACATAGAGTAACTTGCCCCGTGTTAACTAATATGGCAAATTTAGTCCTGTAGCCTAAGTGATATGAAAAATTGTGATATAAAAAGACAGTTCAGCAAGCAATGCTGCTGTCAAATGAAATTAATAGTTTTACTGACTTGCAGACATTACTGTGATCACACACAGTCTGTTTACAATGTCTACCAGGTTGATAAGAATATGTAGTTGAATTAAAGTTAGTAAAGTAGTAAAGTAGTCAAATTAGCTATTTGGTGATATGCCCCCCCCCCCTTTTTTTTTTTTTTTTTTTTTTTTTTTTTTACATTTGAGCCCCTGCCCTTGAGGTACTCTCTGCACGTGCACATCCTGCTTAATAACTGAACTGAATTAGGCTACTCCCTAACCTCACTCATATTCACTCCTAATGTGACTGTCGGAAGTGCAGGCTAGAAACCATATCAGTACTCTAAGATACTTTTTTTTTTAGACCAAAGTTTAAATATATATATATATATATATATATATATATATATATATATATATTAGTTATGTCTGTCAAATATCATGCTTTCATTATAAGGTTTGTGCTTGGATGTCTGGATGACTGTGAAATTGGCAGCAGCATACTGAAGAGTTGTCACATGCGTCAGGCCAAGGGAACACATTATACTGGCATACATTAGCCGTATTCTGCAACTGATTTACATTTAAATATCTTCCTTTATTTCTGTTATTGTCATTTTAGCTAAGTTTTATCTGAGAAACAGTTGCACAGCACACCACGCTCTCACACCTGCGTCCTGAGTCCTTACTTTTCCCAACCTCATCAAATGTCACAGCGGATTATTAGACAGTGACTTTTATTTTATATCATTTACTAATGAAAAAATGTGAACAGTAAGTTTCAACTGCTCCACACACCAAATGCTCACTGAAACAATTTTCTACCATATTTCAAACATATTAACATGAAAGAATATTGTCATTTGCGCTCATTACTGCATAAAGATTATTCATGTCTCTGTCAATATTAGCCTCCTCTGCAACCCCAAACCACAATTCCCATAATCCCCCATATGTCAACAAATGCTAAACCACATCACATGTCACATATTGCTTTTCGCTGGACTTCTGATCACGCCATAAATAGCCCAGGCTTTCACATAATCATTGTCTTGCTCTTGCAATAGTGTTACTAAGCTTTTTGTCTTGTGTTCCTAGATTTATGACTTGCATTTTCATTCAAACCTGTGTCTGAAGCAGTTTTTATAGTGATACTCTCACTGCACAAGGTCCTCCATGCCTTTACCATTTCATATATACTGCTTTCATCTCCTCTCCCCCCTGAACTCTGCACTCCACCATCTTCATTCCTTCTCCCTTACTTTCACCCAGGGATAATTTTTCAGTAAAACCTGGCCATTTCCTGTTCTCAGACTAGACCTGCAGACAGATATTATGCCAAGAAGCTCTGCTGGCACTAAAGGATAGCGTCAGTGACATGTTTTTGGCAGGAACCCAACTCACTACTTTAGCAGGACTCCATACTGTGCTGAAAATGTCAAAATGATTAAAGGAAGTTTACTTAGCCAGAAAATGAAAAAAGAGAAGAAATCATGAGCAGGCAGCTACAGCGAACACTGACACCCAGTTAAAAAATGTTACATCAGACAAGTTTCCAGATAAAAACTGCTTAGACTTCTGTTCACAATAACCTTAAACCTGATTTGGAATTGAATACACTCGATGTTAAACCTGATTTGGAATTGAATGCACTCAATGTTAAAAAACATTTTTAAAAATAAACAAGAAACCAGATTATGACGTAGATATGTACACACGCACATACTGTGTGTAACACATTTGTCAGCTTGGTGGTGTAAAGTGAGGTGTGCGTGTTCAGTGGATTTTCTATGCCTGGCTTAGTATTTTTGTAGTATACTCAAATAAAAATAAACTAATGGGTAAATATGTGAGAGACAGAATCTACTGGATGATTTATACACTGTAGTGTATCCCATCTTTGATGGGTTCAATGTCCAACTTTAGCTTCTATACAGATCGGTACACATTATTCCATTATACTGCTTATGTTTAGAAGCACATGCGGAACATACAGTACAGAAGTCCAGAAAAAACATGCATTGTTATTTTTTCCTTGTGATCTCAAGATAACAAAAGCTGTTTTATTGAGATCACAACACATTTTTCTATGTTGAAATGCATTATTTGACATACATAGTATGCATCAGGCTGTACCTTAATGGAAAGTAGCTGGTGCCATGGTAGAGTTATGGCTTTACAGCTTTAAGGTTGTGGGCTCAAGCCTGGGCTTAGGTGACCATGTAGTGTCTGACTATATTTTTCACTTTGGGATTAATAAAGTGCATCCATCCATCCATCGATCTATCCATCTAACCATGATGTCCCGGTCCATCAAACTGACTGGCAATGAAACTGAGCACCTGTTCAGGATCATTAAAGTGTGGTATAATTGCAGATTTCTACGTTGCCATCTCAAGTGAGGGACACTAATTTGGAAATAGTCTAGCACTGACTAACATAAGGCTAGTTGGATAGACAGATCGATAGATGTACTTTATTGATGAAGAAGTTATAACAGCTAAATGGCATAATCATTGGCATATTCTATATGATATATATTACAAATATCCTGTAATGATCACATTTTTCATACATTTTTGTTTTTAAAGTCTTTTACGTCAATAGTGTAATATGTTACTGCAAGTTTGGGGTGAGATTGATTGTCACAGGAATATAACAAAAAATACATTATTCTTCATGAGTATGGTACATCATAACATCATATAAATCTACATCCAGATTTCTGTAAAGTCTATTTTGAAAAGCCCTGTGGAAATAAAACTGAATTAAATTGAATTCAGTAACATTATTACAATAAGCATGTTGGTTGTCTACTGAAATGAACAAATAGTTAACATGAAGTTGTAAAATATTTTAGTGAGTCATTAGTGAAAGATTTATAATTAATGTCTGAAGTTTTCTGTATTCAGAGTTACTTTAATATTTATGCTGGAAGTTATGCATATTCAGGGTCTGGTTATTCACCAATTTTCTTGGCACCAGAATATTAAAATCGCCTGCATGTAGTTTATGCCTCTTCGGTTGCCAGATTTTTTTTTTTTTTCAGTAGATGTGCCAGAGAAAGAATTTTTAAATAGCATTTAGATCATGGCCTTTAAACACAAGCACTTGCCTTACATCCTCTCAAAACCTCAAGGTAAAAAATATGGGCCGAAAAAGCAGATCACTTTTTTCTTCTTTGCTGACACATGTAATATGATGCATCAAAAAAGCAAGAGACAATGATATAAGATGAATGAGAAGATGGCAAGCGTTAAAATAAACATCTAGATTGTAGTCTATAGTTACATGTGAGGTCCGAATGAGTGTGCATGTACGTGAGTATAACACATCTCGGGCCTTTGTAATTACGGTAATTAAATTCTATATGCTGTTCACTTGTTAACGAAACATTTAGTGTAGGAACTAAATCAAGTCAGCATTTCCTTTAACGTTAGCTAAAAGAGTTTTGTGTGTAGGAAATTAGTAAAAAAAACTGTCCATTAAGATCAACACTTGCATCTTTGAGGATACATTTAAATTGTTTGTATCTTGGGAAATAAAAATGTGCCGTACTTTTTACTGGCCCTAAAGCCAGTATAATAATAACAAGGCCAACATCTCTGGGAATTGAGTTAATAATGAGCTAAATGATGAGATGCCAAATTAATGATAATCAAGGTTATTCTTTCAATGGAAATCTTTATTTCACTATTACACAATACCAAGCCACTGAATTAATTAAACCTCAGTTCAAGAAAAAATACAACATAAAACAAAAATGTAGGCTTCAGGTTTAAGAAAAAGTAAAAACTCAAGCAAGATAACACACCAAAGTCTTTTATGTTCTCTTAGAAATGGATAGCTCAGCAATACTGCAGAATGGCTAATGCTGGATTGAGTCATGCCCATGGAGTGATGAAAGTGGTTATTTTACAGTGGAATGCATGGACTTCTGGATTTCTGATCATTACGCTTAAAGCCTTTTTCTCCATGCATTAAGAATCTCAGGATAGTGTCTTGTAGTCCAAGTAATTCAATCTGAGTATCAAAAGCTGTTCACAATGTAGCTTGGTTCTGATACATGTGATCCATTGCTGTAATCAGTAGCAGAATCTTGTGAAATCTGTTATGTCTTTTTGATGCAGTACATGTAAGAGAGTAAAATAAATAAATAAATAAATAAATAAATAAATAAATAAATAATCTGAAAGCGTACATAAAGGCAAGAGCAGAGAGACAGAAACAGGGAGATACAGAGGAAGCAAGGAGCAGAGAGACAAAGAAATTAGAGGGGACAGAAAAAGAGAAAAGGGCAGTGAGATAGACAGTTGCCTTTTGAATGGCACTAGAGGCACAAAGGATCCACAGAGCAACAGACATGCCCATTCTGTAAAACAGAGAGAGAGAGAGTGAGAGAGAGAGAGAGAGAGAGAGAGAGAGAGAGAGAGGGAGGGAGAGCAAAGAAGTCAAACAGAAAATATCAGTATAGAAAACTTAACAAAGTTAAAACATTTTCATGCCCTCTAGCAAATTATGTTATATCTTTGCTTGCTATAGCAATGTGTAGGTGTGCGTAGGACTGTAAAAGCCAAGACAGTCTAAATAAGAAGATCAATATGCTTTTGACTCTGGAGACCTGAGACCTCTGCACCATTAAATATGGTTTCATAACTGCACCTTTCAGAGTCTTGGGTCAACTTGCTGCTTCTAATCATAAAGCTTGGACTTGAAATAAATAGACTGTCATGAAGAACGCGTATTCATTTAAAATCCTTTTTTTTTTTTTATCATCTTTGCGACTAGACTGCTTTTTCACACTGAGAATCTCTCCATCTCTTGGTAGTTTTCAGCAGAGTAACACATACAGAATGTTCAAAAAAAGGGTTCAAAAGCCCTGAGTAACGAAGGTCTCAAAGAAAGAATGATAATTTGTGTGTGCAATCTGAAAAACTGTGCCTGCAAACATTTAAAGCTGGCAGAGAAGACGATGTTTAAAGAAGGTTTTTTGCATGACTGGTTGTTCTTGATAGCCATGGTGACTCCTGGAAGACTAAAAATGAAACCTGCCATGCATTTACATAATTGCATATGAATCCATTGCTATTGTAGGTGCGAGCATGCAACCAATCCCAAATATACATGTACAATTAACTTTAATACATAATGAATAAATAAATAACATGAAGTCATCATTTAGAAAAATCATATGATTATTTTGAGAGATATTGATTTAAAGTGCATTTTTTGTGCAAAATGAATGTATTTGTAGTCATCACCCTGTATATATATATATCATGATTTTTAACTGGAAAAAAAACAAAAAAACAACTTGGTTGTTATTTAACAGTATAGAGATGATCATGCTTAATGTGTACCGCAACTGTGCGGTGTTTGTTTCAGTATGAGATTTTACCCATTAAGAGACAAGAATAGTTAATGGTAGGTGTTAGATGCTCATGTGTCTTACCACTAGGATGAACGACATGACCAACAATATAAGGTGAATGGCGATAACATGATATATTTATTTAAATATTGTATACATTTTATATGCAACCAGGTCCATAAATATTTGGACACTGACCAATTTATTATTATTTTAGTTGCTATTTTTGTTTTACATGGTGAACTGTGTAGGAATTACAGCACTTTTTATATATCCTTTGCAGTCAATGACTGTCTGAAGTCTGGAACCCATAGACATAACTAGACGCTGGGTTTCTTCACAGGTGATGCTCTGCCAAGTCTTTGCTGCAGCTGTCTTCAGTTCCTGCTTGTTCTTAGAGCAAATTGCCGTTAGCAAGTGAAATGCAGCACAGTTGGATTCAGGTCAGGTGACTGCCTTGGCCATTGCAAAACATTGTCTATCACTGCCCATCTGCAGTGTGAAGCAATGTCCACTAAAAAGTTCTAAAGAATTTGGCTGAATCTGATTAGATATTATAGACCGGTGCACTTCGGAGATAATCCTGCTGCTTTTGTCAGCAGTCACATGATCAATAAATCTTCCAAATGCCACATTTGAAATCGTCTCTGGACCTTTTATCTGCTTACTTGCAAATAAAACGTGGTAAATGGAATACTTATATAGTGCTTTTATCCAAAGCACTTTACACCGTGTCTCATTCACCCATACACACCAATGGTAGCAGAGCTGCCATGCAAGGCGCCAACTTGCCATTGGGAGCAACTTGGGGTTCAGTGTCTTGCCCAAGGACACTTCGGCATGTGGAGTCACGTGGGCCAGGAATCGAACCGCCAACCCTACGATTAGTGGACATCCCGCTCTACCACCTGAGCCACAGCCGCCACATGAGGGTTATGAGGGAATAACACACACCTGGTGTTACGGAACAGCTGAACAGGCAATTTTCCAATTACTATTAGTCCCTTAAATAGGAGGGGTTCACATATATATATATAAAAAAAGTGCTATAATTATTACACCGCTCACCCAATTTGGATGTAAACACCCTGAAAAGCTCATATTCATTACATAATTTGAACGCCAGTATCTTGTGGTAGTCAACTGTAATAGTAATAACTTTGTCAATGTCCAAATATTAATGTACCTGACTATATATATATATATATATATATATATATATATATATATATATATATATATATATATATATATATATATTTTATAGATATTTCAGTTCCATAGGACAATCTTGATTATACATCAAACATGAGTAAATTACTCTTGGCATCAATTACTCTTGGTATTGGGAAACTGGACTCTACAACATCAGCTCTAAGAAAAAATTCCAATCAACTCCTGTTAGTTCATACTGGTAACTGTATTTATTAGGATATGTAAAGAATATGAAAAAAAAAATGAAAATAGATGCAGTAGTGAATAATTGTAAAGCTGTATGTAATTGTGTGTGTCTTACCTTGCACTGGCAGATGGAGCACTCGGTGGCATGTTTATTCCAGGTAGAGCCACTTAAGCGTGTGGCACCGTGTTCATCCACACATGTTTTGGTGACGTCATTGAACAATGTGTCTGCCTGACATGGGTCAGAAATGCAACGGGGGCAGCACTCGCCGTCAGGCACTGCCACAAATTCACAGTCGGTCAATGGAGCGCAGGGCATCGGCCAGCAGTCCACCTCGCCATGCTGCAACAGAAAGATATGTACAAATAGCACCAAACACACACCTGTTTAGGAATCAGAAATCATATACCATAATTAAAACATCGCCTGGTCTTTTTCCAATCTTGGTTTAGTGAGCCTCTTCCTACTGTAGCCCCAGATTCCTGTTCTTAGCTGCTCAAATCACACACACAAGCACATATTTCTCATGTCCAGGAAACGTGTGAATTCATTTGGCTATTGAGTCTCCAGGGCTCCAAGTTACTAAACAGCACCACATACAATAGTATGTCTATTCGCGGTAGCACACTGCATCTACAGTGGTTTGTTATAGCGCTCTTGGGACAAACTCCTCATTCAAATATCATTACAGGTTTACAAGGAGGAAAAAAAGCTCATTATTTTAGTTCCCTGAAGGAACTGTGCAATAGGATTCTTAAAGACAAAGACATTAAGTGTTTTATCCTGTTACTAGTTTTATGGAGATCAATGTAAAAGACTGTAGCGCAAAGATGCCCTCAAAAATAATAAAAATTAAATGTTTCTCCATTAAAACATATATTTAAAGAGCAGTAAACAGTAATAAATGAAACAAAGGCAATATTTGGTGTGACGACCCTTTGCTTTTAAAAAAAAAAAAAAAAAAAAAAAAAAAGTAGTCTCAGGTACAATTTGTGCAGTTTTATAAGGAAATGAGTTGTAAGTTTTATTGAGCATCTTGCATAACCAGCTACGGTTCTTCTGGAGACTTTGACTGTTGCACTTGCTTCTTATTTTTGCAGTAAAATCCAGCAGCCTTCATTGTGTTTTGTTTGTTTGTTTTTTTGGTCTGAAAAGTGTCTCTTACCACTTAATATGCTGGTTTCTTTAATGACACACAAACATTTTTCGGTAAACTTTTAATTTTGTGCTAGAAAACTAATGTTTGGAAATCTAACATGTTTTTATATATGTTTGTATATTTTTTTAAATTTTCAGTTTAATCTCTCATTTCTTAGTTATCCCTTTCCTATTAGACAGCGCACTAACTCCTGCAAAGTTTCTGGTTATAATGTACATGATGTAATGTTTTTCTTCCCCTTCCTCATTTGTCTGCCACTTCTGGCGCAGCGTCTTTATTCTTTTATTCCATACACACGCAAACATAGACCTTCTCATGACACTTTTCATCTTTCATTTCGCTTTGTCTCTCATCATCGGCATTCTTTCAAGTTCTTTATTTCATCTTTATTCTACTTCGGAGGGAGAGATATTAAACAATCTAATAAGCAACATGGCTGAGAGATTCTTTCAAATCAGATCTTTCTGTGACTTCAACTAGAACAGAGTGGCATGTTGTGACACTTGAAAAATTAACAAACACGACAAAAGAACACAGAATGAGAAATGAATAATTGAAAAAAGAAGAAGAACATGATTCAAATATTTATGAATCGGTGAATTAAAGCAAGATCAAATTAGTATTTAAAATAGAGCTGCAACAATTAACCGATAAAATCGATAATAATCGATTATGAAAATCGTTGTCAACGAATCTCATTATGCATTAGTTGGTCTGCGCGCAGCACGGGGGAGATTTACTCATTACATAACTTCTGTACTGAAAACACGCTTCGGAGAGTAAATACTAAAGTTGTGTCCCAAATGATGTCCTGTACACTTACACTGTGCACTCTGCACTACCGTCTAGTGTGTGTGGATTTTAGAAAGGTAATATCATCTCAAATGGAGCGGGTTTTTACTAACCAGAAGTATATGCCGCTTCCTACATGACGTCACACGCACGTAATGCGACGGCGCTAGCTTTGGCCTAATACCCAGAGTCACCGTATATGACTTTCTTTTCTCTCAATGACCATCGAAAGGAGGAGAAATCGTCAAGTGACTGAGGAAGAAAATGTGCGACCTCCAAGTCCTCTAAGGCAGTGAAGCATTTTATATTAAACACCGCAGAGAAGATTTATAAACTTTATAAAGTGGGGTTTGTGTATCACCAGCACGACAGTGATACGGTCGCGAGATGCTTAAAAGGTTTAGTTTAATTTAAGTTTATTGACATTATATGCTGATTCGTTGTAACTTATGTTCTTTATTATAACGGTAGTGATCTACTAGTAACGAGGCCACGTTGCTCCTCACGCGCGGTGTAGACGCGCTGATACAGAGAGGGCGCGCGAGTAAGATCTGTAATGTCTAATTAAATCTAAATATTTATGCATTTTTTTATGGCACTGAATTAAACTACAGTCCTAAATTAATAATATATATTCTGATGTGTGTCTGTGTGTATTGAGTTCTTTTCGGTCTTATATAATTAGACAAACAGTTGTGTAAAGTTTATTTATTTATACAAATATTAATATATTCGTAACACTCAGTTTGTGGGTTTAATTTTTAATAAACGGGGAGAAAAAATGGTACTGAAACTTGCCCCGCCCCCATCCGATTAATCGAAAAAATAATCGGCCAACTAATCGATTATGAAAATAATCGTTAGTTGCAGCCCTAATTTAAAACCAGAAAGCATTACCAGGATTTGCACAGATGATATCTGAGGCTAAAATCCTGTGAGCTGGCAGAGCAGAGAGTGAGCTGAAAAGAAAGATGGTGTTGTAATGCCTTGGCAACCTCGAAACCATTAAGTACGTTGGGATATGATAAAACCAAAAGCAAGAAAAGCAAAGAAAGCAAGAGAGTAACCTGTATCTGTGCCCAGATCGATATAACACTTGAGATTTACTGTCTATGATCAAGCTGAACTTTATGATTCAATCTCGCATGGAGAGGCAGAGGCTTTGTGAACAAAAAGAAAAAGACAAATCCCCAGGGGAGGCCGAGGCTGAGCTGGAGCAGTGGCATTATCTGGAAGATCTGAGCCTGTGATTTGATGCACAAACTCCCTACACCTACATTTATTTCTGCCAGACAGCCCTCATTTTAAAGAGCTTGTACAGTTATTGCTTTATCCTCACTTGCTGTTCCATGTTAAACGTAGCAGAGTGATTCTTAAGGAACTGTGTATTAAATGACAACACATGGCTGTGAGATAAAGGCTGGCAATAAAGCTTGTCTTGACTTGAAATACAGTGTTTCACACAAATAAAGTAGCCGATACGTAGTATAGTGACGACAACTCAAGTATATATATATATATATATATATATATATATATATATATATATATATATATATATATATATATATATATATAATTATTTATCAATCCACTCCAAGAATGCTCATTGTTTCCAGTTTGGAGGTGAATGTAACTTGGGGGAAGAGAATGAGAGAGAGAATGAGGGAGAGAAAGAGAGAATGCAGTGAAGTGAGAGAATGCAGTCAACATAACTAATGAGAGAAGAAAGAGATGGAGCTAGTCAGCATTCTCCTTTCCTATTAATGCTTTAATGTTAATTACTCTATTGCTTGATTGCTATAGCCATTAATATAATCTAGCAAACTGACAAATAAAACATTCTACATATTCCCCACTGTCATTCCCCTGACCCTCACGAAAGTATACTCCAGTGAAACACTGAAATATGTTAACCTTGCCCATCCAATGGCAATTAATAAATCTAGACTTCTAAATCTAGAATTAATAGTACTTTCACAATTTGTTTCACAATCACTAATCAGGTGATGTTATAGTCTACCACATCCATTCACTATAAAATTACTACCAGTAAAAGTAAGAAGTATTTATTTTATTCAAGACTACCCTAAATATTTCATAAATGCCAAAAATAATGACTACCTTAAATAATTATTAAATCAGATACTTATTGACAGACCTATAAAATGTTATAGATTAGAGTAATTACGAACTAAAGTCCTGCAGCAGATTAAAATCCCGAAGATGCCACAGTCATCCATGGCAAGGAGTCAAGGGAGAATAATTGGCCGTACTTTCTGGGTGGGAAGGGATAACATTACTCTCAACACTACTCTCACAATCTGTGAGCTCATGTATGCAGAAGAGAGTAGATAGTGTTTCCTCTGAGTGTGTTATGCTGCCATGTGACGCAGCAGATCTAAAACACACAGAGGTTGGCTTCAGCTGTCTTGGAGGAAGCACATGTTTGCCCCAACTTCCCTTGGTCGGTGTTGGGGGATAGAGAGAGGTAGCTGGTAGGTGGGAATTGGTAATACCAAATGGAAAATCCCAATGGCAATATGACAAATGCCAATACTCAGTTCTGCTCATTTTTGGGGGCTTAATTTTATTTATAGTCTTAATATATCCATTCATATATGACAGACTAATGTTATGCAAATATTATACAATATCTTTGTATTTGCGGTTCCAAACACCTTAGCAGTTTCAGCATATTTTTAATATCATAACAGCATATCAAATGCAGCCTTGAGGCAGAAATATCTGGAACTGATACATTTCAAATAATTGGATTTAAACACTCCATAAACAACGGAACTTTATAATCTAATTTTAGAGAAATTATCAGAATGGAACTTCCCAATCTAATTTTATAGGGAAAAATACTCACAATGAAGGCTCGGTACTCTAATCTCTGTTCATGATCTGGCACAATATTGCCTAGTTGTAGTTTTGCACCTATTTTGTTACTCTTATTCTGATGCTATCCTTCTGCACCTTGGATTTTCTACCTGTATTTTTGCACATAATTACTGATGCCTCGCTGCGCCGTGCTAATTGTTAATATATGTTGACTGTTATACCTTTGTCTAGTACTTCAATGACAGTTGCTGCTGTACAGATTAATTAAAACCTGTTTTTTTGTTCCATTTTATTCATTAAGCCTGCCTTTTATCATGCAAATGAACCATAAAACTCTTTATGTCCTTTTTGCAAGAAGATTCTCCAAAACGTGAAGCCGACTAACAATTTGTATAGAACCATTTCACAACGCTTCACCTTGATTTACTCGAAGGAAGTGATATGTGTATATTCTGCCTAACTTATGTATTTAGAAATATAATAACAGCAAATGTTTGTTTATCCTTGTTTATAATTTGCAAGTTTACGTGTGGTAATTTACATGCATCCGAAACCCTTTTCCGTGCATTTTAATGTTTTAATTAGTGTGTGAAATGAGCAGAGAAGCAGTGAGGCAGTGCAGTTAATGTACGAATGCTGACAGAGGGAGACTAATGGAGACATATAAGAGACACACTGTCCTTAGAGAATGTGTGAGATGTTCTTATATGTTCTTAGCCTTATACAGAAAAACAAACAAAAAAACCTGCTAAACAGCCTTCAACATGATTCACACGTATTAAAACTTTAGTTCCTCAATCTCAAAGTCTACCTTATTGATAGAGCACGACGTGGCTTTGGTGTAGTATCTAAATTATGTATGATGACATCTAAAATGACCATGATGTGTCTTTGGTGTAGCAAATAAAACTAATAAAAATGTAGCAAATGCATTAGGATGTGTTATAGAATTAGCATGCTGTGGCTTTGGTAAAGGTTGTTAGCATTCTAATTGGCTCACTATGCATTGGCACTGCTGGCACTTCTCCACCCAAGTGTCACCGCTGTTGTAAGTCAGAAGACCACTGTAGAGCACACACTGAGAGCTGAGACGAGGGTCACACTCTGGACAGCAGGAGACGTCCACTGTCGGGTTCTCGCAGTCACACACCATCCGCCTACACATCACCAAGCCTGACTATGGAGAGAAATTAAACAAATACATCCGTTTCATAAATCCTATAACTGATACACTGATTAAACACTGATTAAAGTTCTCCATCACCATCATGGATTTCCATCTTATTGTATTACTGTGAATTCAAAGAATGTTCATAAAACAGTGGTCTTCACATAATTAGTGGACATTACACAGTACTAAAATGGTATCAGACTTATCTGAAGTTATTTTTGCAAATCTCTGGAGGACCGATAAGACATTTGTGTGTGGTAGTTTTCATTTTCTAGTGTGATATGGAAAGGTGAAAATCTTGTTTGAAAAATGTTCAGATATTTTAAACATTATATTTCATAATGTCAGTGCCACTGCACAAAGAGCAAATCCATCCATCCATCCATTTTCTGTACCACTTATCCTACACAGGGTCACGGAGGAGCCTGGAGCCTATCCCAGGGGATTCAGGGCACAAGGCAAGGAACATCATGGACAGGGTGCCAAGCCATTGCAGGGCACAATCGCACACATACACATTCATACACCATGGACAATTTGGAAATGCCAATCAGCCTACAATGCATGTACTTTATACTGTGGAGGAAACTGGAGTACACGGAGAAAAACTGCCGAAGCACAGAGAGAACATCAAACTCTGTGCACACAGGGTGGTGGCGGGATTCAAACCTCACCCCGGAGGAGTGAGGCAAATGTACTAACCACTAAATCACAGCGTCCCCAAGAGTAAATCTATTTCTAAATTGACGAAAGACCTAATAATATGATCCGATTATGTTAGAAACATTTACGCAGTGCCAAATGACAATACACATTGTTAATCTAAGTTTAATTGATATCTTTAATGTCAATATAGAATGTTTCGAATCCTTCTTTTCTTCCTTCTTTGGTTCATTCATTTATTCATTTTCAGCAACTGATTTATCCTGGTCATGGTTGCAGTAGATCCTGAGCCTATCCCAGGAATGCTGGGCATGAGGTGAGAATACATCTTGGAGGGAATACAAGTTCATCAAAGGGCACATTGCAAAAAAACAAACCAATCTACCTACTGGCATGTTTTAGTTGTTGGGAGTAAATCGGAGAACCTGGAGGAAATCCAGACGGACATGGGGAGAACATGTGAAACTCTACACAGACATTAATTCGAGCTCAAGTTCAAACCAGGGAAATTTAATCTGTGATGAAGCAACGCCACTAACTGCACCAACAAGCTGCCCATTTTACAATATGTCATGATATTCTATATAGCATAAATAAACCCTGACAGGTTTATACATTTTGTACATGACTATGTGGCTGCAACTAACTAAAATAAAAGTCAGTAGTCACTAATAGATCTATAACCTAATAAACATTTAAACAGACTAGAGAAAGAAAACGTAAGACTAAGATCACTCCATCATGCTTACACTGTGTGCACTTGTGCTTACCTGGCAGGAACAGACAGCGCACCTGTCCTCTTCCAGCACCCAAATCTGCCTGTTGTGCTTCACCTTTCCATCATGAAAACAATCGCCTGTGCAGTTTTTCCCATGAGGACATCTGCAGTCATAGCCTCCATCCATGTTAAAGCACACTGTGTCATTAGCACAGCTGTGCCTCCCTGCCTCACATTCATCAATATCTGCAAAACAGCCAACAAACAGGGGCTGCTGTTAGCTCAAATCTGTGTGTGATAAACAGCGGTTATAGAAGGGCCTAATTTTTCTAATGAATACTAAATTATATTTTAAATAATACATGAAAAGCAGTAGATATCATGTTCAGGGACTCTGACTTAAGAATAACGAGAAAAAAAAAATACAGGTCTTAAACCATTTTTTTGTACAATCTCTAACATTTGAAGATTTTTACTGTGATAAGGTTAATTAGTTGAAAAGGCAGACATTTGCATAATTGTTCACGGCCCTTCCCCTTTCCCCCAGGCCAACACTTGGTGGAATCACCTACAGCTGTAATTACAGCTTAAAGTCTTCTGGGATATGTGTTAATTAGCGTTCTGTTTGCTGCATTCAAGCTGTCCGATTGAATGGAGACATTTGCTGAACAGCAAGCCTTGCAACAGATTCTCAGTCAAACTGAGGTCTGCACCTCAGCTAGGTCTTATTCAGGTTCAAGGTTTTGAACCACTCCAGTCCAGCTTCGGCAGACCTGTTGTCCTATTGGAAAGGGAATTTTTAATCTTTGTTCAGACTGGAGCAGGTTTTCTTTTAGGATTGCCCTGTTTTTTTTAACTCCATCCGTCTTGCTGTCAACCCTGACCAGGTTCACAGTCCCTTTTGAAAAGAAAAAAAAAAACATCCCCACAACATGATGTTGCCACCACCATGCTTCAATGCTTCAGTATTCTTAGTGAAGTGAAGCATTGGGTTTCTGCCAAATGTAGCACTGTGTGCCAAAGCCAAAATGATAAATTTTGGTCTCATCAGATCAGAGAAACTTTTTTCACATGTTTGAGGAATCTCCTAAATTGGAATTTCATATGACTTTTGTGCCCTGGCTCTGGTTGTTCTGTGAACATCTTCTCTTTAGACCTGTGGATCTCCGCAACTCTCCAGTTACAAAAAATGTAATAATTCATCAGTACATATTGTACATTGCAAATTAGCAAACAAAACATGACAGTAAAGCAGGAATGGTAGTAATTAAAGTCAAGGTTATGTACAGTGTTGTGAAAATGTATTTGCCCCCATCCTGATTTCTTCTGTTTCTGTGTATATCTCATACCTCTTATAGTTTTAGATCTTCAAACGAAATACAACATAAAACAAAGGCAACCTGAGTAAACACACAAATACAGTTTTTATTTATTTATTTATTGAAGCAAAAAAAGTTATCCAACATCTATCACCAATGTGAAAAACTAATATTGCCCCTTAAAATTAAAATCTTGTTGTGCCACCTTTAACAGCAATAACTGCAACCAAATGCTTCAGATAACTGGAGATCAGTCTTTTACTTGCGTCTAGGACTAGGATTTACTCATACGCTTTGGAACATTGTCTTGCTGCATAATCCCGGTGCGCTTGAGTTTCAACTTATGGACTGAAGACCGGACATTCTCCTTTAGGATTTTTCTGGTACTGAGCAGAGTTCATGTTTGCATCAATTATGGGCAAGTTTCCCAGGCCCTGAAGCAGCAGTGCATCCCCATACCATCACACTTCCACCACCATGATTGACCGTAGGTATGATGTTCTTTTTGTGGAATTTGGTGTTTGGTATATGCCAGATGTAAAGGGACCCCTGTCTTCCAAACAGTTCCACTTTCAACTCATCAGTCCACAGAACATTCTCCCAAAAGGTTTGTGGATCATCAAGGCTTGTGTTGGTAAAATTCAGACGAGCCTTGATGTTCTGCTGTGTTAGCAATGGTTTTCACTTCGCCTCTCTTCCATGGATGCCATTTTTGCCCAGTGTCTTTCTGATGGTGGAGTCATGAACAGTGACCTTTTATTTATGCAAGAGAGGACTGTAAGTCCTTTGTTGTTGTGTTTGGCCCAGAGCCTTTTAAATAGCTTCGTAACCCTTCCCAGACTGATGTATTTCAATCACCTTCCTCCTCATCATTTCTGGACTTTCTTTTCATTTTAGCACAGTGTGTTACTGGGTAAGACTTTTTAACCAACTTCTAAATAGAAAAACTTCTATTTAATTGTTGATGTGATTGAACAGGGTTTGCAGTAATCAGGCCTGGTTGTGTCTAGTCCAGCTGAACCCCATTATGAATGCAGTTTCGTAGATTTGGGGAATTTGTAACAGTTGGTGTTGGATAACATTTTACTTCAATAAAAAACATTATATTTTAAAAACTGTATTTTGTGTTTACTCAGACTGCCTTTATTTTATCTTAGATTTTGTTTTCATTTCTGAAACAATTTACTATGAGATATACACAAAAACAGAAGCAATGAGGTTAGGGGCAAATACTTTTTTCACAGCACTGTATAGTATACATCTGGCCTTTAGAAGAAAGATGTCCAAGATAAAAACTAGAGAGATCAAGAAAATCGTTTGGATCATCCTACCTTCACAAGACTCCCCATTTGATAAAAACATTCCATTATCATGGTAGCCATCACGACATTCACAGTGATACCAGCCTGGAAGGTTCACACACGTGGCTCGACTGTCGCACTCCACAAAACCGTTCAAACACTCGTCAATGTCTGTCGCACGTCAAAGAACAAACAAAGGGACAAAAGTGAGACAAAATTTCTATAAATTTAATTTCTGTCCTTTAGATTTTAATATAGTCACTTCATTAATAGAATATAATGCCTACCATTTGAAAGGTTTTTTTTTTCTTTTGCTCAGATAGGAAATAATTTAATTAGCTGCTGAAATCCCAATTCTGCAAAATGCCAGTTCATCGCATTTGCCATTGCAAGTGTTAAGTCCAGTGTGCCAATCTGGCATTGAAAACAGTAGCCCAAATACACCGTCACTGCAGCAGAATCTGAGACTAAAGCTACTATCTCCACCCAAACTACTTGATTCACCTCCACACAAATGGAAAAAAAAAATCAAGGCCATCCTGCCTGCAGTCACCACCACTGAGCTCAGTGGAGTCTCCTACTAACACGTATTCAAGTAGCTTTTCTTTTATCCTCTATGTCCTTGAATCTTGCAATTATAAAGGACTATTATTAATGGCCTTGATGGAATGTATCAATTCAGCTGCCAAACTATTCAGTTAAGAGGAATAGAGTGGTTACTGGACATACCTGGAGTTTACCATTGGGCATAATACTGCTTTTGAATTTGTCTTGGTTATCGCAGATAATATACCTCTGGGGCTTATTTAAATTGTAAGGTGTGTGGTTTTTAATGAACAATGAGAGTTTGCAATCATGACTTGTCTCCAAATAGCAAACATGGCAAACAGAAAAGCTGCGCTTCCAGTTAGCTGTTTTGCTAAGTGAAAAATTATTATTCTTTCGTTTGTTTTTTTTTTGTTTGTACTTTCACTGGACAATAATTTCTTAGTTTATTTACTTCTAGTTTCTCCAAATACATTTTGAAAAATCAGTGCTTGAGAAAGAAATCAATGCAATGTAGGGGTGTTTCACTAAGTTTAATCACTTTTATCAACAGCTACATAAAGTTACAGTCTGGGCTAGAATAAAAAATCAGTCCCAGCCTCTTGGTTTCACAGAAAATAAAAATGATCTACTTTCAGCATTCAGTTTAAGCATACATCCATCCATCCATTTTCCAGACCGCTTATCCTACACAGAGTTGCGGGGGAGCCTGGAGCCTATCCCAGGGAACTTGGGGCACAAGGCGGGGGACACGCTGGACAGGATACCAACTCATCATCAGGTACAATCACACACATTCACACACTACAGACAATTTGGAAATGCCAATAAGCTTACAACGAATGTCTTTGGACTGGGGGAGGAAACCAGAGTCCCCCGAGGAAACCCCACTCACACAGGGCAGAGGTGGGATTTGAACTCCCAACCCTGGAGATGTGTGGCAAATGTGTACATAGTAAATACTCAACAGTGTCATAATTACATGACATAAGTGTTACCCATTTCTGCTTATAAGATTTTTCTTTATACCTAGAGCATTGAGCTCTTCAACTCTAAATTAGCCATGATGCTTGCCATGTCACATCATGACCATTATGTGATTGAAATACCAGAAGCTATAATACTCTAAGTTATTAAGCCTGTTCTCATTAGGTTCTAATTTAAATTAGCCCCGAATGTGTCATAACAGCCTTATGTAAACAAAAATCGACATCTCTTGAGACAATTGGTCAATATTGGTTTATCTTAAGATGTCAGGTGTTGGTGTTTTCTGTTTCCCAACCTCATTCATCAGTATATGGTCTACTCTGATCAATATATTCATTTGCTTAGATTTTTTTTTTTAGAATACAGTTTACCACTGTATATACCACCACACTTCCTCTGAATCCTGCTTCTGTATATCCAAACCTTCTACCATGATTGGTAATTTTCCAACCCTGAAGTCTCACATATGACAAGTGGGTACACCACACTGTACTGTGGCTGGGTGGTGTTAGTCCTGAGTATCCTTAGCATACATTCTGTTTACACCTCTGTCACATTCGCTGTCACTGTGAAATTGTAGCTCACGGGCTATGACATCTGTATGCCCCTTTTTATTAGACATCATCATTACTTTAATCGCTCCTCAAGATACGCATCTGAAATACACACTGCTCTTTGTCCAGTATAATTGAGCTATCTTGCTTGGTCTTGCACACTTATTATTCTAGGACATGTGCTTCAGACACACCAGTCTCCTAAGACTTCTAACTAAAGACAAAAGTTAAATCAGGAATTTTTAAGCAACCACATAAATCACAGTTCCCCCATTTACAGTAGGGGAAATATGGATTGAATGCATCAACATTTTTTTCAGTAAATATATTTCCAATGAGGTTATTCACATGAAATTTTCACCAGACATCAGTATTAACTCAAGAAATCCGCAGATATAAAGAATTCACAACATTAAAGTCCATAAATAAAGTTATGTGTAATAAAGTGGAATGACACAGAATAAACCTATTGAACATGCTAAGAAAAAGCAGTTCTCCAAGGCAAGGTAAAGCGAGGAACCAGCTGAAATCCGTAAGTAATTATACCCCTTATCTATGCAAATTAATATCAGCTGGGTTAGTAAATTGATGGTCTATAAAAAGGCTTTCTGTTACCAAGGTCACAAGAAGCATCTCATAATGGGTGAAAGCAAAAAGCTCTCCAAATACCTTCGCAACATTATTCTTTTGAAACATATTGATGGAATCGGATACAGACGTATTTCAAAACTTCTGAATCATCCAGTAAGCACCATTGGGGCCGTTATCCTCAAGTGGAAGCGACATCACTCCGTCATCAACCGGCCACGCACAGGAGCTCCTCGCAAGAGTTCTGACCAGGAAGTCAGAAGAATAGTCAGAAGAGTAGCTCAAGAGCCAAGGACCACTCAGAAAGAGCTCCAGAAACACTTGGATGCAGCAGGTGCCATCATCACAGAGAAAACAATAGGCAATGCACTTGACTGTTCATGCTCACACTGCAAGACTCCATTACTAAAGAAAAGGCATGTCGAAGCTCGTTTAAAGTTTGCTACAACTCATTTGAACAAGACTATGAAATACTGCAAGAGTGTAGTCTGGTCAGACGAGAGCAAAATTGAACTTTTTGGCTGTCATACTACACACCATGTTTGGAGAAGAAATGGCACTGCACATCATCCTAAAAACACTACACCAACAGTGAAGTTTGGAGGTGAAGCATCATGGTGTGGGGCTGTTTTTCATCACATGGTACTGGCAGACTTCATATAATTGAAGGAATGATGAATGGAGCCCTTTACCAGGAGATACTTGACAAGTTTCAGCTGCCATCCACCAGGATGATGAAGATGAGATGTGGGTGGACCTTCCAGCAGGACAACAATCCAAAGCATACAGCGAAGGAAACTCTCAATTGGTTTCAGACAACAAAAAAAAAATCAAGCTGTTATAATGACCCAGTCAATCACCTGACTTGAATCCAATTGAACAAGATTTAAAGACAATATGTTTAGATGAATGGGCCAAAATCACACCTGAATACTGCGGCTGATTAATTTCTTCATACAGGAAGCGTCTTGAAACTGTCACTACAAACAAAGGCTACTCCACTAAGTATTAAATAAATTTCAGTTAGCGTGTTCAATAATTTTTAATACAATTTTCCTGTCATTCCTCTTTATTACACATAACTTCATTTATGGACTGGTGAAAAGTCTGGTGAAAATTTCCTGTGAATAGCCTCACTGGAAATATATTTACTGCTTATTTCCCCCACTGTAGCTTTCTGTTGGCTCCAAAGCCTAAGGTACATGAGTTCACAGGTCAGCGTTCACTTAAATAAATTTGGCGCAAAGCAGAAGTATCCGCTACTAAAAGCAAAAGCATGTCTTTCTTATCTTGCATCCTTTCCCCTTGACTGAATTGGCTTTTCTGCTTGGTGAATTTTATTATACTACTACTATTAGTTGAGAGCAAAAGGTCAAAAACTGTAAATGCTACAGCTAAACCACAGATGCTGGCACCTCTATTTCTCTAGTCTTTAATAGTCTCTATGAGTCTTTTAGTGTGTTTATTATTTCATCCATTTCACCTTGACATGAGTGCTCTCCTTAGTGCTCTAAACATTATTCTCTTGGATCTTGGCTCTGATTTAAATACTGCCACAACACAGTTCTTTCCCACCTCTCAGCTATTGGTTCCTCTGGCACACCTTTCTCCAGCTTTACAACAGTTTATTTCTATTCCCAATCAGAAATCCTCTCTTGCTCTGCTTACTTGAATTGTCCTGCTTTCCTTTACGATTTACATGCTTCCATTTGGTTAATTAATTTGGTGCCAAGCCATTAGTTTTCATTGCTATGTAGTTCTACCACAGCCATATCCACAATATAAAATCCATTATCTGAAACAATTAATGTCTTCCAATTTTATTACAAAACAGATGTTATGATCATTTGTATCTGAAACCTGTCTCTATTCTGTTGGATCATGCAAAAGATATCGACAGAACTCTAGTCAAGCCCTCCCATTTACAGAAGCTTCCAATGTGAGGTTCACTTCTACTCTGCATAAACTGAACAAGCTTCACAGATATTTGATGAACAGAAACTAATGTGTCCCTGAATGGGGGGGGGTCAATATTAAACGTAACAGTCAGTATGTGGTGGTCACCCGCTGCTTTAAGTACTACAGTGCATCTCATCCTCATGGACTGCACCAGATTTGACAGTTCTTGCTATGAGACGTTACTCCACTCTTCCACCATGGCATTTGCAAATTCTCAATCATGTCTGGGGGGACATGGTTACACGTGGTTTGTCACTGCAAGGACGATCAGCTGTCCTTCCTGTCTCCCTGTACCACTGTCTTAGGCATCGTACATTACAGACATTGCAATTTATTGCTCTGGACACATCTGCAGTCCTCATGCCTCCCTGCAGCAGGCCTATTGCATGTTCACGCAGGTGAGCAGGAACCCTAGGCAGCGTTATTCTGGTGTTTTTCAGAGTCAGTAGAAATGCCTCTTTAGTGTCCTAAGTTATTGTAACTGTGACCTTAATTGCCTACGACCTGTAAACTGGTCGTGTCTTAAGGATTGTTCCACAGGTGCATTGAACTTTCACTGAACAAACATGAAAAACATTGTTTAAACCCTTTCCGATAAAGATCTGTAACGCTTATTTGGATTTTCAAAATTATCTTTAAAATGCAGTCTCCTGAAAAGGAACATTTCTTCTTTTGCTGAGTATATATATTTCACACATTTGGTCTCAAAAATGCCGAAACTTGTATTCATTCCTTCAGAGTAGGCCTTCAGTTGTAATGCTTTATTTATCAGTCATAATGCTAAAATGACTGATAGACTTCAGCATATTCAAAATCCAAATTTCTCAAGCAGAGACCATGTAGTGAGAACTGTTGGGCAATGTCGGGCAATGTCATGGTTAGACGGCCCTACAGTATGCCTAATTTCTGTCTTATTTTCCCACAAAGAAAATGAAACTTAATGGCCTAATATCATTGGTGAAACCATTATTTTCAGTGAAAAAGACCACAGAAAAATGTATTAATGTATACAAATAAGTGGATGTTAGTGGAAGATAAATATGCAAACACTACATAATGATAACCATGCATACCATTATCAAGTGTTACAATAAAGAGGATAAAGTGTCCTCATTTATCATATATAAAGTGTCCTCAATTATTTGTATACATTTCTAGGCTAAAGATTTGTTTATTTATTTGTTTTATCTTGGGCATTATCATGGTCATAGTGGATCCAGAGAAACACTGTGAAAGAGGCCGAAATAAACCCTGCATCAGTATCCACCACAGGGTACCATATACACTGTATACCTTCGCACACTCATCCGTGCTTAGGAGCAATTTAGTATAGTCAAACCAACTACCCGCTTGTTGTTTGGGGACACCAGAGAACCCAGAGGAAACCCATACAAATATGCTGAGAACATGTAAAACAGTAACCTGAGCTCCTGACCAAACCATGGACTGTGCAGCAGAACTGTTTTGTAGTGACTACACGGTCCTTTCTGAACAATGTACTGTAAGTGTAACAAATTAAAATTCTCTGAGGCTGTTTTTCAGTATTCGAATGAAAATAGAATAACATTTGGATTCACTATGCAGTTCAAATGTACCAAGGCCATGAAAAGCATGGAAATGGGTAATGAATAACAGCTTATCTGCAAATACTTTTCATTTCAAAGCCAAGGTGTTAAGGCGCTATTGAAATATTTCCTAGTTACACATTTTTCCTTAATTTTTTTTTCCATTCAGAAAAAGTATTTGCTTTCATTCCTTAGTGTCACAACTCACATCAAAGACTAATGTTCCCTGTGGATGCATATCTTCCTCTGAGTCTTCTCAGTGAAATATGCTGCATTGTTCCAAGATGCACCAAAGGTTGTGCACTCTCCGAAAAAAATTTACTGCTACAATTATAATATAGAATTCAAACGCTTGCCTCAAGGGTACACTTTTATAGCTTTAAATGAAGGAACTAGAGGATTTACTGTGCCTTTCAAAGATATATAGCTCAAGCATACAGGCATTGGTGTACCTTTGAAATAATTTTTTAGAACCTAATTAAAGGGTATTTCAGCCATTCATGCTTCTATACACATGATTGTTGCTGTATTTGTAGTTAGTTTAACAAAAATATGTATTTGGTAATAAACCTATCATAGCTCTTGCTCCCTATACAGGGTGAAAATTCAGTTTGGCTGAACCTGTCATTCTGTTGTAGATTGTAAATGATTAAAACATCTCCACAATGTGTTTTAACAGAGAAATGCTAAGTCTGAAGGCAGCATGAGAGGTTTTTTAAAATTCATTAACTGTAATAGGAAACATGGTTAGCGTTAGTACTCAATAACGCGCACAAAAGAGGAAAAGCGCTCCTCCTGCAACTGACACTGTGGTGCTGAAAGAACAGCTGCGCTTCAGCACCACTAATGTTTTGGACAGCCTGAGAGCGCATGGCTGCAAGACGGGGACGCATAAACACACACGGCTGGCGGCTAATGATCAGCGCAGCAGCTCTCCACCATTCAGCAGCCGACGGGAGCATATAAAAGGGTCTTCTTCCTCTAACAAAGGGAGCGGCCGTCTCAAACACCCTACTTATGCATTTATCTTTGTATTCCACAGAAGATACCGCCTCAGAGGAAGACCATGCTCTCCGGCTGCCTCCCCAGAGCTCCCAGACCTCCAGAAAAGGTCTCAAGCCCCCTGGGAGACCACACCATGCCACCTACACCAACGAGGAAGACACCAACCCCTGAGCACCTCATTCCACCTCCCCATTTCCCACCTTCAAACACTTTTTTGAATAAAAAAACCTCCTCCAAGTTCTGCACCTAAGTGGCCTCCTATGTGTTTGTGCTCAAACTGCCACAGCCTAGGCTCACTACACAGTCCTGAATAGTACACAAGCATACAATTTGAGACACAATGCTAGTTTGTTTAGTGGAGGTAGATGGACAGGGATATTGGTCCATTTTTATTGCTAAACTATGCTAGTGCAGCTTGTCAGAACAGTGAAAAAGACTACAATAACTTAACATGTACCCTATTCATTTAAACATGGCTTGTCTCAATGTGACTCCTAGTAACATTTCAAAATATTAGCACATAAAATCTGTCTTCAATATTGTTAATATTCACTTGCAAACGATTGAAGAGATTTTGAGTTGTCCTAACAATCCCATTTGTAGACCAAACGATCCACATGAGGTCGTGATCCCTGGTTTGGGAACCCCAGTCTTATGCTCTTCATGATTAAGTTTTATTCTCTTCAACACATTTGGACTGAGCATTTGTCATGTTGAGGATTAGATAGAAGCTTTATTCCTCTCTCTCGTCTGTTTTATGACCGAGTCATTTCTATAAACAGTTATTTGCAGGGTGCGTCGCTATTTTTTCCATGTGCATAATCGGTATTACAAATACAGCAGCGAACGTAACTAAACCAAAAAACTGGCTTCATTCCATATAGCTCCCTACTTCCTACACAAGTGCATTAGTATGAACTTAGCATAAATGATGGCTTCCACAGTGCATGTAGTGTACCATAAAAAGCTATTTGGGATTCAGTCTGTCCTCAGATTCAGTTTCAAATTTAGATATGTAACTATTTAAACAGCCACGCTTGCATTTAGGTGTAATCAGGAAATGGAATTTGATGTATAGACACTAAGACCCTTTTCAGATAATCACCACATGCTGAAGTATACTGTACATCCACATGGTGGGAGATTTGGTCATAGAGGACCAAAAAAAATATTTATTTATTAGTTATTTTAGGGCCTATGTATGAAAAAAGATGGTAATTCTGGTGATCCTGTCTCCACACACACACACGTTGTGTAACAGCTTTATTCTTTAATCTTCAGAAAATACAGAAACTAGCAAAAGTCAAGGCTAGACATATTCTTTAACTCTAAGACTGAGGAATACAAATGAATGCAGGAAGAACACACACAGAAACACCACAAAGAAACACTGCGAGCTCAGGATTGAAACAGAGACCCTTGAGATGTGAGGTGGCAACACATCCCACTGCACTAAGACAAAAGATCAAAACAATCAGCTTGTATTAAAATCATGACGATGCTCCCATCGATTTATAGCGACATCCCTTGTACAGTAGCTTGCTAATCAATTATAATTACTACAGATGTCCTCCATTACATTTAACATATGTTATTGCGGGATGGTGCAACAATTAAGGACTTGTGAAGTAACAGAATTATGCACCAATAATGGGACTGTGCAATAACTGTGGGGCTGTGCAATAATTATGGGGCTGTGCAATAATTATGGGGCTGTGCAATAACAACAATTGTTGTGTAACAATAACAGGCATGTGCTAACCAGCAGGGTGGCTTTGTAGGCTGGCTCGCTGTGAAACACTGTTGTTTTAACTCAAATGATGACAATAGTACATGTAATGTTGATGTATCTACGTATGTGAATGTGTGATTGAATATGCTGTGTGTACAATTGCGAATGTTGTCACTCAAAGGATTGCGTCTAAGAAAAAATTCCCTAAGTATTATCCCTAATAATACTTAGTCTCATAATCAAAGGCTTGCTTTACTGGTATTAAATATGAGAACAGACAACAGACTCCAGATACTTCAAATTCTACCTCCAGACCTTTAGTTGTACTGCTATGGATAAATTGATGCAACAACATCTTTTGGTCCGTAAAAAAGTGCACTATTTATAAAAATGCCACTATGACACAAATTATGACACTGTCCAAGGGTAATTATTATAGTTAGAATAAAATTGCCTTGTATAAAAATAACAATTATATATATATATATATATATATATATATATATATATATATATATATATATATATATATATATATATATATATATATATATATATATATATATAATACTATTAAATCAGCCACTTATTATCTTTCTGCATATAAACCATTATCACCTAAGGGGCCTCATAAGGGACCGTCTTAATTACACAGGGAGCTCTTGCTTCCAAATACATAGATACCACTAGCTTTATAGCGCTGCATTATGAACAAATGGCCCTTAAACGCTGCATCATTAAAAGAAATGACCATGGAATCGTTGAAGGGCTCCAGAGTCTCGAGTACGAAGATTAAAACACAGTAGTCATGTCTAGTGGCATTATATCTAATTTAGAGTAAATACAAGGTTAAACAAGGAAGTTCAGGGCTATTACCCCAAAAACAACATTGCTGTGTAAAACATTCATTATGTGAGGATCTTATTAGCACTATTTTTCAAGACACTGCTACAAAATATTATTTGTATATTTTTGTTTACTCTATTTTCCTAATAAAAGTGTATTAGTTTGTAGCAAACACTGTTCTCATTGTAAAACATCACTTCTTGGTTTCAACAGAAGTAAAATAAATACATCAATTATTTAGATAGATAGATAGAGATAGATAGATCGATAGATACATAGATAGATAGTTAGATACTACCTTTTCTTATACCTATTCTACCTATTCTTACTCTGGCTAGGGTGTCTATGGCAGCCCATAGAACCATCCGGTGAAAAGATTTTTCCAGTGCTAGAAATTTAGCACTCTGATTGGGGAGGAACATTCTGAACAAATTTGGGCCAAGTGCTGCCAACACTCTAGCGCCACCATTCAGAAGTTTGTTTATGGTCATGACTTTTGAACCGTGTGTCCAAAGTTCAAAAGCCAGGCATCCCTGAATAATTCGATTTTTGACCATCTTAGATTTTGTCAAAAAAATATTTTTCATCACCAATCATCACCAAATTCAGCAGACATCATCTTCAGAGTAAGCCTCACAAATGTCAAAAAGAATTTTGAATACTCTAAACGATTTGGGCCAATGAAACTGACAGCAACACCACCAAACAGGAAGTGAGGCTGTATCTCAGCAACAACTTTGCGGATGACATAGGTCATTGCAACAAATTTCATGCCAGCACCACCGGGCAATATTAACAATTACATGCTAAACATTCTTACATCTAACTGCCTTTTTAGCTACTCCCATCCAAATTTTGTCCACTCTTCACCAAATTTGGCTCCTATCATCTTCAGACCTGCCTGAACAAAAGTCATCAAAGCAATATTGATATTCAAAACTGCTAATTACTTTTAATTACTGTTAAATACTTTTATTTTTGCTTTTATTATTTATTTTTACTTTTATTTTCAATTTTTACTTGAGCATGGCACACTTGCTCAACCACTCATTCCTAGTACGTTCCTTTACACTTGTTATTCCCTAACCCTAACCCTAATTTTTTCATGATTTTCTTTCTTTCTGCCTTTCTAAATGCTAAATCCCACCATAGGAAATGTTAATTCATTCGTAGATATGAGTTTATCAGTGAGATGTGAGAGTATGAGATTCAATATATAAGTTATCCAACTCCTGAAGCTCCCTGAGTTGGAGAAATATCTGAAACTTGCATCAAATATCTGAAAATTTGATTATGAAAGAATTTAGTGAGATTGAGTCACCAGCATTTTCAGGTAGGCCTGCTATCATCTAATTTTATATCTGTCCTCTATCGACAAAGCCTTTAGGCCGGCTTTACTATACAGTCTTATCTAAAACAGACTAAAATGTGATTAGCTTTGCTCTTGCTAACAACATCAAAATTCTGTGTTCTGCTACATGACGCTAAGTTACATTTTAATTCAATCACCTATCTGTCAAGTCCTGTCCTGTCTTAGAACAACAGATTTAATCTCAGTAAGTGCATGAAGTGTTGAACTGAATGTGCCGGAGTAGATTTGGAAATATTTATATAGGTTTAGTCAGGCATCCTGCCCTTGTGACACATCTGCCAATCTGCACCAGTTAAAAAAGCAATTTCCACTCACTTGCTCTCATCTCCTACAGCCTCATAATAAGAGATAATAAGAAAGAGAGAGAGAGAGAGAGAGAGAGAGAGAGAGAGAGAGAGAGAGAGAGAGAGAGAGAGAGAGAGAGGTTTACTCCTGTGGAGGAAACATTCATTAAGTTTCTCTGCTTGACTGTGCAGCTAGAACATTACATGGTGGTGTAGCTTTTCATTAAGGACACATGCTGCATGCTGAATAACTATATTTATTATTATTATTATTATTATTATTATTATTATTATTATTGTACAAGACCTATTAAAATGAATAGATTGTTTTCCTCTAATCTGAGCAAGCACATATTGTCAATAAACAGAAATCTTCTAGAATTAACAAACAAGGTTCACTGCCAAAGGATGAAGATTATTAATGGGAAGTCTTTGAGTTGACAGAATAAGATGAGCATGCCCCTGAATGAGCATGCCCCTGAATATTTGAATAATATATATTACTGTCTAATCTACTTATGGAAAAACAGCATTAACATCACATTTTGCAGAATTAGAAGTCCATTTCAAGTCTCAAGTCTCTGAGGTGGAGTCCAAGTCAAGTCTCAAGTCTCTGAGGTGGAGTCCAAGTCAAGTCTCAAGTCCCTGAGGTCCAAGTCCAAGTCAAGTCTCAAGTCTCTGAGGTGGAGTCCAAGTCAAGTCTCAAGTCTCTGAGGTGGAGTCCAAGTCAAGTCTCAAGTCCCTGAGGTCCAAGTCCAAGTCAAGTCTCAAGTCTCTGAGGTGGAGTCCAAGTCAAGTCTCAAGTCCCTGAGGTCCAAGTCCAAGTCAAGTCTCAAGTCTCTGAGGTGGAGTCCAAGTCAAGTCTCTGAGGTGGAGTCAAAGTCAAGTCCCAAGTCCCTGAGGTCCAAGTCCTAGTCAAGTCTCAAGTCTTTCTTCTATTTTTACACCCTGGACAGGGTGCCAGTTACTTCTACAGTCTTTTTCATTTATTCAAAATTGCACACAAGGTTTTGCTTAAATCATTCATTATTTTTTTATACACAATCAAAATACTAACACTTTCAAACTATTAATAATGGTCACTTGGAACTCAATTTTTAAGTCAGTTTTATTGGAAATTCAGTTTGAAGCAATCTTACAGCATGACTAGCTTGATTACTCTCCCTTCAAAGTGCCCTTCAGAGGGTGATTTATACCATTTGGAACACAGAGACTGTGTATTTTGAGCTATTTGAGTTGCCGTAGTTTGCTGTAGTTTTCAAGCAGTAATGGGTAAGGTAGTCTTCCAGTGAGCGCTACCAAAACCCCCATGTATAGATGCAATTTAAGTTAGTAAACTTATATAATATATGCATATGGTAGCTAATACTTGGGGGGGAAAAAACATGAAGAGGACGTGGAAACATTTATACTTCTTGAAAATGGACAGCAAGCAAGCCCCTGACAGCTATTTAACACCACAGCTTCCCTTTGGATTAATTGATTGCTTTTCAAATTAAATGACACGAAGATTATCAAGAGGTGATAGACTTGGCTATATTGTTATTGTTTGTTGTTCATTTATATTACAACAAGGTTTTAGACATCTTTAGGCTGACCACTTAAAGGCATTTAAACACAACATGATCTTTGCAAGCAGATAGCCTAATGATTTTGTCCTCTTTTTTTTTTTTTTTTTAAAATATAAATGTCAAAGTGCTGTATACTATTGGGAGAAAAACTCATTTTTGGTCAAAAAAACTTTTTTTTTTTTATCTTTCTTAATTTTCCAGAATTCATCCCTACCAACTAACTACAGATTTTCCCAAACCGTCTCACATGTATTATCATCCTGGGAACTAGAAACAGAGCAGAAACAAATGCACTCAGTACATACTTTAACAACTGACATATTCACATGCACACTCATCTGTCAAGAGAGAAATAAAAGATAACTGTCAATTTATGAGTGTCATTGTCAGTGCTCTCCAAGAACACCAGAATTACACACCCAGAGAATGCCAGCAAATTTCACTCACACACATCCTGGCTGCTCTCACACCATGAACTTTTCAGTCTTTCTCTCTAGCTTTCTCTCTCTTTCTCTTTTTCTCTCCATGTGTCCAATCTCTCTCTCATGGCTCTGTCCCTCACACATAAGTGTGTAGGTGTTGTGTTGCCACTCTTTATGCTGGTGAACACTCCAGCCACATGTCCTGCTGTGACAAAGTTACGCAATAAGCAGTGACATTACCTAACCTGTTTTGGCACAGCTGTGGGTCCCTTAAATTTTCTACACGCACCCTTAAATAATGAACAAAAAATTGTAATCTGTTTAGTCATTGTGATGGATTTCAATGAGTTTGATTACAAGAAGAAGAATTTGTAAATTGCATTCTTCAGTAGTACTGGAAAAGGCTCCAGCTGATCGGCCAATCAGTCATGTTGTGAATGCTCCAGCTGGCCATTTTCTTTCAGTATTACTATAAATATCTTTGGGTTTGTGTGTGTGCATATGTGCGTATGTATGAGAGAACGTTTTGGGTCTTGGTATGTGGGGTAACTCGGTGTATTCAATTTGTATGCTGTTAACTCTTAGATCCATTTTTTTGTTTTGTTATTTAATGTAACACTTGGCAGTGGTAGCTCAGTAGTTAAGACATTGGACGACTGATTGGAAGTTTGTGTAAAGTTGTATAAATGTGATCTATATTCATCTATAAATGTAAGTCGCCCTGGATAAAGGCATCTGCCAAATGCCGTAAACATAATTTTAGAAGGATTTCTGTGCAAATTCTTAGCTTTACATATATATATATTTTTTTTTTTTAGCGCTTCATTAATATTAAACTAGGTGCCACTGGGCGATTAAGAAAACAAGTTCTCTAAAGAAAAAGTCTCCCAGAAAAGTCAATGTTGTTTTATCTTCAAGTATAAAGCTAATTAAAGGTGGTGAGACATGTCAGAAATACAGTGTAACTGTATAAAGCAGGAAGACACAAGATAGCATTTTGTTAATAAGGTAAATACTGTATGAATGAGAACCCTTTCAAAGACCCTGTTTACATGCTGTTGGAATATAATGAGAAAGTGGCAGACACAGTGATGTGAAAAAGTATTTGTCCCATTCTGATTTATTCTTTTTTTGTGTGTGTATTTCTCTACTAAATTGTTTCAGGAATTAAAATAAAATCTAAGATTAAACGAAGGCAACCTGAGTAAACACAAAATGTAGTTTTTAAATGATAATGTTATTTATTGAAGCAAAAACAGTTATCCAATACCATCTGAGCCTGTGTGAAAATGTATTTGACCCCATAGTTACCAATTCCCCAAATCTATGAAACTGCATTCATAATGGGGTTCAGCTGGACTAGACACAGCCAGGCCTGATTACTGCAAACCCTGTTCAATCACATCTACACTTAAATAGAACTTCTTCAACAGCATGAAAAGGTCTTACCCAGTAACACACTATGCCAAAGTTGGGGACTCCAAAGAACCACAGTGAGAGCCATTATCTCCAAATGGAAAAAAAAAAGCTCGGCACAGGAGTGAACCTTCTCAGAAGTGTCCGACCTTCCAAAATTCCTCCAAGAGCACAGCAACTACTCATCCAGGAAGTCACAAAAGAGCCAAGGACAACATCAAAGGACCTACAGTCCTCTCTTGCATCAATAAAGTTCACTGTTCATGACTCCACTATCACAAAGACACTGGGCAAAAATGGCATCCATGAAAGAGTGGCGAGGTGAAAACCACTGCTAACCCAGAAGAACATTAAGGTTCGTCTGAATTTTGCCAAAACACACCTTTTGGGAGAATATTCTGTGATTGATGAGTCAAAAGTGGAACAGTTTGGAAGACAGGGGTCCTATTACATCTGGCGTAAACCAAACACAGAATTCTACAAAAAGAACATCATACCTATGGTCAAGCATGGTGGTGGAAGTGTGATGGTGTGGGGATGCACTGCTGCTTCAGGGCCTGGGAAACTTACAATAATTGAGGCAAACATGAATTTTGCTCACTATCAGAAAATCCTAAAGGAATGTCCTCTCTTTAGTCCGTAAGTTGAAACTCAAGTGCAACTGTAATATGTAACAAGACAATGATCCAAAGCATAGGAGTCAATCCTAGTCCTAGAAGTAAGTGAAACACTGATCTCCAGTTATCTGAAGTATTTGTTTGCAGTTATTGTTGCTAAAGGTGGCACAAGCAGATTTTAAGTTTAAGGGGGCAATTAGTTTTTCACATTGGTGTTGGATAACTTTTTTTGCTTCCATAAAAAAATAAAAATAAAATAAAAACTGTACTGAGTGTTTACTCAGGTTGCTTTTGTTTTGTGTTGTATTTTGTTTGAAGATCTAAAACTATACTGTAATCAAAAAAACAAAACAAAAAAAAAGAAAACATCCCAAATGTTGTTCTAAAAAAACATTTTTTTGAGGGTGTTGTCAAGTCTGTAAATGATACATACAGTACATAATCATTTAGTAAATCAGTGCCTAAGGGTTCTAGGGCTAAAGATTCCTAAAAATAAGGCAGGATTTCTCCCATACAACTAAATACTTCACTGGCTATTTCAAAATTGTGAATAATACAGTCTTGATATTCAGGACTGTGAAAGGAATAGGTGTAATACCATAGCATTTGAATTACTGTAGATTTCTTAGGGTTCTTTCATATATGCAGTGTTTAGTCCATTTGAATCGAACCCTGGTGCATTTTAATCTTTGGGGTGGTTCATTTGTGCAGGTGAGAACACAGCAATTGGATTCAGGTACGGACCAAAACAAGTGATCCGAGACCTTCTTGATGTAGTTCCAATCCGTTTGATTAGAGTGAAAAAGCATTTTGATCTTGAATCGACCCAAATATATTACGTGAACCAAACACGCCATGTGTTTTGGGTTGCGATGACAATTTTCTGTAGACGTGAGCTGCTAAACTGAGCCGCGAGCCACAAACCAGAGCCAGAAGACTGAGCTGAGTGCTGCGGAAATGTGATGTGACGTGAGATTCGAACATATGAACAAAAAGAGAAAATAAACAGTGGATGTGATACACATGTTATAAACTAGTAACTAGTATAGAGTGCAGCTCTGCTGGGGTGATTTTTAGGATTTCCCAGCACATTTGGCAGAAGTTTGTTTACTTTTTTCCATTAGTGTTTTCCTGAACAATGAATGACCAATAAACTCTTCAGCAACACTTTATTTTTTTGCTTTTTGATTTGTGTAATTGCTTACAGTAAGAAAACAAACCAAAGCAAACAAACCAAAAGTATCAATTTCACTCTGACTCGGATGCAGGAACTTAACTGAACAGATGTGAAAGCACCCTTATTTTAATGTTGGTACAATGTTTTTTTAACAGCTCTGCTATATTAGCTTGTGTTTTTTCATTTGATCTCATCGGTAATGTTGAAAACGTATGTCAATTTATTTATTTTTATTTTTTTACATTTTTATTTCACATAGATTTAGAGGCTGTAATTTTCCAGTATAGGAACCCCTATTTAGACAAATGACCAGAGGTCTAGAGATATTAAACAACACAGACAGCATCCTACACGATAAAAGAGTGGCAGTAAGAGCTTCTACCTCATTCTGCTGCCCCAGAATGCACTGTATAAATTGTGTGTCAGATTCTACCTCAAAAGTGTTTTCCAGTATCATGCAATATCTAATATCATGCAAAGAACCTTACAAATGCTAATGGAAGTTCTGATCATTTTTAGAGTCTCTGTCAGGCTCCTCCACATCTCATCACATCTATGTGAGCTGAGTTCAACCTAGCATTTGGTCACACAAACTCACCTGTTTCACATCTCTTCCCAGTAAAGCCCTGTAGGCAGACGCATGTGTCTGGAGCCACGCAGGAGCCTCCGTTGTGGCACAATCCATCACACTGTGCTGCAGCAACAAAGACCAACATATACACGTACTTAGGACCAACCCAATTAAGAGAAATCAATTAAAAAATATACATCTTTAAGGATGTTCTAATAATTTATGAAGGTTTACAACATTAAAATGGTAACAGTTGGTAATAATGACAATGATAAATTGTGACAGCTAGTGATACATGTAATGAAAGAGAATTCAGTGCCACTGTAGTGTCAGGCCACCATGAGCCGCCAGAATAAAGTGGTTCTTGAAAGTGGTAGTTAGAATGTTCTATATTTCTGAATAAATATGACCTAAAACATAATCAGCTTTTCACACAAGTCCTAAAAGTAGACAAATAGAACCCAATTAAACAAATGAGACAAACATATTATACTTGGTCATTTATTTATTAAGGAAAATGATCCAACATTCCGTATATGTGAGTGGCAAAAGTATGTGAACCTTTGCTTTTTTTTTTATTCAGATATATGAAACATTCTAAAGGTTTCACAAACTTTCAAGCACCATTGTAGGTTCAGTGTACCCTGGCATTAATTCTATATGTCTCAGTAATGGTAGTGGAGAAATTAACACCATTCTTCCCTCTGTTAAACATGTCAGCCCAAAACCTATAGGTGGTCAGTTGGTGACTGCATAGACCATAGCATGTGATTTCCACCATTGTCATTCTCATCAAACCATTCAGTGAGTTCCCATGCCCTGTAAATGGGTCATTATCAGTCTGGAAGAGAGCATATCATCAGGATAGAAATGTTTCATCATAGGATAAAAGTGTTCAGTCAGAAGAACCCTGATTTGATCTGCAGTAACCCATCTCTGAGTTCAAGTCTCAGGATGGGCAGGGATTGATGTGAGTGCCTTTAGCCCTCAACTACTAGAATTTAAGTATTTGCGGGCTAAAGGCACACACATCAATCCCTGCCCATCCTTAGACTTGAATTCAGGCATTATTACCATTGATATGAAAGATAAATCCATTAACGTTTTTAATGTTAATCCATCTTTCATGGATGTCTAGTCTGGTGACGTGGGTGCTATGCAAATGGTTGTTAGCTCACCTCTACAGACGGTACCATTACCCAGGTACCCTGGTTTGCAGGTGCAGCTGTGTCCTCCCACTGTATTAAAGCAGAGTGCATTCTCATCGCAGCTGTGTAGTCCACTTATACACTCATTATGCTCTGAAAATATACACAGGCACCACAGAACTATGAGAATTTGCATCTCATTAACCCACACCTCCATCAGCTAACTAAAACCTGAATGAAACCTCTGACCTAGCCTACAAGGGGGAAAAAAATCAGGTGTCTCACGAGCTCATTAATATTTGTGCTTGGGAAAAAGAGCCCAAAGGCTGCCCATGGGTGTAGAGTGAAAGGAAAAACTTCAAATTCTAAAGCAGTCATTTCTCAAGTGTGAGAACAGAGTAAGCGCTCGGCTACAGGGAAATGAGTCTCATTAATATTAACGAGTCTTGAAATTCACTGTGCTGTATACACAAGTCAGAAGATCACTGAATTATATAATAAGAATTAATGTATATACAGGATTAGGAAACAATGCACAGTAAGAAACAGTGTACCTGTTAAACTTATCCCAGATGGACAACACTGCAATAATGAAAAATGATATATTAGGAAGTGAAAATATCTTAAACATAGTCAAATCTATCTAGCATTTCCTATTGTTTCCTATTTATTTTAAGATTACTATATATTTCTAAAAAAGAAAAAAAAAAAAAAAAAAGATAAATAATTCTGTTATACCCACAGAATAAGACAATTTAAAGCTTGAAATGAGTCATGGCTTTAATTATCTAATTTTAATGGCTTTAATATAATACTCAATTAAATATAATACATATATAAATTGTCTTATTCTGTCGGTATAACAGAATAATTTAGCTTCTTTTAAGAGATAAATGCTTAAAATTAATGCTTACAATTGGTTTATTTTTAACAGGAGGCTAAATGCTATTCTGCGTTTAAATTATTCTTGGGTTTATTTTTAGCATTTATTTCCAAAAAGTTACATTATATTACATTATCCATCTTCTATAACGCTTACTCCTTTTCAGGGTCACGGGGAAACCTGAAGCCTATCCCAGGGAGAATGGGGCACAAGGCGGGGTACACCCTGGACAGGGTGCCAAGCCATCGCAGGGCACAATCACATACACTTTCACACACCCATTCATACACTACAGACACTTTAGACATGTCAATCAGCTTACCATGCATGCCTTTGGACTGGGGGAGGAAACCAGAGTACCCAGAGGAAACCCCTGCAGCACGGGGAGAACATGCAAACTCCTCACACACAGGGCCACAATGGGAATCGAACGTGCTAACCACTAAGCCACCATGCGCCCTATGTTATATTATATTATATTGTATTATATTATATTATATTATATTATATTATATTATATTATATTATATTATATTATATTATATTATACCAATAAAATAAAAAAAATGAAAGGCTTTAAATGAGTAAAAATGACTTGATATAGCTTTAATAATCTTATTTTTGGTTTATTGTAATCTTAGAATAGAAAAGACTAGCTTAATTTGAATATATTTAAGATATTTTCACTTGCTAAGATGTCTAGGCTTTTTTTGTTTGTTTGTTTTGCAGAGAGTATATAACAAGTTGCTCTGTCATCTCAGAATATAACAAATGGCTTGAGCTCTAATGAAATCTTTTTGCAAAAGCTGCACACAGCATTAGCTGGTAATCAGAAAGATAACTAACTCCTCTCCTCTCCAATTTTCAGAGAGAACAGAACAACTAAACAGAGCCTAGTCCCAAAAGCAACAGACTAGCCTGTATTCATAAATCATCATAACTGTCCAAAGTTCCATATACTTTACCTGTACTTAAACATTAATAATGCTTCATAAAGCTACAGTGAAATACAAACATAACACAAATTCAACTATACAAACTAAACAAGCTATACAAACACAACACAAACCTACCTGACAGCCCATATATATGAAAAAGTACAAATAATAGTAAATAATAATGGCACAATAACAACGTGTTAATTCTGCAAAAGGGAATTAACTGAAGTAATTTGCTGAGACTTTATGGGGTTTTTTTTTTTTTTTTTTTGAGTTTATAAAAAAGCTTTAAAAGTACTCTTAACAAATCAGAGATAATTATGCACCCATAAAAAACCTTGTGAATCAGGGCTTCACAGTACCACTGAGCACCAGAGCATTCAGGAGCCACAACCTAGATGTTCATGGTTGACTTTTAAAGTTCCACTCCACTGCATGAAGCGTTGTAGTTAAAAATAATTTGATACTTTGAACTTAAATGCAAAAAAAAAAAAAAAACTAATTATGATAGCAACAGCCAGAAATGATACCAATGGCCTTCATAAAGCTTTAATTACTTCAGATTAAAACTCTTTTGAATCCACAGTGATTAAACTCACACACACACACACACACACGCACACAAACGCACACAAAAGACATGACATGAAAGCAGGGAAACTGGAACCATGTTCAAGATAGCAATTAAACCAGTAATGCACTCATTCTAGTTGCAAGGAGGGATGTTATTACAGTAGCACTACAGTAGTTGCGGTGTAAATACCAAATATCAGCACATCAGATATGGACATGTTTGCCTATTTAAATATAATTATAATTTCACTTTCAATTATAATTTTCCATTTATTATCAAAAATGATACTGTGGAGGTGGAATTTTATTAGAATTTTTTGAGGTGGTTGGGGGGATGGGGGTTGATGAGGGTATATGTGTTAGAGGGGTAATGGAGCACTAATGTGACACACTTTTTTTTTTTATATATATATATGTTTTTTGATATGTCAGATCTTTCATGTCATTTCAGGTCAGACCTTTTTCCACCTTTAATGAGATATAGCATCCAACCACACTCAAGTGAAAAACACATTAAAATGTTTTAGGAAAAAAAGAAAGAAACAACTTACATTGACCTGGCTGCATAAGTGTGCACTCCTCATAATTAACACTTTGTTAAAGCACCTTTTACTTGAATCAATTTCTCAAAAATTTAACTCAAACGTGTTATATTTAAGTGTATTTGGCTTAAAGAAACTGATTATCAACTGAAAATTTTTGAGGTAATTAGTTTCCTCAAATTTTTGGAGTTAAATGAACTTATCCGGTTTTACAGTGTTGTAATACAGCACTCTGTCCTGTACATACTTTGTAAGCTCTGTTTAGAAAGTTTTATATTACTGTCTATCCATGGTCCCAAAGACACTAGCACAAATAAAAAAGCCCATGGGTCTGCTGTGTTCTCTGAGCTGCTGAGATTGTTGCAGAAATTTTACAGGTAATACTACTTTAATCCATTCATCAGGTTTTCACACTTATTTCTAGCCTGTAGATTATCTTATTATTATCCCCAAAGAGTAATAGACACTGTTCTCTGTGGGCAGTTGTGCATATAAATAATTGAAAAGTGCTAATGATTCCCTGTTTTTTTGCACAGGGAATGTAATAAACAGTCCTAATGCTGGAATTAGTTATACGCTGCCATCATCGGTTTAGTAGAAGAAATGGGCGCAGAGCAATTTAGCATTCACTCTTGCATTAATAATAGAGTTAAATTCCACTGGCTTTTTTCATAATTCGATTTATGAGGTAACATATATTAAAAACAAAGAGAATAGTAATGGCATTATATTCACCAAGGCATCTCTAAACTGAATGGATGATTGGCTTTTGAAAAAAAAATAACATTACTCAGTGGAACTAATGGGATACACAACACAAAGAAGTCTTTAGCACGTCTCGGTGCAATTAAGCCCCCAGCTACAGAACAGAAGGCTTATTCCACAACAATTTAGCAGAAGGAGGAACACAATGTTATACAAAAAGAGAAAAATATATATATTTAGAGACACAATGCATACTCATGTGCCGTGCCTTCTGCACATGCTCATACACACACACTCGCATGAAACCTTACAAGAAACTACCAAGCAAAATTATCGCTTACTCACCAGTGCATGAATAGTCATCAATCCGGATGTAGCCTTTGTTACACACACACATAAATGATCCTGGCGTGTTCACACACACTGTGTTCTCTCTGCAGTAGTGTTTCCCCTCTGCACACTCATCAATATCTGCAACCCAACACCCAAAAATGAATGAGCACGGCACCAACATGAACTCACACAAGACTTTATTAGGATTATATTAGAACATGTAAGGGTTTCACACACTGCTTCCTAATGACCTAACAGTCTTTTTTTTTTCTTGGAACACAACAAACAACTTTAATGTACTGATTAGGAGGTCGTGAGTTCAAATGCCATCTCTACCAAGCTGCCACTGTTGGGCCCTTGAGCAAGGCCCTTAACCCGTAACTACTCAGTTGTATAAATGAGATAAATGTAAGTCGCTCTGGATAAGGGCATCTGCCAAATACTACAAATGTAATGTACATGATTTTTGTTGCGGTTTGGTTATTTAATATAAAATTATTTTCTCATAATATACTTTAAATTCATTACATACACTAATTGTCTTTTGTTGTTGTTTTTTTTTTCTTCCTGGGACTATGCTTAGTGGAAAATAAAGGAATGAAAGTCCAGGTTTATTGTGCCACTGTCAGGGATTTCCCCCTCGCGTCAAGCGCTGTGTGCAGAAGCGCTCAGCGTGTATGAGCAGCCCGCACCACTATGACATGCACTTCCTCGTTGTTAAATGTTTGTTTACATTGCCATTTGTGGGGTTTTATTTTATTCATGTCTTGTCTCCACCCCTGTCTTGTCATTGGTTGACTCCCGAATGTGCTATTTAACTTACTGCATATGTTGGGTTTTGAGTATGAGCGCTCATAATACATTTACTGATTCAATCACTCAAACACACACACACACACACACACAGACACACACAAACACACACACACACACACACACACACACACACACACACACACACACAAACATTCCAGCATGTGCAGCAGCGCATTGATTAGACACACAAGGATGCTGGTCATAATGATATAGTCATTTACTGGGACAGTAAGTATTCACCAGAACTACTTTTCTCTCATTAGAAATCTCTGAGCCTGCTTTCTCTATAATCTGCATGAGATGGATCTTCAGCACCGTCAAAAGCACAAATCAGTTAAAGTTCTGGGAAAAAAGTGCTGCCTGATTTTCTGTTATAACCTGCTAAACAAATATTCCGAATTTAAGATTTTGAGGTTATTTAGGCTGCTTTCTTTTTTCTTACTTAAATACTACATACATTATGTTCTGTATATCTATATATCTCAGTCATAGCACTAAAACCACTCACAGATTAAGTGAATAACATTGTTTATCACAATACAATGTCACCTGTCAAGGGGTGGAATATATATAGGCAGCAAGTCAACAGTCTTGTGTTGGCATGTTCTGCTGGGAAACCTTGGGTCCTGGCATTCATGTGGATGTTACTTTGACATGTACTACCAAACCTAAACATTGTTACACACCTTCATGGCAACTGTATTCCTTAATGGCGGTGGCCTCCTTCAGCAAAAATAATGCGCCCTGCCAGAAATGTTCAGAAATGCTTTGAGGAACATGACAAAGAGTTCATTGTGTTGACTCAGCCTCCAAATTCCCCAGATCTCAATCCGATCGAGTATCTGTGATGTGCTGGACAAAAAAGTCTGATCCATGGAGGCCCCACCTTGCAACTTAGAGGACTTAAAAGATCTGCTACTAATATCTTGTTGCCAGATACCACAGCACACCTTCACAGGTCTTGTGGAGTCTATGCCTCGACGGGTCAGAGCTGTTTCAGTGGCACAATGAGGACCTACACAATATTAGGCAGGTGGTTTTAATGTTATGGCTGGCTGGTGTATATATATATATATATATATATATATATATATATATATATATATATATATATATATATATATATATATATATATATATATATATATGTGTGTGGATTCATATATACGCTCTGCTTTACAGCCTTAATAAAAAAAATTATTTCCAGAAAATGTGCTCCAAATGTGTCTGATATTACTGTAAACATCTGCTGATGCAGGTTTGCTCATTTCATGAGCACGTATTAACTACCATGGCAATATGCGCTGTCATCCCTCACTGCCCGGTAGCCATCTTTGCAGCTGCAGCAGGCTCCTGCCTCCAGATTCACACACTCCGAGTTCTCCACACAGCTGCTGCTGTAGCCATCCGCACAGAAATCATGTCCTGCGAGAGAGACAGTAGATAAACCACTTAAAAACACATTGGTTTGTTTGTGTGTGTGTGTGTGTGTGTGTGTGTGTGTGTGTGTGTGTGTGTGTGTGTGTAGGGGAATATCTATGTGTTCTAAAAGTAGCTTGGCGGTGTCAGGGACATGAACGGGTAAACAATGACTATGCTCACTGTTTATGTTTATAACGAGCTGAGGTAGCAATCTGAAACAGGAACTAATTAGCAGAAAAAAAGTGTGTGTGTGTGCGCGTGTGTGTGTGTGTGTGTGTGTTTCTAAGAGAAAGAGACAGAGAGAAACTGTTTCCAAGTGTTTAAATGTAAAACTTTCTATTCAAATACCTTCATTACCCATATGATTTATTAGAGATAATTAGAAAGTATTGTTTTCGCATTTCTTTGGGTCAAAAATGAAAGTTTTCAAAGAAAGCACAAACAAATAACTAAATAAGTAACTGCAAATAAGTAAAAGCTACAAGGAATATTATACAAAAAAACATGCCATCGATTTATCAGTCATTTTTTTATGTTTTTGATCTGCAGTGTGGACTGCTGTTTGCAATGTAGAACTTACTTTCTACTTTCATTTCTACTTATTTCACTGTAAACACTTTTACAGAGAATTATGTAGCAAAATAATAATAATAATGAAAAAACGCATCTCCGCTTATGTACTTATTAGGCTGTGTCTTAGAATCTACACACATGTGCAAATGTGTGTGTATAAAGAGGATATGTGTGGTGAAATTTTCTAGTATGTAGTTCTAATATCTATTTCAGAAAAATACAGGCTTCCCTAATCTGAAAAAAAAAACCAAACATCTGAAATACATTTCTCTTTTGCACGTATTTCAACCATAACTTTTTAGGTTACCAAAAAAAGCCAAAAAAAGTTTTTACTTTATTTACCACACAGGAGCATCACAGACATTTTGACAGATGGTGTCTGATTAGAAACTGAATTAATTAGTCTTATGTCTGGTTCACTGTGCCATGTATCTATTTGCCAACTTGATCCAAGCCTGACATTTACTGTGTGAGGAAATAACACTTAGGAAGCAAGGTTTTCAACATCTTTAGGCAGGCTGACTGTTTTCACCACCATGTTCATTACCACAAACTGCCACATAACCCAATGTGATCTCTGCAGAAAGCCTAGACAAGTTACAAAAATAAATGAAAACTTTTTTTTTTAAGTAATTTTGGCCAAAACCCAATAATTGTTGTCAGCCACAACAACATCCAGTGGGTTTTCCCAGACCACCATATAGATACAATATGCACAGTATAAGAACGTATCTTTATACTGTATATATGTGTAACATAACCAGTGGCCTGGAAACCTTGGCTGCAAACGGGCCATGATGGAATTACACATACTTGTCTCTTAAAGAAAGATCAATGCAGGAGTCCTGTACCTTATTCACCTCAGTTCTGTACTCAACTCTACCATCTGTGACAAGTTCTAAGGCTCCTTGGTTTTTTACATACACAAGTTTACTGTTTTGTTTTTACTGTTATGATGTTGTTCTATGTAGTTTGTGCAGTGGATATAAAAAATCTACTACTAGTCAAATAAAGATCAGGTGATTCTGTATGATTTTCTCATTGTTGTAAGGTATTGATCAGGAGCAAGGTACAAAAGAATTTCCAACAAGTGGAAAAAAATGGGGCACTACAGTGACGTTACCAAGAACATTACCCTCCAAACAAAAAGACAAGACAAAGACATACCAGGGAGGCTGCCAGGAGACCTTCAGAAACATTAAAAGAGCTGCAGGAATATCTGGCAAGTACTATTCATTCCTTGCATGTGACAACAACCTCTTGTATTCTTCACATTTATGGGCTATGGGGTAGGATGGCTAGAGAAAGATTTTCTTACAAAATAAAAAAAAAATCAAAAAATAAAAATCTAAGCCTGCATAAAGCATCCCAAACCATGTGGCAAAATGTTTTAATTAGATGACACCAAGCTAGAAGCTAAAGATCACCCAAAGAACAGAATCAGCCTATGGGGCTGCTTCTCTTCAGCTGGGACTGGGGCTGTAGTCAATCAGGGAATCATGGATAGCTGTAAACACTGTACCAATTTATTTTGGCACAAAACCTGCAGGCCTCTGTTAGACAGCTGAAGATGAAGAAAAGTTTCACCTTCCAGCACGGTAACGACCCAAAGCACAAATCCAAGTCAACAATGGAACCCAGTGTTCAGCATGTGTCATCAGGTGAACATGGCTGCTCACACTGTCACCAGTAAATGAAATATCACATCTCTACCACTTCACTTCCCTCACAGTTCAATGTTTAGGGAATGTAAATGCATAATAAACTCATGATCGCTAATTTTAGCTGGTTAACTTGTTGCTAAAAAAACAAACATGTTTTCGTGGGGGCGTCCATGTTGTTTCCCAGTTTGTAGCTCAAACATGCTGAAATTGTCCTGTGTATATATTGTAATGTGTATTGATTGTCCTGCACTCGTCTCACACTGTTGTGTATTTGCACTTTATGTAGTCTTGCATACAGTTTTGTGTTGCACCACGGTCCTGGATAAACGACATTTCGTTCCAATGAATACAAGCTAGAGGAATGACAATAAAAGCTCACTTGACTTGACTTATATGTAACTACGTAATAAAGTTCAGACTTTTGAGTTAGTTCGAATGTAACATTAATCAGTTTCCTTTTCTTTGACCATGAGCATGATCATGATCATATAACAGAAACAGAGTGTTTTTGTCATTTTAATCACCTTTGGTATTACACATGAGTGACTGCAACACACCATGTCTCTCGCCTCCACATTAATTAGCTATGATATACTATAGTTAGTGAAATTATGGCAATCCGATGAAATGTGATCGAGTTATACATGATTAATCCAGACTCTAAGAGGAGAAGACAATGAACAATCTTTCATTACTAATAGATTATTACTAAGAGAAGATCTAATAGAATATTACTATTACAATAGTAATCTACTACTTTTGTATCTACAATCTACTAATAGATTGTTAATATTCAGTTTTAGTCATTTCAGGTTTGTGGCATTCATTCAGCCTTATTTCTTCCGATTTATTCTGTCCAGTAGGTGCCTTCAGGTGAACCAACATTTTTCTGTCAGCTCCTGTGTGTGTGTGTGTGTGTGTGTGTGTGTGTGTGTGTGTCTTACCTTGACACACTTTACAGCAACGGTCTGTGAGGGTTATCTGCTCTGATTCAGGGCAACTGAGCTCTGGACAAGCAATGCTTTCAACTCTTCGCATTTTACGGTCCTGCCCGCCCACACACAAACACACACAAACACACACACATAAGTACCTTAAATTGGTGTTAAAATTATGTTATGAGATAAACTACACACAGAAAATCACTCTTCCAGTAAACTGTTCTAAAACATAATAACATTTAATTACTTATAACTTAGCAGGGAGTTAATGAACAATCTGGCATCTGGAATCTTTCATTTTAGAATAGTGTCTAAAACTTCATATTCAGTAAAAATAAACTGAGTATTATGCTAATAAGCTGGAAGTTACATTGTTGAATTAGCTTCTTTGACCTCTAATTGACCATGTTTTATTTACAGATATCTAGATATATTTAAAAATTTCTCAAATTTGTAACAAAGACAAACCTTGTAGACTGATTTTATTGTAAACATGCTCTGAATCAGGCATTGATGTTAATATTTCATGCAGCTCCTGCTTACCCTGCACTCATAAAGCAGACAGTTTCCCGTAGAGTCACGCATGCTTTTCCGTTCCCCTTCCACATACACCCTCCCCCTGAAAATACACAGCGCTAGAGACACACACAAACACAGAGAAAGAGAGACATGGAGAGACATGATCAGCATTTTAGATTAGTTAGCGTTCCACTGAGTTGCGTAACTGATTTAGTCATTACTCAAAGAGTCATTAACTATGTTTACTGAAACATGTCGCTGCTCAGTTACACATTATCTTTGAATTATTGTGTGATCGTGTTTAGAGGATTCGGTGCATTCTCTGTGTGATGGCAGGGAAGCTAACTTGGATTTAAGGTCGACAGAAAGCTTTATAACAAAAATCATAATTCATTCATCTTCAGTAACTGCTTAATCATGGTCAGGGTGGCAGTGGAGCCTGTCCAGAGCCTATCCTTGCATCAGTGTTGCCAATCCACCTGCTGACATGTTTTTTTGGGTTATAGAAGCAAACAGGGGAAAGTGGAGGACACAATCATAATAAAATGTATATTCATTTATGTTCTAATGCTGTTCATGTAAACTATGATAACCTTGCTTAGTCTATAATCTGGTTTCTGAAATAACAACAACAACAACAACAACAAAAAACACTATTCATCCAATAATAAAAGGTATTTGTTTTATCATCAAATAGACCATCATGGGGGTCTTTAGGTGGATCGATATTTTTCTGGAGCCTCGGCTCAGACCTTTTTGCCAAGGGAAACCCTACCAGGAGTACTAGCCTCCAGACAACATAGCTCCAAGTTTCACAGGACCGCACAAGCCCTTCCACCACAACAAGGTTACAATCCAATGGAGAGTAACGATGGTGACTTTTAAGATAGAGAGAACCTCCCCCAGAACAGGGATACCAGGACCCACACCTGTAGCCAGGCCTGGGGGTGGTGTTCATCAGCGAGCACCTGGTGGCCAGGCAACCTTCATAACCTGGCTGGGTTCAGCCCGAAATGGATGCGTAGAGACACCTTGTGGGCCCACCACCTGCAAGGCGAAGGGTTGGGGTTGGGTGCGATGCCAGATTGGCAGCAGTATGGATAGACCTAGATGGACTGGACCTTGACGATGGGGACTGGCTTGTGGGATGTGGAATGTCATGTCACTGGTGGGGAAAGAGCCGGAGCTTGTGAAGGAGGTGGAAAGGTACCGACTAGATATAGTTGGACTCATCTCCATGAATAGCATTAGCTATGGAACGAAACTTCTCAATCGAAGTGGTCTCTCTCCTACTCTGGAGTGGACCTACATGAGCGGCCCCGGGCGGGTGTGGGATATTCACAAGTGCCAGGCTGGGTGCCGCACAGTTGGAGTTTGTCCCTGTAGACAAGAGGGTCGCCTCGATGAGGCTTCGTGTTTCAAAGAGGAAAACTTTGACTGTTGTCTATGCACATGTGCCAAAAAGCAATTTGGTGTATCCGGCCTTCTTAGAGAAGGTGGGTATGGTGCTTGATAGGGTGCAGCCTACTGACTTTGTAGTCTTATTAGGAGACTTCAACGTGCACATAGGGAACGATGGAGATACTTGGAGGGGTGTGATTGGGAGGAACGGCATCTCCGATCTGAACCTGAGCGGTGGGTTGTTATTGGACTTCTGTACTAGTCATGGACTGTCCATAACAAACACCATGTTCAAGCACAAGAATGCTCATAAGTGTACTTTGGTTCCAGAGCACCTTGGGCCGAAGGTCGATGGTTGACTTTATAGTTGTATCATCAGACCTAAGGCCGTATGTTTTATACACTCATGTGAAGAGGGGGCAGAGGTATCAACTGATCACCACTTGGTGGTGAGTTGGATTTGACAAACAGGACACGGGGCGGATAGACCCAGTAGAAACAAACAAGCAGTGAGGGTCTGCAGGGAACATCTGGTTGACGATGCTGTGAGAAAAGATGTCTCTCACCTCCGGACAAATTTCTCCTGTATCCCGAGGGAGGTCAAGGACATTGAGACTGAATGGATCTTGTTCAAGACCTCAATTGTGAAGGCAGCCTCAACAAGCTGTGGCATGAAGGTGGTTGGTGCCTGTCAAGGTGGGAACCCCAGGACTCACTGATGCATACCGGTGGTGAGGGAAGCTGTCAAGTCGAAGCAGGAGGCTTTCCGAGCGATCCACGCATATAGGTCTCCAGAGTTGATTGAGAAGTACTGGCTGGCCAAGAGGGCGGCAGCAGGGGAGGTCACCACAGTGAAAGCTCGGGTATGGAAGGAGTTTGGAGAGGCCATGGAGAATTACTATTGGACAGAATTACGAAGATCTTATGGCAAACCATTCGGAGCCTTAGGAGGGAACAGTGGGACAGCTCCCAAGCTGTTCTCAGCAAGGGTGGGGAAACACTGTCCACTACTGGGGAGATCGTTGAGAGGTGGAAGGAACACTGTGAGGACCTCCTCAACCCAGTGGGCATGTCCTTTGTGCAGGAGGCAATGCTGGATAGCTCCAGCAAGATCAGATCTATCGCTGTAGCTGAGGTCGAAGGTCTCTATGGTGGTAAAGTAAAGAGACTATCCAGTTTGGGGGCTTGGAGGTGGCATCGCTGCTGTTCTGCTGATGATGTTCTGTTTCTTGCCCCATCCAACACGCACTCGAGTGTTTCGCTATGTGAAGCAGCTTGGATGAGAATCAGCACATCCAAATCTGTGGTTATGGTTCTCTCTCGGAACAGAGTTGATTGCCCTCTCCAGGTTAGAGGGTAGCAGCTGCCTTTAGCGGCGGAGTTTAAGTACCTCAGTGTTTTGTTCATGAGTTATGGTAAGGGGGGTGGGAGATTGACAGAAGGATTGCTGCAGCGTCTGCAGTATTGCAGGTGCTGTATCGGTCCATGGTAGTGAAGCGGGAGCTGAGTCCTTGGACAAGGCCATTTATACGCCAAATCTACCTCTCCATCCTCACCTATGGCCATGAACGTTGGGCAATGACGGAAAGGATGAGATTGCAGGTGCAAGTGGCGGAAATGAGGTTTCTCCACAGGATTGCTGGATTCACCCTTAGCGATAGGGTGAGGACTTCAGTAATCCGGGAAAGCCACGGAGTAGAGTCTCTACTTCTCCGGATCAAGAGGAGCCAGTTGAGGTGGTTTGGGCATCTGGTAAGGATGCCACCTGGGAGGCTACCTCTGCAGCTTTACCGGGCATGCCCCAAAGGGGGGAGACCATGAGGCAGACCCAGGACACGCTGGAGGGATTATATCTCCTAGCTGGCCTGGGAATGCCTGAGAATCCCCCAAGAGATAAGGAGGTCTGGTTTGCCCTACTTAGTATCCTGCCACCGTGATCCTCACCAGGACAAATAGTGTAGAAAATGGATGGATAGATGGATCAAATAGACATGAAATGTTTGTATAATGTTTCTTTCCTATTTACGAATGCTTTGCTAGCTGGATACAACTTTATATTTTACATGTTTTTTAAAGTCTAAAAGGCTCTTGTAGGCTAATTATACATTTATAAACATAACGGCCATGTAGTCCAATTATAATGACAAATGCAGTCATTCTGCAGTCAAAATTAAGTGCATTTTGAAGATGGAAACTAGGATTTTTAAAAAGAAGGCATTTTTTCAGACATTGTATTAAATAAGACTGATAAGACCTAGGGTCTCATTATCAAAACATGTGTAAATTAAGTTCTACATTTGTTCTTACGAAAAGCCAGCATGCACAAGAAATGGTATTTATAACATAGCGTACACACAGGTCTACACAATGGCCGGTGATACATCCCACACATTCAAACATGGTGGAGGTAGTGTCATGACTTGGGCTTTCATGGCTGCTTCTAGCAGAGTAGAGTAGTAGAGTAAAACAAAAAATTGTTTATTTGGTATTTTTTATGAGTGGTTGTAGTCTAAGATTTAAGTAAGAAATATTTATGAATGCTTGTGTCATAATTCAGCTTGTAGTTGGTTAGAAAATGCCAGACCTGTCTCAATTTTTTTTTATGTATGGTCAAGTGTAGACATAAAAAGTGTGTATAAACATAGACACATGTTCAAGCACAAGATAAACTTGTTAATTCACATTAAATGCATTGAAACATGCGTATACATAGTTTACACACAAAACTTCACATACATACTGTTAATAAAGGAGACTCCTGGTATATACATGATGGTTCATGTAGACACAGCAGCAGTGTAAGAACCATTGTTCACACACTTGCCTAAATACCGTATTTACGTCTGGGGATTAAAAGCGACATCCACAAGATGACATGTCAAAGCCAAAACATCCCTTCTGTCAGGTTTCCATGTCATCCTGTAAAATGTTTACCGATCTCATTCTGACTATTTTGGGACACGTATTTGTCTCTGTGCAACAGAGGGTGCAGCAGTTGAACACATGTCCAAGCTCTGTTAGATTGTCTTTAACACCATCCTCTCACGTGAATCCTCTGAATCTCATATAGAACATTATGATAATCTAGAAAATCACAATTGGTAAACAGATCCTTTCGTGGCTGAATGAGAGGGTTTTTTTTTTTTTTACTCAAACACTATAACATCTATAACAGGGATATCAGTTAGCATTCATACACAAAAACTGTCTAGAATTGGATAAAACAAAGCAGTTGCAGACTCAGCTCTAGCTTGTTAACTCTGTTTGCAGAAATTGCGTCACATCTTGCTACACTGCCCCTGCTATTTACCGTATGTTAATATTATTTTTTTGGACATTGATAAACAATGCACAGAATGAACACAGGACATGCACAGCAGCCATCTTGTGTATGCCTGGTTAAAAAGCAAGCTACCTAACCTAAGTTGGTAAAAATGTGAAAAATAGAAGTTCTAAATACAGTGCATGTCTCTCCTTAACTGTCTCCGGTTCCCCAGCACCCATCATGTAACACAGGCTCCCAAAGAGTATTTCATCAGCAGCTAACAGCTTCCATCCAGTTTTAGCTCAGTCTCCGTGACTGTGTGTTAGTGTGTGTGTGTGTGTGTTTGTGAGTGTATACTCACGCTGACACTCTTTACAGCACGCTCCAGGAATGTAGGCTGGCGCAGTATCTGGAGGACATTGTGGTGCAGGACAGAAGATGCTCTCACACTCAACACTGCCATTCTACAGAGTACAAAAGGTTAAGACAAAGTTAGCATAGATAGTGCTAACCTTCTGCATTGCTTCAGAGGCTAAAATAGCTTTTATTTATAGGAGGCAAATAAATAAATAAGTAAATAAATAAACCCCATACCAAACATGTGCAATTCTTGCATCCGTCTATCCAGACATCCTCATCTCTGTAGATCTCTCCGTTAAGTGAGCAGGTCCTTTCACAGTAACAGCCATCCAGAGTCTTCATTCTTTCTTCTGCACGGGCGAGCTGCCACCACACACAACAGTATTACATGATGAGAGGAGAGAAGAACAGAGTCTCAGTACATCAGACACCTGCACACATGTTCAAACCAGATTTAAAGGATTTAGACTCGTTTTTAACCCGTAAGAACGACGGAAACACCTAAAAATATTTTGTTTTCAACATGAAATGTTGAACAAAACCTATAAAGCCTATTGACTGAAATATCATTTATAATGATCGATTTGTTCTGGAAATAAACACTTATACATGGATTTAAAAAAAAAAAAAAAGATTTAATTTATTCAGTTACTATTATATGATAAAGCTCTAAATCTGTGTCTAATAATCTAAAGTCATAATCAACATAAACACATAAACCCAGTATGTTTTTATGATCATCCTTTAGTTTATGCCTGATTTTATTACTAGGGTGCCATTTTTTATTTAGATATTCCAAATCTTCACAGTGTAGCCAACCTTTCCGTAAGTAACAGAATTAATTTGTACATGCTACAAAATAAATAATGCAGAAAATGCATATTTAAGCCTAAGGTTTATCTGTCATAAACATAACACATTTTTTTGCTTTAATAAATAACTACTAAGCTAAAATGTACTACTCCGTCAGTAGGCAATCTTGGCTGCTCCGTACAGCAAAAATATAGCTACCTTTCCAGATGTTTTGGCCAAAATGTCCTGCAGCTCCATGATTTTCTGTACCAGACTATGGAAATCATTGCAGGTTGGACAAGCTGAAACATCAACAAAGGATAGCTTAATGAATAATTAGAATGAATTATAGCTCATTTTAGTGTATTCTAGCAAACCGGTTTATTATAACCATACAAAAACATAAGAAATAGGCCTGTCACAATAACCGGCAATATAACAGTAATTGCAATAAACAACATTATTGACATTTTAAGACCATGATATGCCACCGATATAATAGCAAATGACTACTAAATGTAGTCACTATTTCGGCATGTTATATTTATACATTTTTATTAAACTTTACTCTGACTAAAATGGCAGTGAATATTAGTCAACGGCATTTTAGTTGATAAGAAAATGCAAAAATTAAACCAAATATTCACACATTTTATATATTACCTTGAACATGTATCAACTAAAACATGTAAAGACTGCCCTTGTTGTGAAAACCTGATCTCTTGAAATAATAACATTAAAATGAGTACACTGCTATAGTAAATATTGTGAATTTTTTATGCTTTAGTTATTTATTGTGCGTGTTTTAGTACGTTGTTATGGAAAGAGCATATTCACAACTTGACTTAATGTTCTACCTAGCGCCTTACTTGAGTTCATTTTGTGCAGAAGCAAGTTGTAATATTAGGTTTATGTTTTGTATATGTCTGATTAATCTCATATGTGTATAGGATGTGTGTATATGTCTGATTAAGCTCATACGTGTATAAGATGTGTGTATATGTCTGATTAAGCTCATACGTGTATAGGATGTGTGTATATGTATGATTAATCTCATACGTGTATAGGATGTGTGTATATGTCTGATTAAGCTCATACATGTATAGGATGTGTGTAAACGTCTGATTAATCTCATACGTGTATAAAATGTGTGTATATGTCTGATTAATCTCATACGTGTATAGGATGTGTGTATATGTCTGATTAATCTCATACATATATAGGATGTGTGTATATGTCTGATTAAGCTCATACGTGTATAGAATGTGTGTATATGTCTGATTAATCTCATACGTGTATAATATGTGTGTATATGTCTGATTAAGCTCATACGTGTATAGGATGTGTGTAAATGTCTGATTAATCTAATACGTGTATAGGATGTGTGTATATGTCTGATTAAGCTCATACGTGTATAGAATGTGTGTATATGTCTGATTAATCTCATACATGTATAAGATGTGTGTATATGTCTGATTAATCTCATACGTGTATAGGATGTGTGGATATGTCTGATTAATCTCATACGTGTATAGAATGTGTGTATATGTCTGATTAATCTCATACATGTATAAGATGTGTGTATATGTCTGATTAATCTCATACGTGTATAGGATGTGTGGATATGTCTGATTAATCTCATACGTGTATAGGATGTGTGTATATGTCTGATTAAGCTCATACGTGTATAGAATGTGTGTATATGTCTGATTAAACTCATACGTGTATAATATGTGTGTATATGTCTGATTAAGCTCATACGTGTATAGGATGTGTGTAAATGTCTGATTAATCTAAAATGTGTAAAGATGTGTGTAAATGTCTGATTAATCTCATACATGTGTAGGATGTGTGTAAATGTCTGATTAAGCTCATATGTGTATAGGATGTGTTTGGGTGAGTTAATTAACCCGCTAGTAAAGCGCTTCACTTCACTGTTCAGCTTCAGTGTTTGCAGTTTAAGCGACTCAATCCCCAACGTTATTGACAACGACTAGATTATTTGAAACACTAGAACTATTCTTTCTAGATTTTTGTTCTTCAAAAAACATTGTTAGTGCATTGTTAATATCTTGCGTGTCATTTTTCCAACAGTATGTTTTAATTAAAATCGTTGCTAGTGCTTGCTACACATCTAAATTTTGAATGCAGTTTTTGCATTAGAATGTGCATTTTTATCATAAATTCAACTAATATTCAAAGTTAAGGAAGCATGGCGAGAGGACAGAAGCAGAGCGAATGGCGAAAACGTTGGTGACATTCATTCTTATGTAAACGTGCATGTAAACACAATGTACAAATATCAAGCGCAGCACAAATGATCGAGGTCATGTCCATATATCGTATGATAAGTTGATAAAGTAATTATCGTGACAAGCCTAGTAAAAAAATATGAACGTGTTCTTTGCAATGATGCGCACTCACTGCGGTTGAGATCAGGACACTGTGAGATGTATCCTTGAGGCATGAACACCAACTGAACCTCCTGCATCACACCCTAGGAATGGGAATTAGGCAGAGAGAAAACTAAATATGGGCAGACAGAGTCTGACACTAATAACTATTCACTGGAGGTCTAACAGAAGTTCATTAACGTCAACATTTTGACAGAAGCTGGCTTAATCATAGCCCCAGATTAAAATGGGTTTCCTCATTTAGGACACTTCATTGGCATGGCAAAATGTTTCTGAATATAAATCACACAGAGTTGACATCAAAGCAATAACCATACCTTAAAGAATCCATGAACGTTATTTCTTTGCCCGAGCCACACAGTTGTACCTGCAGGAATGTCCATAGATGGTGTCTCCACAATCCTCTCATAAATTCTAAAAAAAAAAAAATAATAAATAAATAATTTTGGGTTTTATTTGTTTCAAAGTATGCTTGCTAGACAAAGTGATCAAGCCGTATAAAAATAATGTCAGCATCTTGCCCACCTGCTGCAGTCTACATAAAGCACAAGCTGGGTAGTGCTGAGTGTCAGGGCAACTCTATGCCAGCGAGCATCTGCCAGGTTGTAGGGAAAAATCTCTGTGCGGTTCTGCTGTTCTGCCATCCGGTAGTGCAGCCGGATTTCACTGTGCTGCCCGTTGCTCTCAAGCTCCAGATACCTGTAGGTTTGATTGGCTTCAATTTAGCACATGGTTAAAGGAATACATTCTTATCTCTTTATATACGTAATAGTAAACTGTCCACATGTCTGTTGGATTCTCAATTATGATTGGTCAGAAGGTGTTATAAAATTAAATTAATTTTCTACAGTCAGTCTATACAGGATTTCAGAGGTTTTTTGTGATTGTTGTGGGCAAAAGTGCTTGATTTTTCTGTGCTTTTTTCTTCTTTTTGGTGCTTTTTTGCCAAAAACTACTCGAGTTGGCGAAATTGCAGTCTTTCACAGAGATGTTTGTTGTTAAATGAGAACTTTTAGCTGTACTCCCATTTGACGCATGTGAATCGAAGAGGGCTTTGACTGTATGTGTGTTGTGATGACATCACATGACCTGTTTTGCCCAAAATCTCCAAAAATACCAATCTCTTCCAAATATTGCGGAGTGTTTTTGGATGATTTTGTGTCCATTTCTGTGATCCCGGAGGGACTGGACAACAGCAGCTCTGTCAAGTCACGGGTCACATGTTTTTCTTCAACACTGAAAAAAGTTTGAGTATTTAAGAAACTGCTGAGCTCCTGGGATTTTCATGAACAACAATCTGTAGAGTTTACACGGTGTGAAAAACTTCCAGTGAGCCACAGTTGACAGGAAGACAATGGTCAACTCAAGTAACCACTCATTACACATGTGGTGGTTGGAAAAGCATCTCAGAACGCACAACACATTTAGCCTTGAGGTAGATGGACCACATCAGGTTCCACTACTGTCAGTCAAGAACAGAAATCTGAGGCACAGAGTCACCAACACTGGACAGCTGAAGATTGGAAAAATATTGCCGTTCTGATGAATCTCAATTGCAGCCACAACCTGCAGATGGTAGGGTCAGAATTTGGTGTCAACATGGACCCAACCTGTCTTGTGTCAACAATTCAGGCTGGTGGGGGGAGGTGGTTTAATGTTGTGGGGAATGATTTTTCAGCACACATTGGGCATCTTAATACCAATCAAGCACTGTTTTAATGCCACAGCCTATATGAGTATTACTACTGACCATGTGCATCCTTTTATGGCCACAATTCACCATTTCGCAAAGCAGAAGTCACTTCAAACTGTGAATAAGCCATGAATATGACAGAGAGTTCAGTGTACTTCAGTGGCCTCCTGAGTCACCAGAACTATAGTCACAATCCACTTTAATAGGAACATAGGAACACCTGTACACCTGCTCGTTTATGCAGTTATCTAATCAGCCTATCATGTGGCAGCAGCACTATGCAAAAAAAGTAAGCAGGTATAGGTCAAGAGCTTCAGTTAATATTCACATCGAACATCAGAATGAAGATAAAGTGTGATCACTGTGACGTTGATCGTGGCATGGTTGCTGGTTCCAGACGGGCTGGTTTGAGTATTTCAGAAACTGATGATCTCCTTGGAATTTTACACACAACAGTCTCTATAGTTTTCACAGAATGGTGCAAACAAACAAAAAAACACTGAGTGAGCGACAGATCTGGCCTTGTTGATAAGAGGAAAATGGGCAGATTGGTTTGAGCTACCAGAAAGGATAGAGTAACTCATATTGTCACTCCCCGTGACCCTGAAAAGGAGTAAGCGGTAGAAGATGAATGGATGGATGGATATTATCACTCTTTACAACCGTGGTGACCAGTAAAGCATCTCAACATGCACAAAACATCGAACCTTGAGGTAGATGGTCTACAACAGCAGAAGCCCACATCAGCTTCCACTACTGAACAAGAACAAGAATCTGAGGCTATCATCTGCACAGACTCACCCAAACTGGACTGCTCAAGACTGGAAAAAGACCAGATTTTTTTTTTTTTTATTTATCTTCAACCTCACGGTTGGCAAAGACAACTCTTTGGACTTCATATTGAGAGTTAACACCAAAAGATTCCAAAATGCAAATGCCACATTTGAAATCAACTCTAGACCTTTTCTCTGCTTACTTGTAAGTGAATTAATGTAGGAATAACACACATCTGATGTTATTGAACAGCTACGCATATAAAAAGTGCTGGTGAGAACATATCCATTATTTAATTTTAACTCCAATATTCTGTGGTAGACAGCAGAAATAACAATAACTTTGTCAATGTCCAAATATTTATGTACCGGACTGTACATAGTTTTATGTTTGCCACTTTTGCAAAAACAGTGTGGTGACAACAACTTTTGTTTAATGAAACCTTTTTTTTTGTTTGTTGACAATTTGGTTTGAACTTGGTCTCTCGCACATCTGGTTTAAAATGACCAACTGTAACAATATGGGCCGGTTCTAAAGACAATGGATCAGTGCAGCTACACACTTGTGATTGCAGTGCCAAAGCTTAAAAATGACAGCTAACGAATTTATATCTAGATGTGGCTCATAATTAATTTGGACACATTTGGAATCGTTGGCCATCGTTCTAGCTATTAAGCCCCAGTGTGGTACCAATCAATTAGATTATGTCACATATATCCAGCTAGTCATTAAACTATCACACTGTCAGGCTGTGTGTGTCTGATTATTTAACTATATATTTTCCCATTGATCTGCCAATCCATCTTCATGACAGCAAGAACCCATGCAATCAGATACTCAATCGAAATCAGAGGATCAATCAATCAAACTTGACAATCAGCAATACCTGCTTAATCATTGCCTAACCCTTTGACATCACAATTCTACAGTTGGGTCAGCATGGTGAAATAATTATAAGTGTCTCCTGGTATTGCGAACCATGAGGGATTTAGTGGTGTGTCTACGTCTAATATAAATTACAGCAAAATTTCTTTCTTTGCAAATCCCAGGTTGTTAGGGTCAGCCATGATTGAACCCCTGACCTTCTGATCATTAACCCACCCAGAGCCTTAACTGTTGAGCCACCACGGCTCACGTGTCTGCATTGATTCTAAAAATTATGTACGGGCAACATTTTAGTGCCCTAAAGCAATTTTATAATCCTCAAAGATCATTTTGTCATGTAGTCGACTCTGTGCATGTATACTGACGAGACCTTAAAGATTTGTTTCAAAATCAAATATTAGATGCCACCTCCATAACAACAAGCTGTTTGGATGAGCTGCGAATAATTTGCCCTTTCTGAGAGAACAGAAAAAATGCAGCTCACGAAATTCCAAGTGTGTGGAACCAAACATGAAAACTTATGTTGTCGGAGGAGGAGACTATAATCAAAAATTTTAACCATGATCACTATCAGCATGTTTGTTAACATAAGGGGACTGCATCCACGGAAAACCATCTGATATCCCACTATAAATGTCGGGGGAGGATTAGTGATGCTTTGGGGCTGTTTTATGGCTGAAGGTTCATGCTTGGTAAAACCAAGTACAAGGATAGTTGATATTTGGTTGTCTCCGGAGGTTCTCCAGCCCTGGGTTTTGCTCTTGTGTGATCTGGAAGCTCTGATAAGCTGTGACACCAAGCAATTCATCATAGCTACACAGAAAAGTCCTCAGACACCTCAGAAGAATCATTAATACTTCCATCAGGATGTTATGTACTATAAACTATTAAGAGTAGACTGTAGTAGAATCAGATTCCATTTATACTCATTTATAAGGATTAATTAATACTGATACTGGAACTACAGCATCTTGCCACAATACAATTAACCTCATAAAACATCTTAAACATAAAACTCAGCATGAGGAGCTCGTTACTGTTCCTTAATTAAATATACATGTACTTTATTTACAGCTAGGACTTTATGGAAGCATTTTTCCAATGTGAATGTGTTCCAAAGACATGTATTTGGTCTGAAAAACTGCTACAGATGCATAAAATAAAATATGAACTTACTGCAAAAGTGATTGCAGCTGGTACTTAAGAACCTGGATAATATCATCTTTTTAGATGTTTGAGGCTTCATGTGTTTTGTTACAGCTTCACAATAATCAAGAGTTTTTGACAGTTTCCCCTTCCACTGATCTCATTTCAATGCAGCATGTACCTTTGTTCTCCATGATGGATGGACAGCAACACTCCCGAGTTGAATTTATCTTGTTTGAGTGTCAGCAGTAGGGAGATCTCCACTCTGCCTCTGAGCTTCTGCAGAATTCGCTCTGCAACTCCTGCTGAGGCTCGCACACTCCTCCTCGTCCCTGTGAGAGAGAGAGAGAGAGAGAGAGAGAGAGAGAGAGAGAGAGAGAGAGAGAGAGAGAGAGAGAGAGAGAGAGGATCAGCAGTGCAGTTTATTGCACAAGTGCAAAAAATAGTGCATAAGAACTGTGCATTATAAAATGTGGTTAGACATGCTAATTAGCATGTCCCATTCCTTTTAAAAAGGAGTGTGTGCACAAATGACCATTTAATAATGATATATGATTCAATTTTACACTGCTTTTTTTAAACCAGCTAAGATAAATTATTGGCTAAGAAAGGTTATAAAAAAAATATTGCCTTTGTGATTAATTAGCTTAAACACACTTAAAATATGAGCCTAATGAAAGTTTTATTTGAAGCATATTTTATTTCACTTCTCCAAGTCAATCCAGAGCTCAGGTACACTGGCAAAAAAAATATATAATTGAATTTACTTAATTGAAAGGTGTGTAGAGTTCCACCTGATTCAACTAAGTTAGATTAACCCAATTTAGATTAATTCCAACAAGATTTGATCATGTATTCTCAAAGCCCTGAATGAGATTCAACTCCACAGTCTCACACAGTGTCAGGGATTTCCCCCTCACGCTGAGTGCTTCTGCAAGCGGCGCATAACAGCCATGTTGTTAAGTTTGTTTACATTACAATGTGTGTTTTTGTTTTGATTCATGTCATGTCCTGTCTCACTCATGTGTCCTTATTGCTCCCACCCGACTTCAGTTTCACCCTTCTTTGGTTTGTATATTTAAACCCCCTTTCGTCTTTGTCCTGTGCAAAGTAATGTTCAGTGTTTTTCTGCGTGTCTTTACTAAACCTTTTGTTTCTGCGCTCGCTATGTTGGTTCATGATCTTGTTCTGTATCTCATTTTTGTGTGTATTTAGGATGTCCCCTTGACATTGTTGTTCACTGATCACCTGACCTCTGCCTGTTTCCCGCCTGCCTCTCTAATAAAATGCTTAAACTGCAATTGTGTCCGTCTCAACTCCCTATACATGACAATCAAACCCAGGATGTGTGTGTTCTACAACAGCCACATTACAGCTGCACTATCTACCACACTGTTTAACTGCATTAATAACGTAATGCGTAATCTAATTGGTTTATGTCAGTACCATGTGAATTGATCACGCTCACTCTACATAATTCAAACTAGTACACAGTAAAATCACTAGTGTTGAATTAACACCCAGAGTGTTTATATGAGTCCAATGGACTTATATATACACTGTAGGGTGTGAATTCAACACTGTGGGTGTTAAATCAACACTGGTGATTTTGCTGTGGAATTAGAAACTTGTTTAATTTTAGTATAATCAATGATGAGAACATTTTGCTGAAAAATAATAATATTTTTATATATTCTATACGTAATATTTTTTTCTTGAATCTGACCGACCAGGTACTTAATTTTTTCCATTGTACTGTTAATGTTGAGTTCCTTTGCATCTTCTCTTTGTCTTTATGGGATTGCTCCAGTTTCTCCGGGTGCCTACTATAACCTTATAAAATGTTTAGTACGTGGGAATGTGTGTTATCGCTATCTGGATCTACTGCAACAATGACCAGGATAAAGTGGTTACTGAAGATGAATGCATACATTACTCTCATATATTCAATGTAAGACTAGGCTAATTAAACACAAGGGTGCCAAAAATTATGGACTTGAAATTACAAGAAAATGTATTTTCTGTCTTCTCTATCACTTTAAAGGCTGTATTACAAGCACGGCTTCCAAAATCCAGAGATCCAAAGGCAATAAACAGAAAACAAGTAAAAGGTCAGTGAACAGAAAATAAGAATTATTACAATTATTACAATATCATTATAGCACTAACACTGTCATACATTAAAATAATTAGCCGTATCATTAAAACCACCTGCCAAATATTGTGTAAGTCCCTCTTGTGCCACCGAAACAGCGCTGAGCCGTCGAGGCATGGACTCCACAAGACCTGTGAATGTGTGCTGTGGTATCTGGCAACAAGATATTAGCAGCAGATCCTTTAAGTCCTGTACTGTAGGTTGTGAGGTGGGGCCTCCATGGATCAGACTTGTTTGTCCAGCACATCCCACAGACGCTAGATCAGATTGAGATCTGGGGATTTTTTCAACACCTTGAAATCTTTGTCATGTTCCTCAAACCTTTTCCTGAACAATTTTTGCACTGTGGCAGGGCACATTATGCTGCTGAAAGAGGCCACTGCCATTAGGTAATATTGTTGCCATGAAGGGGTGTACTTGGTCCGCAACAATGTTTCGGTAGGTGGTACGTGTCAAAGTAATATCTATGGGACCCAAGATTTCCCAGCAGAACATTGCTCAGAGCATCACACTGCCTCCACTGGCATACCTTCTTCCCATAGTGCATCCTGGTGCATCTCTTCCCCGGGTAAGCAACACACACGCACCTGGCTGTCCACATAATGTAAAAGAAAACGTGATTCATCAGACCAGGGTACTTTCTTCCATTGTTCCATGGTACAGTTCTGATGCTCACATGCCCATTGTAGGTGCTTTTGGCGGTGGACAGGAGTCAGCATCTGACCAGTCTGCGACTATGCAGCCCCCTGAACCCGTGATGCACTGTCTATCATAGCCAGCATACACTTTTTCAGCAATTTGTGCTACAGTAACTCTTCTGTGGGATCGGACCAGACGGGCTAGCCTTCGTTCCTCACAGGCATCAATGATCCTTGGATGCCCATGGCCCTGTTCACCAGTTGTCCTTGCTTGGACCACTTTTGGTAGGTACTAACCACTGCATACTGGGAATACCCGGTCTAGTCATCACAGTTTGGCCCTTGTCAAAGAAGGGGGGGGGTTGGGGGGTTATGGCTCAGAACCTTACACTTGCCCATTTTTCCTGCTTTCAACACATCAACTTCAAGAACTGACTGTTCACTTGTTTCCTAATATATCCCACCCCTTGCCACATGCCATTATAATGAGATAGTCAATGTTGTTCATGTCACCTGTCAGTGGTTTTAATATTATGGCTGATTGGTTATGATTTTAAATATAGTTTAGATAGTTTAAATATAGAAAGTGGAAATATGCGATTTAGCTGAAAAAAAAAAGATATCTTAGCAAGTAAACATCTTGAATATAGGCAAATTCAATTAATATTTCACTTAATTACATTGTTTTTAAACAAATATAAGATTTTTAAACCTATTTCTAAGCATTTTACTCAAACTTGAAAAGAGTAAATACGTCAAGAATCAGGTTTAATGGTCTTATATTTATATTTATATTCAAGTTTAATATATTTGTTAGGTAATAATAATCTCCTAATGGTAAATATTAGATTACCTTTCCTTTATTCAAAACATCTTTACTTGCTGAGAGATCAATTTTCCAGTGCTGAATAAATTTCTATGGATGTTGCATCAGGACAGAATGGTGGTGATTTCATGCATTTCAATGAGTTGAATTTAAACTCTGGTTAGAATGGAAAAGGATCTGCTCTGTAAGATGGACGAATAACAGCATCTCAGAAATGTTTTCACTGTGAACTGGCCTTGAGGCACTCTACGACAACAGCACTGTCACCATAGGAAGCACGTAAAACATTATACCAACATTGACATTGTGATTATAACTGCTAATATTGTCTCCCAACAATGACAAAGAATTTGGTACGCCTGGTATTTCCTGAGTTTTTTTTAGTCAATTTATTGATTATTAACTAATAATATAATGTCAGGTGCATAATAATACCTCTGTAGTTGTCTGATTCATGTTTAGTAGACACTACTAGGTTCATTCATTTATTTATTCATCTTCGGTAGCCACTTGGAATCACAACGGATCAGGAGCCTATTCTGGAAATACTAAGGTAGAGCAATTCAAAGCTATTCAAAACAAACCTATAAATGAACACAAACACAACTAGACATTCAATCAGGACAAAAGAAATGATGCCATATAAAATGAGAAAGAGCTAGTGCATATGTTTACACTGTAATGGCTGAGCTGCTTTACTGGGATATTTACACAATGGATTATTTTCAGCTCTTTGCGAGTTTTGCCTTTTATGGTATTCTGTGGGCATCACTAAATCCAAATCAGTTGTGCTGTGAATGTTTTTGGTGCTTTAAAGGTGATTGGCATTTACCAGCATACCCATGTGAGTAGAAAGACAATCAGCATTATCTAAATGCTAAATCTGGTGGAAATTTATACATACACACAACTTTACTATATGATCGATACACTATATGGCCAAAAGTATGTGGACACTTGACCATTCACACCCATATGTGCTTTTTGAACATCCCATTCCAGGTTTAGTCCCACTTCGCTGTTATAATAACCTCCACTCTTCTTTGAAAGTTTTCCACTAGATTTTGGAGCGTGGCTGTGGGGATTTGTGATCATTCAGCTACAAGAGCATCAGTGAGGTCAGACACTGATGTCGGGAATGAAGGACTGGCACACCGTCAGCATTCCAGTTCACCCAAAGGTGTTCAGTGGGACTGAGATCAGGGCTCTGTGCAGGACACTCGACTTCTTCTACACCAACCTTGTCACACTATGTCTTCATGGAGCTCGCTTTGTGCACAGGGGCATTGTCATGCTGGAATAGGTTTGAGTCTCTTAGTTCCAGTGAAGGGAAATTGTAATGGTATAGTATACGAAGACATCCTTTACAATTGTGTGCTTCCAACTTTGTGGCAACAGTTTGGGGAAGAACCACATATGGGTGTGATGATCATTTTTGACTCTGACTCTATCTACCTGCCAGACTGGACTGATCCTTCCTCTAGTTCTGCCTGTTGCCTCCTTCAGCTAAGAATCACTCGCTGCTTTTGAGGAGATTGCCAAGAGTTAGGTATACATGGATAGCCTAAAGATTGCACTTACTGAAAACATTTTACACTCAAGTCTTGTTCATTATTAAGTGGATAACATGGATACTATTGATTTAAAGTTAAAAACACTAATGAAATAAAAAATGACTGATGTTCATACTGAAGATCCTTTCAATGCACTTTGTACTGCTTGAATTTATAGTATACATTTGTGGAGTTTTTCCTTGCCATAGTCAGCTCTGGCTTGTTCTTTAGGAATAAATCTAAATTCATATCCGGATTTCTGTAAAGCTGCTTTGTGACAATGTCCGTTGTTAAAAGCGCTGTATAAATAAAATTTTATTGTATTGAATTTAAACGAACATTTTCAGTAAATAAAAAGCTTGTTCTTGCAGGAAGGAGCCTTAATGCAGAAGACAGACAGCTTGGGAGCAGTACTGATGGCTGATGTTTGAATAGTGAAGGTTTCAGATGAAGGAAGTACAGCAGATGGACAGCTATCCATAGCAGCCTTGGGCTCTAAGGAGCTTTGATGAGTGAAATGGAGAAAATAGGGACTCACTGTACAAATGGTAAAACTCTAAATAGTCAGCACCAAACCAAATCCAACTTGATACTACAAAATATGAGCCACATCAGGTCCAACTTTGACACCAGTGTAGCACCAAATTACATCCATTCATCAGACTTACAATCCCAGTCATAACAAAATCGGATGATAAATACCCAGCATATAGTTCCCTTGATAATCATAATATAAATTAAAATGCATATTACCATCTATATTCAGTCCATTAGTTCTCTCAAATATTGTTGATCTAGATCTTACACACCATTAATACATCAAAGACATCTCACAAATTGCCGCTGTGATCAGGAGGAATAGTAATCTCGTAATGTGGTTCTCTGAAGTGATCAAATCTAAAGGCTGCTTTTATCACCTACTGCCAGCCACTGACGTCAACCAACACACATCAGCAACAACACAAATCATCCACAGAGATTATTCAATAATGTAGTGAGCAAGAGAGAAGTAACACACGTCCACACACACACACACACACACACACACACACACACACACACACACACACTCACTCAGGCACTCACATACATATACGCATGCAGAGTGAGGTGGTGAGAATAGAGCTGAATGAGAGAAAGAGAGAGTCAACGAGGGGAAAAAAGAGACAGTGTGTGTATAAGAGTGAAAGGTAGATAGATAGATAGATAGATAGATAGATAGATAGATAGATAGATAGATAGATATATAGATAGATAGAGAGAGTGTGTGGGAGAGAGAGAGAGAGAGAGAGCATTATTTGCACGTTGTTGGCTGTCTCCTTTGGGAAAAGTGTTTAAATCAGCACTGTGAAAACACTGTAGACGTTTGCCTTCTGCCTGTCTCCACATTCACTTACAGTGCATCTTCTGCTCATTATTTACACTCTGCCCTAGTGAATCTCTAAACTGAGTGAAAAAGAGCTGAGCCTAATCTGTTTGTTCAGACACAGACTTTGCTAATCTGACTTCAAGTAAACATCCTTAGCCATCAAGTCTAAAGCACGCTGAGGTAAGTTAGCGTTATGCTTGGTAAATATGCTAGCTAATTTTGTTTTGTTGTTACTGCCACTTCAGCATCCAGTCAGTGAATTAAAATTCACGTCTGGATTGTTTAAATGTTAATCCTTTTTAAGTATAGTTTCTATGTACTTTCTTTTAACTCTGCATACACTACAGTTATGTTAGTGGTCATGTGGATTATAGCTAATGCTAGGTATATTTCATAATACCTGTTAGCATGAGGTCAGATTTAATTCTATAGTATTACTGAGGCACCAATATTGACCTGCTGTTAAATACTTCTCCCATGTGTATGAGCTTCACACAACCAAATGGTCATAACTTCATCTGCTAGCTAGCACCCAGTTTGCTAGCTGGCATAATGTATGACAAATAATAAAGCCCCTTTCCAACCACGTGAAATCTTTGGGATAATTCAAACCCGGTGTTAACATCTAAATACCACTGTCAAATGAGTTATGTGATCCAATTACTCAAACATGGAAGTTAAGTAATGTTGCATGTGGCCACATTACATTTGTAGAATATGTCAAAAATTCTAATATGTCCTAAATGACAACAAGAAGGTTGAACCAAGGTTGCCAGGTTAATGGTTTTCGCACAATATTAGCCTGCTTTTGAAATGCTCAGTAACCCTGAGTTGACTTTTCATTTGCTGGTTAGTCAATTCTCTCTATATGACATTTATTCATGACAAAATAGCCCTGCTGAAAAATAAAAAAAAACTGTAAAAACCATCACACAAATTCTAATGGTTTCCACTACAAATACCATTACAAGCCATCAGCTAACCATTAAAACCATTACATTACCATTATTGGTATCCACTAGACATAACATGCCACCAATAGAAGGCAACCCATTACCAGTAGAGACCCAAAGCAACCATTACGGTTTCCATTAAAACCAATGCAATTCCCATTATAACCATTAAAAGGTTGCTTTTTTTTGTTCAGCCAGGAAATTACAGTACAATAAGAGACCATTTTAACACGTTATTGAAAGCACTACTTAGACAAAATGGCACTCTTGGACCTGATGTTTGTTAAAATAGTGAATAATTCGTTAATTTAGGAGGAGAATATTTTCAGTTTGGCAGTGTATATCAGACATAGAAATATTATCATCTAGTCAGAACACTAATTCCTGTCCAGACATACGCTGTTGAATATGTTTTAAAAGCACAAAATGTATAACTCCATCACAGTAATCACCATATTTGTCCAGAAGAATGGGAACAAAAATCAACCTGGGAATTTGTTCTAAAGTGGTACCCTACATTTGTCCAAAATAACATGAGATGAAAATGTTCCAATTAGTATTACAGCACTGGGTGACACTACTGCACAGATTCTGTTCTACTGGACCCTGCAATGGCTTTGATTTGCCCATTTTAAGTATCACCTGCGTCCACGTAAACAACAGAAATCAACAAAAAACTGAACATGAAGCAAATTATCTATCTCATTTTGTATATTTGATTGACTGCTAAACGATTATTCTGCTGCTACAGTAAATGATTTTAATGCAGGGCTCAAAATCATACCATGGGCACCAACTTACCCAACAATAAGGGGGTGGGTATTTTTGTCAGGACAATCACAGGCTTGTGGTTTGCACATAGGTCCTGCAGCAGCTAGTGTTAGCCACATGTAGTGTACATGTACTGTAGATCTTATGGTTAATTGGACAAGAGTCACGTGACTTTTGTTCACAACTGGCTTAACTGCGACTAATAAGCCACTTGTCCATATTTGCTTTGAAATTAACTAACACAAGGTAATGTGTTCGCTAACTAGCTGAAACTCATGCTTTCATAAGCAATGCCATATTCCAATGAAAGATATTTAAATTAATGAGGAAGGTACATGTTTTACCATCCCAGCTTTAGGTCTGTGACCCAATAAACAATCTCATGCTATACAGTGTCTCTGAGGGTGATTTTACACCTATAGGTCCAAACGAGTGCAAAATTATACTTTTGGTTCGGTTTGGTTTAGTTTCAAAATCCACTGTATGTATAAACAGACCAAAAAAAAAAACAAAAAAAAAAACAAAGAGTTGGCTGAGGTGTGCGAGTGTGTGTATCATATCCAGCTTTTATTTTCTCTTTTTCTATATTGATCCAAATATCCAGAACACATGGTATTTGTACAGCACTTCATCTGTTTCATTTGGCTCAGTTTGTACCTCACAGCTCAGTTTGGCAGCTCACATCTACTGAAAAATGTAGCCCACAATCAAAAGCATGTCATCTTTGGTTCACATCCTGAAAGTCAGGTCAAATCTAGAGTAGGAATCCACCTGAGACCATCTGAGAGAGGATATTTTGGTCCACAACCTAAGTGTTCTTACCTGACTAATCAAATTGGAACAAGGAGGAAATGCGCAGTGGTTTGATTCAGATGGACTTCAGATGGACTAGTTTTTAAGTGATGATGAATAACGTAATGAATCAGGAAACAAAGCACACTATCACAATTCAATAATGACACACACAGTTCACTACATAAAACAATGTAACCATCCACTGCTATTGTCTCAAGCTATTATCTCAATTTCCATCTCAGCTGTGTTTTTTAGCCTATCCACATTACTTCCTTGCTTTTGGTGGCTGAGTTTATAATCAATCACCTCATGTCACCCTCCACAATAACTCATTCAAAATGCAGAGGGACCAGATAAAAGATGGCTGACAACTAGGAATGAGCTCAAAACAGAATGATGCTAATGGCAGAATGGAAGTGTGCACTCAAAAAGTATGTCTCTGTGTGACGGGAAATAATGATATATTTTTCAGGATTATATACATATATACAGGGCCTCTATACCTAGAAGAGTGGATGGAGACGGAAGACATGGCGTCTCCTTTTACAGCACCATTTAAAAAATAATTAATCGGGACAAGAAGAACTTGTGTGTCAGTAAAGCATAACCAAACCATAACAACAAAATCTATGCTATCAAATGGATACATGCGTAATTGTAATTTGATCATTTGAGCGTAAATATATGTGGACATGCTACAGTAGTGTATTTTCTTCTCTGGTTTCAACATTAATACTATTTGGTGAAGCCTTCTCTAGAGTGTCACGATAGTGCAGAATACAGAGCAGAACTACTACCCATCAGCCCCAGCACATCACATGACCATGCCACATGCTTCACTTATCACCCGCACCTGTGTCCTGTTTCACCTAATTTACAGTAAGTTCTGGATCCTGTGTCTCACTGTCTAGCTTTCGTCGTTTGTAGGCGTTCTGTATGTCAGTTAGCTGACATTGTGTTCATGTTCCTGCCATGCATATCTAGTGCTTGTTTGTTTTGTTTCATGTTCCTAGTCTTTGTTTTTGGGTGTTTCAATAAAATAAATAGAATTCTGCACTTGCATCAGCCTCCGCTACCAAATCCCGACATATAGAGAACAAAAGAACCTAGTATTTTCCTGTAATGTCTAACAAGATTAGATAACTAGGCTTTTGCAATTTCATTAGCTCTATACTATATCATGAAATGATGTTTACTCAATTATATTACTGAAATTATATTTCTACTGTAATTACTATCATATTACCAGACCTACCAATCTTTACACATTTTGCTGCTAAATAAAACAAAGATAAGCCAATCGACATGTGAATCTGGAATAATTTGTGCAGGTGTTTTGAACTCTTCGATATTAACTGATTAGCCCCGCCCCCTTCCCCAGTCTCACATTATTTCATCTCAATTTTCCCACTTGAAAGACACCCTCTTCAGAAAAGCACCCTTTTCTGTCAAGGTAAAAGGAGAATGTTTTGAGTTAATTAATATGAAACAAAACCTATCAATGAATGTTCGACTTGTTTAAAATTAGACAAGTTTATAGTATATAACACTAGTTGGGTATTATGTATTAGGGATGGCATGGGAATTTTTTGGCCGAAAATGTTCATAAACTGCACTGGTTTTGTTTTTGGCAAGAAAAGTAAAATGGATGAAGAAGTTTGACTTAAAAAGATTAAAAAGTCCTACAATAAAATAATTATAGTGGTCGTGATAATTAGACAATGATTAAATATGCTTTTTTGGCTCTCCAAACACTTTAAGCAGAAGCAGCAGCAGCATCAACAGTGAAAAATGTCAGCCATGTAGACATTGGATTTGTAAATGGATTATTGAAAATGTACTGTTTTCTACAGTACAGGTTTTTTTTCTACAGTTTACTGAACATTACTTCAGAATCACCTAAAAAAAAATCTACCATCCAGCTGATTTTTTGCAATTGCCACTGCCAGCCAACAGTTCCTGACTGCACAACTGATTTTATTGTGCCCTCCCCTACTCTACTTAGACCTGGAATGGTGTAAATGCTTGCTTTCCTGTTTTTTCCTAGTTTTTTTTTTCCTGTTCTAGGATTCTCCTTTGCCATTCTCACAGTCCTCTGCGTTGTACAGGAAAGCAGTATGCTCACTGATGCCATTCCTGATAATCTACTCTAGGCGTTTGAAACTTGGCCTTAGTTGCCTACATGTTTTTTTTTTGTTCTGTTTGTTTGTTTTATACTGATTACTAATCTTTTGCATCCATTGCCAAGGAATCTCATTCCACTGTTTTCCCACCATAGAACGTTTTGGGTTGAAAATTCATTGTCTCTTTTTGTGTATATTCGTTGCTGTTTGAGTTCTCCTTCACCATGTTTATTTTACAGCCTTGTATGGCACAAACAAGTGTTTGTTTTCCTATTGCATGCGTTTAATCAGTATACTCCTGATATTATGATTATATTATTCAGTACATGCCCTAATAACTTGTTACATCAGCAATCATAACAAAATAGCAGCGAGCTCCAAAACAAAACTGAAAACGCGTATAAGTACAGCTATATATAGGTAGAGCTAGCTAGTTTGCTAACATCAACTTTAAATTAAAAAATTTGCTCTGTTTCACAAAAATAGTAGCAAGCTACAAAACAGTGATACAAAGTAAAACTATTGGTGGCCAATTAAAAAAAAAATTGTTATTGAGTTAATGTAGTACTGTAATGTTAGATAGAGATTTGGCAGACCCGCTCACGGCTCTACACCCAGTCAAGAGTGCTGCAAAACTCTCAGTTCCCAACTCTTCAAGTAACCTGACAAACTCCACATCCAGTCATTAAACTCACAAGCAACCTATGGATCACGATCACTGGACTTCTAATTACACACATCTGCTTTCAATTTGCACACTTTCAAGAAAGATGTTCATTGTGAAGTCATTCTCCATCTTGTCTGGGATGTTACTGAGTCACTCTATTTGCCTACCTGATTTAGTGTATTAGTTCAGGGATCTTGCATGGTTTCCCTTTTAAGTTGTCCAGTTTGTTCGCCTGACCTCATGCCTGTTGGTTTTGAGGATTACCTCCTGATTTGGCAACTTTCTGCGCTTACATCACTCTGTCAGTTGTACATACTGTACCTATCATGATACCTCCAACTGTAACACAACATGCTCAACAAGCAGCTAATAGTCAATCACAGCACAGCAAAAAGGAACAAATAGCATATCCAAACATCAAAACAGAAAAGTAGGAACAGCAATCAAACATGGCCAGATTATTGTAATGTATTTGGCAAGACATTGCAAAGTGTGTAGACAAACCTGAAACCTTAAATAGTGTCTGTAAATGAGATGAGTAATGTGTGAGTGATGTGTGATTGAGCTCAAGTCTGTATTCAGCTGAGGTTGCCCTTGGGCAAGCTGGAGATGGTTTTGCAACCATGGATGTTACGACAAAATCATATTTATACCTTTGGGAAAGGCATAGTCAAAAGTCAAAATATAGTTTCTGAATCCTTTTTAAACTTACAAATAACAGATTGTTGTTTTTCTTTGTTGTTTTTTTTTCAATGACGTCAAATATTTCTCAAATATTCTTTAAGGCAGTGAAAGATTTAGCATTTTACATTATGTCAGAGAAAATACTATTAAGAGAATTATATATTTTAAGTGCAAGTTTCTTAGTAATAGTATGTAAAGTATATTAAGCAGTTACTTAATATTGAACATTTTGAATCACTGTGTATAATTATGTGTGTGGCGTTTATTTATTTATTTTACACGTTTGCCCATTCTCTTGAAGGGAGTCAATAACTGTAGTTTTGTTTTGTTTTTTTGCCTGTTTGTTTGTTTATTTGTTTTATACAGCATAAATTTGTTTTGTTGCTTAACAAATGTCACATCATTAAAAACATCACCACTGAGCAAAATGTGATGCAAAAAAATGGAAACACTGGTGATGGCTGCCATGGTTGTGTGGTTTGCACTTGACTGGCCTGTCATCTATGACTCACATGTAAAACAGTGAAACCCACACTGACTCATTCACATTCCTTTCATAAAACTGCATATATTTGCATCTGATAAATAATTCATGCATAATTACAATGACACAGCAAACAAATGTCTCAGCTTCAATTAGCATGGAATTGACAAGGAGACATCACCCCTTCATTCTCCTTCTAACCACCACCAAACTAAAGAAAGGTTCACCGGGTAATACTAGAGGTGTGTGTGTGTGTGTGTGTGTGTGTGAGTGTAGGTATGTTAGTTTATGTTCAAGTGTGTCACTCTATGCGAAGGTACCGGTAATAAGTACATCACTGCAGTAGAATAGACGGAAGGTCAGGATGATGTCATTAAAAGTAGAGACGAGGTGTACTGTGTCTGCTGGCAGACTGCCTCAACACAAGACTTACACACACACACACACACACACACACACACACACACACACAGCTAACGTCCAGCCTTAGGCTTCAGTTTCAGACAGCCAGTAAATTAGCAGCAACTCGATCCTGCCACTTAGAACAACATCAAGCAGCTGCATTGTTTTTTCGAGAAGGTGCGACCTTGTGTGGATAAGCGGTGTGGAAAATGGATGGGTGGATGGAGTCACTGATAGATTTCATTAAATTCATTAAATGAATGAATTCATGTGCTTATCTTGAAGCATGAGATGGTCAAGCCAGTTTGCCACTTAATTGTCTTCCTGGCAGTGTTGAATCTCAGTACATCTATTATAAAGTAACAGAACAAACAATGGTGATTAAGAAGTATCTGGACGTGAGAGCGTGATCTGAGCATGTGGAGTAGTGTCAGTGAGCGGAGTTATTAAAAATTAACATGCACGGTGTCAGGAATTGTGAGCATATAAAGCTATTCACAAGCATTCATCAGTCAAGTTGAATTTTGGGACTTTATTGACTAGAATAAGACTTAGGTTTCTATGTCTATGATTGGTCATTCTCAGGCAATCCCCTTCCTTTAACTAAACTAAACCTGAATCATTAAAGAAAGTCTATTAATGGATGGAGTGAAATTTATGGTGAATAGTGAAGGTATATTATGTTCAAAGGTTAAAATACAGTATAACAACTTGTAGGTGTAGCTAACATGAAATTGAAGTTTATTGTTATCTCCCTCCACAATTAAGGTCTCTGTTTCCAGAAATAAGGGGACTGGTTGAGAGTGACCAGACATAAAATTAATGTAGTGTAGCTACTGCAAGTGAAATAAAAGCAAACCATCCATCCATCCATCTATTTTCCATACCGCTTGTCCTACACAGGGTCACATGGAGCCTGGAGATTATCCCAGGGAACTCCGGACACAAGGCGGGGGACATCCTGGACGGGGTGCCAACCCAATGCAGGGCACAATCACACACACTCACACACTAAATACAATTTGGAAATGCCAATCCTACAATGCATATCTTTGTAGTGGAGGAGGAATCCGATGTACCCGGAGGAAACCGCCAAAGCACTGAGAGAACATGCAAACTCTGGAAGCAAAACTATTATTATTATTCTTATTATTATATAACCCTAGTGGTTTCTGAAAGGCACGTAACATTAGTATTAGTATTCCTTCACCAGAACTCTAACGTCATACTAATCAACTACATTGGCAATACTGATCTTTTATTCCCTACTACAAAATTGTGCGTTTTGTTTTGATATATTTTTCAGTTGCAGAATTTTATATTATTTTCACCCATTTCTGCCTACAGCACTCCATATCTGCTGTGTAATAGCAGTTACTAAACGTAATAATGGATTTACTCGTGGAGCAGCACAGGTGGCTGTTGGCCTGTTTACCATCCTGCCTGCTGTTCAGCTGCTCTTATGATCCATATTTTATGAGAGATGAAGATTAAGTGGAGAGCAGATCTGTGCCATTCCGAAGCAGCTGCACGCTTAGCCTGGCAGCTTTTCAGCCAGATGTTTGCTGTGAATTGACTATTTCAATGTCATTTTAAAATCCATTTGGGAAATGAAATAGTGACCTTCCCTTACATAAATACTACGTCTTCATCAATTGTGCAAGCAAAGTGCATCAGAAGGTAAAGGAGAGGATCCAGTGGGCATTTCTTAATAATCAAAATTTAATAGTCAAAATGTCCTAGAGCTTCAAAAATATTTTTATTGTACTGTTAATGAAAGATGTCTGCATGAAGCATCCTGCTTCTCAGTTAATTTTTATACTACTCCAGAATTTTTCCAACTTCTTCATTTATAACTGCATTATTCTGTAGCAGGGTTTTAGACAAATTATGCCTGTTGGCCACCAAGCCTATTTTCCTTTTAAACATTTTGCTTTTAAAATCAAGGCTATTATAGAGTATTAGATTTTTTGAGACTCTATAACATGTAGGATTTCCTGTTTGTTTAATATTAATGGAGTTGTAGAAATTGTGCAGTCAAGCAATAGCCATGACAATATATATTTGAACTTGGAAAGTGGATGGCTTATCCCTTTTAAAAGCATAGCTATGAGTACCTGAGAAGTGGATTCAACTGAGATCCTAGGTTTGCAGTGCTGTGTGTTATATCTGCGTCAGCTTAGCTGATCAGAGGAATGCCAAAGGATTTGGGTTGAACATTGGGTGGGGTGAAATGTGAATGGGTATGCTTCCTGATATTTTTTAATAAAAAAATAAAATAAAATATATATTTTTTAAATCGGCTTTATTATATATGCAGAGTCATCACGTAATTTCGAGCTGCTTATCTATCTTTCTATCTATCTACCCATCCATCTATCTGCCTCATCTAGCTATCTATCGTCCACAAGGATTTATGATCAAATGATTGTTTCATTAAAACAAATTACACAGGGCATAAGAACAGTCCAACTGAATGAACATTGTAACTGATTAAAACTTAAACACATCATTTATTGTGAGATTTTAACATGCCACTGTAGTGCACAGGTGAACACGACGTCCAGTGTGAATAACCTTGTTGTTGATGATAATGGGAACTATTAAAATAAAATGTAGCTAACATATCGCAAGGCTGTTTTTGATAACTATTTATATTGATAGTAATGGCTAAATTGCAATAAATTAGCTAGATAGCTACAATATATGTGGAGCGTCGTTAGCTACATTACACCATATTATCCTACCTCCTTCTGGGTACATGTTTTGTTTTGTTTTTTACTGTCCCTCTCTGTCCACCAAAGTAAAATAGCTTCACGTAATCTTTAAAGCTAACTGTAGTTGTGTTGCGAGGCAATTGTTGGGCAATACCAACTTGTGCAACGGAGGTGGAGGGTTTAGTATTGTTATCTCATTTATTATTATGACAAACTCACAACCGATTCAAAACACCAATAATGTTACATAATAAATGATTTCTATATATGTTTCATTTGATCAAGGTGTAAATATTGTGGGAGTTGTAATTGCAAGTTCTGATTACTGGGAGGGTTAACTCCCCCTACGCCCCTGGGAACCTCTGTCTTTTATTAATTGGAACGGTAAAAGGAAAAGCCTGCAATTGTAAACTGCAAACCTCATACAAGTATTATGCTTATTAAAATAATGCCTGTGATATATGAAGAAAATATTTTCACTACTATCCTCAATTGTGACAATTGCTTAATTACTTTTCCATTATTATAGCCAGCAGAATTGGAAGGTTGGAGATTGGACTAAAGTAATTAAATACAACAAAGGCCATTTAGCTTTTATTTATCAAGAGCCTGACAATAACTGTTTTAAGGCAATGGGGATACATGCCTTGTTAATATGATTGGCTGAACACATTCTGATGAGTAATGAGGTTAAGGCTTGCTTAACCCCTTAAGGCTTCAGCTCATTATTTAGTTATTCCTCTTAAAGCATGTAGTCCAGTAAGTGCTGCTATGAATTATTCAGTAGCAGCTATTATTTATTTAATAACTACAGTGAAAATAAATGGATCCGGTGTGTAATTTTGAGAGTGAGAAATGTCTGTATGTCAACAGATCCAGGTGACAAGTTTAACGTAGGAGGTTAGAGCATTTAAAAACAATTTTGTGCAATTGCAATTTCACCAATTCATATACAACCCCAATTCCGAAAACATTGGGACAGTATGGAAAATGCTAATAAAAACAAAGAGGAGTGATTTGTTAATGTACTTTGATTTGTATTTAAACAAAAAAAAAAAACGTATAAAGACGAGGTATTTGATGTTTTACCTAATCAACTGCATAGTTGTTGTTGTTTTTTTAAGATGAATGTTTATTTTTAAATTGATGCATGCAACACATTCCAAAATCGTTGCAACAGGGACAATTTAGGACTATTAGCAATGTGACAAGTTGAAATAAGAAGGTGATGTGAAACAGGTGAGGCAATCGTCTAATCATAGTATATAAGGAGCCCCCAAAAAAGGACTAGTCCTTCAAGAACAAGGATGGGTCGAGGATCGATACGTCAGTGAATAAGCTTTGAAAAAACACTTTGAGAACAGTATTTCCCAAAGACAAGTCAGTAGGATTTTGGGCATTTCTCTACAGTAAACAGTATAATTAAAAGATTCAAGGAATCCGGTCAAATCTCGGTGCGTAAAGGGCAAGGCCAAAAACCGCTTTGGAATACGCGTGATCTCCGAACCCTCAGATGTCACTGTCTTAAAAGCAGTCTTGAGTCTGTAATGGAGATCCTGACATGGGTTCAGGAATACTTTGGTAAAGTTTTGTCAGTCAACACCATTCGCCGCTGCATCCACAGATGCAAGTTAAGGCTTTAATATACAAAGCAGAAGCCATACATCAACACTGTGCAGAAGCACCGCCGACTCTCTGGGCTCGGTCTCATCTGATATCGACAGTAGCACAGTGGAGTTGTGTTTTTGTGGTCCGATGAGTCAAATAATTTCAAATAATTTTTGGAAAAATCAGCCGTCGTGTTGGCAGGGCCAAAGAGGAAAAGGACCATCCAAGCTGTTATCAGCGTCAGGTCCAAAAGCCAGCGTCTGTCATGGTATGGGGTGTGTCGGTGCTCATGGCATGGGTAACCTGCACATCTGTGAGGGCACCATTAATACAGAAAGTTTTTGGAGCAACATATGCCGCCATCCATAGCAGAACAACGCCAAACCACTTTCGGCCCAGATTACAAGTGCATGGTTGCGTAAGCAGAGAGTGCGGGTGCTAGCATGGCCTGTCAGCAGTCCTGACCTGTCTCCAATTGAGAATGTGTGGTGCATTATGAAGTGCAAAATAAGGCAATGAAGGCCCCGTACAGTTGTGCAGCTGATGAAATGTATAATGGATGAATGGGGAAAATTCTGCTTGCTAAACTTAACCAACCGGTGTCTTCAGTGCCCAACTGCTTAATAAGTGTTATTAAAAGAAAAGGTGATGTTACACAGGGGTAAACTGTCCCAACTTTCTTGTAGTGTGTTGCAGTCATCAGATTTGAAATGGGTGTATACATTCAGAAATGATGTTCACAAAGTAAAACTAATAGTGTGTATTCAATATAGTACAGGCTGAATTGAATTTTCAGATGACTCTTTTTGTTTGTTTTTTGCATTTTCCATACTGTCCCAACTTTTTCGGAATTGGGGTTGTAGTTTTCCAGACTCAGAAATGCAGCAGTGAACAGTATAAACAAATGTTTCGCAAAGCATGCATGGACATTACAGGTGATTATATACAAATAACTAGCTTAACGTCAGTAACAGTATCCACCTTTTGTTTTTTCAAAAAAGTACTGACATTTCTGCAACACCACAGCTCTGTCCTTAGTTTGAGTCTTGTGTGTCAGTTTAGCAGCACGTCCACAAGCTATAAATATGCAGCATGTCTGGTTCACTTCCTCCAGTTGGGGATGAATCAGGGTTTAATCATGTTCTCACTGAGTTGCAGTAGTGTAAGTATAGAAGTGGACCAAGTCTACCTCAGGATTAAAACTATGTGGGAGAAAATGCAGAAAATATAGAAAACTATGAAAGTGAAACAATAAATAATTAAATAAATGGATCGAATGAATAAAATACAACCTTAGAAGCCATGGGCACACGTACAAGAGCTTTGCAATAGGTTATCTGTTAAGACAAATAAATCAGCTGCCTTCATGGTTTATAACTACCCAAGAGGAAACAATATTTTTAAATCCTCAGTTTTGTCTGGTTTCTTATTTATAGTGTACCGGTAAACCTCTCGCCACTACCTGATCTCTAAAACTATACATTTACCAGGCCTGATGTTCAGTGATCTCTCACTAGTGTCAGGTAGATGAGCATGTTTGTGTTTGATAGACCAGCACAAAGGTGTGTTTTGACAGTGTGGGAATGAGCAAGCCCTGCTCCCTGACTGAGCTAATGTCACTGCCCTCAAGGCCAACCCCCAACATTTCTTGAAAATACTCCTGTAGTGGAGCATATCTAACGTTACTTTAGTTTCACGAAAATAAATAAATAAATAAATAAATAAATAAATAAATAAATAAGATGCACTCTTTGGCCATGGGTTTGTGGATCCCTGACCATCACACCCATATATGGGTCTTCCACAAAACGTTAGAAGCACACAATTGTATAGAATGTATTTATATGCTGTAGCAATACAATTTCCCTTCACTGGAACCAAGAGGCCCAAACCTGTTCCAGCATCACAATGCCCCTGAACATAAAGCGCGCTCCATGAAGACATGGTGTGTCAAAGTTGGAGTGGAAGTCCCCCCACTGAACACCTTTGGGATGAACTGGAACACTGACTGCACCCCAGACCTCCTCAGTACCTGATCTCACTAATACTCTTGTAGCCGAATGATCACAAATCCCCACAATCATGCTCTAAAATCTAATAGAAAGCCACAGAAGAGTGGAGTTTATTATAACAGCAAAGGGGGAATAAATCTGGAATGAGATGTTCAAAAAGCACACCTGGGTGTGATTGGTAAGGTGTCCACAAACTTTTGGCTATGCAGTGTAACACAGCTTAAGGTCATGTTTCTGTCACATCTTTTCATGAAATTCAGTGGCATTTTTCTTTTTATTGGGTTTTAACCAGCTGCATTCATTCTCCAAAGAATGGATTTCATGAAAGAATTAATCATTGGCTGTTTTATGCCGTGCAGTTCAATAATACAAGAGACAGGCAAGGGGATAGAGTGAGAAGGGGAAAAATAATTGGACTGCCCGAACGCCACTCCTGAACCCTTCATCAAGACTCTTAGTCCTCAACCTGCTAAAAAAAAAAAATCCAGTTTAGTCTTAGCAGACACAAGCTGGAAAACCATGGGTCAAGCTGGTCAAACTGGTAGACCATCTTCGTCAGCTGGTACGTGTTGGTAAAAAGGAAACCCTTTCTGTATAACTGCTACTATGGCTACATTTTTGTCAAAATAACACAACAGTAAGGTAATTGGAAAATCTCAAACATTTATTGATTAATTTAGTTCAGTAATAAGATAAGTAACCTGGAAAATAACTCACCAGTTGATAAAGATGGTCGACAAGCTCTAGTCTGTGTTTTGGCAGCTGGTAGCTGGTCAGACAATGTACTTGAACCATACAGTACAATGTGTAAGTTGCTTTGCATAACCCTTTCGTGCATAAATTATTTATACACATATCCAGATTCTTCAGATTTTCTCTTGTTTATTTAAACTTAGAATTGTAGGATACATGAACTCAATCAGGAGGCCTGGTAGCTTAGTGTTTAACACGTTTGCCTTGCACCTCCGGGGTTGGGGGTTCAATTCCCACCTCTGCCCTGTGTGCACGAAGCTTACATGTTCTCCCCGTGCTTTGGGGGTTTCCTCCCCCAGTCCAAAGACATGTGTTGTAAGCTGAATGGCATCTCTAAATTGTCTGTAGTGTGTAAATGGGTGTGTGATTGTGCCTTGTGATAGGTTGACACCCTGTCCAGGGAGTCCCCTGCCTTGTGCCCCAAGTCCCCTGGGATGGGATCCAGGCTTCCTGTGACCCGGTGTAGGATAAGCAGTACAGAAAATGGATGGATGGATTGATGAATTCAGTCTAAATATCAAATATTAAAAAGTAAATGGATTGTCCATGAGTATGCCTGAAATAAAGCCATCCATTTTCTTTACCGCTTATTCTAACACAGGATTGAAGAAAGCCTGGAGCCTATCCCAGGGGACTTGGGGCACAAGGTGGGGGACACCCTGGACAGGATACCAACAATCACACACACACACACTATTTGAAAATGCCAAACAGCCTACAACACATGTCGTTGAAATGGAGGATGAAACCAGAGTACCTAGAGGAAACACCCAAAGCACAATGAGAATATGCAAGCTCCGCCCCCACCACACACATAGGGTTGATGCAGGAGTCAAACCCCCAACCCTTGAAGTGCAAGGCAAGCATGCTAACCACTAAACCACTGTTCCCCCCAAATGTACACAAAATGTATGCAATTTAGGACTGTTGCATGATAAAAAAGAATTATAATAATAAAGTTTTAAAAAATAAAAATTAAATAATATGGTAAAAAAAAAAAAAAAACTCTAAGGCATTCAGTGGAGTCTGGTCCTAAAACATTTTTCACTTCTTTTTTTATTATTATTTATTTTATGCAGAAAATGAGTAACGATTGAGAAAGACAATACGTCCTGAGAAGTCGTCATTCATTTACAGTAATGCTCTGCTCTCAAGTGATCTGGAGGTCATTTATCCTACATCTGATATTTTCCTAATACATATTGAAACTGAATGAAGTGTAGACTCTATGCATGAAAGGGATGACAGTATGATAATAAATGTAAGCGCACTTGTGTAATGGAGTACCTTTAAACAGAAATGCAGTGGTGTCAATGTGGAAACCCTGCACTGGGGAAACTCCAGTGAAAGATTCTCCTACATTCAGCTCCTTCAGGATGTCCACACGCAGAGCAGGATCCAGCTCCACAGCACACACTGAAGCAAACAAACACAAGAGGATCAGTACATCACACCAGATGAAATTCTAGCTAACTGCATAACACTGACGCCATTGTGAGTCTGTTTGAATACGAGCTCGCGCCAATCACAATTAAAGTAGGCTGCGTTATCATCAGAACCTGGAGCCTGGACGCTCACTATATCATTATATAATAGTTCAATTAAATCACTTACCGGATAGTACACAGAGTGCAAAACAGAACTGGAATAAAGCCATTGTGGATGAAAGTGATTAAAATTTTAAAAAATAAAATAAAATAAAATAAAATAAAAAAGCAAGGGGGACAAAACGACTAGTCCATTTGCTGGTGCGCGAGCGATGAGGCGCGCCTTTACTGAGCACTCTGGAACACAAGCACGCGCGCGAGCATCCCAACAGTGCAGAAACTTAGTGGAGGAGAATACAGAAGAACAGGATATGATTCCACAAGAGACACCATGTGTGGTCCGGTGTAAAAGCAACAGGGCGTAAATGTCCGGTTCTCATAGAGGGATGACCAGGAGAGAGGCAGGTGCATAGACACTCCTTTCCGGCCCGGGTGTGAAGGGAGTGCGTGCGCTGCGCGAGCTCAGTGTAACAGACACTGACACGCACACACACTCATTCCTGCCCTCTTCCGGTAGACTGTGGTACATAACGAGAGAAGACTGATTTGGAACGGGAAGTACTAATACACCGATTTTTCAATCAGTCGAGACTTTTTTTTTGTTTTGCTTTTATTGCGTTAGTGTTTCACTGAGGTAAATGTGGCTAAAGCAGACTGCCTCACACATAGAATACACTTTTAACCCTGACAAGGTAACCTACACAGATAGCAAAATTTGTCTGGCCCACGTGTGGGCCACATACTTGCTTTAGTTCTGGCCCAGTGTACGCCTGGGTCCCCGGCCCAAAACTGGCCCACACACTGAAAACCAACACATACCGTTCGTTTCCTCTGGCCCAGATCCGACCCAGACACTGTAAAGTGACATAACGACCTGACTGTGACTTAACGAACTCGGGCCGAAAGTATATACACACAGCTACACCGAGTATGGACCTGCCCCGAGTACACCTGCTTTCAGTCGAGATTGGCCCACGTAGCAAAAACCATCTGTCAGCCAGAAGTGGTGTGAACAGTCTGAAGGGCTCTGGGCAATTACCTTTCCACCGATACCGGCATTTAGCCGACAGTGGCGCATTTCTATCTGAATCGGTCCAAATGTGCTTGCTATCTGGGTAGTAGCTGAAAATGAATGAATAAATTAATATATACCCTCACTGGCTACTTTATTAGGAACATGTCTACACCTGCTCATTCATGCAATTATCTTACAAGTCAATCATGTGGCAGCAGTGCATTGCTTAATTAAAATCAGGTTCACATGAAACCTCAGAATGGGATTTCAGTGCCTTACTGATACGGACGGTCAGAGGAGAATGGCTAGACTGGTTTGATGTTCAAACAGAAAGGCTATGGTAACATATCACCACTCTTTACAATCGTGGTGAGCAGAAAAGCATCTCAGAATGCACAACATGTTGAACCTTGAGATGGATGGGCTACATCAGCAGAAGACCACATCGGGTTCCACTCCAGTCAGCCAAGAACAAGAATCGGAGGCTATAGCGGGCAGAGGTTCATCCATACTGGACAGTTGCAGATTGGAAAAAGAGCAGCTGATGTTTTTCCTTCAAAATATCTTCCCTTGTTATAAGTACAAGATATAGAAAGGCATATATATACACATGTTATTATTATTTATTATTATTTATTTATTTATTTTTAATAGACATTTATATGATATATTTTCGGAGCATCTGAATCTTTCTAGCTGACTCTGTTACAAATATAATAAATCACATATCATTTATGAATGCATGGCAGTCCTCTGATATTATCATCATGCACCGAATGTCCTAGCTTTGATGGTTGTGACCTTGCGTCAATCTTTTATACCTTTAACGTGTAGCACAAGTCATTAGTGAAATAAGAAATTCATGTATTCCACATGAACAGCTGGATTGATGCAGCTACAACCCACTTTGAAGAGCATTTAATATGTTGCTCAACTGTTGGCTCCAAGCGCCATCAGAGGGTATTAAGCACACATCTGTTACCTGCTGATGAGTTTGCAAAGGCAAAACACAAGACTCATTGCCATTCCACAACACAGAGAGAGAGGGGGAAGGGTGGAGGAATGATAGATGATGCTGAGAGAGCCATTGCCCCCATTTATTGACCTCTCTAACACTTTAATTATTATATCCACCCCAGTCTTGACCTGCACGGAAAACACGGGAATGATACAAAAACAAAATGGCAATGTTAATGTAGAGAACACAGCTGTGTGATAAATCTATACTACACTCAAGGTCATGAAAGATCATCATGTATGATAAATATGCATGTTTACTGTAATCTGGTGCACCACAATTATTGTAGTTATTACATCTTATTTAATTTTGGTCAATCTGGATCAAAAAATTCGACAGAAGTATCCAACAGTGCATCTCTGAGGAATGTATACGGGACATTGTATTTTCTTTAAATAAACCTGGTTAGTTTTTAAATATATTAAGTTATTGCCAACCAACCATTTATTAACAGTGTTTTGCATATTTGAATAAATATCGTTATTAGTAGTAGTAATCTAGCCTACTGGAACGATGTATTTGTTACAGATGCAGTGAACCTAGGTTCTGGATGAGTAGATAGCAGATTGGCAAGAAATAAATGAGCTGATATATACCATCTGGCATGAAAGTCAAGGGACGTTGATACACCTTTTAATACACAAAAACACTATATACACATACTACTATGTGCATTTTGTATTTAAAGCCCATGTTAATCTTTTCAGTCATGCTTTTTTTTAAGTTCTTTTTCAATTTATTATAACCTTTTATTGTTGTACTTACTTCTCAAATAATAAAATGGATTGATGTTGACAAAGATATTGGTGGTGGTGTGTATGTGCACCTTCTGAAAAGTCCATAAAGGCACTTCCTTACCACAAGGGACAAGCAAGTATTACATTTCACACATCAAGTCCCTGGGGTACCGGAGTCAAAAATGCAATTACACTATATCAACAGAGACCATTATATATTAAAGTACTGTGGGGACAGAAATGGTATCTAATGCTTCAAATCAAACTGTACTGGCAAAGAGAGAGAGAGAGAGAGAGAGAGAGAGAGAGAGAGAGAGAGAGAGAGAGAGAGAGAGAGAGAGAGAAGTGAATTGTTGATTTCTAATCACTGGAGTCATCGGCATGCACCCTCCAGCACCTGCTATTATAGCTTGAGGCATCACAGACAGATGGCAGCATTAAATGCAATATACACAGGGAGCTGTGTCCTCTATTCCGACTCAGGTTCTTCATAATGGAACACAGGAGACCGAGAGCTGTCTGTGATGGATAGTTATATCTACAGCAAGAGCTCAGATTACTCTGATTTTACCATCAAATTTATAGGATTTATTGAAGCACTTATATCATCAACACACACACACACACACACACACACACACACACACACACACACACACACACACATATACTCAAATGTTTCACATTATGCCCTGATCTGAGAGGAAAAATATATATAATGTGTGACTTCCCTGAAAATGTACACATAGCACTTTTAGCCATGGTGTTAGGCTTTTAGAACAGCAGAAGGCAGATCGTGACATAATTATAGACGCTTCACAGGTTTCACTTAATCTTTGTGATGACAGCTCCAGTTCACCACCTGCTGGAAAAGATCACATGTTTCCTTATTTACCAAGCACTCAGCTTGAACTGTTAAACATTACCAGGTACTGCTGTAACAGAAGATCAAAGGTCAGGTAGTTTTGTGATTAGAGCTACCATTATGGGGAAAAAAACGAAACATACACTGCAATGATCTACGTAAAATAATCCACTGTCCTTGTCCACCTTTGTCTGCACTTGTTTGCCCTTGACCACCTTATGCAGCTTCAGTCTACATTCGGCCGCCATTGACCGCCCTTGTGTGTCATTATCTGCCCTTGTTCACCTCTGTCCACCTTTGTGCACCCATGTCTGCCCTTGACCACTTTTTTCTGGTCTTTTCTGTCCTTTTGCCACCTTTGTCCTTATCTGCTTTTATCTGCCATTGTCCACCTTTTTCTGCCCGTGTCTGTCTTTTTCTACCATTCTCCACTTTTGTCTGCCTTTGTCCACCATTGTCCACCTTTTTCCGCCTTTGCCTGCATTTTTCTACCCTTGCCCACCTTTTCCCGCCTTTTAATTTGCCATTGTCCATGTTTATTGATGTTCTTCTGCCATCGTCCGCCTTTTTTGCCTGTGTTTACCATTGCTCGTCATCCTTTTGTCTGCCTTTTTCTATCCTAGTTCTAAGTTTTCTGCCTTTGTTCTCCATTGTCCATGTTTTTCCGCCTTTGTTTGCCCTTGTCCGCATTTTTCTGTCTTCCCCTCGTCCACCGTCCTCCTTTTTCCACATTTGTCTGCTTTTTTCCGCCCTTGTCCATCTTTGTCTATATTTTTCTGCCATTTTCACACCTTTTTCACATTTTCCGCAGACCCTTGTCCACCTTACGCAGCTTTAGTCCGCCCTTGTCCGCTTTTCTCCACCTTTGTCCAACATTGTCTGCCCTTGTCTGCCTTTTTCCTCCTTTGTCTTTCTTTGTCTATCTTTTTGTAGCCCCATCCACTTTTTGATCCCTTTTCTGCTTTATTCGCCCTCATCCAGCCTTGTCTGACTTTGTCCACACTTGTCCACCTTTTTCTGCCTTTTCCCCCTTTTTCTGATTTTGTCCACCCTTGTCCACCCTTCTCTGCCTTTGTCCACCTTTGCAGCCTTTGTCTGCTTTTTCCGCCCATTTCCACCTTTTTCCGTTCTTACCTGGTTTTGTCTGCCATTCTCCATCTTTTTCCACCTTTGTCCCCCCTTGTCCACCTTTGTCTTCACTTGTCCGTCTTTGGCCCCCTTGTCTGCTTTACTCTGCACTTGTCTTCCTTTTTCCACCCTTATCCACCTTTTTGTAGAGGCAAAAGGCCAGACAACAAGAAGGTTTGTGACAACAACAAGGCTACAGTAACTCAACTACTCTTTACATCCATGGCAATCAGAAAAAGTATCTCAGAATGCATAACGCTTCAAACGCAGCACAGGCTCACCAAAACAGGAAGATTGGGAAAAGATCATGCAATATACAGAGTGGTTATCGAATTATTTTATTCACTGTGCTGATGGCCACACGACTGGTAGTCTGGATAATAACATGAATGAGCAAGTGTACAGTTGTTCCTATAAAAGTGGCCAGTGAGTGTAATTGTCAGTATTATACAGCTTTGTCATTTATTCTGGAAGCACTCTACATCTCATTCTTAACACGTGTATAATTTCTTCTTCTGTTTTTACCACACAAGAATTTAAACAGAGTGCTGGAATGTGACACATATTAAAATCCTTTTTATATCTGGAACAAGATGTATATACGCTCCTGCTCAACAGAGAGATGCAATGCTCCCATCATGTGGTAAAGCAGAGTTATTACAGCTAGGTGGGAACTGCTTGGAAGCTATAATATTAATAATAATAATAATAATAATAATAATAATAATAATAATAATAATAATAATAATAAAATTTATGATCATTATCATGTGATTACACAAAGAAGTGCATTCATATCTGAGAAATGTGCATGAACATGAATAGTGATGAATAAAAAAGGACCAAGTAAAATTAGACATGGATGTTTAAATATTAATTTTGTCTCACTCAAACTCTAAAGAGTAAAAAAATGTTGGTTGATGCTCTGTTTAAGAAATTCATTACACTCGATTAAAATCCCACATGCCAAATCATATTTTGAGTTCGTTTTACACAATAAATTGTGGAATGTATAAGATGTGCTGTATTTATTAGTAAAATATGCATTTCTTAATAGTTATTTATTTTCATTTTTTTTATTTGAATATTTTCAATTCCCTCAAGATGTACAGCAGCTTATAGACATTCCACACATTTAAAAAAAAACATGCTTATACAAAATCAAGTCAAAAGAAACGATTGCCTCGTAATCAATAGTTAACATTTCTAAAAGTGTTTCCATATTTTATCAATGTCATTTTTCCTACTTCTACTACTTTTTCCTAATTCTTGTTAACATAATCTCTAATGAACATTCCGAATTTTCATTTGTTACATGGGTTATTTTTCTTTTGTCCCCAGAGGATTAGCCTCCACTTTAAAATGTTGTAAAGGTTATTTAGCTTGCTAGATAAAAAGAAAAGAAAAGAAAAAAACACCAAGGAAGGACGAGGTTAACAGGCAACAGGGCCATGGGGGCCTAAGGCTCATTGATTCACATGGGGAGAGAAGACTAGCCCGTCTGAAGACTAGCCACAGAAGAGCTACTGTAGCACAACTTGCTGATAAAGTTAATGCTGGCTATGATAGAAAGGTGCCAGAACACACACTGGGTTGAGGCTGCATAGGCACAGACTGGTAAGGGTGCCTATGCTGAAAACAACACCTTGAGGGGTCCAGTGCAAATTGTCCCAGAAAAAATTAACCATCTCTCCGTGAAGCTTTGGTAAAAGTCCAACAAGCAGATCTACACAGACAAGTTTATTCCATAGAGAGAATCCCACCAGATTATTGATTATAAGTGTTGTGGAAGTAGCCATTTCCATCACCCATTAAAAAGGCCTCACTTCTTTCCCAGTTGGCTTTTGCAGAAGAAATTTTTTTAAACAACTGACAATAATCTCCAATTATTTAACATCATCAGAACCAGATATGAAAACAATTACATCATCAGCATAAGCGGAAAGATGCCTAGAAACATTACAGTGTGGCATAGTAAACCCACTTAACTCAGTTCTTAACTCATGGAGCAGAGGTTCAATGCCAGGGAGTATAACATTCCTGACATATCGCATCCCTGTCTAACTCCCCTCTGTACTTCAAAAGGGGCACTCAAACCACCACTGACGTTGAGTACACTCTCAATGTTACGATACATGACTTCAATCATGCTTATAAAGCTCTGACTAAAAGCAAAAACTTCTAAAACATTTCTCAGGTATGCGTGTTCTACTCAGTCAAAGACTTTTTCTTGGTTTAACGGAATCAGACCACAATTAACCCCTGATAGCCTTGCAACCGCTAGAACATCTCTGTCCAATGATATATTGTCGAAGATTGACCTATTGGGTATACAATAATTCTGATCAGAATGTATTATTTGACTCTGCTTAACCTTGTAGCTAGAACCTTTGATAATATTTTGTAATCTGCAGACAAAAGAGATATTGATCTCCAGTTACGTATGTTTTGGAGATCCCTCTTCTTAGGTAACAGAGTCATGACGGCTCTTCTACAACTTAGCGGTAGCAATCTTTTGTTCAAACTATCATTGAGAACCAAAAAGAGAGATCTGCACCGATCACTGGCCATTAAATTGTATACAAATTGTATACTGCTAAGTGGTGAGTTGGCGGTTAAGGCTTTGGGTTACTGATCGGAAGGTCGAGGGTTCAAGCCCCAGCCATGGTAAGCTGCCACTGTTGGCCCTTGAGCAAGGCTCTTAACCCTCCCTGCTCAAGGGGCGCTGTATTATGGCTGACCCTGCGCTCTGACCCCAGCTTCCTGACATGCTGGGGTAGGCGAAGAAAAGAATTTCACTGTGCCGTAATGTATAAGTGACCAATAAAGACTCATTATCAAATCAGCAGGAATCCCATCAATGCCAGGAGTCTTCCCTTTTTCCATACTCATCATAGCTGTGTATAATTCATTTTGTGACAGAGGTTGTTCAAGCACAGTATTAGACTCCTCATGAATCTTTGGAAGATCATTAAGAAAAGTAGCGTCATCATTTTCTCTTTGAAACAATTCACACTTATTTAAATCCGAGTAGAACTCAACGGCACGTTTGGGTATTTCACTAAGCTCATAAGCTCTTTTCCTGTGTCAGAGTGTAATGAGTGAATAATACATCTTTGAACATTTTTATTTTCTAAATTAAAAAAAAAATTTAGTCGGTGCATCCATCTGTGTGATACTTTGAAAACGCGAACGAATTAGTGCCCCATGTGCTTTCACACCCAATAAGTCTGCAAGCAAATCTTTTTTGGAGTTACTGCTTTCAAAACAATCACTATCACCTGTAGAAGCCGTTGTACCCGAAAGCTGTTCTACTATTTCATTTTCTAACTCCTTCACTGACTGGTCCATTTCTTTAGTAACATTAAGAGTATACTCTTGACACACTTGTTTAATATGGACCTTGCCACAGTCCCAGCATTGTTGTAAGGAAGTATAAAACTCATTTTGTTCCTTAAAAATTTCCCAGAACAAATTTTTTAAAAAATTCAATAAACTTCTTATCATTTAAAAGTGACGTATTAAAATGGCAGTGAGCACTCTTTAACTTCACAGAATTAACAAAAATATTACAAATGACTGAACAGTGATCAGAAAAACCGACTGGAATTATTTTGCATTACAATCTCTAGCGAGATTTGCTTGAAAATTAATCAAGTCTTGCCATTTGGCCTATGTGTTACTTCATATTTATACCCCTGTGAAACAGGAACTCATGGTCGAACAACTTCCTGTTCCTAGTGTACTAAACAAAATGTAAAATATCAATGGGAATATATTTCAAATATATTTTTCCCCATATGAATTCATGGGGTGCCGATATCTGTTGCACACCTATATTTAAGAAAGATATTGTTTTTTTGTTTTTTTTTATAAACCTGTGTTGTGTTTGCAATTGTGTGATATCAATGAGAGCAGAGTGGTTTTGTGATTTTTTTTTAACAAAAGATCGAAAGGTTAAACGATAAAGACAATTTACACAGACTTCTTTGCTCATATTTAGCAAGGGTGCCAATATTAGTGGAGGAAACATATGAGGAAATGTCTTGTATGCAATGGTAGGTGGTTAAAGTAAAATAGACAGTATTTAACCATTCAAAAAAGATACAAAAGATCCAACCTAATCCATGCATGCAATGCTTTTTATGTACAGCAGGAGTTTCACTTTCACATTCATTCATTCTTCTCTCTCTCTCTCTCTCTCTCTCTCTCTCTCTCTCTCTCTCCTTTCTCTCTCTCTCTCTCTCTCTCTCTCTCTCAATTCCTGGGAATTGACATTCTGTCTTAGTGAATTACATCTGTGGGTGACTAAAGCCAGTAACTCGGTGACCGTGAGCATGCAAGGGGTCAAATATTAATGCCAACATCTCTTTCCTTGCTGCTGTTACTCGGGTTATTTCATATTTAAAAAAAAAAAAAAGATGAGCTGAGCAGTTTTGGAACAATGCATCGTTAGTGGTCATACATTAGCATAATGTAGGAAGTAGTGTTAAAAATCTAAAACACTAATAGAGATACTGGTCCGGTACTTTGCACTCAATTATTATGCTGTATCTCTCACATCTCTCTATAATCTTAAAGAACAGATAAGCAGAAAATGGATGTTAGTTCTGCTTTAATTTGTATAATTCTGAAGGCAGCAAAATGCACAAAAGCATTACTCTAATAAATTATAGAATTAAAATAAACTGATTATTAGAGACTGTTTAAGTTCTATAGTCATACATGCACACACATGTTCATACAGTCATTCACCTCTGAGTAATTTAACTTCGTCAGTCCACCTATTGAAATGGGTTTTTTATACAACCCCAATTCCAAAAAAGTTGGGACTCTGTGTAAAATGTAAATAAAAACAGAATGCAGTGATTTGCAAATCTCATAAACCCATATGTTATTCACAATAGAACATAGAAAACATATCAAATGTTTAAACTGAGGAAACGTACCATTTTCAGGAAAAAAATAAGGTTATTTTGAATTTGATGGCCGACAACACGTCTCAAAAAAGTTGGGACGGGGCAACAAAAGGCTGGAAAAGTAGGTGTTACCAAAAAGAAATAGCTGGAGGTTAACTGGCAATAGGTCAATAACATGATTGGGTATAAAAAGAGTACCTTAGAGAGGCAGAGTCTTTCAGAAGTAAAGATGGTTCACCAATCCAGAGGTTCACCAATCTGTAAAAAAAACAACTTTCTCTGCAATTTGTGGAACAATTTCAGAATAATGTTCCTCAACGTAAATCTCATCATCTACAATACATGATATCATCAAAAGATTCCAAGGATTTGGAGAAATCTCTGTGTACAAGGGACCAGAGCGAAAATCAATATTGCATGCCCATGATCTTCGGGCCCTCAGGCAGCACTGCATTAAAAACAGGCGTGATTCTGTAATGGAAATCACTGCATGGGCTCAGAAACACCTCCAGAACTCATTGTCTATGAACACAGTTCACCGTGTTATCCACAAATGCTGGTTAAATCTCTATCATGCAAAGAAGAAGCCATATGTGAACATGATCCAGAAACGCCGCCGTCTTCTCTGGGCCAAAGCTCATTTAAAATATACTGAGGTGAACTGGAAAACTGTTCTGTGGTCAGACGAATCGAAATTTTTAATTCTTTTTGTACGCTGTGTCCTCTAAACTAAAGAGGACTAAAGAGGAGAGGGACCATCCGTCTTTTTATCAGTGCTCAGTTCAAAAGCCTGCATCTCTGATGGTATGAGGGTGCATTAGTGCCTATGGAATGGGCAGCTTGTACATCTGGAAAGGCATCAATGCTAAAGGGTATATAAGGTTTTAGATCAACATATGCTTCCATCCAGATTCCATCCCATCTTTACTTCTGAGAGACTCTGCCTCTCTAAGATACTCTTTTTATACACAATCATGTTACTGACTTGTTGCCAATTAACATAATTAATTGCTAAATGTTCCCCCAGCTCTTTCTTTTTAGTAACACTTACTTTTCCAGCCTTTTGTGGCCCCGTCCCAACTTTTTTGAGACGTGTTGTGGCCATGAAGTTCAAAATTACCTTATTTTTTTCGTAAAATGGTACATTGCCTCAGTTTAAACATTTGACATATTTTCTATGTTCCATTGAGAATAACATATGGGTTCATGAAATTTGCAAATCTTTTTATTTACATTTTACATAGCGTCCCAACTTTTTTGGAATTGGGGTTGTATGTACTGTACACTGGGGTCCAAAAGTCTGAGAGCGCTAGTGAAAATGCTCCTACTTTGCAATCTTTTCTAATTTGATACGACAATTTTCATTACAATTTTATATTATTGACAGCAAATTAAAGATATTTCGAAGTAGAATCTTTGGTAATATTATCATCAGTTTCAAAGTTTCTTAGTATTTGGTACGTCTGAACAATCGCTTCGGTAAATCAAATCGTCTGAACATACGCTTCAATGGAAGAGATTAGGCATGAGGAAAATCCGACCTTGTGTACAAAGCATTTATCATGGTCAGCATCACACATTTGCATACATTTAAACAGAGATCTACAAATAGTGCAGAATCTTCAATATTGAACACTTTCTAGGTTTTAAATATTTTTAAAATTCTAAAATCTGTTCATTTGTAATTTTGAATGAAAAAAAAAAAGATTTTCCCAGATTTTCAATATTCAGATGAAAATTTTCAGATTTTCAGATGGTCAATATGGACTTTTGGACACCACTTTATACCATACAGGCATTAGAATAAATTGGTGCTTAAAGAGCCCAATTCAGACTCACAGCAGCATTTCAGTGTGTGTCCCAGCTTTACAGTAGTGTGTCCAGTAAACATTTTCTGATCTTTCCAGACCTTTATATGTAACAACCCCAAAATTGAAGTAACTCTGATAAATGTCTATTAGATGATAAGTTGAATTTCTTAATTCCGGAAAGGCATCACTGCTTTGAAGTTAGCTCGCTTACTCATTCATGTTAGATAAAATATAGAAAGTCATATTGTTATCATTTGTGAATTTTTCCAGCAGCCCTCTTTAGTTCCCCAGTGTGCTCCAAGGCATAGTTAACCAAAAAAAGAAACCAGACATGAATATTTTGAGCATTAACAGATACAGATACAATTACAGATAATGGCATTGCATTACATGGGCTTGGGCTAAGTGAGCGTTTCAAAAGGGTTGAGAGATTTATCATGGAAATACTAATAGTGTTTGATACGCTGCACGCAGAGCTCCATACCAGCACAAGCTCAATTTGCTGGTGTTTTTGTGAGGTGCCAGTGATTTATTAATTTTTTTCCTTTATGCACTGTTGATATTTTTGTGTTCATAAATGAACGCTCTGTGCTGAAGTAGGTGAAGTGGCGTGAAAGAGTGATGTGACGTTCAAAATCCGCCAACACAGTGCACATTTCGAGACGCCCTTTTTTGTTAAAAAAATGTGTATACATTGCTGACTGCAAAGAATGGGATCTCAGTCACTATTAAACATAAAGCCTTTGGAGATCACATACAGTGAAGTACTTGGCCATGGTGATAAGGAGAGCAAGAAAGAAGAAGGGGGAGGCATTCTTGTTCCTGCGCTCTGGATACTTTATAGATGAGAATGTTCTCCCCATATCCATATGAGTTTCCTGTGAGTTCTGTGGTTTCCTCCCAATTTCCTCAAATGCCTAGCTGAGCTAGTCAAACACCTAACCCAGTATGACTCGATACCACTGCACTCGTCTCTCACTGTTGTGCATTTGCACTTTATGTAGAGTACTGTATTGTGTAGCACCATGGTCCTGGAAAAATGACATTTCATTCCAATGGATACAAGCTATATAGAGGAATGACAATAAAAACTCACTTGACTTACTCCTAAAAAGCTAGGTTGCCAGATTTCCATTTTCTCCTCTTATTGCAAATCAGTACATTTTGTGATAAAACATTCATTCTTCAAATCACTTTCTGGACCAACACAAGTGAGTTGTAGCTGCTGTAGCTGTCAGTTAGTAGAGCAGTGAATATACTGATTGCTTTACTACCTATTTTTAGGTGCTGTCCACAGAAATATATCCACAAGGTATATCCACAAGACGCACAAGTTTGGATTATAACAGATGTCATCCCAAAGAAGTATTACACGTTCTTGTGACGCAGAAGGTAGCAAGGAGCTAGCTCCTGCATCATATGAGGGACTGATGATGATGATGATGCATGAAGCATGAAGCTGAAAGGTGTGGAAATACTGATGGTCACAAACCGCTTCAAGAAACAGACATGTTGGGTTATGACGACTTCAGGACCACGAACGCATGCCGTTTCCATTCAATATGACACAAAGAGCCATGTATTTGCCTTAAGCTCTGACCACTTTAAATACAAGCTCAACCCTCAGCTGCACCACAAACACACACGACTCTCAGCATGTCTAGCAACCAAAAGCAAGGTACCGCTAAAAGCATGAATGGAAGGCTATTGTCAAACTACTCTCTTACTTCTACAGCTGTGTATACGTCTACGGATTTTCTTTTGTTTTCTGAAGTTCTTTTCCCTTTTTCGTTCTTTTCCATTCTCATTTCCATTTTCTCTTAATTTTTTTTTCCTGTCAAATCATTTTGTTCTTTCCAATGTGTTTTTCCTAAGCCTAATCCCATCTCTCTCTGCTTCTAATCTGGATTGATATCTGGAACCTCAGGAGGTTTCCTCTCTGGCTTTTATCTCATTTGTCCGTCTCTTCTGACAGAAGAAAATACGAAGAGACCCAAATGTTAACAATTTCCTTCTTTCTTTCTTTCTTTCTTTACATTATAAAACCTCAAAATGGACTCAACAATATTTCTCCAATCTTTTTCATTTCTCATCTTCTCTATGTAGCTCTTCTCTTTGTGGCATTTCTGTGCATGGACCTGTGTAACGTCGTGAGCACCATGCCAATCTGTGCCTTCGGACACACCGGCTGCCAGCTCCTCTCTCTGGCTGATCTGTTCGACAGGGTCATCCGACACTCAGCCAGGATGCACGGGCTGTCCAGCGACCTGCACTCTGAGCTTGTAAGTACAGTAGCTTTCTACCTTTTTATTTACATTTGTATTTTAAAAAGGCATGATTTCTATGTATTGACTGAAATTAATATGAGCACTTGAATAATGATCATAATCAAGGGCTCCAGTTTAAAAGTATTAAGTTAAAGGATCATTGTTTTAAATGAATCACTGACATGATGAGACATTGGTAATCAGTGTTGACTGATATTTCTTTGCTAATACTTAGGTTCTGCTTGCATCCCACTGACCCGTTCCCATGCTAAAATAATTTTTCTAACGTGGAATAGGATTGGCATGTTAGAAATCATATTTAATATTACAAATGTTATGTTCAACTCTTTTTGACCATTTTTATAACTGGATAAAACAGATATCATGGGTTGATAAACCACCCACTGCTAACTAGTGGACAGAACGAGAATTCACATGAATTTAGTTTAATGATTTTATACAAATCTTAGATTTGCACATTATTCATATATTCCAGCTGCTTCCTTTTAAAATTCTTTTATACAAACAAACAAACAAGCAAACAACAAATAAATAAATAAATAAATAGTGTTGCCAAAATTGTTGGTTCATACCATAGTATAATCTCAGTACCATTGTATGATCTCAAACCATAAATAATAACAAAAACAACAACAATCATAATTATTATTGTTGTTGTTCTTTTGTTGTTTGCTATTTTTTTAATTATTATTATTATTTTAATATGTATGGAGTGGATAACAGCAAAGCAAATATAATGGCATGAAGGTTTTTGTTTGAGCAATAGTAAATACTATTAACAAAAATTCTTTGTCTTTGACATTATCCAATAAATCTGTGTTAATCTCCTTTTTACTTTGACTTAATTGTTAAGGAGAAAGACCTCCTGCCCGGCAAAAACCACATTGGTAGCCAGTATCGCAAGTGCCACACATCCAGCATACTAACTCCTAATGGCAAGGAAACTGCACAGAAACTGGCTGTGAGTTCACTGATCTGTCATCTCTCTCTCTCTCTCTCTCTCTCTCTCGTTCTGTCTCTAACTGAACTTTAGTACTACACTGTTTATTTCTACCTCTAAAACATTTTTAGACCATCAGTTGTTTTTTTTGTTTCGGCCCATTATTTACTACGGTCCAGATTTTTTAATGCACTCTGTCAATTCTCTCTCAGCACGAGGAGTTAACAGAGGTCATTCTCAAGCTGCTGATGGCCTGGAAATATCCTCTGTCTATGCTGCACGAGAGCATGTCCCACCAACAGGACTTTAACAGCTTCATCAGCAGTAAAGCTTTAGAGATGAGTAACATTGCTCTTGACCTCAGGAAAGGAGTGGAGAAAGTCATGGAGAAGGTATGTGACCTCACAGAACCTCAGAATGTGTATGTCTGAGTGGAGAATATTGAAAGCTGCTTGATTGAAACTTTTATGAAAGGTTATGATTGCGTATGGAAGCATTCCAAGAATTACAAAATAGCATTTTAGTTTGCTATTTGTCACGTTATGTAGATTTCTGTTGCACCTCATTTTATCTCTCGGGCTCAGTGTTTTGGAAGAATTCACAAATTTGTATCAGGGACATGTATACATTTATCAGTGATCTGTACATTATTGCACAAGTATTACTGCAATGTATTGAATTATTAGGAATAACCATAACAATCAATCTTGTACACTACTGACATTAGTGACATCCTCCATTTCAATTGTAGTTTAGGCCAGTGGTTTTCAAAGTGGGGGCCGCCAGGGGGCGCCCGGGGGGCCTCAACAATTTGGTGTGAAAAATAAATTCTCACTCTCAGATAACCACACACACACACACACACACACACACACACACACAATCAATTTGTAATATAATGTAATATAAAGATGTAATTATTAATAAAAAGGGGGGGGGGGGGTATATTCAGAAATCTGTATTTTTAATGTGTTTTAAAGACATCTTGCAAAAGGGGGGCCTCGGTCAAATGTTAATGCCATTTGGGGGGCCTTTTGCCCTGGAAAAGTTTTGGAACCCCTGGTTTAGGCTACTGATGGCGGAGCAAAACGTCTTTATTGAAAGCATTGATACAAGTGAATTTCTGTGCAGTGCAGTGTACTAAACGTGAGCCAAAAGCTTAAGGCCATTATCTCCCGGAAAAGTGTTAATACAGTATACTGGAAAGAAAATGATGTATTTATGAGAGTAAAACTCTGATTTCCCTTTATTTCCCACATGAAACATGCCAAAGTTTCTTGAGTTTCTCAGTCCTGAGAGTAGTGGAGTTAAAACTGCTGCTGTAATCATAAAGACTGTCCTGTGATCATCCCAGGACTCTTATTTACAATATACTCATACTGTCCATCATTTGAACACTATGTACTATTTGCCTTTAGTCTTCTACACATGTATACGATAATGATTTATAATCCCTCTATCCGGTGTTACCCAGAAGAGGTCTGGTTCCTCTTAAAGTTTCTTCCTTATGTTATCTCAATGGGTTTCTTCCTTGCCATTGTTTCTTCTGGCGTGTTCATTAAGGTAACATAAGGAAAGCTGCTGTGTCTATACAAATAAAATTGAGTTCAAACAATTTCAAATGTTTCCACCTTTAAGGTTTTCTCAAGATTCAAAGCATAAAATCTTGCATTTTGTGTGAGTCAACTAAATTACAAACTCTAGTGCACATGACTAGTGCACACGAATGTGTTCACTGTCTAATTCTAAACTATAAACCTGCACCCTACACACAGATGCAGTTGTTGGGGATGATCAGTAACTCAATGAATGGCTTCACTTCTCCTGAAGACTTATTTCCTGCCAGTGGAGAGGCCATGAGTGAATACGAGCTCCTCTACTGCTTCCGCCGTGATTCTGACAAGGTCCAGAACTACTTGAAGATCCTTAAATGCAGAATTGTTCCTGATCACGGCTGCTGAGTACCACTCACCTGCACTGCTGGACCGCATATAATACTCTCGGTGCACATCAGTTCTTGATCTTCCACTATTTATGTCCAGGTTTGCTTCCTACGTATGTGAACCTGTTTTCAAAACTTTCATTTGTCAATAATGGTGAAGATTGACAAAGAAGCTGATAAAAAGAAAAGTGAAGATAATACTGCATTAGACAATTATTTATATCTGAAGAGATTTGAATAAAAAGAGCCAGGTCTTCAGCAGAAAATTTGTTTATAGTGTATTTTTTTAATGAGAACTCATCAGTAACTCTGTTATAATCATCGACTGGTCAATAAGTCAATTACTGTTAGTTTGCAAAACCTATGATTAATGCTTTTAATTTAATATTAATCTCGGGGGGGATTTGGTTCCGTTTTGTACTTTAATTGTTCAGTGGATTATGCTGTGTGGATGGAATGACAAAGAAGAACCCATAGAAAAGGAGAGACACGAGGATTAACCAGTTCAGTAACAGCCTAAGGCACTGCTCAAACTATTCATTTGCTCTGTGTGAACCTTTAACATTTCTAACATACAGCCTCACGTGTACAGGGAAAACACAAGGGTCATTCGTGGACGGTGGATAATCATTCCACTAGTTTTTAACTGTAGGAAAGTGTAATATGATGTAGTCTAATACAATACTTACCAAGGCGGGGAAATTATACTTACCGTAAGTTAAAGTATAGATAATGTGTCAAAAGCATCCAGCCAAAAAATGTACTCAAGTGAAACTCAAATAATTGCTACCTTTAAATGTAGTAAAGTATTAAAAATTGGTTTTTAACTGATGACATTAATGGTAAAAAGGGTTTTAACTGATGAAATTAATGTATACATGTTTTCATGAAAAATAAATAAATAAATGTAGTACATAACCCTCATGTGGCCTCAGTTTGACCTGCAAACTTACCTTCTTTTTTTTTTAACTAAAAGAGAAGATATAAAACAAATAATTTTTTCAACCTGAAACACAGTGGCCTTGGCTTATTTTCAGTGAGGATCATATATAAGAAAAAATATATATTTTTTTGCACACACATCCATTTAAATAACCAACATTTACCATTAGCTAGAATTTGACTCGTTGCCTAGCCAATTACATTACTTACTTGACTGGAAAACAGGCTATCTTATTTAAAACAAAAAAAAGTTGGCTAACATTAAAAAATTTGCGAAACTTACCTTAACATGCTTTCACAAATTAGATTTGTCTAGGGAGGCAATGGAGACACATAATTTTATCCCTTCAAGACCTTCAAGATTCGTACATTGTGTAAATAAATCTAAAACTGTAAAGAGTCAGTAAAGAGTACAGGCAATGTAATTACGCAGGAGTACTGTAGAAGTATTGGATTATACTACACATTATACAATTTCAATATACACCAAATTAATACTTATGTATAGTAATGAAATACAATTAGTCAACTGTTTTTCACACTGTACTGATCTTATATGCTGATA